>NC_133450.1:70217624-70841124 GCF_048565385.1 Saimiri boliviensis | reverse complement strand
CCATGGCAGTCAGCTCTCAAAAATATGAACACAGACAGAATTCTGGGGTCCTGAGTATGGAAGTGTTATGTGAAAGGGGGCTGGCAGAGCCAGGTGGCCATGATCTCTGGCCTTTGGAGCTCTTGCCTTATGAGGAAGGACTATGTAAGAGGAGGACAGGGAGGGCCTTTAAAACAGGGGCACAGGGCAGGCTCCCCTCTTGCCTGGGCTGAGGGGTTGGCATTCGAAGCACGGGCAGGCAGCTGCTATGTGAATCTTTCCATTTTGCCCGGAAAAGCCAGAAATCTAAGTTTTCTGTTGCTGTTATTGTTGGCAACTAGTTTAAGTGAGTTTCACAACAAGGTGCAGGCTGAAGGCGTTTCTGAGAATGTTCTTGTTGGCCCAATTTCTGGGTTTATGGGGTATGAGGACTTTGTAAACATTTGTTGAACGGTATACACATTTTTCTTTCTGTATGTCGTACTTCGATGCAAAGCTTTATTCAAACAAAACAGAGATGCTCAGTTCCATCAGAGGAGATCTGTACACTGGGTTAGCCCTGTTCACCTGTCTGGGCCCTGGCTTAGAAGGTTTGCTTGGCATTTATTTAGGGGATGGGGCAGGGTGATCCCAGGGGGTTATCAGTTAATTTCCTCTCTGAGATCTCATGGTTTAGGGGCTGTTCCTCATATGGGAACATGATTTCCTGAAAGGTATGGGCGGGAGGTGGTGGGAATCTCAGAGCTTCTCTCATCCTCTGCAGCCACCAGCCGGCGACAACCCACAGACCCCAGAGGCTGCCTGGGTCTGTTCCCATCCCTAACGCCACACTGCCCCCTGCTGGTCCTGGCTTACTGCAGAGGGAAAACTCTCACTGATTTTCTAGGCTCAGCAACTCACAATTGCCCCTGGGGGCAATTTTTGGGAAGAAACTAAATGCTTTGGGGTTTCTTGAACAAAGTAGGATTTTGAATGAGTTTCCAGGGAGTCAAAAACTGAGCATCAAACACAGGTGCAGACAAACATAATACTCCTTGTAGGAGGAGAGTGCAGGTAGGCAGGAGGGAGCGCATCTCAGCCACACCACATAATCCTCTGAAGGCAGACCCAGCTCACATGACCCCCTGATCCTGCAGACCTACGAGTGTAAGGGAGCCCAGGAGCTGATGGCTCTGAGCAGCCCACCGGGGATTCTGCTCCTGATCCAGCTTCTAGCAGCACTTGGAGCCAGCTGGTGGGAGTCACATGGGGTCATCGCACAGCCACATGCCTGCGACTGGCCAGTCATCCATCACATGGTGTTTTCATGTTCACATTTGCCCAGTGGTGCTCTTGCCCCCTCCCCCAAACAAAAGGAACCCTAAGCACGCTGCAAGATGGGGGAAGCTTTCAGTGCATGTAAAAACACCTTTGTCGGTGGCTTTGTAACAAGTATCTATTTCACAGGGTGGAAGGAGTCGCAGTTGGGGGCAGGCCCAGCAGCAACTGGGGCTCTGGGTTTCTCCTCTTCAGGGCTATCTGGATGGACATGAAGGCTTCCATCCTAGGACACACACGGTTGGCTTACAGAGCGAGAGAAAGGAAGGACAAGGCTCAGGTGAGAGGGAGGATGACACTCAGGGCTATGGCTGCTGTGGTCGGTGTTTACAGTGGCTCTGGGCTGCAGAGGCTCTCTAAGGCTTTGGTGTTAATGTCTAGCTTCTGAAGATGGATTGCTAATTGCAGTCCCAGGCATCTAATTAATCAATGGAGGATGGAGCGGCTTGGGTTGTGGGATCTGGAAGAACTGAGTTTGAAGCCCACCCTGTCACTCTCTGGTTGTGTGGTATTGGACAGGTTGCTTCACCTCTCTGGTCTTTAGCTTCCCTATCTGTAAAATGGAGATGAACATATCTAGCTCTCATGGGAGTTAGGGCCATTTCTTTTGATGTGTTCCCCAGAAACAGACCTGAGACAGGGTCCAATGCAAGCAATTTATTAAGAAAGTTCTTCTGGGAAATGGGGATGTTTGCAGGGAGCAAAGCCAGGGTAGTCAGTTCAGGCAACATCCTGCTGGGGGCAGCCTCTGCTTGGTCCTGCAGGGAGCTCTGGGGTGTAGGTTTTTAGAGCCCATTGGAGGCTAAGGAGTTGGGACACCTGTCGTCCATGGACCCCGGTGGGAGGAGGAAGGAAGCAAATTCCCTCACCCTCCTGGCTGCTCCCTCCGTGTGGGCAAAGCTGCTGCTCCCACAGCCGGAGGGCAGCCTGCAGGGGTTGAGGCTGGGGACAAAGGCACACTGCCAGCGGGTGGGGGCACACCAAAATGCACAAGCCCACCGAGGGCATCCGCCAGTGCACTGCAGGGCTCCTACGTGATCAAATTAGAAAATCGATGTGACATTTCTTGTCTTATTTCTTGCAGTTCTAGAGGCCGGAAGTGCAAGAGCTAAGCATGAGCAAGGTTGAGTTCTGGTGCACCTCTTCCGGGTTGCTGAGGGCTGTCTTCTCACTACATCCTCCCTCGGCAGAAAGAGGGTGAGAGAGCTCTCTGGGGTCCCTTTGGTAAGGGAACTTCCCATTCATGTGGCTCCATCCTCATGATCTAATCACCTCCCAAAGACCCCACCCTCCTCCTAGTACCATCACATTAGGGATTAAGACTGCAACATAGAAATGTGTGTGTGGGGTGGCACAAATATTCAGTTCATTGCATGAAAGATTTCTGCAAACTGTGAAGTAGGATGCATAACGCTGGTTCTCGGAGCAGCAGTAATGACACAGGGCTGTACTGGGGCTGCCCCCCCAACAGCCCCACTCTACTGACATGAAACAAAAATGAGGAGGGAGTTTGTTTGACACATTCTAATTCTTTGGAGGCAGGGTCAGGCTAATCCTGGGGTCAGATCCTAGGTGCTGAGCCTTATTGGTGGACAGTATCTGGGGCCATCAGAAACCAGCAGATAAGGCCAAAAGCAAGGACAATATGTTGAACCAGAAAAGCTGAACCTGCGGTTAGACTCAAAGTTTAACCTTCCAGGGACAAAGGGAACTGGGTGAGAGCAGGGACAGAGTGAGGCGGCAGCCAGGCAGGAGAGGCCAGGATGGCCGAGGATGACTAGGGCGAGGCTCTGGAGCTCCTCAACCTGGGGGTGGCTGTCCCCACGTGGGGTGAAGGTCAGAGTGCATTGAAGGAACATCTCCAAGACCCCTCCTGTGACAAGGGGCAGAAACCCAACTCAAATTGGTTCAAATAGACAGGGAATTGATTAGCTCACATAAGGAGAACAGATGTGGCTTGATCCACGGGGGACCAGTTAGACCCATCAGGAGCCAATCTCTTTCTTCCCATCTCTGGGCTCTGCTTCCTGTGACTCCACTCTCAGCAGCTTCCCTCACAGTGGGAAGATGGCGGTTGCCATGACAGACTCACATCCTGCTGGCTTTCCTTCCAGCAGAGAGACAGAGTCCCCAGTGGAGACATCACTTTCCAGTGCTCCCTTATGAGTCTGGGCATCTCTGCTGCTTGCATCTGCCTGGTTGTTTAGTCACTGGGGTCAGGGGGTTGGGAGGTCACCTGGCCAGTCCAGAGCCACACACCCGCCGTCCACGTATCATCATGGTCATGGGGCATTCAGGCTACCCAGCCCAGGATGGATCGAGTACACAGACAAGGTTGAGGCTCCCCAAGAAGAAATAGCATGCTTTACGGAAAGGAGTGATGGCAGATGCTGGGAGTCCAAGACCAGCATGCATCTACCCCAGCAGCCATGTCTGAGTTCTTGAGATAGGTACTAGGGTGCCAGGCCCCAGGGGCACCTGCAGGGGCCACTCAGGGAGTCGCCTTTTCCACTCAGAAGGGCCCAAAGAGGTATAGGGCACCACCTGGGCATGCCCTGTGGGCAGTGGTCTCCAGTTAGTGTCACCAGCATGCAGACTTAGCTGGTTTGCCAGGTGTCTTCTGAAGCTTAGTCTCAGGGGAGGACTGAATCCTGCAGCCCCAACCATGATCATGACCCAGGGACTTCGAGCCTGGACCCTGAGCACTGTGAGGGCAGGAGCCGGGGGTATTCTTGTCTGTCCAGCTCAGAGTAGAGACTCGGTGAGGGAAGGAAGGAAGAAAGGAATGGATGAATGAATGTATGATGCTGTTTCCAAAAGCACTCGGGGACAAGACAACACTCTGTAAGAACTGAGTACAAATCTCTCTCTACCCAGAAGCTTAGGGTGGCCAGACATGGTGTCAGGTCACCTCTCTGAACTGTCGCCCTACCCTGAGCACTGGCACCACCTCTCCCCTGGGGATAGGAGTGCCTTGATTGTCCTCTCCAAAACTGCATGCCCCTCCCTCTCCATCCCACACTTACTTTTCCCCAACACTTGTCTTTATTCGGTAGTGCATACTTTCACTGTTTCTTTCTTCTTCTTCTTCTTCTTTTTTTTTTTTCTCAGAAAGTAAGCTTTGATCTTTCTTTCTTTATTGGCTTCTTGTCTACCATCACCATCAGAAGGGTGGGGACTTTGTTTTGTTCACCATACACGCCGAGTGTCTAGAACAGTGCCTGGCTTATAGCAGGTGCTTGGTCATTTATTGAATGAACAAGTAAATGAGCTTCAGTTTCATTTTCCGAAAACTGGAGGCTTGTTTCTCTGGCGTTCTTGGCCTGGAGCCCTAGCCTGGTTAGGTGGCCCTCCTCAGCCCCTGCCCGTTTCAGGCTTCTCACTGTCACGCAGTTACAACCTGTTGTCTTCACCTGATCATTTGCCTCCCCCACCCCCCACAAGACAGAAAGTAGGTGCCCTGCCTGCTTGTGCTTGGGGCTTGGGAGGGGCTGACACAGGTCAGCTGTCCAGAGGATGGAAAGCTGGAATGGAATGTGCTTGCAAACCCTCAGGGCAGTGCGGTGCAGATGCCCGTTGCCGTGGTAGTTAATATTATTTGTGCTGCCTGCGGAAGAGGGCGCAGCAGCTGGCTTGTATCGGTATTAATCGTGGGGTCGTCTCTGCTGCCTGGTAAGGCCAGCACCCTGCAGGAGCCTGAGCTGCTGGAAGCCAAATGGAAAATCCCCAGCGATGGGAGGCTTTGGAGACCACGAGTAGCAGGCAGCTAAATAAACAGACAGCCTCACCAGAATCAATAAGGGGCCCATCTCGGTCCTAGCAACCTGTCTCTCCCCTTCCTCTTCCCCTCCTCCACCCCTAAAGGCTCAGGCGGCTCTGGGGAGCGATGCAGGGCCTGGCCACTCCAGCAGGCACTGAAGGAAGGCTGCAGTGTTCACACCCACCCTCCTCATTAATTCACTGATGGAAAGCCTGACACTCCCATCCCTGGGCTGGGCACTGGGGAGTGCACAGGGGTGAGCCAGAGGAGGAATTGGCCCTTCAAGGGTACACAGCTAATGGAGGGCCGGCTCATCCCCAGGAGGGGGGACCACTCCACTACCCACAAGGTAACCGTCTCCTGGACTGAAGGGAAGAGCTGTGTTTGTTGGAACCTTTGTTTCTTTACAGGCCCCACGTTACAGGCGGACATTCTGCTCCAGGAAATCTGCACCATATCCTTGCAATACCAGGTCTGACTGGGAACAGGCACATTGCATGAGAATGTACGTTTTTAGTGTTTACAGTCCTGATTGGTAAAACCAAAAATTCAATTAAATGCTACAGGGAGGGTGGGGCAGGAAATGAGGGACATGTTGTGGCCTGGGCTGGATGGGCTGTGGCTTCCTGAGACATAAATTCAGCAGCGTTGGACCAGGGATGCCTCCTTTTCTAGAAAAATCTTGCTGCTAGCCATTTTTGCTGTTTTAGAATGATGCTTATCAGTCTTAAGGACGCAGTCCACTGGGCCATGTGAAAGCCTCTGCCATCTTTGCAAGGCACACAACAGGGAGGGAAACGCCAGGTTGTCAGCCATGCTGGTGCAGAGTGGAGGTGCCATCCAGCAAGCTAGGGAAGATACCAGAGGGGCAGGTTCAAGGGGCAAAATCAAGAGCCCCTTGCCAGTTTTCTTGCTGCCTTCCTGCTCCAGAAACTGCAGCTCTCTCTACTTGAGAACCAGCCCTGCTTCCCTGTGGCCAATGGAGGCCCATGGCCCACGATGGCGCCCACCCTGATATTCAAGGCTCCTTCCAGCAGCTGTATCCCCTCATCAGCCTCAGCTCCACTGCTGCCTTGACCTTCATCCAGCCTGGCCCTCTAGCCCGACCCCCATGCCCCCATTGCTCTGCACCTGCTTCTGCAGATTCCATACCAAGTTAAGTCTTGCCTTCTCCAGGCAGTCCTCAGTGATCTCTTTAATTGCTGCCTACAATGTCCATGCAGCACTTGACATTGTGAAACACCTTTTTCTTGCTCCAGTCCCTCCCTTGGATCACTTATCGGTTGTGCTGCTGGCCGGCTGGGAACGGCCAGGCCCTGGTCTCCACTCACCCAGCAGGCCAGCCTTGCCTGCATCCTCGGGGTTCCAAAGTGAGAACAAAAAAAGGCTTCTTGAGGTCTAAGCCCAGAACTGACCCAGAATCAGGTTTCCAGTCCTGGTTCACTCGTTACATGGCCTTGGGCAAGAAACCTCTGTGGGCCTCAGACTCCTCATTTGTAAAATGAGGATTAAGTGAGTTAACATGTGTGTAAAGAGCTCAGAGCTGCTTCAAACACCTAATAAGGGCTATGTGAATGTTTGTTATTATCCGTGAACTAATAAAGAAAATGATAAGGTCCATGTTCCTTATAGTGTTGAAATGTACTGGGCTGATCATTCAGGTATCATTCACTCATTCGCAGAATATCGGGGGTTTGCTGTGAGCCGGACACTGTGCTGGGTGGTGAGCGTAACATGCAGAATAAGATACACTTCGCTCTTAGATGGCTCAGAGAGTTGGGCAAACTGAATGTAGCTTCTTCGATTTGATTTGCTACAGGTGTGATGGAGTGGGATCAGGAGGGGATGGGGAGGAGGGGCACCGCTCTGCCTCAATGGGGCAGGAAAAGCGTCAGAATGGAGGTAATGCTGGGGCTGAGCCTTTTAAAGCTGAGTAGACCGTCTGCTTTATATAAAGCACAGATGAGAACCACACACAGAGGAGTTTATGTTTCTTCTTTTCTCTTTTCAATTATCATAATAGAAAATGACAATAGCAACAATGCTAACAAAGTGAGAAGATTTCACAGCTACATTTTTACATAAGGTTAGATATTTTTAATCAAAAGAGCACATTAAAATCCTACATTAAGAAAGAGTCTTCGCTGTAGAAAAGTCAGTGATCGCATGGTGAAACCAGGTGTTGGTAG
This sequence comes from Saimiri boliviensis, assembly GCF_048565385.1. Lineage (NCBI taxonomy): Eukaryota > Metazoa > Chordata > Mammalia > Primates > Cebidae > Saimiri > Saimiri boliviensis. Next base: position 70,833,879 of record NC_133450.1, on the reverse strand, counting down.
CAAAGGACTCCAAGAATAATTAAAATACTTTTTTATGAAGTCAACTGCTTACATTTACAAGGTGGATCATGAAAACATCAGTAAGACACAGAAACACTTTCGATGCTCTCGGCATGAACAACTGGTATCTGGAGAGCAGCAAGTTACAAGAATAAGGTTTCTTCAAAAGTTTAAATAGTATAAATAATATTAGTATGCCTTCAACTGGCGGAAATAGGACCGGGCACGTGGAAAAGGGTCGGGAATAAGAGAAGATGCAGATTTGCTCAGAAGTTGCTACCCAGCATGCCCACGCCCACCCCAATCCTAAGCTTTTCCCTAAACTTGCTCCTCAGATACATTGGTGAGGGGCCAGGTCCCTGGAGGTCTCAGAGACACAAAGTGAAGGGTGGAGAAGTTTAGTCTCACACTCCCATCTGCTTTGCTGGGTTTTCTCCCTCCAGTCTGGGGGTCCCCACAAATGCCCAAGATGGTAGAAACAGAGTTACATGGATTTCCAAGAGACTCATATGACATGCTGGGAGTTCCAGATCACTGCCCTCAGCTGGCATGATTTGAACTCAGGGCAGTGACCAGGATTTCTGATGTTGCTCAGAAGAGCTTTGATTTATTCAATGACTCACAAAAGTGAAAAACACGCATAGTTTTGAAATCAGAGATAGGATAGCTCAACGCAAGGTCCCCCAACCTTGGCACTATTGGCATTGGGGGCTGGATGATTCTTATTTGCGGGGGGCTGCCCTGTGCATTGTAGGATGTTTGGTGGCATCCCTGGCCTCCACCCATGAGATGCCGGTAGCCATCCCCACCGAGCTGTGAGAATAAAAAATGTCTCCAGATGTTGCTGATGGGCCCCAGCCCTTCCTTGAGAACCACTGGCCTCATGGAAGCCACCACTAAGTCTCCCAGTGAAAACTCCATAGTCAGGTATCCTGGACTCAAGACCCCTCTCTCCTGAAAAGCTCCACCTGGCAACACTCCCAAGCCTGTCACAGACTCAGTTTCTTCAAGGTAAAAGGTTGGAAGCTTCCTTCCTGCCAGCGTTACTGAGACCTTATCAGAACCATCTGCCTTGTTGGGAAAATGCGTTGAACAGCAAACACGGTGATGCTCTGGTTCTTAAAGAAACTGGCAGAAAGACACCAAGTGAGACAGATAGATACAGGGGATACAGGGGAGCTGCTTAGCCATGTGGACAGGGGCTCAGTGTGGAATGGGATCTGTTTCCCCCAATAACCAGAGCCTGCAAATTCCCTGCAAATATGCTGTGCATATCTGTCAGGATTTATTTCCAAGGCAGAATGGAGCTTAAAATTCCTCTTGGAGAGGCAGGAAACTGGCTTGAAAAAGGACCTAAGAGCAGTTGACTGCCTTGCCAAATGTCTGCATGGAGCCGTCTGAGCAGACACAAGGCTGCCGCCATGGTCAAAAGACCAGCGTCCGGACCCCCTGGGGACAGCACCACCCATGCAGCCTCTCCGAGGACCAGTGTCCTTGTCATTCTCTGCTTTTATTTTCTATATTGATAATAAATGTACGACTTCTACAGTGACTCAGAACACGCTATAGATATGTCAAAATTTATGTAGTCAATTTCGTGTACATTTTGGCTCTTCCATTCTGCTTCTGGCAGTAACCGTTTTCTCGCTCCGGGGGAGTCTTTCCTCATCTTCAATCATGATGGTTTGCATTGCTTTGTCCTTTGTTACTTTCTCTCCTCCTCAAAAAGAAACCCAGTAAATGCTCAAGGTTCGATCTCAGAAGGACGCACTGGGAGTACGTGGGTGCTGTGATAATTCTGGTTATCCAGATCTTTCAGAGAGGTCGCTTTTCCTGCTTGGAAGCTGCAGACTCTGTCCCTCTGGGTTCTCAGTACTCAGTTCAACCACCTTCTCCTCCATCCTTCTCACTGAGTGACCAAGGTCAGGGGCCCATGGAGTGGGCCAGGGTGGGAGGGGCTGGAGCAGGTGAACATAGAGCATTCAGGCTCTGACTGGTCCCTTTGGCCCCCTGAGTGGAGCTCCCTAGACCTCCCTGTCACAGCAGCTCAGCCGAACCCTAGGACTTGCTCAGGGACAATCACTGGGCATCTGCCAGGAAGCAGCAAAGGGGGCTGGTGGCAGCTGCAGTGAGTACAACCCACCTCGGAACCGGGGCAGGTGATCCCGGGAAAGCCCTTTGCTTCCCACCGAATTCACAATGTGCTGGATCACGGACTTCTGGGCCAGACGCCCAGAAACCTGTCAGCTCTCCACTAATTTTCCACGTGGCCTCAGCTGCTCTCCCAGAAAAATTAAAGGTCCCGATTAGATGCTCTCTATAGCCTCTGATCAGTCTGAGGTTCTGAAACCGACAAATCCATGTGCACTGCTGCCTGCCGCTTTCCTGGATTTACACTTGTCTGTGGCAATCTGGCTACAAGCTCTTGAGGACCAAACCAAACCTCAGCCCCAGTCTCTGAGGTCTCATATCCCTGGATGGTCCATCCTAAGCGGACCCTGGAGGGCATGGACGCAGGGTGCCTCTGGAGCTGAAAAACTGGGTCTGAATCATAGCTTCTTAGCTACAAGCAATCAGCCCTGGCCTCAACTTTTTTCCACAGAAAAATGCGACAATAATTAATGTGCATCTCTCTGCATCCTCATTCCTGTCCCCAGGGGCAATTTGAGAAATAAATGAGATACAAATAGAGCAACAAAAAGTGGGGCAAAGCTGGCGGCAGGAAGAACAGTAACTGGTGATAATACTACTGCTTCGTAGGCAGGTCTTGCTTCTGAAGAAGGAATGTGCCATTTGTCTTGCAGGGCTCAGGCAGCAGTGCTGACAACAGGCAGACTGACCGACCTTCTTCAGTCTCCAGGGACCCACCCGAGGATACGCCAGCGTGGTCTGGCGGGCCTCCAAGACTTCCAGCTCAGCCCGGGCTGGAAAAGTGTCTGCTGCCTTTCCAGGGAAGTGCTGCTGCCCCTCCTCCTATCCTTTCTCCCTCAGACCCTGGGGGATCTGAAAGGAGAGAGAATCATTTCTCTCTGGTGGGTGGAGTGGAGCTGGGAGTCTTATTTGCCTCTTGACCTTGGTTTCACGGGAAAGGTGAAGGACAGCGTTGGTGTGCAGTAGGAAGAGCTGCGCCGTCATCCTGCCTGGGCCCCTGGAGGCACAAGTCCTCTTAAGACAGGCCTGGCCACAGCAGTGTCTGGCTTCTTCTCAAAGACCTCCAGTGGCAGCCACTCGAAACCTCACAAAGCAGCAAGTTTTTTTTTTTTTTTAGACAGAGTCTCGTTCTATTGCCCAGGCTGCAGGGAGTGCAGTGGTGCAATCTCGGCTCACTGCATCCCCTGCCTCCTGATTCAATCAATTCTCCTGCCTCAGCCTCCTGAGTAGCTGGGATTATAGGCACACGCCACCACATCTGGATAATTGTTGTATTTGTAGTAGAGGGTTTTGTCATGTTGGCCAGGCTGGTATCCAACTCCTGTTCCTGCCCACTTTGGCCTCCCAAAGTGCCAGGATTACAGGCATGAGCCGGTGCGTGCAGCCTAAGTTGTTCTTTTGAATCAAAAGTGTCCCACACACAAACACAGGTGAGGGACACCTAATTGCTTGCAGAGGAGCAGTGGAGGGGCACACAGAGGAGTGATCAGAGAGAACATTCCAGAAAATGCAGGACCCTTTCTCTGAGGTGCAGCTATTTAACAGGCAAGCCTCTTCTCAGCACTGACTCATCAAATCTAGGTGGGCTCTGGGGTCAACCCCACCCAGGGAGAAGCCAGAACAGAGGTCCCAGCTAAAGTCTGAGCGAGGGGGATCCCTCTCACCTGCCCTGGGGAGCCTGGGCTCACCTTGCAGAACAGGATGGTCCCAGGACTCTGACTCTGCAGTTCCAGCTGCAGTGAGCCTCTTTCTATGTGTGAGTGCTTCTGTTGGGCTTCTGGGTGTTGGCCAGGTTGGGGGGGTCCCCTTCTGTTTGCATTTCAAGAAAACCAGTCTCTGGGAACTTCACTGGGACTTTCCAAGGAGACTTGAGTTGAACCTTAAAGAAGGGGCAGGTCTCGGGGACCAGCACCCCTGAAGTCTGGACAGAGAGCGCACTGAGCGGGACGTTGAGCGTGTTCTACTCTGCTGACGGTCAGGAACCTGTGGAAGCCAGAGCTGGCCCAGGTCACACCATGATGTAGCATCCTGAGAAACAGACTCTGCAGATTCAAGGCCTGGTGTAAATGTGCCCTGGAGGTGCCACCCAGTCGCAGAAGGCAGTATAGTGTGGCAGAAGGAGCCTGGTTTTAGAACCCAACTTCCCAGGTTCAAATCCTAGCTCGTCACTTTCATGCATGTAAGCTCAGGAAGGTGACTTCACTCCTCTGAGCCTCTAGTTTCTTACCTGTGCACTGGGACAATGATGCTGTGTGGTGATGGTAAGGAGTTAATGTGCACGCAAGTCCAGTGGCACCTGGACACAATACTCGAGCAGTGAGGACTGGCATCTTTTCCCCCTTTCCGAACTACTAAGATGGACCCCTCGCTGAAGCAGGAGGGAGAGCGCAGCTCGCTCTGTCTGGAAATCCATCCTTTGCTCCTTAATCGGACACTAACGGGCATATCCATCCTCACTGTTATTTGATAGATGGTGGTAAGAAGTTGGTAAAGAAACCATAGGAGACCAAGATGGAACGAGCCCGAGGAAGTCACTGTCATCTGTGCAATACAAAGCGGACGAGTCTCCAATACCCTGGATCATCTACCGCTCTGACACTGAAGAGGGAGAGAGGCTTGAATACTGAATGTAACTGACATTTAGGTCAGGAGGTGGAGGCTGAGGGGCCTCCACAGGGAAAACTCCTGCAGCCAGAAGCACCCAGCGCCTGGGATGTTGGAGTCGTCTTCCACGCTAGAAGCCATTCTTTTCTCCTGCTTTCTCCTCCCTTCACTGGAGCAAACACAGAACCCTCTCTCCCAACTGCCATCTCCATGGGCCACTGGAGGCCAGAGAGCTGTCCTGCATCTTTACAGGGGCCAGGCCCTCCGAGGGATGTGGGGTCAGAAGGGAAGATTTGAGCATGTGGGCAGGAGTGACTCCATGAAGACATCAAGCAACCCCGCCTTGGCCCTGGGCTTCTCTCCTTGGGCTTTTTCATGGAGACATCCATCTGTTAAAGACCTTGCTTATGGGGCAGACCTGGGGTTTGATGGAGAGAGACTTGCTGGAAACACCCATGCACACCATGGCTAAATGCCCAGCCCACCCTCCGCCCTGTCAGCGATTCCAGGAGTTCCAGGGAGACGATCCATGCCCCTTCTCCCTCATTGTTAAGGTCAGTTTCTTTGCACTTGTGACCTCCTCTTAAGCTGAAGCTGGCAGATGATATACAGCGGCAGTGATGGATGTGACCAGTAAGAACTGGCGGCCATGAGCAGGCATTGTGTGGAGCCAGGTTGGTAATCCTATTATCATGGCGGCTTCCAGAGAAGAGTGCCGCTTCCAGACCACTAAGATGTCCCTCTGCCTGTCATCAAGAACACTCATTTCTCCTGAGACCGTAGTGGCAAGTCCAGCTTTTTTGTAATTGTCCCTAAATACACACAGGGCTTCCAAACCAGCTTTTTAAATGTCTCTATCGCAGAGGGGGTTACTGATGTGATTTTTCTGTTTTTGCAGTGTAGAAAGTGAGGAGAAAACCTCTCTGGGCCTAGAGGTGATTAAGCCCCTTTCTGGGACCTTTCCGGATCCATCTGCATGGGAAGGTTGCTTTGGGAAGGTTGCCTTGGGAAGGTGTGGGGGGTGGGGGTGAGTCCTGTGCAATGGGACTTCCTAAGGAAGAAAGAAAAGTGGGCCCTTCTCTATGTTTTTTTACTTGGAAGCTTCCTTGTTTGCCAGTCCCCCAAGATGCTGATTTTTAAGAATTTAAGGAAGTGGCTTGGGCAGAAGCACTCACAGCTGGAGGAGAATGCACGGTATCCAAGCTGAGCGTAAAAGACGGGTATCTGAGCGGCCTGCCAAGCCTGCACCCACCTTCAAGGTACCTGGACATTCTCCTGAGGGCAGCTTCTCAGGAACCTCCTCAGGAAAGTGCTTAGTTGGGGCAGAGAGAGCAGTGAGCTTGGAGTGAAGACGCATCCTTCGGTTCTGACTCCTCCACGAACTACCACAGGTGAATTACCCCCCTTTCTGGCCCATCCATTGAATCATTCAGTGGACACGAACCTTGTTCATCTCTAAAATTCCACAATTCCTCAGAGAAGAAAGAACATCTTCACATGGGTGGCCTGAAGAGTCCACAACTTGGCAGATCTACCTCTTAAAGGCATCCTCTCCTCTTCTTAAAAAGAAGAAAAAGTCCGACCAGCAGGTAAAAACCACCACTGACACCCCTAGAAACCCCACCCTATTACCAGTAAACCCCCATTCCTGGGTCTCCTGATGCACTTGGGTCTTGGAAAGGGCTGGGTGTCTCATGACAAAGGTGACGTTTCAAAGTCAAATTAGGACCATCCAATGGCCCTATCGGATGGCCAGTTCTGAATATGAAACCAGAAGTGGGTGGGGAGTGCTGAAATTCTGAGGGCTGCTCTTGCCCCAGCACCCCATCAAGCCCTAGGTTTGATAAGTTTGAATAAAAACAAGACACACAAGTGATTGTTTACCACCAGCAGGCGATCATCAAACCATGTCTATGTTTTAAACCTAACTAGCTGCTCCATCTGGTCTCCTGTTCTTGGAATGTAATTTCAAGAATCCCCAATCTGCCTTCTGAAGGCCTTGCCCCGTCATGCCTCTAGGAGCAGGAGGCCCATACTTCCATGTTTTCTGACTCAGTTTGACCACAACGTGGGATATTTGAAATCAGGGCTCCCAGGGGGAAATTCCAGAAGGATGGCCACTGCCCCTGGTCAGAACTCCTGGTTCTAGAACATGGGAGCAGCTAAAAGCCAACAGCAAGACAGACCCATATGCCAAACCTCACCCCATGGTGGTGCAGAGTGTGCCATCCTCAGAAGGTGAAGGCGTATACCACGCCCACCACCACGATGTTCCCCAGCGTGGCTATGATGGCAATCCATAGCAAGACGGCGTCGTTGGAGGATCGAGGAGGATCTTCCAGCTGGCCCTGGCCGTTGGAGGTCGCGTGGACATTGGCAGAGGAATTAAACAGGGAGTACTCGGTGCTGAAGTCCTCATTGGGCGAGTCCATGAAAGCTCCTCCCATCATGGGCAGCTGCGAAGAAGGAGAGAGAGAATTATCCAGGGCCACGGGGGCTTGGGCAGATGTACCCTCCAAAAGGAAAGTGACATGGTTAAACAACCCCACATGAAGGTACCACTTCTACTGACCGCAAAACAGGGCTTTGCTTTTGCGATTTTTCTAATGGATGGTGCATATGGTAATCGATAAAACTTAGTGTGCACAGCATCCTTTTGAGGCAGACGTTCTCATGCCCACGCTACTGTGAAAGCATCAAGGAACTCACCCGACAGCTAGCTGGTGACTCCAGCACTCACAGCAACCCCTCCAGCCATTCCCCTCCCCTCATGCCAGGCTCCTCTGCGACAATGAGTTGTAGAGTTGTAAAATGCCTTCATTCCTTGTGTGTGTGTGTGTGTGTGTGTGTGTGTGTGTGTGTGTGTGTGTGTGTATTTTTTATTTTTAGTAGAAAAGGGGTTTCATTGTGTTGGCCAGGCTGGTCTCAAACTTCTGACCTCAGGTGATCTACCCTCCTAGGCCTCCCAAAGTGCTGGGAGTACGGGCGTGAGCCATCACGCCCAGCCCCTCTTCTAATTTTAAAAATAGTATATGCTTAGCATAGAACACTAAGAAAATATAATACAGGATAAAACATGAGAATCATGATCCCACCACATAATCATTGCTAACATTTTGATAGTTTTTCTTTCTAATCTTTTTTCTTCTGTGTGTGTGTGTGTGTGTGTGTGTGTGTGAGAGAGAGAGAGAGAGAGAGAGAGAGAGAGAGAGAGAGAGAGAGACAGAGAGAGAGAGAGAGACAGAGAGAGAGAGAGAACACATTTAAATTTGTTTTCTAATCCCTCTATTAAAATGGCCATCAAAATTCCATTTTAACAGTTGTGTATTATTCTATCACGAACATAAACCAAAATTTAACCATTCTTCTTGAGTTGGAGATTTAGCAATTTCCACTTTTCCCATGAAAAATCATGCACTGATGAACATCCTTGTACATCCATTAGCATGTACATGCATCCTTATACACACATTGTTATTTCTAACCGAAGGGCTCCCAGACTAAAGTAAAGCCGCCAACATTTCTGAGTCAATGAGTATGAACAGTGTACACCTTCCGGTGGATAGGAACAAATATCCCAGAAGAGTGACCCTAATTCCCACTGCCCACGCTGCACACCACTGCACATGGGATGCCAGAATGTTTGCATCCATGGATCAGAACTTATTTCTGTTTCTAAATGTTCTCTGCTGCGCAGACTTCAGGTGGGAGGTGGGGTACTCCAAGGGAGGGGGTGATCCTAGACACAGCAGTGAAGAGGAAGCCCTTCCCTGCCCCAGCCCAGGAGGCCCATGTCCAGGCTTCCCAGCCTCCCCCAGGCCCTCTCCAGAGGCAGAACGTGGATGTGCATTCCCAGGCTGGCACGGACACCTATTTGACCCATAATCGATGTTTCTTTTGAAGGGAGCCTGAGTGAATGAACACGACACAGTGATGCCTGCATTGGGTGCATGAGACAGTAGTCTCTGCGGAGCTCCTGCTATGGTCAGGGGCTGTGCTAGAGATAGTAAAATACTCTCAATCACTCAACTGTCCGGGCGGAGGCTACTACTGTAACCCCGTTTTATAGCTGGATAAGCAGAGGTCAAGGCCATAGCATTAATCTGTGGTGGTATCAGGGTTGAGAGCCAGGAGCATCTGACTCTGAGACCAGGCACTCCCTGCTCTGCATGCAGCCCCATGGGCTCCAGGGTCAGGCTCCTGGAACATGGGAGGCACACAGGTGCCTGGGCAGCTGCTGTTTAGAAGCTCCCTGGCCCACCTTGAGTCTCACAAAGCTCTTCTTAAAGAATGACCAATACCAGGTCACCAGGTGGTCCCTGAGCATCTGCTTCTCTTCTGCCAGAAGGCACTCGGCACCTGTATTCCTAACATGGTGCTGTCCTTGAGGGACAGAACAGGGCAGTCATTGACCTTGGGAGGGCAGTGACTGGGAGGGACTGCTGTGGGGCTCAGAGCAGGCCAGGCGCAGTTTCATCGTGGGGGCTGCAGGTTACCATGCTGGGTTCACCCCTTGAGGGGTACATTTTTATATAAGTACTTCTTATATGTATAATGTATTCCATTAATGTATTTAAATTAAATATAATGACCAATGCAAACAAGAATATAACAACAGTTTTTTATGCTAAAAATATGATTATAAGTGGAAATGAAAGACTTGCAGGTGGATGGGGTGCAGGTGAATCAGGCACATACCAGCTAATGGTCAGCTTCCCCTTGCCTAGGCGACACCGTCAGTGCCCTTGCCTGGCCTGTCCACAACAGAAGGGCTCCCGGACCAAGGTAAAGCCACCTGGTGGCCTCTTAGAAAGCAGGCTCAGGGTGGGAAGTAGTGCTTCCTTCCTCTTGGGCATGGTGAGGTTGCGGGGGCTTGTTCTGCCCCCACATTCTCCGGTGGTCCCTGGCAGGCTCCCCAGAATTAACCCGTGTTCCCGTCCCTTCCCACTCACCGCATGTCACTCCTCCCTTGCCAGGACCATGCCGCTGGATGCTCAGACAAGACAGACGCCTCCCTGGACTCCACGCGTGGGATCTGACCCCCTCTCCCACCCTGTGGAGCTTTCTGGGCATATGTCGCTCTCCTCTCTTTAGGGCGCATGTGAATGTGATGAGCCTTTTCATGCAAATCACTGGGGAAAGAGGAGGGAATCTGGACACAGCCTTTTGTGGGGCCCACATGGGCCCTCCCGCCCCCCGGGTCAGAGCGGTACCCTCCAGCCTCTGCACCCCTCTTTCCTCTGTCTCCCTTCAGATATTTAATTAATGCCGTTTCAAGTCAGTTTCCTCTTTCTGCTGTGACTAATTACCACAAGACAAGCACAGTGGCTGAAAACACCAACTTATCATACAGTTTCCGAGATCTCACTAGACTAAAACTGAGGTGTTGGCAGAGATGCACTTCTTCTGGAGGCTCTAGGGGACAATCTGTTTTCTTGCCTTTTCCAGCTTCCAGAGGCCACCCACATTCCTGGGCTCATGGCTCCTTCCCCGCTCTTCAAAGCCAGCAGTGTGGTACCTTCCAATCTCTCTCTCACCTTCCAGCCTCGCTCTTAGAAGGGCACTTGTGATGACACTAGCTCCCCTGGCTAATCCAGGCCACTCCGCCCATCTCAAAATCCTTAATCACACTTGCAAAGTCCCTTTGGCCATGAATGGCAACCCATCCACAAGTTCTAGGAGTTAGGACGTGGACATCCTTGGAGAGGACATCATTCTGCTGACCATACCCCAGACTTCTGTTCCAGAAAGGAGTCAGGATGGTGTGCGTAACTGGATGTCCACCTCCCACTGGACAGAGAACTCTTGAAGGCAAGGTTATGGTCTACTCATCACAAACTCCCTCAGCCCCATTCTTAACAAACAAATAAAAGCCACAAGTAAAGGCATGTATAATTAATGAATTTGAAATCAGCAGGAGGGCTCCCCACAGGCGGTACTTCATATACCCCAATTGTGGAACTCCCAGCTGTGGGACAGGCCTCATGGGGAGTCCCCTTTGCCCTGCACCTGTGGTGGGAGCTCAGAACTGCCAGAGAGAGTGGTCAGTGTTGGACAGATTCTGCTGTTTCGGAACGTGAGAAATGAGGGTGGGTTCTGGTGTCAGAAGGCTCGGAGGTAAATCCTACTTTGCCACATATCGTGGACCTTGGGTGAATAACTTACCCACTTGCCTCAGTTTCCCTTCTGTAAATAATGAAGCCAATGCAGTCCAACCAGTGAGATTGCTGCAAGCAGTGAATAAGATCATATATAATAAAGCATGGCCCAAGACAGTTACACAACAGTTACCAATATTCCTTCCCTCTGTTGTCCTTTTAGAAGAGTGTTATATTCATCTCTTACCCAGCTGCTTAAGCCAAAGTGAGAAAATCAGGAACACGGCATTTCTGGTCATGTGCTTTTTGTGTGAGAGATAACCAGATACTCATGTTCAATTGTCAGCAGATGGCCGACTGCACCCCTGTGTATGCTGAGACAGGTGGCTGAGAGGCGCTCCAAAGCTGGTCAGCCCTGTTGCTCCATCCGTCTATCTCAGGTTTGTTGGTTTTATTTTGTTTTGATATTTTTTTTCCTTTGTAAAATAGATTCTAAATGGAAAGTGCTGAGTTAGACACAAAAATAACTTAAAACAGCAGGGTTCCATGACTTGAAAAAAAAAGTCAGTCTCAATTCCATCATTTGGAAGTTTCAGAAATTTGATCAGGAGCTGGCTTGTGGTCAGAATGATGGGTGTTGGCTGAGGTCACCTGGGAAGCAGGTGGCGAGAGAATGTCACTGTCAAAGCCCGCCCAACCAACTCCGGTCTATTTTAGCCACTTTTAAAGACGCCCATCTGGTACAGCACACCACTGCTGGACACGAGCAACTCGGCTTCTTGCGCCAGCGGGCAGGCTTATGCCTGTAATCCCGGCACTTTGGGAGGCCAAGGCGGGCAAATCACGTGAGACCAGGAGTTCAAGATCAGCCTGGGTGACATAGTGAGACTCCATCTCTACCAAAAAAAAAAAAAAAAAAAAAAAACTATCTGGATGTGGGGGTGCACACTTGTGGTCCCAGCTACTAGGGAGGCTGATGTGGGAGGATCACCAGAACCCAGGAAATGAAGGCTGCAGTGGGGCAGGATGGCACCACTGCACTCCAGTCTGGGCACCAGAGATCCTGCCTCAAAAAAAGAAAACAAAAAACATTGTTGGCTTGTTGAAGAGAGAAGGCTGTATTTTCTGCCTACACCTTTCAGAAGGTTAAAAACAGGGAAAATATTAGCCGGGCATGGTGGTGTGTGCCTGTAGTCCCAGCTACTTGGGAGGCTGAGGCAGGGGAATCACTTGAAGCCGGGAGGCTGACATTGTAGTGAGCCGAGATTGCGCCACTGCACTCCAGCCTGGTGACACAGCGAGACTCTGTCTCCAAAAAACAAAAACAAAACAAACAAACAAACAAAAACCGGGGAAAATAATAAAGACAGTCTCATAGAAGGGGGCTGCTGGGAGGTTCTTAGCACTTGATGAAAAATGCTTCCTTGGGGAAAAAGGCAAGTCACAGAATAAACTCAGATAGCATTTCTGATCAAAAACATGCATGCGTAATATTATCATGGATTACGCATGGATTTATACATAAGTTAGTGAAAGTATCAACATGGATTGTGAAGCCAGATTCATGATGGTGGCTACCTCTGGGAAAGGGGGAGATGGGACAAAGGAGACTGATTTCATCTGCAGTCATTTCTTATAAGGCAAGACAAGGCAAACATGTTAAATATTATAAATGGCCTATTCTGGTCAGTGGGTGTATTGAGTGTCTGTTATTTTTTGGTATTTTTGCCTTGAAATTAAGAGCAGTGCATTGAGCATCGGAGTGCACCATACACGTGATGTGTGTTACAATTGATTGTGGCCGTGGGACTAAGCGTTCTCTGAATTCAGGAGGGTGTCCCAGGCTCGGGGTCCCTGCAGTGTTGGGGCACTGTGTGGCATGTGGTGGCTGAGAGCAGTGTAGGAGGGGTCCCAGGTGGTTGGGCCATCGTGGATAATGAGACAGGCTCTCCCGCAAGCCTCAGAGGGCCCTGCCTTCCAGACAGTCTCCACCCTGTTCCCAGAGCAGAGCTGCTCCAAGGAGTAAGGAGGTCTTTAGGTCTCCACCTGTTCCTGTAAGGAAGAGACAGTAATATAATTCTCCCCTAAGCTGCACCTCTACAAAGAAAGGAACGGAAAACGCTTTCAGAAGGAAATCTTTAAAGCATGGTTATCAGAGGCGACCCTGGTAGGCCTTTCAGAGGACAGGTAAACATGAACCAACGGAAGTGTGATTGTGATGGCTTCTGATACGGGGGCCTCCAGACCCTCCTCCCTTAAGCGCAGTCTCAGTGCCCAGCTTGACCTCACCTGTCCTGCGACACCCTGGCCCAGAACAGCTAAAATCTGATGCTCCTGGGTGCTGAATTTTAGAGTTAAATTTGTTTGGGGGTAAAGACAACTATGTCCCCAGTGGGCTGTGCTGCTCCCACACTTCTCTGGGTCTGGAGACCTGAGATCTGGCCCTGCTCCAGCCCTGCTTCATCTTGGAGCCTTACATACTGGGAAGCAGCTTGAATGAGGTGATAGCTAAGGTCAGAAGTTCCTGCCTAATACTAAGAAAGCTGAAGTCAGTTATAGACTATAAATGGGCCTAAAGTGAGTGCCTGTGTGGCAAATATTGCCCTATAAACCTTCAATAAAATTCTCAAACAAAATATAAGTTGCTCAGTCAAATTTGAATTTCAAATAAACACCACCAAAACTTTTAGCATAAGTATATCCCACATATTAGCATAAGTATATCCCACATATGGCATGGGATATACTTATCCTAAATAATTATTTGTTGTTTATCTGACAATGAAATTTAACTATGTGTCCTTTATTTGCTGCATCTGACAACTCTATGTGTGGCTAATCTAAAAAATAGCAATTTCTGAATTTGCCCAAGGAACCACGCCTTCAGTTTTGTCTCTTCAGAACACACCATCTGTGGCTCAGGCTCTCTGGGAGACCTGGCACATTGGAAATCAACAGGAACTGCTGGGTGGCTGGGCTCTGAAAGGTACTGTGGCCTCCTGATCTGGGACGGGCGGGACTGCAGGACCATGAACAGGCAGGCAGGTCTTATTGAAGGGACGGGTGGTGCCTGAAGAGGCCCCAAAGGAGGATGTAAGATCCTGCTGCCAGCCCGGTCTGCCTGCTGGACTGGGTCACTTCTGTTGCCAGGTCTGTTCCCTGTCTCAACACGAGAACGCCAGCCTGGGACCCACAGGACCACTACGACAATAGGTGAATATGATAAAAGGCACAGATAAGAGTAAGCCCACTGCAGATTACAGCTCAGAACCCTAGGCAGGTGCCAACAAGCAATGGCGGAGGACCCCGACAAGAAGGCAGCAGCAGCTGGCTCAGGGACAGAAGACAAATCTGGAGAAAGATGGGCTTTGTGAGCTTACTGGGGTTTTGGCCTTTTTTTATCTCCCAGGATTGACTGCAAAAGCTCTAGGAGAAACCCCCTCTCTCTAGACAGAAGACTGAGAAGCCAGGCTCTTGTGAGCTGACAGTTTGAGGGGAATCCCCAGTTTTTCCTTGTTTTCTCTTTTTTTCTCTCTGGCCCTGCCTCTCAACACAGTGTCAGTTGCTGAGCTGTGTTGCCACGGTCGTGACGGCAGCAGTGACAGTGACCTAAACACAAGAGAAAACCCTTCCCGCTAGCCAGAGGAACCTGGGGAAGGGCCCCCCGGTCTGAAGAGTGTGGGGGCTCCCTTGATCTCTTCCATTTTCTCTGAATGCTTTGCCCACAGGGTGCCCCGGTGGTGAGACCTGTGCAGCAGAACAGGAAGATGCAGCAGGCAGAAACGCCGGCTTTGCAGCCAGAGCGTTAGGCAGGCAGTGTCAGGGAAATCCCAGAGGGTTTAGCTCATTAGCTATCATTAGTGTATTTTACGTGTGGTCCAAGGCAATTCTTCCAATGTGGCCCAGGTAAGCCGAAAGGTTATGTGAACCTGCACACATTTGGGGTCACGCCAAACTGCATGCATGGAAGAGATTCAAAGAAACACTGTAAAGGCTCTGATAGCTGAACTACGGCACAAACCCCTGCCATGTCAAGACTAACCCCTGAGAGGTGCACCTACAAGACAGACCCAAATGGCACTGCAAAGGCCTTATAGTCTCGATGGCATGCAACCACTGCTTATAAAAGGCGACAGAGAATTTTCAGGCCAGACCCAACCTGCTAAAACAAAGCAATGTTCTAACGTTTTTAACACAATGCAGTATACTAGTTTGCCCTGGCTGCTGTAACAAAGTACTCAAGACTGGGTGGCTTAAACAACAGAGATTTAGTTCCCCACAGTCCTGGAGGGTGGATGTCCAAGATCAAGGTGTCGGCAGGACTGGTTTCTTCTGAGGTCTCTCTCCTTGGTGTGCAGGTGGCCACTTTCTCCCCTGGTCTTCACATGGTCTTCCCTCTGTGCAAGCCTGTGTCCCAATTTCCTATTCTGATAAGGACCTCAATCATACTGAACTAGGACATACTCTAGTGACCTCATTTGAACTTAATCACCACCTTTAAAGACACTATCTCCAAATACAGTCACATCTAAGGTATTGGGGGTTAGGGCTTCAACACAGGAATGGTGAGGGGGCAACAACTCAGCCGACAGCCCCCAGCATCTCACAACATAATATCCAAAACTCCCAGAATCCAATCCAAAATTATCACACCTCAGCACTTCCCTCTTGGTATAGAAAGAAACAGGAAATTAACAAGGACACAGAGGACCTGAACACACCATCAACCAACAGGATCTAATTGACATGTATTGAACCTTCCACCTGACAACAGAATGCACATTCTTCTGAAGGGCACATGAAATCGTCACCAAGACAGACCATATCCTGGGTCATAAAGTAAACCTTCACAAGTTTAAAGGAATCAAAATCCTATGAAATGTGCTCTCTGATTATACTGGAATTAAACTAGGAGTCAATAACAGAAAGACATTGGGAAAATCTCCCAAAACTTGGAAGCTAAACCACATACTTCTAAATAATCCATGGGTCAAGAAGGGAGGTCTCAAGGGAAACTAGCAAATATTCTGAACTGAATAAAATTGAAAATACAAGTTTTCAGCATGCATTGATGCAACTAAAGCAGTGCTTAGAGAAAAATTTATAGTCCTAATTGTTTATATGAGAAAAGAAGAAAGGTCTCAATTCAATAATCTAAACCAAGCTGTCCAAACCATGACCCACGGGCTGCATGTAGCCCAGGATGGCTTTGAATGGGGCCCAACACAAATCCATCAACTTAAAACATTACGAGGTTTTCTTCTATTTTTTTTTTTTTTCCTCATCAGCTATCACTAGTGTGTTTTATGTGTGGCCCAAGGCAATTCTTCTTCTTCCAATGTTTCCAGTGTGGCCCAAGGAAGCCAAAAGGTTGGACATCCCCGATCTAAACTATACCATAAGAACTAAGAAAGAGGAGATTATATTAAACCAAAAGCATACAGAAGGAAAGAAATAATAGAGATAAGAACAAAACTCAATAAAATTAAAAACAGAAACAAGAGAGAAAAATCAATGACGTTACAAACTGGTTCTTTTAAAAGATCAATAACATGGATAAACCTCTCACCAGACTGAGCAAGAAGAGAGAAAACACAAATTATCAATGTCAGAAATGGAAAAGGGATATTGCTACAGACTTCACTGACATCAAAAGGCAGACAATAAGGAATTACTGAGATGATTAAAAGCAACTACATATCCATAGGTTTGACAATGTAGGTGAAATGAATCAGTGCCTTTAAAAACACAAACTACCAAACCTTACTCAAGAAAAAAAGGTAAACCACACAGTCCTTATAGCTATTAAATAAATTAGATTTTTCATTAAAAATCTTCTGAGAAAAAAATCACCAAACGATTTTATTGAAGAATTTATCAAAAATATAAGGAAGAAAAATACTAGTTGTAGACATTCTGTTCTAAAAAATAAGGGGAAGGAACACTTCTAACTCATTTTATGGAATACTTCCCAAATCATTTTATGGAATACTTCCCAAATCATTTTATGGAATACTTCCCAAATCATTTTAATGAGGCAGCATTACTCTGCTAACAAAATCAAAGACATTATAGGAGCAGAAAACTGTGGATCAATATCTCAAGTGAACACAGACCAAAAGCAGTCAACGAGATATTGGCAAATTGAATCCAGCAATATATAAACAAGATAATGCAAAGCATTCAAGCATTCAACATTAAAAAAAATCAATCCATGTAATTTACACCACACTGATAGAACTATGAAGACACAAAACAATCGCATCAATAGATGCAGAAAAAGCATTTGACAAAAGTAAACATCCACTCATGATTAAAAACTCTTAGTTAACTAGAAATAGAAAGGAACTTCCTGGATCTGATAAAGAACATCTAGAAAACAAAACCAAACAACCTATAGCTAACATCGTACCTAATGGTGAAAGAGTGAATGCTTCTCCCTAAGATCTAGGGAAGGCGTCCCCAAACTTTTTACATAGGGGGCCAGTTCACTGTCCCTCAGACCGTTGGAGGGCCACCACATACTGTGCTCCTCTCACTGACCACCAATGAAAGAGGTGCCCCTTCCTGAAGTGCAGCAGGGGGCCAGACAAATGGCTTCAGGGGGCTGCATGCAGCCTATGGACCCTAGTTTAGGGATGTCTGATCTAGGGAATATGAGAAGATGCCTAATCTCACCACTCCCATTCAAAATCACACTGAAAATTTTTGCCAGTACAATAAAGCAGGAAAAAGAAATAAAAGTCGTATCTACATAGATGCCTTATATGTAAAGTAGACATAAAACTACCTCTAACTGTAGAAGATGTGACTGTCTATATAGAAAATCTCAAGGAATTTCCAAAAAATCATATGACTAATAACTGAATTTTGGAAGGCCATAGAACACAAGGTAAATATTAAAAGATCAGTTGTATTTCTACACTCAAGCAACAAATAATATGAACTTAAGCCAAAAAGCACCATTTGCAACAACACCAAAAAAATAAAATACTTAGTGTAGCTCTAATAAAATATGTGTAGGATCCAAATGCCAAAAACAACGTACTGATGAGATAATGAAGATGTAAATAAATGGAGAAAAATACTATGGTCATGAACTCAAAGACTCTATGTTGCGAAGGTGTGAATTCTCCCCAGATTGATGTAGAATCTCATTGTCATCCCAGCAAGAATGTTTGTTGATGCCAACAAGCTGATTCAAACATTTATTTGCAGAGGCAAAGGACTAAGCATAGTTAAAACACGTTTGAAAAAGAAAACAAATTTGGTGAACTCATGCTACTGTATTTCGAGATTTATTATAAAACTACAGTTATCAAGACAGTGTAGTATTAGCAAAAGGATGGATAAATACATTAAATGGAGGGTCCAGAAATTAGTTGCTCATATGTCCAATTAATTTTTGAAAAAATTGCAAAGGCAATTCAATGGAGAAAGGATCATCTTTTCAACAAATACTGCTGGGACAAGTGAACATCAATATGCAATGATATATATAGAGAGAAATATGTGAACTTGGAACACAATCTCTTACACAAAAATCACAAAACAGCAGCAGCAACAAAAACAAAACTCGTGCCTTATATGAAAAATCCAAAATGGATCTTAGACCTAAAAGAAATCATAAAACTATAATACCTCTACAAAAATACATAAGAGAAAAATGTCTTTAACCTTGTATTAGGCAGAGTTATTAGATTCAACATCAAAAGCATAACCCATATAAGAAAACACTGCAAACTGAATTTTATTAAAATTAAAAATGTTTTCTCCATGAAAAACACCATCAAAAGAATGAAAAGACAAGCCACAGGCTCAGAAAAAATATTTACAAAACATCTATCTGACAAAGAACTTGTAATAGAATATATAAAGAACACTGAAAACTCAGCAATAAGAAAACAACCCACTTTTTGTTACTTCAACTTCTATTTTAAGTTCTGGGGTTCATGTGCAGGATGTGCAGGTTTGTTACATAGGTTAACACGTGCCATGTGGTTTGCTGCACAGATCAACCCATTACCTAGGTATTAAGCCCAGCCTCCGTTAGGTATTCTTCCTGATGCTCTCCCTCCTCCCACCCTTCCTAAAAGGCCCCAGTGTTTTGTCCTGCCCATGTGTCCATGTGTTCTCATTGTTCAGCTCCCACTTACAAGTGAGAACACTCAATGTCTGGTTTTCTGTTTCTGTTAGGTTGCTAAGGATTAACAACTTCCAGCTCCATCCATGTCCCTGCAAAGGACATGATCTCATTCCTTTTTATGCCTGTGTAGTATTCCATGGTGTATATGTACCACATTTTCTTTATCCAGTCTGTCATCGATGGGCATTTGGATTGATTCCTTGCCTTTGCTATTGTGAATAGGGCTCCATGAACATACACATGCAGGTATGTTTATAATAGAATACTTTATTATATATTCTTTTGGGTATAGACCCAATAATGGGATTGCTGGGTCAAATGGTATTTCTGCTTCTAGATCTTTGAGGAACTGCCACACTGTCTTCCACAATGGTTGAGCTAATTTACACTCCCAGCAACAGTGTAAAAGCATTCTTTCTCTTTACAACATGTCAGCATCTGTTGTTTCTTGACTTTAAAATCACCATTCTGACTGAGATGGTATCTCACTGTGGTTTTGATTTGCATTTCTCTAATGATCAGTGATATTGAACTTTTTTTTCATATGTTTGCTGGCCATGAAATGTCTTCTTTTGAGAAGTGCCTGCTCATGTCTTTTGCCCACTTTTTAATGGTGTTGGAAAACAATACACTTTAAAAATAGGTAAAAGATCCAAACAGCTAAATAGGAGATATGTCACTGAACAAGAAATAGATACAGAGGGCAAATAAACACTTGAAAAGGTGTTCATCACCATTAATTAGGGAAATGTAAATTAAAACCACCATGAGGTAATTCTACACAACTATCACAATGGCTAAACTTTTTTTTTTTTTGAGACGGAGTTTCGCTCTTGTTACCCAGGTTGGAGTGCAATGGCGCGATCTCGGCTCACCACAACCTCTGCCTCCTGGGTTCAAGCAATTCTCCTGCCTCAGCCTCCCTAGTAGCTGGGACTACAGGCGTGCGCCACCATGCCCAGCTAATTTTTGTATTTTTAGTAGAGATGGGGTTTCACCATGTTAACCAGGATGGTCTCAAACTCTTGACCTCGTGATCCACCCGCCTCGGCCTCCCAAAGTGCTGGGATTACAGGCATGAGCCACCACACCCGGCCTAAACTTTTTTTTTTATTAACAAAATTGTTTTTACTAAGCTCTGACGAGAAAGTGGAGCAACCGGAACTCTTGTACCTTGCTGTGGGAAGCAATGATGCAGCCATTTACAGAAAAGAGTTTAGCCAGTTCTTACAAAATTAAACATACGTTTATCATATGACCCAGAAATCCCACTTCTACATATTTACCCAAGAGGAATAAAGACTTATGTTCAACAAAAACCTGTGTGCAAATGTTTACAATAGCTTTATTCATAAGTGCCCACACTGTTAACAATGAAATGTCTTTCAACTGGTAAATAGGTGAACTATCATCCATTCACACAATAGAATACCACTCGGCGATAAAAATGAACAAGTTATTGATGTCCACAACAACATGGGTGAATCTCAAATACATTTGGTTATACTGAATGAAGCCATATGGGAAAGGCCATTTAGATGGCTTTCTGGATGAGGCAAAAAACAATGGGGTGGACAACAGCAGACACGGGGGTGTGTAGGGTAGTGGGTGGTTGACTACAAGGGACAGCAGGAGGAGATATTTTGGGGTGATGGAAAGTTCTACATTTTGATTGTGCTCATCGTCACAGGGTTCTGTGCATCTGTTAAAAGTTAGAGAAACATATCTTCCCCCCCAAAAAAAATTAATTTTCTGGTATGCATATTAGCAAGTAAATCAAAAGTGTACCTGGGAAGGAGACTCTGGCATTTGCTCTGAGCCAGGCACTGTGGCAAGCCCGGCGTTCATCATTCTATGCAGTCCTCAGGGCCCCTGGGAGGTGGTGGTAGCTTTCCCACTGCACAGACTGAGCTGAGGCCCAAGCACCCGGAGCCAGGCTGGACCCCAACCCACGTCTGCCTCCATGTCATAAGCTCTTTCTACAGTGCTGAGATGTTACTGCATATGACAAAGATGCTTGGCAAATCGAGACTCAGTGGACCTTGGCCCATGGCAGAGGTCACTGTGGCATTTCGACAGTCCTGCAGAGGACCTGCAGAACATGTGACAGCTTTCCTGAGGAAGTGCTCAGAAGGATTCTCCAACAGCGTAGGCATGGCTACCAGAGTCCCAGGCCTTTCCATTAACATCCTCACCTTAAACCTAATGGCCGTTCCAACCTAGGGACTCTCTTGAGCCCTGCATGACCAGTGTGGAGTCTGAGTCAGAGGCACCTCCAAAAAGAGTTTCTCCCTTCACACCAGGCCTCCCTCCACCTCTCTGTGAGGCTACATTCACATGGCTCTCCCATGCATGCCCTGGAGCTTTGCTGAGGCTCGAGCTCGTTGATTTTAGCAAAAGTCCTTTGTGGCGAAGGTCCAGGGCTGGAAAGGCACAAGGCGGGGTGGACGTGCACCAGCCCTGGCAGGGCAGCCTGTGTGTCCCACCTCCCTGCAGCTGTCCACACTCCCCATAGGGCCAGTCTCCTGCTGAGACACCTGGGGCTCTCATCACCACAGAGCAGGGCTCAGCCTCCCAAGGTTGAGTGGCACCATCCCTCAGGGTGGCAACAGGCTGGATCCAGAGGCTGCCACCTGGAACCCCATCAGGAGAGAGGCTGGGATTGTGGCAAGCTGGTCAAAGACTGGGGATCCTCGCTGGGCAGTGTGTGTGTTCAGGGCTTAATTGGGGCAACAGCAGCAGTGATGATGGCAATCAGAACACTTGAGTTTATGCCACTAAATCCGAGGAAGGCAGAGAAGAGACAGGGGCTTGCTCAGGGCATTTCACTATAGGAGAAAGACCCCCTGGTGATGAAGGCTTGGAGGGAGACATGGGCAACAGAGGGAGAGTGATATGGTTTGGCTGTATTCCCACCCAAATCTCATCTGGAATTGTAGCTCCCCAAATCCCCATGTGTTGTGGGAGGGATCTGGTGGGAGGTAATTGGATCAGAGGGGCAGTTAACCCCCTGCTGCTGTTCTCGTGATAGTGAGTGAGTTCTTACACCATCTGATGGCTTTATAAAGTGGCTTTTCCCCTCTTTTTCTCAGCACTTCTCCTTCCTGCCATCATGTGAAGAAAAACATGTTTGCTTCCCCCTCCACCATGATTGTAAGTTTACTGAGGCCTCCCCAGCTATGTGGAATTGTGAGTCAATTAAACCTCTTTCCCTTATAAATTACCCAATCTCAGGTATGTCTTTCTTGTCATCATGATAATGAACTGATACAAACCTCACTGGATGTTGCTTCCCCGTCTCAGCACATCACCAAAGCCTCAGAGTGAGCTCAGCTGTCTCTGCAAACTGCAGACAATGATCAATGACCTTCACAGCACAGCAGTCATTAACTCACGGTGGCTTATCTGCCTTCCAGAGATCCTACCACCCTAGGGATGAAGAAACTAAGGTGATTCAGGTGCAGCCCACAAAGATGCAGGGCATGCAGCTACATTCCTGCACACCTTCCATCTGAATTTTCAGAACTGCCAGTGACTCTGGTGGGGTAATTTCTATCCATCCCTTTAACAAAAGGGGATGCAGAAACTGCCTCTAGAAAAGGTTAAGTGATTTGCCTAAGGTTAGTCCCTCAGCTAGCAAGGAGTAGAAGGGGTCAGTGTGTGTGTGTGTGTGAGGGGCATACACGCGTGCACGCGGACACATGCATGTGTGTGCGTGTGTGTGTGTGTGTGAGAGAGAGAGAGAGAGAGAGAGAGACTTCATGTACACAGGCGAATGAACCTTGCAATCCACACACCAGTTCAAGTTGGAATCTGGGTTTCCTGGGACATGCCTCAAGTGTCTCCTCCTCCTGAGGACTTGTGTTTCTACAAACATGGCTGCAGTTGTTGTTGTTGTTGTTGTTTTCAAGCAAAATGGTATGGTTTTTATTTTTGGTTTCCTTCCATATGTCAAAATTAAGATTTCACAGCAATATATTGTTGTCTTATATAATTGAATTTCAGTGGAATGATTTGTGCTTACAATTTCCATAACACATCTGGCTCTATTTTTTTCCAAATTGTGAACTTCTCATTTACAAAAAGTTTCTGATCCAACCATGACCCTTATATTGCTCTTGACAGTAATTTATTGTTAAATCCCTGGAACAGAGAAAGTTACCCTTTGCTCTACTCCAGGCATCCCCAAACTACGGCCCACGGGCCGCATGCGGCCCCCTGAGGACATTTATCCAGCCCCCCACCGCACTTCAGGAAGGGGCACCTCTTTCATTGGTAGTCAGTGAGAGGAGCACAGTATGTGGCGGCCCTCCAACGGTCTGAGGGACAGTGAACTGGCCCCCTGTGTAAAAAGTTTGGGGACGCCTGCCTACTCTCTAGGAACAGAGAGTAGGGCTGCAGTTTTATCTCCACGGGCTTCTTCAAGGAGAGAGAAAAGGAGAGACCTTTAGTTGGTGCAGAAGGAGAAGAATGAGGTCGCAACAGGTAACTGGCTCCAGGGAGGGAAGGCTGGGCTGAGGTCGGCTCCAGTGATCCAAGGGAAGGATGGCTACTGGCTATGATACACTGAGATGGGCAATCGATGATTTAAAAAGTAAACAACCAGGTAAGGACCGTAGGACTCTAGGTACCTAGACTTAGTCACCAAGGAAAATGGACAATTCCAAGGGCACAACCCAAGTGCCCTCCACAGTGGAAAACCCTCATTGTCCACAGGGTTTCTACTTCATAGGCTCCTGGTTTAGCCCCAGCTACAAGTGGATGTGAGGTCTGGGGGTGCATTTCAGTGAATCTGCCTGGCTTAGTACAAAAGGCGACCCATGTTCCTGGGGCAGGGCTCTCAGGTGTGGAATATTAAGTGGAAGCAGGATGATGGAATGCAATGTGCATTTCTGCCCCTGGGTCTTTGGAAGGCCCTGGAAGAAATGCTAACAAGCACAAGGTTGAAGACTTCTCCTCAATAAGATGTCTGTGCCAAGAGCATCAAAATACACTTCCAGCCTTAAAAAATAAAGTTTGGTTGGTGTTTGCTGGGAAGAAGGGATCTCACAGTAAAAAGCCATCCTCTCTAAAACAGTACACATTGAGGTTCTTTAAAACTTAACAGAAAAGCAGGATTTTGTGGTGTGCAACCCCTCATCATCAAGGCCTTCAATTCCATTACACAAGCAACTCATGGAAGGCCACGGGCATGTATCAGTCTCTGAGCCTGGGCCTTTGAGGCCAGTGGAGGAGGCTGAGGCCTTCGAAAGCCACCTGCCTGCCCACACTGACCGCCCCAGCTCCAAACCGGGCTGCCAGCTTCGTGCACACCGCATGCATGCCCTGGAAAATCATGGTGTGCTTCACAGGGAGGTGGAGGTGGCATCTTCCCACCACACAGGTATTAAAAATGAGGCTTTGATGGTTTAAATATTTCCAAAGAACCAGAACTTGAATTCAAACTGCCTGAGTATCATGGTATATTTTGCAAGATTCCAGGATTATAGAAATCAATAGTCTCTACCAAATCTGTATTAGTCTATGAGTCTGGGTTCTCCAGAGAAACAGAACCAATAACGTATATTAAGAGATTTTATACACACACACACACACACACACACACACACACACACAAAGAGATTTATTATGAAGAATTGGCTTATGCAATTATGGAGGCTGAGAAATCTCACCATGTGCCGTCGGCAAGCTGGAGACCCAGGGAAGCTGGTGGCATAATTCATTCTTAATTCCAAAGGCCTGAGAACCAGAGGAGCCAAGGGGGTAAAACCCAGTCCAAGAGCAGAAGACAATGTCCCGGATGAAGCAGGCAGGCAGGAGATAAAAGGGACGAATTCCACCTTCCTTCTCCCTCAGTGGGCTGGCTGATGCCACCCACATTGGGGAGGGCCATCTACTTTGCTTGGTCCACGGATTCAAATGCTATCCTCATCCAGAAACACCATCATGGACACCCGAATCCAGGCACCCCAGGGCACAGCCGAGTTGACACCTTAAATGAACCATCACGGTCCCCTGGTGCTCGGCATGGTGCCTGGAACACAGCATGTGCCCCAGGTGACAGCTAATGGGCAGAACTTGGCAGAGAAGCCAGGTGCACAGGGTTTTGCTGATGAATGTGGCCATGCTGTTCTCACAGGGGTATTAAGCAGCTGCTGCTCACTACATGGTCCGTGTGCTCCTAAAGATGGAGGTGGAAATAGAGAGCTCTTTGGTCTCATCTGGAAGTAAGAAATCCTTTTCTACTCCCTGTAGAGGGTATCAGCGGGTTGGGTCTGCCTCTTTCTACAGACAGGGAGGTTGAAGGCTGGAACCAGCTCCCATGCATCTGCAGTGAGTGACCGCTGGATGGGGCATGGAGCACCCTGCCTATCACTCACATCACACACCTGGGAATGGTGCCCAGGCCTCCTCCGATCCCCAAACCCCAAAGCGTTTCTCATTAAATTCATCCAGCCCTGCAACACGTTGAGGTGACATCCTGCAGAGAATTGTTCTCCAAATCTGGCTGTTTTGCAAAAAAAAAAAAAAAAAAAAAAAAAAAAGAAGAAGAAGAAAAGAAAAAACCCGTAATTTTGCACTTTCATTCGGGTTTCCAACGCACAGGGAGCTACCAACCCTTTTTGGGCTGTTTGCCCATTCAGTCTGCAGTTAAGGGCAAGATTTGCTACTGGATATCAGTACTTGCCACTCTCCTTGGCTAATGCTTCCACGCTGGAGAGTCTTCAATTTACAGTGAGGTAGATGAAATAAAAATGAAAGCAATATTTATTGAGGGCCTGCTCTATGCCAAGTATGAGCTGAGCACTTATAGGCGTGACTGGGTTTTATTATTGCAACCCTATGGGGTGGGTGCTATTGTCACCCTTGTTTAACAGGCAAGGACACAGGCACACATGGTAAAGAAGACACAACCCTCTGGAACCCCTGTGTGGCCACTTCCATGTGCTAACATTGTGCAGGAAAAAGAGGGCTGCTTCCTTCCTTCAAAGGGCACCTAAGCTGGCAGGGAAGGTAGAGGGTATGCCTACAGCACTCCAAATGTGACCAGGCACAGTGACACTGGGACCTGCACCGAGCGCACGCTAATTTTTAGAGCAATGTTCATGTTTGTCTTGGTGCCTCCCCTGTGAGCATTTTCCCACTGTGCTATCTTTCTGGTTCAGCGGAAGCTCTCAGAAGGGATCCCACCCAGAGCCCAGGGATGACAATGGCTTCAGATCCAGTCCCCATGCATTGGCCACACTGGCTTTCCTATATCCCCATGTACTGACATGCCAGGTGAGCTCAGGCAGCCACCTTGCTGCTGGCGCGACTGCCTTTGACAGAAGTGCTGGCCCGCCCCTCCACTGCCTGCAGGTCCCTCCGTCTGTGCTCAATTTTTCCCCTGAGCACCTCTGGGCACCCCAGCATCTGGGCAGGGAGACGCAGTATCTTTGGAGTAACAGCTGCTCTGGGACTGGCTGCTGTAACTGGGACTGGCTGGTGTCCCCTAATTTTCACAAGGGCTCAGCATGAGATGGCTCAGAGAGGGATGTTCACTTCCTTGAACTGGCACAGCTCATATATAATTGATCAGGAATCAAAATCTAGATCTACCGACTCCTAACTCTCCTCACTCCAGGCTGAATTAACAGCTTTCTCTACTGGGGTCCTACGCTAATTTATTCCTAGAACTGACAAAATATTTATTACATTATACTGTATTTATTACATTACATGTATTATAGTACAGTGTATTAAAATTATGTTACAATATACTATGTTATGTCACATTACCTTATAGATACATGTGTACTTATTTTACATTATAGTTAGCTGTATATTTCTCTGTTTTTCTTAGGGATTGTGAGCTCTTTAAGGATATGAGGTGAGTCTAAGTTCTCTTTGAATCCCAGTGTCTAGCACATCTACTGACATAGAGCAGATGCTAGAAACATTTTTTTTATTAAAAAAATGTTTACTCAGGTAACTTCAGTGCATTGAACTACTCGATGTGGTACATACATGGTGGAGGAGACGGACCAGTTTTCTGTGTGTTCGACAAGCCTAGACCCACAGTAGGACCCAGGGAAATAAAGGTATTTTTGGAAAGTCTGAGAGCATTATAGAATTTAGAGGAAAAAGCAAATTCACCTCTTCTGAAAGTGTTGCCATAGTAACTGAGCACAACGCAGAGAGAGAAAACGCAGTCTCATCAGAGCACATCATCTTAGATTAGCAATAATGGAGGGAGCACTTGCCCTGTGGGGACAGCAAGGCTCAGATGGTGTGGTCCAGGGCCCTGGGGATCTTGTCCTCCACATGCATCCCACGATCCATGGTGAGAACTCAGGGGACTGGGACAAGCCCCAGAGAGGCACAGAGCAGGATGGCTAAGAAGCTCAAAGAGAAAGAGCCAAGGCCAGTTTGAGATGCCCCACCTCCCTGGCTGTACCTGCGGGGCTTCTCTGCCTGGCTGTGGCTTCCTGAGGTAGGATAAGGGGGAGAAGGCTGTGCCTCTGTTGGTTCAGCTATGAGAAGTTCAGATCAGTCTCACTGAATCTCAGTAGTCAAGCAAAGCAAAGAGGATAGGAAATTTTAAAATTTTCCCTTAGGGAACAGCTGGCAAAGGTTGTCATAAATTAGTATTTATTTTACCCCAATTAACTCGATAGCATCTTTGAAGTGATTTAGCAGTGTTATTGGAACCAAATGGGTGTCCCCTATGTGGGCCAGCAGCCTCCTAATCAGATTAAATTCCTTTCCACTGAGCAGAGAAAGGCTCTGGGCCTTAGGAGGATGGGTGGGGAATTTGTTTGTTCAATTGTTATCTCATTCATTGGCTAAACCGACATTTTACTGAGCACCTACTACATGCCAGGGGGTCAGGTTGGAAGCCAGAGGTACCAAGAGTAATCCTTATTTTGGAGGAAGAGAGAGAGAAAGGCAAAGTCAGAGGTGGGGGGCTTGGGAGGGTTTGGTGACGACGGCTAAGAGGACAGGACAAAAGGAATAAAAGCGAAATTGAGCATCATTCTCCCTCAGTGAGCACACGCATCCTGGAGTGAAGTGGGGGGCCAGGGCAATGGCAAGCATGTTCACCTCCCTAAGAGGGTCCTTTTGGTTTATTTTTAAACTTCCTCTCCTCTACTTGGCAAAATTGCCTTCAGTAGTAATCATGGCATGAAACAACAGCAACGGAAGGCCAAATTCTCCACTGGAGGTGCACATTGGAATCTCCAAGGGAATGTTGTAAGACGCTAGAGTATCCTCCAACCAGCGTAGCTCTCAGGGGAGCACACTGCACCCTCTTCCCGGGGGCTCCTGTATGAGCAGAAGAGGAAGGCCCAGAGATGGCTGTCCTGTGCCGACACAATCTGGCTCAGGACCCTGCAGCCTCAGTCAGTACACCAGCTGGGTCGGAAGCAAAAGAAAGATTCCCCCGACGCTACACATGACCTCCAGGAAGTCACATCAAAACGCCCTACCTGTGTAAAGGAGGAATAAAGCACACGGGGTAAGGAGGAAGGCAGGGCCAGAGGAGCTAAGGGAGGTGGCGCCACGTGTGGGCACAATCCCTGCCAACCAGCGAGCCCCTTCAACAGAGCTGGCCTGAATGGAATCCCAGCACGGAAAATGCAAAATGCCAGGAAAGCAAATAAAGACCAGGGTGTGACTTTTTAAATTTTATTTGTTTATTTTATTTTTCCATAAGTTATTGGGGTAGAGGAGGCATGTGGTTACATGAGTAAGTTCTTTAGTGGTGATTTGTGGGATTTTTGTGCACCCACCACCCAAGCAGTACACACTGAACCATATTTATAGTCTTTCACATCCCCCTTTCACTCTTCCCCCCAAGTCCCCAGAGTACATTGTATCATTCTTAGGCCTTTGCATCCTCATAGCTTAGCTCCCATGTACCAGTGAGAACACACTATGTTGGTTTTCCATTCCTGAGTTACTTCACTTGGAATAATAGTCTCCAATCTCATCTAGGTTGCTGCAAATGCTGTTAATTCATTTCTTTTTATGGCTGTCTAGTATTCCATCATATATATCTATATATCTATATCTATATCTATATGCACCACAGTTTCTTTATCCACTCATTGATTGATGGGCATTTGGGTTGGTTCCACGATTTTGCAATTGTTAATTGTGCTGCTATAAACATGCGTGTGCAAGTATTTTTATCGTATAATGACTTCTTTTCCTCTGGGTAGATACCCAGCAGTGGGACTGCTGGACCAAACGGTAGTTCTACTTTTAGTTCTTTAAGGAATCTCCACACTGTTTTCTGAAGTGGTTGTACTCATTTACATCCCCACCAGCAGCGTAGAAATGTTCCCTGTTCATTGCGTCCATGCCAACAACTTCTGTTTCTTGATTATATGATTATGGCCATTCTTGCAGGAATAAGATGGTATTTGATTTGAATAATTGTGGTTTTAATTTGCATTTTCCTGATGATTAGTGATGTTGAGTGTTTTTCATGTGCTTGTTGGCCATTTCTATATCTTCTTTTGAGAATTGTCTATTCATATCCTTAGCCCACTTTTTGATGGGATTGCTTGCTTGTTTCTTGCTGATTTGTTTGAGTTCATTGTAGATTCTGGATATTAGTGCTTTGTCAGATGTATAGATTGTGAAGATTTTCTCCCACTCTGTGGGTTGTCTGTTTGCTCTGCTGACTGTTCCTTTTGCCATGCAAAAGCTCTTTAGTTTAATTAGGTCCCAACTATTTATCTTTGTTTTTATTGCATTTGCTTTTGGGTCGTTGGTCATGAAATCCTTGCCTAAGCCAATGTAGGGACGTGACTTTTGTTGTTCCTCAAAAGAATGTCATAAGGCCAGGCATGGTGGCTTATGCCTGTAATCCTAGCATTTTGAGAGGCTGAGGGCAGATGGATCACCTGAGGTCAGGAGTTTGAGACCAGCCTGGCCAACATAGTGAAACCCCTGTGTCCACTAAAAATACAAAAATTAGACAGGTGTGGTGGTGTTTGCCTGTTGTCCCAGCTACTAGGGAGGCTGAGGCAGGAGAACTGCTTGAACCCAGAAGGTGGAGGTTGCAGTGAGCCAAGATTGTGCCACTGCACTCCAGCCTCTGGAGTCACAGCGAGACTCTGTCTTAAAAAAAAAAAAAAAAAAAAAAAAAAAAAAAAAAAAAAAAGGATGCCACAATCCTGTTCCTCAGGTGGACAGCACATTTTGAGAGGTCATTTCTTATAAGGAACGTCCATCCTACTCACCGTCTGTTCCTGAGGGCGGCCAGCCGCCATGGGGGACGTGGGGATGGGGCTTGGACAGGAGTAAGGAGACCTGAGGCCTGCCCCATCTGCTAGTCAACGCTGCTTCACAGCTCCCTGGCCTCTGCTTACCCAGCTTTCAAACAGACAAGACGATCCCAGTCTCATCTACCTTCCAAACTCTTTACAAGCACCAGATGAAAAAATTTTTTCTGTGATAAAGTTACCGCCACCCACTCTTTTTGTGATTCTGGGCAAAGAGGGTCTGTGGTGTCCCTTTGATCCTCAGTGTTTTGCACACAGCAGGCACTCATTAAATGCTCAGTGGCTTGTCTGGGCAAAATCAAGTCTATATCATGCTCCATAGGTAACCTGTCTGTTGGAGAAAAAAAATCATCTCAGAAACAAGATTAGATTCATCCTGAGATTATGTAAGAGCACTCCGAAGGCCAAGAAAGAACGTACCTGCCAGCCCAGCAGTGAAGACGGTACTTTAATCTTCTGTTGGAAAACCTGGGTCCAGTTGCCAAAATGTTTGGCCAAAGCATCTGGACTATTCCCTCAGGGGTCTGACACGGAGGCAGCTCAGAGCGGTAGAATTGTGAGGATGTGAGCATTAGCAGCCGCGAGCAGGGAGCTGGACAGAAGGACTTTTTCTTAAGAGGCAGAAAATGCCTCCTTTCCAATTGAAACAGACAGTGCTGGTGTTTCAAATTATTCACATAAAGACACAAGTGGAGGGCCGCAATCTCCATGTCAGCTTTTGTGAGAGGCAGGAGAAATAGAAGTAGATTAACGAAAGGAAAACACAAAGATCCATTGGTCCTTTCTACTTTCTTTCTTTCTTAATGGGGAACATTTAGAGATGGTGATGCTCATCTCGTGGTTGAGGTTGAAAGAGGACTGGGAGTTCCGGGTGGGGTGCAAAGTCAGTCTTTCTTTCCAACTGGTAGCATGGCCACAGATCCACTCCTTCACTCCAAGCCCGTTTTCTTTACCTGACCTGTGGTTCAACACCCCGATGGGCAGACTATGGAAGGTTCAGAAATGACATAGGCACATGGCAGGGACGCAATCCATGGAGTGACTTGTTGGAGAAAAGCCATGAGCAGACAGGAAAAGCTGCCTGCAAGGACTTTGGACTTCAAAATGTGCTCAAAACTGGACCAGCCCAGTTTATCCTGAGGAAGTTTGATTAACTCCTCATTAAGGGGGAATGTGGCGACTGAGATAGAAGACAAAGTATTAGAATGATTTTTTTGTTGAGAGTTTCTAAGAAAGCTGTGGAATTATGCCGAGATGTTTATGTATTTATTTATTTATTTTTAGAGACAGGGTCTTACTCTGCCACCCCGGTTGAACGCAGTTGTGTGATCTTGGCTTACTGTAGCCTTGAACTCCAGGGCTCAAGCAATCCTCCCACCTCAGCCTCTCAAGTAGCTAAAACCATAGGCGTGCACCCACCCAGCTAACTTTTTATGTTTTATAAAGACAAGGTTCTCACTATGTTGTCCTGGCTGGTCTCCAACTCCTGGCCTCAAGCCATCCTCCTGCCTGAGCCTCCCAAAGTGTTGGGATTACAGGTGTGAGCCACTGTACCCATCCTGAGATGTTTATTTCTTTAAATATTGCGCACTCGAAGGCATCATCTGTTACATGCTGCTTACACGATGGCTAATTAGCACTACTTAAAAGAAAATACAGTAAGTTAAACACATACAATCAGAACCCCAGTGAATCATATTTGCTACTACAGACGTTCATCACACACAGCTCTAGCTCTGGCAGTGGGCTTTCCAGGCAGCCACATTTGCTGTTTGTCACACCCACAGGTAGCTCCTTAAATAAACCTACGAACTAAAATGAGGGGTGTGAATACACATGCCCAACGGCAATTGATAACACCAACCCCAGCTACTCCAACAGACCGCAGGTGCAGGAACAAAGAGCTGGGCCATCCGTACCCCATGTCTGACTTGGCTACCAAGGAGCTGTGTGACTGTGGACGAATCCCTCATCTCTCTGGGCCTTATCTTTCTTATCTCTAAATGTGGGTAATGAAAATATTTCCCTCCTTGAGGTGCTATGGGGACTTCTTGAGTTGACAGAAAAAAGCCCTGAGGATGAGGCCCAGTGCATGGCATTGGGCACAGAACCTAGCATCAGGCAAATCGTAAGTTAATAAGCTGCCGTTGCTTTTAGTTTTAATAGCATTAGTAGTAGGAGGTGATGGTGGTGGCACTGTCCTTGTTTTACTATTTTAAGATAGTGCATGTTCTGGAAAGAACTTTTGCAGACTTGCGAATTATGAGCTTACTGTTTTCCTTCCAATTCAAAGGTCCACAGCAAATACACAATGGAAATGGGCGGGGTGTGTCTGGGGGCTGAGGGAACGCTTTACCTAGAACCTTCCCATCTCAGCTCCTTGGATGTTTCGCACGGGAGATGTGGGACTTACTCCTCCTTAGACAGATGTGTTTGGTGGATCTGCTGATGCTGGGCTGAGTCCCTGGCATGGGCAGGGTGGGCGGGAAGAAACCTCTGGCCAAAGGATAGAGGTGAAGTTCCTGCCTCTTTCAGGCATGCAGCATGGGAATTAG
This sequence comes from Saimiri boliviensis, assembly GCF_048565385.1. Lineage (NCBI taxonomy): Eukaryota > Metazoa > Chordata > Mammalia > Primates > Cebidae > Saimiri > Saimiri boliviensis. Next base: position 70,801,049 of record NC_133450.1, on the reverse strand, counting down.
GGGTGACCGAGGAGGACATCAAGTGAATGGGTGAGGCGAGGGAGAAAGGCAGTGAGCAAGGACACTGCTCTGTTAGGGAGCTGAGCCCTGAGTCCCCAGCTGGTAGCATGAGAATGAGGGTGCAGTGGATGAAAAATATGCTGAATCAACTCAACATTCTGTTTAGCCACTCAGACAACAAACGCACGCGGTGCTGGAACCCTCTACACTTCGCAAAGCACGTTGCAGCTCCCTTGGCTGGTCAGTGTTTGTTGTGCCAATAGAATGGCTGTCATCTCAATTTTACGGTTGCGGTGAGAGACGGTGCTGTAGGGGGCCACCTTTGCAGTGGTCCCACAGCCTGTGTGGGGGCCAGTAGAGACCTGGGCCTGCGACCCCAATCTCACCTCCTTCTGCCAGTCGATTTGTGCGGAATCGACTTCATACCAGCCCTATGTCCTGTGCTGTGGGAGCCACACAAGAACCAGCCAATGATCTGCACAAATGACTATCTAGCCGATAGGGAGGGAGAAGTCCCCAGGAATGCTACAGAAGAGCGCTGGCCACTTGGAAGAAAGGACAGTGTCTTAGTGTGTAGGACCCAGACACCTGGCTTGGTGGGAAGGGGGTTCTGAATCCAGTGAAGGTGGGGAGGAGGGCATCCCAGGGACAAGGCCCTGAGAGTCTGGGGCAGCACCATCAGGAGCTGTGTGTGTCTCAGCCTGGCTTGTGTGGGTGCCAGGAAGGTGCATTTGGGGCCCTGGCCTAGAGATGGGGTCTGCTCATGGGAAGAAGGGTTGGCCCAAGGACCTGGAACTGTATCCCATGGATGGAGGAAGCCACAGAAGACCCTCAGCAGGAGAAAGCTCCCTCTGGCAAAGGCAAAGAAAGGAAACAGATCAGGAAACAACTGGAGAGAGACCCCCAGGTGAGGAGCGCCTGCAGCGGCCCAGGGAGGAGGGGAGGCGGGGTCAAGGGCTGCAGCTGCGACATGGGAATCTGGACAGTGTTACCGGGTCAAAAAATACCCGACTCAACTAGGGCCTCCTCAGCAGAGTCTGCTGCCCGGTTAAAGAATATCCTATGAGCTATGCTGCTGTGTGACACGTGAGCACAGCAAATGGCTGACAGTAAGGATGCCCAGACAGACATGACCTGCGAATCCCCCTCTGCCGTTTGCTCCCTGTGTGGCTTGGTGACATAACTCTGGGGCCTCGGTTTCCTCATCTGTAGACTGGGAATGATGGTAAGTGTTGAGAGCAGTGCCTGGTCCTTCATGAGTGCTCAGTATGTGTCAAGCTGTGTCATTACTACCTGTTATGTTTGCAAAGCTGTTTGCACAAATTTTTACATCCAACGTCCAAAATAAACCCATGGGCCAGGTTTTGTTTGTTTGTTTTTTTGAGAGTGTCATTCTGTTGCCTAGGCTGGAGTGCAGTGTTGCCCAGGTTGGTCTTGAACTCCTGAGCTCAAGCAATCTGGCTGCCTCAGCCTCCCAAAGTGCTGGGATTATAGATGTGAGCCACTGCGCCCAGCCTGGGAAAGGTAATCTTGAGCCCTTCTTCAAATATGCAAATAGGCTCAGTCGTGACTTTCTCGGGACATGCAACCAGACTCTGGCAGAGCCAGGACTGGGGAATTGAAGCCACTTGGGCAGCCTGTGGCTGCCCTGCACCGGAGTCAGTCCCCCAGAGGTTCCCAGCCCTGCCAGTGGCAGCCCTACTGCTTCCATGCCAGAGGAGGTGCCTGGGAGGGCCGGGCCAGGCAGTGGAATCTGTGCAGGCCTGTCCTTCCAACTCCCTGTTTGAGATCCATCCTGACTGATCCATGAGCCCAGGTGGCTGCTGCGTTCTGCTTGAGGGCACAGACTCGTGGACACATTTTCCAACATCACTTTCAATCTCCCCAAACATGCCTGACTGTCTGGCTATGTGGGAAAAACCACAGTTAACTTCAATTAAAGACTGTTCTCACACATCTTGCTTTGTTTGAAATGTTCTCAGCAGGGGTGAGGGGTTGGAGCCTTTCGAGATGTCTCCAGCAAGATAGTAGATGACTACCGCTGCCCCCCTACCCCACCCCGCGAGGCCTGAGATGGGGCATACGTTTAAATAAACCAGTGTTCATAAGATTTTTTTTTTCTTTTAGACAGAGTCTTGTTCTGTTGCCAGGCACCAGGCTGGAGTGCAGTGGCTCGATCTTGGCTCACTGCAATCTCCATCTCCCAGGTTCAAGCAATTCTCCTGCCTCAGCCTCCTGAGCAGCTGGGACTATAGGCACGCGCCACCATGCCCAGCTAATTTTTCTATTGTTTTAGAAGAGACGAGGTTTCACCATGTTGGCCAGGATAGTCTTGTTCTCTTGACCTCGTGATCCGCCCGCCTTGGCCTCCCAAAGTGCTAGGATTACAGGTGTGAGCCACCGCGCCTGGCCCACAAGATTTTTAAAAGAAGAGAGTGGTGAATCGAGAGTGGGAGTCAGGGAAGACGGGAGGTAGAAATGGTGCCATTGAGGACCTTTCTTCCGATGGAATGAAATAGCATTGGGTCACAGTGGGCAGTTATTTCCAGAAGCCACAAGATGTGTTTGTGGGTAAGCTGCACACAGACAGAGGTGTGAGTGACCCAGTAAGGGGGATGTGCCCTATGAAGTGCAGGCAGCGAGGAGAATGGAGACCCTGAGCTAAGGGAGCGAGCCATGAGAAACAGCATGTGGGAGCGAGGTGGCTGGTTCAAATCTGAGCCTCAATTGCTGCATCTAAAAACTGGGCTGAATTGTAATCTCTACTTCAGAGTGTGGTGGAGAGGCTTAGCTGTGCTTCTCCATGTAATGTATTCAGCAGAGAGCCTGGCACACAGCAAGGCAGGCGTTAGCATGGTGGGCATGGCCAGTGATGGTTATGGTGACTCCAGGGACCAATGGCACCTGGAGGTTAACTTCACCATCTGTGATAGGAGCCAAGAGATGGAAGGAGCTTCAGTGCCTTCACATTGTTCTCCACAATGGATCCAGGGATGGAGGCAAGCTTCCTTCCAGGTAGAACACAGGAGGCCTGCAGGATCCTCCTCCAGGACATCTACTGGCACCATGTGATTTTCCTGACCAAAGGTATAAGAAATGGACTCTACTTCCAAGGGCCAATAGACATCATTCATCAGCAGGAGGCCAAACGGATTCCTTTTTGCAGAAACATCACTCCTGTGACGTTTGGCAAAAAGGAATCTGCTGCTGGGCCGGTTCACCCTGTGTGCCACTGAGGCTCGATGAGGTCCCTTAGCCTCATTCCAGCAGATGCCCTGAGGTCTAATCCTCAGCATCAGAACAGAGCAACAGGCAGCTCCAGCCACTGCAACCAGTCTTAGTTTAGCTCACTGGTGCTGCTATAACAAAATCCCACAGACCGGGCAATTTATACACAATAGAATTGTATTTCTCACTGTTCTGGAGGCTGGGAAGTCTGAGATCAAGGTGCTGGCAGGTCCGGTGTCTGCGGAGGGCTTCTCTGCTCTTGGCTTTTGTGCCTTGCTGCTGCGTCCTCTGGAGTGAGCAATGCTGTGTCCTCACAAAGTGAAAGGCACAGAAGCGATGCCTTCACCCCCTCAAGCCCTTTTAGAAGGCATTAATCCATTCATGAGGGTTAAGCCCTCATGGCCTTATCACTTCCTAAAAGCACATTTGTTTCCTGACCAGTATAATATCATTGCATTGAGGATTAAGTTTCAACATGAGTTTTGCAGGAGACACCAACATTCAAACCAGAGCAGAATTCAGCAGGTGTGTGTTGTGGGCCCCATGAAGTGTCTGATGTTTGAGTTACCTTCATACTAGCTAGAGCCCTGATTAGATGGAGCATACTCTGAGGCCAGTGACCCCAGTGATTGACAGCCTTGGAGCTGGGAGGGACCCTGAGCACTTACCAAAGTCCTGTGTCAGGTATGGTGACTAGTGTTTTTGCTACATATCACAGAAGGAGGCGTGGGGAGCTGGTACCATTGACAGGTGAGGTGCAGATAAATTGTGTAACACTATAAAGAATTCGGACCGGGGTTCTCTGACTGCAGTTGCAGGAGTTTTTCCATGTCTCTATGAAGTAAGAGATCTTATGGTCCACCCACTCAACCTGCATTTTGCAGACCAAAAGACAGAAAATAGTGCAATGTCATTGTAGGCACCATTTCCTGGCCAGCCTCTGCACACGCAGGCCTCACCTAATCCTCACACCTCTATGAAATAGGAGAGGTCATTATCCCCACTTTACAAAGAGGAAACTGAGCTCAGGAAGATGGCTGATGTGCTTGCGTCGCCCAGTTGGTTTCAAACTCGGGATTCGAACCTAGGTCTGTCTGACTGCATCTCAAACCCTTGACCACCATGCTGGGTCGAGTCCCTCAGTGGAGCCCAGAGAGAGGAGGGAAGTTCCTCACCACTATCCTCTTCCTAGGGTCACACAGTATGTGAGCAGCATTGTCAAGACCAAAAAGGCACAGCTGACTACCCGACCCCTTTGCAGGGCACCTTGGGCAATTCTGTATTCCTTAAGCAGGAAGCTCACAGAGGGCCCCGTCATGTGAATGCCAAATGTACAGCCCATTGCTGCTGCATGCCACCAGCATGCTGAGACAGCCACAAGAGCCTTGCAAATGGCTTCGCTTTTTCTAATCAGTTCCCTTGGGGCAGCAGCTAGAATGGCCTACACCACATTCCAGAGGCTCAAGCTACCCAAATGGCATCATAATGGCTCTACTGAGCACTGTCCCTTGCAGGAACATTCCAAACATTTCATGTTTATTATCTCCATTAATTCTTAAATCCCAGGTGTAACAGAGGAGGACACCGAGACTTAGTTTAGAAAGTAACACCCAGTCCCAGAGCCCAAGTGTGCCCCAGGTTCTGAGATCTTTGCTCCAGGCCTTGCAACGCCAGCTACTCAGGTGATTCTTCCCCACGTGGTAGGGAAGAAACAGGAGCCAGAGGACTGGGCCAGGGAGGGATAGCAAGGGAAAGATTTAAGCGGTGAGAAGGATGGGCTCCAAATCACAGTGACCTCGGTCCCACTGCCTCCTCTCCAGGGTCTCTTCCATACCAGACATGGTGAGGAGGCTTCAGAACACTACTTCAGAGATTCCCTTACAGCACGTCTGGAAGATGGGCATTATACCTCCTCTTACAGGCTGCAGAAAACGGAGGATCAGAAAGGTTAAGGAGTTTGCCCAAGGTGACGCAGTTCAGCAGTGGCCAAGCTGAGATGCAGGCCCAGATGTACGCAGCTGCATTTGTGAGGGATACATATACATGCATTACTGGAAGGCAATTCTCCAGGTTTCTCCTCTTCTGCATGCCTTTTGAGTGGAGGAGTTGATAGTCTCTGCTCTGGACTACCTTTTCAAGATGTGTGTAAAGTGAACAGCCCTGAAAAAAGAGACAGTGTTCCCTCTGGGGCAGAGGGCACATCTGTTTCCTGACCGGGATAGTTATATCTCTCCCTCTGAGGCAGAGGCTGGGCAGGTGTACAAGTAGTCTCCCTTAAAAGAGTGGAGTTTCCTAAGCTGGAGGTTCCTCAGCTGTCACACAAACCCACAGCATGCACAGAACCCACCCGCACTGCTCCACGTTGCCCCACAGGACTTGCGGAGAGGGAAGCACTGATGTGAACACGACGCCCAAGCTGCTTGCTGCAGTGTGTTAATGTCCTTTGACTCCGGGAGTCTCATGTCTTCTCTCTGCATCTTTGAAATTTTGGAAGGCTAACTTGAAGGCAAGGTAAAATTGCAAACCCCTCTCAGTTCTTGACATATCTGTGCTAAGCTTCAAAAACATCAGTTGCAAAAACCCTGGAGGAGAGCCGTGGCTGAACAGCAGTATTCAGGAAGGAGAGGTCTCCGATCAGGATGAGTCAAAGGGTTTGCATTAGACAAGGCAAGATTTGGCTCTCACTGGCTGTGTTAATGAATGTATCAGGGCTAGATCCAAGGAGGTAATAGATTTTCCTGGAGTTTCACGTCTCATTCTGGGAAAACTGTTCTATAAGAACACTGACAGGCTGGAGCTTGACCTAGTGAAGATTTTTAGAGAGAATATGCATTTGGGAAAACAGTTGAGGAAAATGGCTATGTTTAGTACAAAAGGGGGATGATACAAAGGGCGGATACGGAGTTTTGGTTCAAAGATAATAATTGTTGGTGTCTGTGCTGCCCTGCACAATTGTTCTTTCTTATTCACCATCTCATTTGATTTTCCCACCCACACTATGAGCTATTACTAGTGTTCCCATTTAACAGAAAGGGAAACTGAGGCGCCAAGAAATTGAGGATCTTGTTCCAAGTCAAACAGTCCCCAGTCATGAGTGGCAGAGCCAGGCCGGGGACTCAGGCCTCCTGCTTCCCCATCTCAGGGATCTTCGTGGCCCTGCTGCCGTCACTACACAGGTGACCATGTGCAGGCAGCATCAGACTCGCTTCCTATGACCAGCGGGCAGAGTTAAAGGAAGAAGGTTTTTGGCTCAAGAGAGGACATCATCGTGAATAAATCAAAAAGTATTGACCACTTACTAGGTGCCACATTAACACGCTTAATACGCAAAGTCCCGAGACTTGTGGCACCTTATCATAACTACCATCAGGGCACTGCACAACTGTGAATGTCATGGCTGGGGACCATGATGTGATTTCCCCGGCAGCGCTGTGGCAGGGCCATGCTGTAGCCCGGGAGGCCTGGCTCGCATGGAAGTCACTGTTTGGCGAGGTGGTGAGCCTCCCGCTGCTAAAGGTACAGACACATTGGATGGCTCACACTGCATAAGGGATGCTGGGAAGGGATTCTGGCACATTCTGGTCCGTGGTTCTACATGCGCAGTTTGGCCAGGGTCTCAGAACAGTGCAAACAGACAAGTCAGAACTCCCACCAGGTTCTTCAACTCACTGCGGGCATTTATTGAGGTCTTCCACGGGCCAGGCCCTAGGGCTACAAGAGAGGCACAGCTTACCCCATTAGCCCTGAGGGTCTCCTGTGCAGAGGCAAGGCAGACAGATGGGTAAAGAGAGTGACGCGAGAGAGGCCCTTGTGCTCTGCAGGAGGCTATGGCTCTACTCCCTGGAGTGGTCCTTCACCAAGGCTTCATGACTGTGGGTGGGACCACACCCCTCCTTTCTTGGCACCTCCCCCAGTTGGCTGCTGGGAACTGACAGGGTGAGCCGTGTGACCTGGCTAACGCTGTTCTGTAACACTGGGAGGCTTCCGGGTGACAGGTGGCCGCTGGAGACTGCACAGGCCAGGGCCGTCATGAAGGTGGGGCTCTGTTCCTCCTACAAGACCACCAGCTGCTGTCAGGGCTCAGCCTGGGATTTCTAGGACCACAGAAGAGGAGGGGGCCTGCCTGCTCCATGCTGGGCCCGGCCAGCCCACGGAGAGTCCCCTTCCCGGGGTCATGGTCTGCTCATCCTCTGCTGCCTTCCTGATGGATTCATCAAAGTCAACATGTACTGGGCACCTCTCTACATGGCTGCTGGGACACAGAGGTGAGCGGCCAGCAGGGACTTTGTGCTGTCTTCACTCCTTGGTCATCTTTCATAGGAAGTGACCAGCTGTCGGGACAAGGCGCCATTAGCAAGAGCAGGGACTTGGGTGCTTGCTCCCCAGTGTCCCCAGTGCCTAGAACAGTGTCTGCCCCATCCTCAGTGCTTGTTAATACCTGAGAATTAAATGGGCCAGGGAAAGATGTGGATTCTGGAAACAGTTTCAACCATCCCCATTCATTTTTTTGTTATTATACTTTAAGCTCTGGGGTACATGTGCAGAACGTGCAGGTTTCTTACACAGGTATACACGTGCCATGGTGGTTTGCAGCATCCATCACCCTGTCATCTACATTGGGTATTTCTCCTAATGCTATCCCTCCCCTATGCACCACCCCCTACTATCCCTCTGCTAACCCCCACCCCCTGCTATCCCTCCCTAACCCCCACCCCCTGACAGGCCCCGGTGTGTGATGTTCCCTTCCCTAGAGAATATTAGTAAAATACAGTGAGGCCCACGAAACTCTGAAACAACATTTCAGTCCTCCCCAAGGGATCCAAAACTCCCCTCTAAATCCCAGATGGTGCTGGGTAGGGTGACCAGCCATCCCAGTTGGCCTGGGACTGGTTTCAGCACTGGAAATCTCGTCTTGAAAGCCCCTCAGCCCTGCAAAAACTGGGGTGCTTGATCACCTTACCTCAGAGAAGTCCACAGGTCTAGAGGGGTCAGCCCTCTCCTGATGCAAGCCCCGTGGTCTCTGTGCTGCAAGATCTTGAGCCAGTGTTTTACCCTGTCTGGCCTCCACTCTCCTCCTGAGTGAACTGAGTGATCACAGGTTCATAGCATAGGGATGTTCAGAGGAAGAAGCGGAGTGCTGCAGGGAATGCCTGTAGCGCTGGGTCCAGCATGCTGCAGACACTTTGCAGGGGGACAAGAGAGGGGCGCTGGGGACGGGAGAGTTTGAGGACATGGGTGAGAGTTGGGGGCTTGGCGCTGTCGGGACCGCTGGCCTTGGGGAAAGTTATAATCCAGACTCAAAGATGAGGTTCCTGGCCGGGCGCGGTGGCTCAAGCTTGTAATCCCAGCACTTTGGGAGGCCGAGGCGGGTGGATCACGAGGTCGAGAGATCGAGACCATCCTGGTCAACATGGTGAAACCCCGTCTCTACTAAAAATACAAAAATTAGCTGGGCATGGTGGCACGTGCCTGTAATCCCAGCTACTCAGGAGGCTGAGGCAGGAGAATTGCCTGAACCCGGGAGGCGGAGGTTGCGGTGAGCCGAGATCGCGCCATTGCACTCCAGCCTGGGTAACAAGAGCGAAACTCCGTCTCAAAAAAAAAAAAAAAAAAAAAAAAAGATGAGGTTCCTGGCAAGCTGATGCAAGACACGATTTTCTGTCAAGTTTTTTTCTTGTTCCTTTATTGATTCCCGGCTCTTCCTTGATTTGTTTATGAAATATTTACTGGGTGTAGCCCTGGGCTGGGCAGCAGCAATGGTGACATAAATGAGATGAGAGCCTTGGTCCTCAAGGGAAGGTTGGAGGGGAGGGATGCTCTGATGGTGAGCTGCTCAGAGCCGCAGGGGCAGAGAAGGGACGGCTCCTCAGAGAAAGTAAGCTTCCCATCCTCCAATGCCCCTCTCAGTTCTTTCGGCCTCCTGTGGGCTCCCCACACCCCACCTTTGGCACCAGCCTGTCTTAGCCGTGGGACACTTGGCTTCAGCCACAATCCACTCTGCTCACACAAGCTGCAGAGACAGCCAGGCTGGAAGGGGTTGTGACATAGAACCACTCTCTCTGGGGCTCCGATCTGCCTCCATCTCACCCCAACACCTTACAATCCACCAGCTGTGACTCAGATCTAGCCTTGACCCCAGCTTAGCCTCTTCTTACCTGGATGACTTCGGGCAAGGCCCTAAGGCTCTCTGAGCCTCAGTATCCTCTTCTCTAAAACGGGCTTGCTGAATGTGTTGCCTTCCTAGGCTGGCCGTGCAGCACAGAGCCTGGCTCTTAGCAGGTGCTCAAGATTCACCACACCATCTGTCTTCTTTCACCAGAGGGCGGGGCTCCTGCCTCACAGGCCTTCGTGCCTAAGAATGACGTTCTGTATGCAATGGGTGCTCTCATGCTGTTGGCAAGGATGACAAAGATGATGAAGACTGGCAATCAATTCTTTCTGGCTTCCCACACTCCTCAACACAGCCTGCCTGCACGGCTGGCCCTGCCTGATTGATTTGATTATTAGGGTATGCAGGAGGGCCCAGGTGGAACCTCCACAGTGGGGAAGAAGGATTGTCAGGAAGTCAGAGAGAAGGCAGCAGATGCAGGAAGGGCTGCTAAGACTCGGTGCAGAGAGACGGGGGTGCAGGGCGCCTGCGAGAGAACATTAGTGAGCCCCCCTCAAGTGTTCCTCAAAGCTACTGGAAACCAAGTCTTAATAAATTTCTAATCAACTTCCAGAGCTTCCTGCTGAGGAGATGGATGAGGGAGCCTCACGAGGTCTGGAGGAAATAAATAAAGTTCCAGCTCTTGGCTAAACAGGAGGTTGTCAGACTGGGTGGGCCTCAGGCTGGAGCAACGTGCTCCCACCATTTCTCCTCGCTTTCATCCTTCGGGGGAACAAGGCTCCCCAGGATCCAGGCATCTGGGATGGAGGCCCAAAGAACCCATCCTTGCTCGGTGAATGGCCCAACTCTGGCTCCTAGTATGCAGACCCCACGCCTGAATCACAGACTGGCTCCCTCCATGTCTCATGGAACATCCTGTCACAGGACACCTGGAAGAACTCAAGTGGCCAAGGCAGACGGGAAAGGAGCTAGGCTGGTCCATGCATGATTTGGCTTCCTCACTTGCTGTTCCCCAGGCCCACTTGACCTGTAGAGTATGTATGTATATTACTCACATTTTGCAGCATTTCGGAGACGGGGAGAGAGAGAAGTACTGGCTGGACCAGAGGTCCATAGTTGGGAGGTGGGGGTAGTGGTCCAGATTTAGATTCAAGTGTTAACATTCCTTTTTCCACAATGGGAGAAAAGGAGGAAGGGTAGAAATATAGCTGTTAAAAACACAGGCTTAAGAAAATGCCACTTCCAGCCAAAATGGAGTAATAGGGACTAGATCTACCCTCCCAGCTGAAACAACTGAAAAACCAGATAAAATACATGAAAATGGCTTTCAAGATGCCAGACATCAGACAAATGAAGGACAGTGACCCTTGAGAGATGGGAAATTAGCAAGGTGAGCCATATGGGTGTTCCGGTTTACTGCCAGCGGAAAGTTTCCAGGCCACGGAGCAGGAAACTCAGGCAGGACTCAATGGACTCCCTAAGTTGAAGAACGGAAATGAGAGTCTTGGGAGAGTGAGGCAGCTGGAGACCACAGGGCAGGGTATGGAGAGAAGACAGCTGCCCAGAGAGACAGACAGCCCTGGGCTTTCAGAGAGGGACCATCAAACATTCAACAGAGGGCAGAGTGAGTGCATGTTTGTGCAGAGACTGCCTGAGGCAGGGAAAGCATCACCCCAAAATTATAGGAAACAGTGTCTGGCACCCATACAGGACCAGAAATAGTATCTGTTCCTATCAGCCATTTTGAAAATCTCATCATTCATGGGACACTGAGTAGACAGAATACTCAGAAGAGCATTGCCTTAGTGATGGGGAATAATTACTCTTAGATTAAATATGGCTTGATCAAACTGTTCTCAAGTTTCTGAACTGCATCCCAGAACAAAGCACAAGACTATTTATGGGAATACAAAATATCTAGCATATACCACAACAAATTTACCACAGTAAAAGTCACAATGTTTGGCATCTGACCAGGTATCATCAGACATGTAAAGCAGCAGGAAAATATGAACCATATGAAGAGAAAAGGCAATCAATCAAAACCAATCCAGAACTGACGTATTTAGAATTAGTATGTGAGGACACTAAAATAGTTGTTATAACTGTATTCCACATGCTCAAAAAGCTACAGGAAACAATGAACATGTTAAGAAGAGAATGGAAGACATATATTTTTAAAAGATCCAAATCAGCTTCTAGAGATGAAAACTGTAACATCTAGTATCAAATATACACTGGGTGGAGCCTTTATTAATAGCAGATTAGATATTGCAGAAGAAAACCTTGTGAACTTGAATATATACCAATAACCATCCAAATGAAACACAAAGAGAAACAAAGACTGAAAAAAAAGAAGACAGCATCAGTGAGCTGTAAGACAACTACTCTAGGTGCCCTAATATATGTGTATTAGTCTCAAAGGAGAGGAGAGAGAAGACACACACACACGCACACACACACACACACACACACACACACACACACACACACATTCTGCTATTATTTATTTGAATATATATAATATATATACATATGTATCATTGCTATTATTTCTTTGAATATACATACTACATATACATACATATACACTATATACACATATACATATATAATATATACATTCAAAGAAACTTTAAAAAACGATGCCTTTCTCCCACTAGCCATACAAAAGATGAAAGAATGAATCACCAGCCCTTCTGCATTACTAAAACAGTCTTTCAGACAGAAGGGAAATGATACCATATAGAAACATGGATCTGCACCAAAAAAATGAAGGTTACTGGATATAGTAATGACATGGGTGTTATTATTTGTCGAAAGTCAGTTTTTTAAAAATGGTTTAAATAGTAAGAAAAATTAAAGCAACTGTATGGCTTTTCCCATGTCATTATTATATCCAGTGCCCTTTATTTTTTTGTGTGCAGATCCGTGTTTCTATGTGGTAGCATTTCCCTTCTGTCTGAAAGACTGTTTCAGTAATGCAGAAGTGGGAAAAGCCATACAGCTGCTTTAATTTTTCTTACTATTTAAACCATTTTAAAAAACTGACTTTCAACAAATAATAACAATGAGATCACACCAGTGCACTCCAGACTGGATGACAGAGTGAGACTCCATCTCAAAAAAAACAACAGCCAAAACTTGGAAGCAACCAAGATGTTCTTCAATAGGCAAATGGATAAATAAAGTGTAGTACATCCAGACAATAGAATATTATTCAGCACTAAAATGGAAAAAGCAGGCTGGGCATGGTGGGTCACACCTGTAATCTCAGCATTTTGGGATGCCGAGGCAGATCAGGAGTTCAAGACCAGTCTGGCCAACATGGTGAAGCCTGAAACCCTATCTCCATTAAAAACACAAAAATTAGCCAGGACTGGTGGCGGGTGCCTGTAATCCCAGCTACTCGGGAGGCTGGAGCAGAATCACTTGAACCCGGGGCAGAGGTCGCAGTGAGCAGAGACCATGCCACTGCACTCCAGTCTGGGTGACAGAGTGAAACTCCATCTCAAAAAAATAAAAAATAAAAATAAATAAAACATAAAATGGAAAAAGCTATCAAGCCTTAAGTGCATATTACTAAGTGAAAGAAGCCGATCTGAAAAGGCTACATTCCAAATGATTCCAACTGTATGATATCCTAGAAAAGGTAAAACTGTGGAGATAGTAAAAAAAATCAGTGACTGCTAGGGATTGAGGGGAGGGAGAGGTGAAAAACTGCAGCACAGAGGACTTTTAGGCAGTGAAAATACTGTACATGACACTATAACGTGGGTCCACATCATTATATGTTTGTCCAAGCCCACAGAATGTACAATGCGGAGAGTGAACGCTAGAGTAAACTATGGACTTTGGAGGATTCTGATGTGTCCATGTAGGTTCATCAATTGTGGCAAATGCACCATTCTGGTGGGGATGCTGATGGTGGAAGAGGCTGTGCATGGATAGGGGCAGAGGGGAATATGAGAAATCTCTGTACCCTCCTCTTGATTTTTCTGTGAACCTAAAACTTCTCTTTAAAAAAAGATCTTAAAAATAATAAGCTGGGCCAGGCATAGTGGCTCACACCTGTAATCCCAACACTTTGGGAGGCCGAGGCGAGCGGAGGTCAGGAGTTCAAGAGCAGCCTGACCAACTCAGTGAAACCCCATCTCTATTAAAAATACAAAAATGAGCCTGGCGTGGTGGCACACACCTGTAATCTCAGCTACTCAGGAGGCTGAGACAGGAGAATTGCTTGAACCCGGGAGGTGGAGGTTGCAGTGAGTTGAGATCGCACCATTGCACTCCAGCCTGGGCGACAGAGCGAGACTCCGTTTCAAAAAAATAATAATAGTAGTAACAGGCTGATGTGATGCAGAGACCTGTGTTTGATCCTCAGCTGTGTGCCCTCCAAGCCTCAGGTTCCTCACCTATAAAATGGATCTGAACATGCCGATTCCATGGGACCATTGTAAAGATGCAGTGAGATTCTGTGTAGTGTTCAGCACAATGCTTGTCTGGTACCTCAAAGCCAGAGGCAACAACATTTGAGAACCACTGGGTTGAAACCATTCACTATTGGGACAGGACAGTGCAAGACAAAAATAAGGTTGAGCTCTTACCCCGAGGCATGCTTTCACAGGAGAGTTTACAGTAAGAACAAGGGAAGGAGCCCTCCTGTCTCTGTCGTCCATCCCATTTCCCTGTAATGAGTGTCAGCCCAGCACACAGAAGGTTCCTGGAATGTTCCCTCCCTTCCCCCAGCATTATGGCCTGAGTGTCACTGCACTTCTTGGATGATGTGGGCTTTCCCTGGAGCAAGTGAGCATCCCAACAGGCCCAAGTGGAAGCTAAGGCTTTTTAGGACCTAGCCACAGAATGTCACCAATACTGCATTCTCTTTACCAAGAAAGCCAGTAGACTTTCTCTTCACCAAGACCAGTCCCAGATTTAAGGGAAGAAGAATGAGATTCCCACACCTGAAGCTGTGGGCAGCAAGCGTGCCCAGGAGGGGGTGAGGGAATGCAAGGAGGCTGTCTTTAAACCTGGGTGACCCCACCAACGACACAGGGATTTTGGACTTAGTCCTGAAAGGCTGTGATTCTCACCTTGTCCCCAGCCTACTGGGCATCTAGGTGGTCCTGTCTTCTTGACCACCCCTGGCTATAGAGAAATGAATGCCCTTATTCACTGCTCACATTCTCCAGTCTCCTGGGACTCAGGGACTGTGTGGAGCAGGCTAGGGTGTTTCCAGGGTTGGGGAGTGGGCAGCTGGGTGCTTCGAGGACTCAGAGGTAAGGTGGGACCTGCAAGCACACCCTCAGTGCCTGCAGCCTCTCTTGCACCCTTATACAGCCACATTTACCTCACCAAGGAGGGCGCCTCTGCGTAAGAGGATCTGCCAGATAACTGGTGTGTACTCTGTACATCCAAGGAGGATATCGATTTAATGCTTAGCTTCTGAGTGGAAAATCTTTCTAATATGGCTTATGCGTTCTGGGTCTTCTTAAGCCAAAAACAGGAATCACATTTAACAACATGGGGAAGAAAAATCGTGGGCTTGGAGTCACGTGGATCTGGTTTCACTGATTTAGTTAATCACAAAAGCATGCACTCCCAGCCCCAGGCATCCCTCCAGCTTCTATTCCCTGCATGGATTGGGGTTTTCACAAGGGACTGCTTCAACTATATCCCGTTCCCTTGCTCAATAACTTGCAATGGCTCCCACTGCCTACTGATTCTCACCTCAGCAAACTTCTCACCCCAGCAATCAACACCTTCTATAATGTGGCCCTGACCTCTCTCTCCCAGCCCTGCTGCATCCCTATCCTCTAGCTCTAAGGACTCTGTGAATATTTCCTGGGCTTTCCTACCTCGATACCTCTCCACCTAGAACAGTCTTAATTCCCAGGCCCACCAGGCGTTATCTGCCTATAGTTCTAATCCATCTACAGCCCCCATTCTCCAAGTCCTGATGATGACAGCTGTTCAGTGGCACTGGCATTCGACACTTCCAACTCACTGTCTTTTCCTGTTCATGTCTTTTCATGAACGTACATCTTGTCCTCATCCAATCCTCTAATAAATACTTGAGAAGCTACTATGTGCTGGGCGCCTTCTTCAACCCGGCACTTGAACCATTCCCCTCTTTGGGTTCTTGGCCAGGCCCATCATTTCTCCAAGATTTTATAAACACACAGAAAGAAAATCTATGTCCCATTCAAGTTTGCCCCACAGCATCCCTGTCCCAGTGCCTGTCATGGGGCTTGTCGCAAGGCAGGTACTAGACATTTGCTGAGCAAGTAAATGGATGGATGCACCAACATTTCTCTGCAAACTGCCCACTGCTTAGGGATAGACTGCACAGGGAGACAGTGACTGTCACACACTCCTGGTGGCCGCAGGACACACCTGGAGCAGAGGTTGAGCACCTGTTCCAGCCAAGCACCACCAAGTGCTGCAGGTAGGGAAGTAACAGTTCCCATCCTTACGGGGACAAATGGGGCGAATCAACAGCAGAAAGCAATCTACTAGAAAGGGATAGCGGTAAGACCACTTCCTGGAGGGAGAAGAGATAAATCCTTCTGAAATAGATTTGTCCTGTACCTTCATCGTATCTTTCTCAGGATGAAGCAATACAGTGGAAAACCCAGCGGCTTTGCAGATACTCAGGCCCAGATTTGAAATCCAGTTCTCCTCCTTACAAATGGCATGTCCTTGGGCGAATTATTTAATCTCATTTAGTGTCCTGACCTGTAAAACCGGGCCTCTGTCAAGGACTTGTAAGAATTTGCTGTGATAAAACATGCAAAGCACCAAGTGTCTGGCATGTAGTAGGTGCCCAGCAAACCTTAGCGTCTGTTCTCATGTGTGTGAGATTTCATGTTTCTGCTCCTTGCGGCCAGCACAGTACTGTGCATGTAACCAACATCAAGTATGTGTCAAGGAGAATACATTGACCAAGTGGAATGCGAATTGTAAACAAAAAAAGAATATCAAGAACCTGGTCTCTGGGCAGGTTCTGCCTGTAGATGTTAAAAAGCTTCATGTTTATTTTGTCTAGTTACCATGGCAGCCACTGATGCTCCAGTCAGCTCCAGGGTTACCAAGGATCAATTTATCTTGTAACCATGGAAATTCCGGAGGTGCAGTGGGATCCAGAAGGGAAGGCAGACACAGCTCCTCTCCCCTCTAGAAATAAATCCTTGAAAGCCTCCTTAGTTTTCGTGTGGCTAAAACCATCATTATCTAAAATGATGTTTACATGACAATATTTATAAGCATGGATTTAGGCACAGGAGATGTAAAATCAGGCAAAATAAATAAATAAATAAAAGAGGGGAGGCAGCAATGATCAGAAGGACAACTAGCAACATGGAAAACTAAAGAGTCTGTGGGGGAGCCAGGATCTAGACCCTCAGAGCTAACTTGGGGCTTCTGCATCTTTTATGCCTCCATTTGCAGACTTGCAAAATCCACACACAGTCTGGATTTTGCTGTCACTTTTTAATCAGGCTTCCACCACAGGTGAAGCTTGGGGAAAAAGAAAGTGTCCCCTCAAACTTCATTCCCTATAAAAGAACAGAGCAGCCGATGGGGTCCCTGCCACACACCCTGGAGACAGAAAGGAGCCTCGGTGGTCCCCTGATCTCTCTGCTCCCACCATAACCAACCGACACAACCAGAGAAGGTGCAAGATGCGGCTTTGGTAGATTGGGACTTAGTCTCCCAAGCCAAACGCAGCCCCTCCCTGGAGCCAGCTCTGGGTCTTCTCCAGGGCCACAGACAGATGGGGAAATCCGGGGTTTGTCTTTGTTCTGGCTCAAGAGAGTGAAGGCACAGAAACAGAATCATCACCCAGGCCCAGAACTCCAGGGGATTCTGCTGGAGCAAAATTCAAGCTGTGAGAGGTCATTTGTTTTTCCGGCCATTGGGAACCTGTTTGTGTCGGGGAAGGGTTCTGGCCGCGCTGGCCACTGGTGGCTCATCAGACTCTACACAAAGCAAAACAGGACAGACGACCGCGGCTCCTCGACGCTCGGCCGATCATGGTCACAAAGCGGGTCTAAGCGCCTTCCTCAGGCGGCGTCAGAGGGGGCGCCCGAGGTCACCGGCAAGAGACAGATTACCCGCGCGTCGGGAAAACACTGGGGAAGAGACAGTCCTCCAGTCTGCTGCCCCGGCCTTGGAAGGCTCCGGGACCCCAGAAGGCGGACAGCAGTGGGGGATGGGCAGGGAGGGGGTGACTCGGGCCGCCCAGGCTCCTCGCAGCCTCCCTGCCGGCGAGAGGGGCCCCGGTGGGAACAACTCGAGCCGCGGGGTTGCGGGGCGCCCCTCCCGCCCCACCCTGGAAAGCCGCGATTGCCTCCCCCGACGCGCTCACCAGGTGAGGGTACACCGCTCGGGACAAAGGACTGGGACGCGGATACCGGGCTGGCGCCACGGTCCAGCCCCGGCGTGGAAGGCGACACCGTGGCCCCGAACCTCCCCAAACTTGGCGGCCTGGGGCGCGTGGGGAGGGCGCCCCGTTACCTGCGCGGCCATAAAGGAGAGATCCATGGTGTCGCTGCCGCCGCCGCTGCTGCCGCCCGCGCTCGAGTCCTCGCTGCTGCCGCTACCGCGGAGGGTCCGCCTCCTGCCCGGCTGGCGGGGATCGGGCGGAGCGGTGAGCGTCCTGAGCCCCCGCGGCGCCCTCGGCTGTCTCTGGGCTTCTGGTTCCGGACGAAGACTGGGCGGAGGACCCCGAGCGCGGGGGCGGGCCAGGCGGGGCGGGGCTCGGGGGACGGGGCGCCCCTCCACGTGACCACTCCCGGCCCCACCCCCGGGGCGGGGCTCGTGAGAAATCCCTAGCGCTCACAACGGCCTCCCTACGTGGGCAGATGGGGAAACTGAGGCCCGAGGCCTCTCGGCTGGTGGTGCAAGAACCAGCCTGGGACCCAAGTCCGGCGCTGTGGACGCCCCGACCCGTGCAGTTGAGCCCAGCCGCCCAGGGCTGTGGGCAGCGCTGTCTTGAGGCTGGCATGTTACCACTGCCTGGGGACCAAGATCGGAGGGACCCAGCTTTCCGCACCAGCGCTCCTCCCAGGGTCCGGTGTGCTCCCGGTCGGCAACTGGGCACCACGAGGTTTCATCCTAGCTCTGCTTTGTTGTGATTCTTGGGCAAGTTAGTGTCTTCGAGCCTAGATTTCCTCATCTGTGAAATGAGAGCACAGAACTGAATAATTAAACAAGATAGGGAACACAGCACGCGGTGTCCCCAGTAAACGAGAGCCCTAACATGGCTCATCAGCCCATGGAGACCAGGCTGCGAGTGGCGTCTGCGAGGACTGCACGGCGGGTCCTCCCTGGCCCTCTCCTCAAACGAGTGTCCGAAACCATGCAGATGCCACAGTGCAAGCGAGGGGAACCACAGAGATGCCCACAGAGGCCCATTGCTCTGTGTGTGTGTGTGTGTGGCGGGGGGGAGGCGGGTGATGTGTGGACACCCTAGACTTGGTGACACGTGGTGACTTGGGCTCACTGGGAGGGAACCAGTGGTGGTCTAAGGGGTCTCAGTGAGTATGACTGGTCCCTTTGGGTGTTGTCTCTCCCAGGTACTTCTCAGTCATGGTCATCATGAGCCTCTGTGTTGGGGGCAGTCTGGGACTCCTAGACTTTGTCTCAGGCAAGGAAACTGTGGCACGGAGAGGTAGAGGGGTTTGTTCAAGGTCCCCCGCAGCTGGGGGCCCAGTAGGGTCTGTGGCTGTGGGAATGGGACCAGAACCTCACCGAGCCGCAGAAGGCTCTCAGTAAGTCTTTTTACCTTTCCTTTCTTTTCCTTCCCTTCCTTTCTCCCTCCTTTTCTTCCTCCTCTTCCTTCTCTCCTTCCTCCTTCCCTTTTTTTCCTTTCTTCTCTCTTTTCACCTTTCCCATCATGCTTGCCTTTTTCCTTCCTCCCCTGGTCTCTAAACCTCCCATTTCCCTGGCCCTGCCTCCCCTCCCTGTTTTTAGCCAGTACTGTGCTCGCCACCTCCCAGCCTAGTCAAGCCGTCTACCTCGTCCCATACTTTCTGCGGCCAACGGCAGAGCAGCCTGCCCAGGATTGTCCGGGGCTCCACGTCTGCTGTAAGAAATATTATGTACTCTTATTGTAAAGTCTTAAGCTTCACAATAAAAGGGCGTATATGTTGTGTGTGTGCAATTTGAAAAATAATGTAGTTCTGCGTGAGTTAAAAAACGGAACAATAAAAAACAGTCTTCAAGTCCTGGGGTGTAGCTCTCCAAAGGCATCTCCTACCTGCCCCCTTTCCTGGGTTACCTCCATCCCATTTAGTATTCACTCATGTCAGTTCTCTTGCTTTACTTTATAGTTTCACCTTTATAGTTTACCTGCTTTAATGCTTTATAGAAAAATTAAATTGCTCTTTGATTTGCTCTTCCATGTCTTCTTTGTTTTTTGTTTGTTTGTTTGTTTGTTTTGCTCAGCATTGTTTGTGTAGCCAATGTCTATTGTTTTTCAGTGCTACACAATGTCCCATTTGTATGACTTTATCACAGTTTTTATTGATGCATTAACCCTTTGACATATACATTAGTCATCTCCAGGTTTTCTGATAATGCAAAAAAAAAATGCTATGGACATTCTCAATCTTGTCTTCAGATGCACAGATGCAAGGGGTCCTCAGGGAATATGCTAGAAATGGAACAGTTGGGTCTTGTGATCAGCTCATCTGTACTTTTATTGACTGATGCCCATTGCTTTCCAATTTCTGATTTCCAAGGAGGTTTGGCCCAGTGTATTATTCTTCCTGTAGTAGGCATGGATTCTTAGTGCTCCACAATTCACCAACACTTTGTACTGTTAGGATTTTTTTTTAAGTTTTGCAAGTATGATGTGATGAAGATGAAGTAGTGTTTCGTTCAGATTCGAGCCTCATTTCCCTGATTACTAATGATACTAAGTATCTTGTATGCATCTATTGCCCAGTTTCATTTCCTTTGATGAGAAATGCCTTTCACCAGGTCTTCTTGTGCTTCTTTCAAAAATTTGCTTGTTTTTTTAATTGATTCTGTAAAAGTATGTATTTTAGACACTTATCTTGCTAGTTAAAGGTTTTTAAATGTCACCTTTCATGTTTACATTTCGTTTTACTCTATTATATATTGTCATGAACAGAAGTAAATAATTTTAATTTGGTCAAAATTTATTAATATTTTCTTTTATAGTTAGCACTTGTTTAATAAATCCTTTCCCAACTTGAGACCATAAAGATATTCTCCTGTAGTAGTTTAGTAAACATTTAAATACTTTTTTTTCACAGTTTAGTTTTGTATAAGTGATATTTTGTGTGTGAGGTGGGAGTAAGGAAGCAATTTTATTTTTCTCATATTAACATTCAATTATCCCAGCCCATATTGAGTAGATCAACTCTTTCCCATTGATATGCAACACCAAATTTGTCAGGCATCCATCTAGGCACAAGTCTGTTTCTAGGTTGTTCTGTTTTATTGTTCATCGGCCTAACACTAAGGCTATTCTGATCTAGATACTCAGTTTCATGCTAATTCATGTATAAGAGAGCAAGTTTCCTCACTGCGTTCTTTTTAAGGAGTTTCCTTAATACCTCTGGCTCTTTGCTCTCTGGATACATTTTAGGGTGACCTTGTCAGTTCTCCCAAATAACCTGGACTTGAAAACAATTCCATTAACTCTTTTTGGGGATAATTGACATCTTACACATAACAAATATTTCTCTTCTAGAACATGGCACATCTCTTTATGTGCTTAACTTTTCTTTAATATTTCTGTATAAAGATCTCAAAAATCTTTTGCTGAAATCATTTCCTGGTTCCTTTCTTAAAGATTTTATTTTGAGATGGTTATAGGTTCATATGCAGTTGTAGGAAATAATACAGAGATCTCATGTACCCTTTACCCAGTTTCTCTTAATGGTAACATCTTGCGAAATTAGAGTACAATATCAGCCCAAACCTGTTGACATCGATGTGAAGATACAGAACATTTCCATTACCACAAGCATCCCTCACTTTGCTCTTTTACAACGAGACCTACTTCCTCCCTGCCCCATCCACTCTTTAACCAGGGGCAACCACTCATCTGCCCTCCCTTTCTATAATTTTGTAATAGTAAGAATGTTATGAAAGAATCATACAGTAGGCCAGGCACAGTGGCTCACACCTGTAACCCCAGCACTTTGGGAGGCCGAAGTGGGTAGATCATCTAAGGTCAGGAGTTCAAAACCAGCCTGGTCAACATGGTAAAACCCCATTTCTACTAAAAATACAAAAAATTAGCCAGATGTGGTGACGAGTGCCTCTCAGCTACTTGGGAGGCTGAGGCAGGAGAATCGCTTGAAGCCAGGAGGTGGAGATTGCAGTGAACTGAGACTGAGCCATTGCACTCCAGCCTGGGCAACAAGAGCAAAACTCCGTCTCAAAAAAAAAAAAAAAAAAAAAGAAAGAAAGAATCATACAGCTTATATTCTTTTGAGATCAGCAGTTTTCACACAGCATAGTTTCCTGGAGGTCCATCCAGACTGTTACCTGTATCGATAATAGTTTGTTCCTTTTCATTGCTGGGTGTTATTCTATGTTATGGTTGTATCATTATCATAGTTGGTTTAACTATTCACCTGTCCAAGGACATCCTGGTTGTTTCTAGCTTTTGGTTTTTGTGAATAAAGCTGCTACACACATAGTGTATGGCTTTTTGTATAAACATGTCTTCACTTCTCTGGGATAAAGGCCCAGGATCATATGGTAGTTACAGTTTTCATTTCAAAGAAAGTGCCAAACTGTTTTTCACAGTGGCTGTAACATTTTACACTTCCACTAGCAACGTAGGAGTGGTTTTTCCATATTCTTGCCAGTATTTGGTGTTGTGATAGTTAATTTTGTGAATCAGTTTCTCTCGGGTGCCCAGATAAAGCATTATTTATAGGTGTGTCCAAGAAGGTGCTTCTGGATAAGGTAAGCATTTGAATCAGTGGATTCAGCACAGTAAATTGGCCTCCTCAAGATGGGTGGGCATCTGTATTAGTTTGTTCTCACGCTGCTAATAAAGACATACCTGAGACTGGGTAATTTATAAAGGAAAGAGGTTTAATGGACTCACAGTTCCACATGACTGCAGAGGCTTCACCATCATGGAAGAAAGCAAAAGAGAAGCAAAGTTTCATCTTACAAGGCAGCAGGCAAGAAAATGTGTGCAGGGGGACTCCCATTTGCAAAATCATTAGATCTCATGAGACTTACTCACTACCATGAGAACAACATGGGGGAACTTACCCCCGTGATTCAAATATCTTCACCTGGCCCTGTCCTTGACACATGGGGATTATTATGATTCAAGGTGAGATTTGGGTAGGGACATAGCCAAACCATATTAGTGTCCTTCAGTTGAGGATCTGCTTAGAACAAAAAGGTAGAAGAAGAAGGCATTTGCCTTTTTTTTTTTTTGCCCCCTATCTCACTGCCGGAGCTGGGACATCTCATGTCATCTTGTCTTGCTCTCAGACTGGGGCTTAGGCATCATGGACTCCTCTGATTGTCAGGCCTTCAGATTTGGACTGAATTACCCCACCAGCTCTCCTGGGTCTCCAGTTTGCGGATGGTAGATTTTGAGACTTCTCGGTCAACTCTTCCTAAGAAACCGCCTCTTGTATACCTCTAGGAATATATAAGAACATTTCTGTTCTGTTTCTCTGGAGAACTTTGGCTAATATTGGCATTGTCCTTATTTTTAAATTTTAGCCATTATGATAGGTGTGACACGATATCTCATGGTGGTTTTACTTTGTATTTTCCTAAGGAAAGGCTAGCAATGTTGAACATCTCTTCAGATGCTTATTTGCCATTGGTGTATCCTTTTTTGGAGAATGTCTATGGATGGAATCATACAACTGTACTCTCTCCTTTGTCTGACTCTTTTTGTTCAGCATGATGATTTTGAGACTCACCCATGTTGTTGCCTGTATCAGTAGCTCCATTTTTACTGCTGAATACTTTTCTGATGTGTGGATATAGCACAGTTTGTCTATCAATTCTGCAGATGGGCGTTTGGGTTATGAACAAAGTACCAATGAACGTTGGTGTCAGAATTTGTATAGATATTTTGTTTGCTTAGTTGTTTGTGTATAAGAAACTGCCAAACTGTTTCACAAAGTGTTTGTACATTTTACATTTCCCCAGCCGTATATGAGAACTACAATTGCCTCACATTCTCTGCTACGCTTGGTATTTTCATTGCTTTTAATTTAGCCATTCTAATGGGTGTAAACCAGTATTTTACTATGGCTTAAATTTGCATTTGTCTGAAGACGGATGATGCTGAGCATCGAATCATGTGTTTATTAACGATTCCTTTATTTTCTTATCTTTCATCCATTTTTTAAAAATTGGATTACTCGGCTTTTTATTATTGAGTTTTAAGAGTTCTTTATGTGTTTTGGATTCGAGTCCTATGTCCAATACATATACTGCAATATTTTCTCTCAGTCCATGGCATTTCTTCATTAAAAAAAATTTTATTTATTAATTGTTTCTGACCTTTTAACTGTATTTATCTAAGTATACAGCATGACGTTTTGATGTATTTATCTTCATCTACACATATGTAGTGAAACAATTACTGCAGTCAAGCAAATTAACAATCATCATCGCATAGAGTTACCTTTTCTTTTCTTTCTGTTGATCTTTCTTTCTTTATGGTAAAAGTAACTAAAATCTACTCTTTTGGCAAATGTCCAGTATACAATATGATATGAGGAGCCACAGTCCTGTTTCTGTACATCAGCTCTCTTGACTTCCTCATGCTGCATAAGTACAACTTTGTCTCCTTTGACCTACAGCTTCCCATTTCCCCCCACTCTGTGCCTGGTAACAGTTGCTCTACTCTGTTTCTGTGTGCTCATTTAAAAGTTTATGTATGTAAGAGAGATCGTACAATATTTTTCTTTTTGTGTCTGGCTTATTTCACTTAACATAATGTCTTTTAGTTTTGTCCATGCTGTCGCAAATAGTAGGGTTTCTTTCTTTCTTAAAGTGGAATAATATTTCATTATATATGCACGTATGCACACAATGTCTTTATCCATTTAATTGTAGTTTGTTTTCATATCTTGGCTATATAAATAGTGTTGTAATAAATGTGGGCATGAAGGTATCTTTGTGATATGGTTTTGTTTCCTTTCTGTGTATACCTAGAAGAGAGATTGCTGGGTTATGTGTCAATTCTATTTTTAATTTTTAAAAGAATCTCCATGTTTTTTTCACAATGGCTGCACTGATCAACATTCCCACCAACAGCACGCAAGGGTTTATTTTCCGTGACTTCCTCGTTAACACTTATGTATGTCAGTCCGTGGCTTATTTCTTCATTTTCTTAGCAGTGTTGTTCAAATTTCTTAGTTTTGATAAAATCCTATTGATTTTTTTAATCTTTCATGGTCCATGCGTTTTGTGTCCTATTTAAGAAATCTTGGCCTGCCTCAAGGTCATGAAGATGTTTCCTCTTTTTTCCCTAAACGTTTCATATAAGTTATAGCCTTTACGCTTAGAGTTCTAATCTATTTTTGTTTTTATCTATGATGTGAATAAAAGGTTAAGATTCTTTTTCTCCCTAAAGAGATGTGCAATTGTACCAGCACCATTTGTTGTAAGGACCATCCTATCTGCTCAATTACCCAGGACTGGGGCTAGACTTAAGGAGACACGGAATTTAAGGTGGTGCTCACTCTCAGGCACCAACTCTACATTTGCAGGAGCCTGGCAGTGAGTGCCTCCTTAAGCTTTGATTCCTTGGCTCCTGGCCGGCATCACCCACTGTCTGGTAAGCACCTACTAGGCAGATACACATTTAAAAGATCACCCTACATGCTCTGCATGAGTGACCTCATCCAGGCGTGTAAAATGAACACTGAGGACACCCAGGCCTCTGCTGCGAGCTTCAGGGGCACACTCCAGTCTCCTCAGTGCCGTCTCCTGGGTACTGATGGCGTCTCACATTTAGCCTGGCCAGCACTGAGCTGATTTTCCTGTTCACCTGGCTCCACCACAGGCAGGTAATGAATGGAACTACCTAAGTCTTCCATGTTTGATTCTGAAGATTGTGCACTGCACAAGGGCACCTGGCAGAGAGGCAGGGAGAGCCTAAAATTCAGCCATGCTGCCCTCATGGAGCCCTATTCCCACATAAGGGGTTGTGTCTGCCCAGAGGAAGGGTCTTTGCGGGAATTAGCAAAGTCATCCTTAGTCTCCTGTCTTTCTTATACCCATTCTCAGCCCACCCACCCTCGAGTTCACTGTGCACCAGCACAGGGGGCTTCTTTCTGTCCCTGGAGCACACCATGCATTTCTGTCCCTGGAGCACACATGGAAACACCATGTGTTTCCCTCTAGGGAATTAGTCTTTGCTATTCCTTCTGCTTGGGACTCTCTTGGGACTTTCTCTAGATTTTTCTTCTGATGGTTCAGAGTTTATTTCAAAAGCCACCTCCTCCAGGAGGCCCTCCCTGATCACCCTAGCTGAAATAACTGGCCACTCTATATCACAGCACATTGTTTTGTGTTTTCCATAGCAATTCTCCACTTTATTTACTTGTTGGGAGAAGCAGTCTGCCATGGGCCCTGAGCATAGTGTTGCCATCCCCCATAAGACTTCTGTGGGGTCTTACAGGGGATGGCAAGAAGGCAACATTCTAGTGACTCTTTTCCTGGGCTGCTTTTCAGGATTGTGTTTTTTCTTCTTCTTCTTCTTCTTTTTTTTTTTTTTCTTGAATTTTTATTTAGATACAGTGGGTACATATGCAGGTTTGTTGCATGGGAACGTTGCACAATGCTGAGGCAACCACCGCCTCCCAGGTTCAAGTGATTCTCCTGCCTCAGCCTCCCGAGTAGCTGGGGTTACAGGTGCGCAC
Source organism: Saimiri boliviensis (assembly GCF_048565385.1). NCBI lineage: Eukaryota > Metazoa > Chordata > Mammalia > Primates > Cebidae > Saimiri > Saimiri boliviensis. Next base: position 70,774,811 of record NC_133450.1, on the reverse strand, counting down.
CACCATACCTGGCTAATTCTTGTACTTCTAGTAGCAACAGGGTTTCACCACATAGTCCAGGCTGGTCTCGAACACCTGGCCTCAGGTGATCTGCCTACCTTGGCCTCCCAAATTGCTGGGATGACAGACGTGAGCCACCGCACCCAGTCTGGAGAGGTGGTTTTCTCAACTACCTGCACTCAACTGTCTAGCAGGTCTGTTGTTCCCATATTTATGTCTGTGTGTACTCAGTGTTTAGCTTCCACTTACAAGTGGGGATTGTGTTTTTAGTGAGTAACCTGGAGAGAGCGGGGTCACGTCTCCCTGTGGACACAGAGCAGACTCACTCACTGCTCACCTGCAAAGTGCTGAATCCTCGAAGCTCTGTGTGGCTCTCCTGTAACACAGCTCACTGCGTGAGAGACACGCATCATGAGCCAAGTGTCGCCTCCCTGGGGACACGGAAGCTTGGGGAGAACTGTCAAGAGTAACAGGGAAAACAGCCCCAGCTTCTGTGTTGCCAGCCCTGGGTCTGCATGAGGAGCTGAACAGGCTGCCTCCTCCATGTTCTCTCCTCATGTGCTCACAGCAGTCAGGCGAGGACACCTAATTAACCCCTCTGAGGCCAGGAGCAGCGAGGTGACGTAAGCCAGCCACACAGAGCTGGCAGGGGCTGGAGGTGAGAAGAAGGGGACCTGGAGCCGGGTCTCGGGCTGGGCTTCCTGCCTACTCCTGGGCAGTATGGTGCAGTGATGGAGCCAGGGACTGTATCTTTGCGATCCTGGCACAGTCTCCAGAGTGCTGTTATATGTATCCAGCCAAGTGCTAGATACATAATTCATGTGTGCAGAGAACGTGGGATTTGTGAGAAGGAACATTCTGTTCCTTAAAAGGCTTTTGGCCCTAAGGCCGTAGCAGGGGGGCATGACCTTGTCACTATGCCTCATCTGGAACCCAGATGGAGAAGGCAGGGGGCCACAGAGGCCTTGGGGTAGATGACTGGCCTCCCTGGGAAGCCCTTAAAAGGGTTTAGGAATTCATGAGCTTCTTGCTGAGTGACCTCAGACATTGTTCAAGGCATATCACAGGGGGCAGACGTGGCCCATGACCCACGCTTTTTGAACAGGCAGAAGCAGTTGAGGACAGCAGAGGCAGCATCGTGCACAGGAAATCCCACTGTCCCCCGAGGCCTGTCCCCAACACTCCCTCCTGCATTCACTCACTCAGTAAGACATACTTCTTCCTGACCACTCACCACAGGGTCCCCCTCCCACATACACTTTGGAAAAGGTGAGCCCTGGACCCCTAGTATCTGGATATGTGGGTCACCAGGGGACCTGGTTAAAACACGGATTTCTCCTGAACCAGGTTCTCCAGAAGAGGGACTGTGTAATGTGGATCTTACAGGTTTTCCAGGTGAGTCTGATGCCCACTCATTTTTCTCCCAATCCAAATTAAGCGTTCTCTTTCCTAAGGCTCCCTAGGACTCTGCTATGAAATTGCAATACAACTCAATTTGATTCAATTTAATTCAGTTCAAATTTAACAAGAATTTACTGAGCATGTCACATTATGCCACACACGAGATGGCAGTAAACTACAAAAAATAGAGGCTCAGAAAGGTTAACTTGCTCAGGTCACTGAGCAAATATGGGCAAACCCAGGATTTGAATCCAGACCCAGATGAGTCTGAAGTCCCAATGTCTTCCGTGCTATTGTATATATATTTTAGTCAGACCAAGGCAAAAACAGAATTAATGATAAAGTGAGGAAGAATTAACCAATTCCTTCACCCATTCATTCTTTTATTCAGCAGGAACTCCATTCATCTATCCAAAATGTGTTTCCTGAGCACCTACTATGTGATGAGCACTGTGTGTCTGGAAGGGGTGGCCAGAGTGGCAGAGTTTCAACAGCAGTGACAAGGAGCTGAAGTATAGCCTAAAGTTGCCTATTTCAGAGGCTGAAGAATCAGATTTGCATCTTGACTCTAACTCTGCTAGCTAATGACATCAGGCAAGTGACTTAGCTTTTCTGAACGGAGCTTTCTCATCTGTAAAAGTGAAGGATTGAATGAAATGGTGGTGAGAGTGCCTAGTGCCAGACCTGGCACATAGTAGGTACTCTGCCAGTGGAAGTATAGGAGGAAGGCTACAGACTGGGGTGGCAGGGGGAAGGGAGGGGCTTGTTGTGTACAGGGGTTGCTCGTGTGCTGATGTTTGTTCTAGTTTTAACAAACGCTCTGCTAGATTACAGAGAAAGAGGCAGGGTGGTTTCTTCTTTATCCACAAAACATGCCAGCACCCAGCAGACGCTGGGCTTAAGTGGAGTGCTCTGGGAATGCTGCGTGAATGAACAGACGAATGAGCTCATAGGCATCTATGGCTGGGTGAGTAGATGGACGAAAGTAGGCAGGAGTATGAGGAAAGTAAACATCTCCCTCTGCCCACCTCGATGACCCCACTTGCTTTCCTTCGCTCATGCACACCCATCAGGGCTGAGAGTTACAACGAGTGATTTCCAGATGGACAGAGCTCACCTGTTGGCCCCACAGCTTCCCCACTGGTGCCAGGTTTCTGCAGCTTGGGAAAGAAAAGGGCACTTGGAGCAGGATGCCCTATAGCCGTTGTTACACCTGGAAAATTAAATGCCCACATCTCCTAGCATGATTGATTAATGTGAGGGCAGAGGATCCCTCACATACAATCATTCATTTACTCTAAAGCAATTAATAAGCTCCTACCAAGAGCCAGGCATTGTGCCAGGGTCCCTGGGGGTGAATATACCTTCCTGGACCACGGTTCCACAGGAGGAAAATGAACCAAGATGATAAATGGAAACAAGGCCACATCTGAAATTAAAACACAGCACAGACTGCACTGTTCGATATGGTGGCCAGCAGCCACATGTGGCTACTAAGCTCTTGAGACACGGCCAGTCTAAGTTGAGATGTAAGTGTAAAATACACGACTTCCAAGACCTAGTCTAAAGAACTTAATGATTTTTAATATCAATTATATGCTCAAATGACAATACTTTGGATATCCTGGGCTAAAGGGAATATTATTAAAATTAATTTTACTAGTTTCTCCATAATGTTTCTAAAGTGGCTTCTAGAACATTTTACACTGTACACATGGCTTGCATCCTGTTTCTGTTGACAAGCACTGGCACAGTCCATTAGGAGCACAGCTCGTCTGTGAGGCTGGGCTGGGGTGCAGGAGGGCTGGAGCGGCTGGGCTGGCTTCGTGGTCCTTGAGGATGACTGGTTTGGGACACGTCAGCAAAGGGAACAGACAAAGTGCTCCAGCAAGGGAGCCAGGCACAGGCGATGCTAATCCAAATAAAGCCCCATTTTCCAAGCAGACAAAGCAGAGCCATTTCAAATGCAGCCACGCTGGTTTTGCTCTCTAGGGAAGACGACAGCCTCTTCTGCCCTGGCATCCCAGGCCTGGACCCAACGCCTTAACTGGGAGCTGGGATGTGAGTGCTCACCCCCAGGAATCCCAATCCCAATCCATGCTGCGTGTCTGCCAGCATCTCCCACATACCAAAAGGAAAGTGTCTCCTCCCCAAAGCCCCAGCTAAATCCTTCCATGCCACCTACACTTGCTTTTCTTCACAGGAAACTTCCAGATCTCCAGGCACCATCCCCAGAAGGTGATTGCTGTTTTCACTTCCTTTGTTGGCTGTACCTCCAAAGAGTCTGATGAACTCGTTTTAATTAAAGCGCTGATTGCATTGGGAGGAAATGATGGGGAACATGCAGTCTGCTGGAAAGGGTGGCAGGGTGGTGATGCAGGAAGCTAATTGGAAGATGCTTCTGCCTGCAGCTCTGCCTGCCCAGGGCAGTCACATCCCATCATCTCACAGAGCAGCAACAATAATGATGATAGTGATCACGTGGTCTCCAGCCTGCTCCTGTCTCCCTGCATGTCAGTTTTCCCAGCCCCTTAGCACCCATCACAGAGTTACTCCCCAGAGCAGCCCTGCAAGGCAGCCCAGGCCAGGGCACGGTGCCTGCATTTGGAGAGGAGGAGCCACTCTCTGGATGTCACCTGGTTCAGAGTGGAAGGGCAGGCCTTGAGCTCAGCATCTGGGCTGGAGATTGCCACTGTCTCATGTCCTGCTGCTCTCTGGAATAAGTTGAGTCCCTTGGGAACCTTGCAGGGTAAGAGCTCGGCTTAGATTCTGCCTCTGCCCAGACCTAGCGACTTAATCTCGGGAGCCTCTGTTTCTTTCTACATTATATAAAGCAGAGCTAATACCACCGAACTCACAGGACAGCCAGGATTCGATTGCAATCTCAGGGCCTCTGTCTGAGCCCTTCACTGGCCCTTCGATGCTCCACATCACCCAGGACATAAAGTTCTGACATTGTGATGTCTGAGCTCCTCAGCATGGCTGCCCCAACCCTTCCAGTTCTGTCTCCTCCCCCCTCCCCCGCCAACCTCTTAACTCCTCTTTTTCATTTCCTTCTTTGCTACCCCTTTGAACTGATTTGTCCTCCCCAGACAAGCCGTGTTCCTGCTGTACCCTCAGTCTTTGCCCACGATGTCCCTTCCTCCTAGAGCACACTCTTCCCTTCTCCTTCCCCTTCTGCTGCATCTTCCTCATCCTTCACGGTTCCGTGAAGATATCCCCTCCTTCAGAACCTGCCGGGGCTCGGTGGGTACTCGGTTTCTGTGCCCACCCTCCTTGAATCACGCATTGCTTCTCACCATGCCAGATACATCTCCCCACACTCTAAAAGTCCCTGGAAGATATGCTCCTGGCTTCCTCGCCACTGGGACCCAGTGGCTGTCTCTTAGACTGGAGTTAGAGGTGCGAGGATTCTGGAACCAGGCTGGCCTGGATGCTGTTATGGATGTCCCAGAAAGATATGTTGAAGTCCAAAGCCCCAGAACCTATGAACGTGACTTTACTGGGAAGTAGGATCCTGGAGAGATTACCAAGTTATCATAAGATCATTAAGGCGGGCCTTAATCTCATATGAGTCATGTCCTTATAGGAAGAAGAGAAGAGACACAGAGACTCACAGGAAGAACAATGCATGATGACGAAAGCAGAGACGGGACTCATGTCGCTGTAAGCCGAGGAATACCAAGGCTTCAGCCGCCACCGAAAGCAGGCAAGGAAGGATTCCACCCGGATTCTTGGGGAAGCACAGCCCTGCTGATGCCATGATTGTGGACTTCGGGCCTTCGGAAGTGTGGAGAACAAGTGTCTATTGCTTTCAGCCACCCAGTTTGGGATACTTGGTCACAGTAGCCCCAGGAAATGAAAAGAGATGCTAAACTCTGCAAGTCAGTGGTGTCTAATCTTGAACAACTTGCTTACGCTCTGTGCTTCAGTTTCCTGGAAAATGAGGATAATTACGGCCCTTTGTGGATTTGTGAGGATTAAATGAATTAATAGTGTAAAGCCAAGTAAACAGAAAGGCTATATATGAATTAGCCTTTCTTATTATTTGTAATAATAGGTGCTAAAAATTTTATCTTGAGAAAATAAGCAGAAGAAAGACACACGGTAGATGTTCCAAAAGTGTTCATTGCCTCTGTTTTCGTGCTCGCCACGTACAACTGCCATTTAATCCTGGCACCCTATAGTGGACACATGTCGTTTGTGTCTGTCCAGTTTTCATTTCCCTCCTCTGGTTACTGTGCTCCAGTTCTCTCTCTCAACAACTCTCTGTCCAAGGGGTTCAGCTGGGGCTGATGCTATCCTCCATCACCATGGACTACTTTATTCACGGAGGACACATGATCCCAAGGTGGTGCAATGAGAGAGAGCCTTGGAGTTTTGACTGGAAGAAGAAACTGTCTGAGAAGCTGCTGATCTGATAGGAAGTTGGGAACTGCTAGCAGCCATCTTCCTACCAAAGCCAACTCATAGGGAAGCAGAGCTGAGAGATGAAGAGGGAACGTTTCCAGTAACAGCATTTGAGCATCTGGATCCTTTGGGACCTGAAGGCGTATGTATCTCTGAACTTCTCAGTTACCAGAAAAAATAGAGCTTTGTCTCCTGAAAGCAGAAGTGGGGTGTTGCAAGTGATAGAACCTGGAATGAAGAATCAGCTGAATGGTGACTAGTGTGGAGAGTGACAAGGATTTCTCTAGCTGCAGGTGGGAAGTTGGCCTTCCCTGTTATGCAGAAGCAAATCCGCTGGCTAAAAGTCGTTTGCTTGTCCTGGGCCCAGGACCCTGTGCCGACTGGTATTAGACTTTAAGAGACATGGCAGAAAAAGGATTTTGGAGCGTGCTGGTTGCTTCTTACAGACTTCAGTAAATCCCTACAAGAAAGAGATGAGCTTTGATGGAAGCTGGCACATGCAAGTGGTGACAGAGAATAAAATCTGGCTTTCCTTCAGGAGGCTTTTTTATTTGGTCTCTGGCTATTAATCCACGTTGACCAAGAGTCAGATAATCTTCCTCCTTACAGAATTAGAAAAACCAGTTCTGTTCCTTAGTCAGGTAAATTTGGGGGAAAGAAACAGAGCAAGACATGTAGGATCCTGGAAAAGTGTGACATCAGCCTCACACTCCAACCCCTCCCAAGTATCACTCTCGTGTCCCACGTGTGCCACCCACCAGGGTGAGAGTTGCTCCATAGAAAGACATCACTGGGATTTAGCCTGGGCACAGAGCAAGTGATCATGTCCATCTCTCTACCCTTTATTTGCTAGGTTGCCTAGCCAAGGTGGTGGCCACATTGCTGAGGGATGATTGGGGTAGAGAGAGAACAGAGGGAGACTGAAGCTGTGCATGACCTCCATGCAAGGACTAGACTTCGAGCAGAGTTCTGTCTTTGGGTGCTGGTCCATGGAGTTGCCTGGACACAACAGATGAGGATCTTAATGAGTCTGCAAGTTACTGGACTTCTAGAGAAATCCTAATTGTGAGAATTAAAAGCCTGAGTGACTCAACTCCCAAGACGATGATGAAGTTTTGAACCTACACCAAGAAGAATTGGATTGCTAAAGACATGCAGCTGTCAAAGAAGCTTCCTTCATGATCCAGAGTAAAGATCAGCAGCTGAGGGGGATCTTCCCAGAGAGCAGAAACATGGCTAAGCAAGGAACTCATCCATTGCCAGGAGGGACTCCTTGCTACTACACATAAGCTAAATAATGTGAAGTGACTGACAGTCTTATGTTGTTTCCTCTTTTCCCAAAGGGATTTTTCTTTTTTATTCTTTCTCCACTGTTGCACAAGAGATATGCTGGGTGGGGGAGTTCAGCCGTAGGTTGCTGGACCACCAGAAACAACATTCAGATCTAATGGAGAGTAGTGAAATTTACCCATTTTGTCCAATTGGACATGGATATGGACATGACTTCAGGTTGCCCCTATTTGGGGTAGGGGAGAGGGCAGTGTTTGGTTGTACATGATTTGTTACATTCTGTTAGGTGCAGGCATTTTTAAGGGTATGGGAAGACTGGTATATGGAAGCTGGACAGAGTACAGGATGTAGTTGACATTGAGTGTTTTTGCCTGCCTCACACCCTAACCCTGGATTTTTGTTTTTATTGCTCTAAAAATCCTGCTTTTCTTCCAAAAACCTCCCAACAGTCACACAGAGTGTTTAGACCAGGTTGACAACTTCTCCACCTCCCAGCTTCTCAACCTTGGAAGTTACTTTATGACCCAAACTTGGACTATCAGTGATTATATCTCACACTCTATCAGGGACAGACACATTCCAAGAAAAGTCTAGAAATACTCTCTCTGGAACAAGGGGGGGAAAGAGGTTTCCTTTCCTATCTGTATGAACTCTTGGATTCTTATTTTATTCAATGAACTGCAATCTTACTATTGTCTTAGTCTGTTAGCAATGCCATAACACAAAACCATAGACTGGGTGGCTTAAACATCAGAAATTTGTTGTCTCATGTTTCTAGAGACTGAAGTTCAGTATCAAGGTGCCAGCATGGTTAGCCTGCAGATGATGCCTTCTATTGTGTCTTAATGTGGTGGAGAAAGAGATAGCAAGCTCTCTCGTGTGTCTGTTCTTCAGGGACACTAATCCCATCTTGATGGCCCCACCCTCATGATCTCATCTAAACCAAATCACCTCCCAAAAGCCCCATCTCCAAATGCTGTCACACCGGGAATTGGGGCTTCAACATAAGTATTTGGGGTCACAATTCAGTTCATAACAAGAATCATTATTCTGATGCTCACATAGTCAAATCTGGCCATTTAAATTGATTCAAATTGGTTTCTGTGTCCTTTTCCTATGCTCCTGTCATTTTTATTTTTGAGTAGTTACTTACTTTTCAGACACAATTAGGTGTTATAGGCCCATGTAACACTTTTTCTGTCTCAGCTCAGGGACCAGTCATTCTTCCAAGGAACCTTGGTTTCTTTTAGTGGGATTGACATTTAGAACCCAAAATCTAGTAACTGTTGGGTCTTTGAGCCAAGACTCTGGCAACCCTTGGGACTGATGAGCTTCTCTGGCAGCTCAGAGATCTTGGGAGCAGTTCTTCACCTCTGATTCTCATCTGTAAGATGCAAACGGTGGGACCCAGTTTCAACCGTTTTATTTTCTGCTGTGACATACTTTGTTCAAACAAGCCCAATGGGTAAGACAGATGTGACTGAGTGTTTGAGAAATGAATTGGTATCTGGCTTCTCCAACTGCTGAGGACTCTTCAGAAAAAGTGAAACTGAATTTGTCTGGTCTTACACCAACAGGATGGGCAGCTAGGCTTTCAGTTCCAAGTTGGAGGCTCCCTTATCTCAAAGAGATGGAAAAACCTTGTGTTTTTCATTAACTAAGCTGATTCTTCTCATACAAGAAGGAGTCTGTTTCTGAGCTTAAAGGGCATGGAATGGTCTTGTGCTTTGAAAGAGGCTGATTTCGGATGTCCTGGGGTGAAGGATGGCTGGACTCTGTTACCACAACAGCCACTGTGGATGAGAATTGTGAACACAGGTACCACAGAGAAGAGTTCTGGCATTTCTCCCAATTTTAGGGTCTGAGTAAGCTTTGGGGTTTCCGGCATAACTGAAGGAGGTGGGAGGGAGTCCTCCAGTTTTTAGATACTGGGCTTTCTGGAAACTTTTATGAGAGCAGCTCAGAGTGAGATCCGATTTGATGTTTCAAAATTTTTATTTTCTAAGTGTTATATTTTGTGATCATATGTGCATGTGGGAGGCAGGGGCGGTATTTATACCTGGCATATAGATTTTTTTAAAAAGGGTTCTTTGGTTGAAGAAGGATGTCCAAAGGCATAAGGAATTTTCCATATTTTAAGAACACACAGTGCTGAGATTTGACGTGTGACATGCCATGCCTGCTCCCAAGTGTTGAAGAGGAAACATCTCAAGACTTGGACTTTGAGACTTTCCCCATTTGTAAAGCGAGCACAATGACAGTACATCATAGGGTAGTCATGAAACTAAACAGAAAGTGCCTACTCCAGTACCTGCACATATGTCATTCTCAAAAAAGGCTATTCTTATTCTTAGTTTAATAGCTAATTGACTTACCTTTTGGCTTGTTTATAAGTTCCAAGTCCTTGGTCTTTTCAATGACCTTAAAGCATACAGCCTGCCTGACCCACTTCCCAGTCTTTGGCTCAGGATATCCTAAAGACAGATGCCCCAAGTAAATGCCAGGCAACCAGAAATCATCACTGTCCTCAGCTCCTCCACAGGGAGCTCTATGTCTTACATTCCATACACGTAAAGCAACCTTGCTGTTACCTGGTTCAAAGCATGGGCTTGAGCATGAGTGTTTGAGCCACTGGCATTGCCAGAGGGTCTCCACCTTGTACTGCCTTGGGAGGGGTGCCCTGCCATCTGATGGGGCACAGGCAGGTTTCCTGGGCATCCTGCCTTCTCTCCAAAGAGAGGCCTAGCAGCAGGAGACAGAATACCAGCATGATTATCTTGATTTCCAATGATGGATCATTATACTAATTAGCTAATTGTTTCCCAAGCTGAATATCATCACTTTGGGGAATCTACTGATGCATTCAATCCAAGTGAGCCTGTGTCGAATACCTTCTTGGACCTGCCGATTGGGGCAGCACATCTGTCCATTCCACACTCTGGAGAACTTGGTTTGCTGAGCTCTACTCTGCAAAGTTGCTGGAGTGCAGGCTTCTTCTGTCTAATTATTCCCCCAATGCTCAGTATTGCCCTCAACCACTTGATCCAAGAGGCGCCCCCACCATGTCTGTGTGCAAGCCAGTGGGCAGCAGAAGTGGACACCTTTCAGTCTTGGAGACTCCCTATGCCTGATATCCACGAGCCTCCCACTGCCATTTCACTAAGTCCATTTGTATTTGAGCTCGCCTGAGTAGTTTTCTATTCCTTGTGGTTAGATATCTCTAGCACATCCTAGATCTTAGGAAAAAAATAAGTCAGTGAATTAAATTTTAGCAAGTTTAAGTTTTTCTTCCATAATTGAAGACAGAATAAGCAATGGACCTGCTATTGTGAAGGCCCTCATCAGAACTGAATATCTTAGTCCAGTCACAAGGCTTCCCTGTCCATTATGTGTGTGTGAGGCTCATGTTCTTATTATTATTTTTAGCCATTGCACTTTTAGTCACATTGTGTATTTTGGCATTTTCCAGAGGACAAGGAAGAGACAGGGTAGCAAAAAGACTGAGGTAGGAAGGCAAGGGGAGCCCCCATTTTCCTCATATCCCTCCATATTAGTCTGTGTTTACACTGCTGTGAAGAACTTCTTGAGCCTGGGTAATTTATAAAGAAAGGAGGTTTAATTGACTCAGAGTTCCACAGGGCTAGGGAGACCTCAGGAAACCTACAATCACAGCAGAAGGGGAAGCAGGCATGTCTTACATGGCAGCAGGGGGGAGAGAGAGAGAGCGAGCCAAGGGGGAAGAGCTCCTTATAAAAACATCAGACCTCATGATAACTCACTCACTATCATGAGAACAGCATGGTGGAAGCCGCCCCCATGATCCAATCACCTCCCACCAGGTCCCTCCCTGGCACATGGGGATTACAATTTAAATTACAATTTAAGATGAGATTTGAGTGGGGACACAGCCAAACCATATCAACCCCCTCTCTTGCCCAACCATACAGGGGATAAACACAAAGCAGGAGGTAAAGCACAGATGCTCCCTCCCCCGGAAGAAGATGCACAAGGCTACACCTATGCACACACACAAACAAGACCCCTCCCCTCCATGCTAGTGGGTTGGGCAGGGTGATGGAGAGAAGCAGAGCACTGTGGATTCTGGGGGGCAAGGGAAGCAAGAAAGTCTCGTTATGGATCAGTGGCTGGTCCCTCCTGACCCTTCCTGCTCCATCTCCAGAATCTATCAAGTGCTCATCTGCTTTGCCTGTTCATTCTCTCATAGCCTTCAACTTCTTCCCTGCTGCTGGGGATAAAAGGAAAAATATTACAGAGCAGGAGGGCTGAAGTCCATCCCTCAGTCCCTCTCCCTCATGTAGGTGGTCTTCCCTTGCCCTCATGCTACATAGGGGTAAGGGCAGGCTCTTAGCCAGCCACTCTCTGGTAGAAGCAGATGTATCCCAAGTCCTTGGGTGACTTCCCAGAGGCACCCCTCTTCCTTCCTTCTTGATGTGGCAGACCTAGTGACCACACATGGTAGAGGTGACTAATGAAGGCAAAGAGCTGATACTTTTCCAGGTCCATCCAAGACTTTAGCCCCACTGGCCTAGATTCAGAGATGGAGTTGGGAGCTGAGCAACCCTCTGAGATATCCATGGCAGCTTCAGCATTCAGGTCCTCAGTGGAGCTCACATTATTTATCATTCTACTCCCAAATAGGGTGGGAGGAGGACATTTTGAAATACTGGCATACATTTTTTAATTCTAGGTAATTCCTTTTTATCCACAGTCATTCCAACACTAATAGTGTACTAGGTGGCCAAGGCTTACAGCCTCAGGAGACTGGCCAACCTCTGAGAGAACAAAGTTGTCAATTGTGTTTCTAAGTACATTATATTTATACTCTTAGCCAATACAACAGTTGTGAAAGCCAACGTTTCAATCAACGGTAAAAGCAAGTATTTTGTTGAAGTTACAAAATTTTGCCTTTGAATATTAAGGGTCAAAACCTGAAGGACTCGATACACAAAAAATATCTCAAAAACAATGAAATTTTGAAGAATGCAGGGGAACATAAGAGCCAGTTTCTGGACAAAAGCAGCTAAAATTGACAAGCTAAGGAAAGAGAGGTCAGAGGGTACACAACAGGTTGATTGGAGCTGGGGAAAGAGAGTTTTGATATCTCAGAAGAGTTTTGGAGGATTTGGAACCAAGAAAGGTCTCATACAGTGAGAAAATGCCGAACTATAAGTGTCTGTACCGTTTGCTTTCCCAGTAGCAGGTATGAAAGTCCCAGTTGCACCTCATCCTTCCCTAAGCTTCCTGTCATCAGGTTTGATTTTTTTATAAAGTTATTTTAGTTGGTGTGTAGCTTTATCTCATTTTGGTCCACAATTTTATTTTCCTCATGACTAAGGATATTGAGCATCTTTTCATATGCTTATTTGTTATCTGTATATCTTTTGATAAACTGCCCACTTACACATTTTGTCTACTTTAAAAGTTGTTTGTTTATTAAGTTTTTAAAGTTCTTTATACCTTAGAAACAAGTCTTTTACCTGATACATAATGTCAAACATTTCTTCCCAGGCTGTGGCTTGTCTTCTCAGTTTTTTAACAGTGTCTTTCAAGGGGCAGAAGTTTTGACTTTTAATGAGGTTCTATTTATTGTATTCTCTTTTATGGGTCCTGTTTTTCGTGTATTTAAGAAAAGTTTGCCTAACTAAGGCTATAAAGATTTTCTCCTATTTTTTTCTGAAAGTTATTGTGGTTTTAGGCTTTACATTTAGGCCTGAGATCTATTTTCACTTAATATTTGTATAGTGGATAATGCATGCCTTGAGGCATGTCCATTTATTTGCATAGGGATATTCAATTGCCCAAGAACAATTTGTTGAGAAAAACTATCATTTGTCATTAAGTTGTCTTTGGGACTTTGTCACAAAATCAAATGACCACATGTATATTGGTCTATTCTAGTCAGTTCTGCTAATCTATATGTTAATCCTTTCTTAATAGCAGACTCTCTTGACTTCCAGCTTTATAGTAAGTCTGAAAATCTGGTCGTGTGAGTCTTCCAATTTTGCTATTTCTTTTTACAGTTTGTTTTGCCATTCTAGCTATTTTTAAAATTTCCAAAAAAAATTTAAAATTACTGTGCTAATTTCTACAAAAAATTCCTACTGGGATTTTTAAATTTTTAATTTAATTTTTATTTTTTGAGACAAGGTCTCATTCTGCTACCCAAGCTGGAGTACAGTGGTGTGATCATGGCTTACTAAATTTTCAACTTCCCAGGCTCAGTGATCCTCCCACCTCAGCCTCCTGAGTAGCTGGGACTACAGGTGAACACAACTATGCCCAACTAAATTTTGTATTTTTTGTAGACATGGGATTTTGCTATGTTGCCCGGGCTGGTCTCAAACTCCTGAGCTCAAGCAATCCCGCCTTAGCCTCCCAAAGTGCTGGGATTCAAGGCAAGTGCCACCACTCCTGGCCTGGGATTTTGATTGGAATCACACTAAATCTACATCAGTTCAGTGATAATTGACATCTTAATAATAGAGAATCTTCCATTCATGAACAATATATGTCTCTTCCTTTATTTAAGCCTCTTTCATTGCCTTCATTAGTGTTTTGCAGTTATCAGAACACAGATATTGCACATATTTTATAATATCTACACCCAAGTATTTTACATTTTGGTACTATTCAAAATGGTACTGTTATTTTTATTTCAAGTTCTAATTTTCATTGGTAATATAAAGAAATATGATTTTTAAAAAAATTTTTAGCAATCTCTCTCTCTTTCTCACTTTTTAAATTTAATTTTATTTTAAGTTCTGGGATACATGTGCAGAACATGAAAGTTTGTTACACGGGTAAATGTGTGCAATGGTAGTTTGCTGAACAGATCAACCCATCATAGGTATTAAGCCCAGCATGCACTAGCTATGCATCCTGATGCACCCTCTCCCCTTGCCCTCCATGACAGACCCTAGTGTGTGTTGTTCTCCTACCTGTGTCCATGTTTTCTTATTGTTCAGCTCCCACTTATGAATGAGAACATGCAACGTTTGGTTTTCTGTTCCTGTGTTACTTTGCTGATGATTGCCTTTTTCTCAGGGAGCTAAGTTATCTTAGGCAGCTGATAGCTGGCAACCACAGTGATGGTTGCTGCCCCTCCCCTAGGGAGCTCAGGTGGCTTAGACAACAGGCAGGCACAGTGATAATGGCCACCCATCCTACTTGGAACTCAGTAGTCTTAGGCAGATTCCTGCTGAGAGACTGTTGAGAATCTGTGCAGCTCTGTGGTTGGGACCCAAGGCCCTGGTGGCATGGGCTCATGAATGGAATCTTCTGATCTGTGGGTTGCACAGATCTGTGGAAAAAGCACGATTTCTCAGGCTGGGTAGCACACTCACTCACCGCGTCCCTTGGCTGGGGATGGGGGCTCCCCTTTCCCCATGTGGCTCTCAGGTGGGACACACCATCCTGCTTGTCCTTGATCTCTGTGGGTCACACTGACTGCCCAGTTAGTCCTGATGATAGAACTTGGATGTCTTGGTTACCGGTGTAGGATTTGAACGCTGTGGGAGCCTCCCACCACTGCTGCTTCTTGTGGGCCATTTTGGCCCCACCACCCCATTGATTTTTAAATGTTGACCTTTAATTCTATGACCTCGTGAAAATTAGTAGTTCTGGTAGCTTTTTGGGTAGATTCTTCTGGATTTTCTACATAGAAATTCACATTGTCTACCAGTAGAGACATTTATTTATTTTTTGGCAAGCTTTTTATTTTTTATTTTTTTTTTTGAAATGAATGGTTTTTCTTTTCATTCTCTAACAAAATGAATCTAAAATATCTTTAGAGCCATTTACTCTGTTTTATTTATTTTTCTATATGTTTGAAATAAGCTGATGAAATACAATAGGCACAAAGAAACTTCTTTTCTTCTTTTGTTTTTATTTTTTATTATACTTTAAGCTCTGGGGTATATGTACAGAATGTGCAGGTTTGTTACACAAGTATACACGTGCCATGGTGGTTTGCTGCATCCTTCACCCTGTCATCTACATTAGGTATTTCTCCTAATGTTATCTCTCCCCTATCCCCTCACCCTCTACTATACCTCCCCTAGCCCTCCACCCCCAACAGGCCCCAGTGTGTGATGTTCCCCTCCCTGTGTCCATGTGTTCTCATTGCTCAATACCCACTTATGAGTGAGAACATGGGATGTTTGGTTTTCTGTTCTTGTGTCAATTTGCTGAGAATGATGGTTTCCAGCCTTATCCATGTCCCTGCAAAGGACATGAACTTATCCTTTTTATGGCTGCACAGTATTCCATGGTGTATGTGTGCTACATTTTCTTTTTGCAGTCTATCATTGATGGACATTCAGATTGGTTCCAAGTCTTTGCTATTGTGAACAGTACTGCAATAAACATACATGTGCCTATGTCTTTATAGTAGAATGATTTATACTCCTTTGGGTATATTGCCAATAATGGAATTGCTGGGTCAAATGGCATTTCTAGTTCTAGATCCTTGAAGAATTGTCACACTGTCTTCCACAATGGTTTAACTAATTACAGTCCCACCAACAGTGTAAAAGTGTTCCTTTTTCTCCACATCCTCTCCAGCATCTGTTGTCTCCAGATTTTTTAATGCTTGCCATTCTAAGTGGTGTGAGATGGTATCTCAATGTGGTTTTGATTTGCATTTCTCTAATGACCAGTGATGATGAGCTTTTCTTCATATGTTTGTTGGCTGCATAAATGTCTTCTTCTGAGAAGTGTCTGTTCATGTCCTTCAGACACTTACACCCTTCCAAGACTAAAGGTGTCTTCCTCCTTCCAGGAGGAAGTTGAATCCTTGAATAGACCAGTAACAAAATCTGAAACTGAGGCAACAATTAATAGCCTAGCAACCAAAGGAAGTCCAGGACCAGATGGGTTCACAGCTGAATTCTACCTGAGGTACAAAGAGGAGCTGGTACCATCCCTTCTGAAACTGTTCCAAACAATACAAAAAAAGGAAATCCTCCCTACCTAATTTTATGAGCCTAACATCATCCTGATACCAAAACCAGGCAGAGACACAACTAAAAAAAGAAAATTGCAGGCCAATATCCATGATGAACATTAATGTGAAAATCCTCAATAAAATACTGGCAAACTGAATCCAACAGCACATCAAAAAGCTTGTCCATCATGATCAAGTCAGCTTCACCCCTGGGATGCAAGCCTGGTTCAACATATGCAAATCTATAGACGTAATCTATCACATAAATGGAACCAAAGACAAAAACCACATGATTATCTCAATAGATGCAGAGAAGGCCTTCAACAAAATTCAACAATCCTTTATGCTAAAAACTCTCAATAAAATAGATATAGATGGAACGTATCTCAAAATAATAAGAGCTATTTATGACAAATCCACAGCCAATATCATACCGAATTGGTAAGCTTTTTATTTATTTTTCTTACATTATTAAACTAGCTAGGATCTCCAGTATGCTGTTAAATAAATATGGTGAGGGGGGCATCCCAGCCTTGTTCTTGATCTTTGGGGGAAAGTGTTTAGCCTTCTATTGTGAGTATGATATTAACTGTGGCTTTTTTTTTTGGTACACATCCTTTCTTGTGTTAAAAAAGTTCCTTTCTATTCAATATTTTAAAGACTTTTCGAATCTTCATCTATAGAGAGGGTCACGTGGTTATTCATTTTTAGTCTATTGATGTGATTAATTACGTTGATTGATTTTTGAATGTTGAAATGGCCTAAACTTTCTGCAAAAATTCCCACTTAGTAATAATGTATTACCATATATGTGCATATATATGGTACAACTTGCTAATATCTTTGCTGAAGAATTTTGTGTCTGTATCCATGAGTAATATTTCTCTCTAGTTGCGTGTGTGTGTGTGTGTGTGTGTGTGTGTGTGTGTGTGTGTTTAATTTCTTTGGCTAGTTTTGGTACTTGTGTAATGCTGGCCTCAGAAAATAAACTGGGGGGAAGTCTTTCCTCTTCTTCTATATTCTGGAATTTTGTGTGTAATTGATATTTCTTCCTTGAATGATGGTAGAATTCACCAATGAAGTCATATCTAGCATACAGCCTGCTTTTACAGAAAGGTTTTTTTTTTAAAATCAATATCTGCTCCACCCTTGATTTTAAGTTTTCCTTTATGCCTTGCCTGGAGAGAGAGAGCAAGAGAAAGAGAGAAAGAGCCTCTTTATGCTCTTGTCTCTCTCCCAGGTGTAAACTGCTGTTAAACCTGACACTGTTGTAGTCTTTTGACAGGATGTGCTATACAGTTTGCAGGTGAAAAATAATAATGCAGGGGCCCTTGCTCAAAAATTATCAAAAATGTCAAGATGGCAACAGCAGAGTATTAAATCAAACACAGGACCCTTCTAAGCATGAGCCCTGTGTGACTGCACAAGTCATTGCATATGAAGTCATCCCTGCCTCTGATAAGGGGCAGAGTTGGGGCATCCTCTCCAGTTCTGGCTAAGCCTCAGTTTTAGAGGCAAGAACTGTGTCCCTGGGTCTTGGAGATGGGGTCTTCTCAGCAGTATTGCACACTTCCAGCTGTGGGTCTGGTCAGGGGACAGTGATCTTGCACCTTCTGCAAAGATAGAAGATAGTTTTATGTCCCTTCTGCCAGCTAGAATGGGTTTCCATCAATGTGTTAAGTGTGACAGAGTGTATTTTGTCCTTCCGCAGTGGTATAAGCCATTTGTTCCACAGGAGACATAGAAAAAATGGTCCAGGTAGGGTTTAATGTTTTTCTCACAGTGGGTACTGTGCCTTTCTCCTGGGTCAGCACCATCAGTGATGCTTCTCAGCACTCATGCTCTGACCCCATCTTTCTTGAGATCATCTAGCTTGGAGAACAGCTGGCTAGCAGCTACCAAGTCCCCTTGTGCTTGTCATTCCCAGTAGTTCTATATCCTCTTACCTATCTGTAATGTCCTTTAGCAATTTGTTACAATCTTTAGCTGGTTTTCCTTACCAGTGTCTGGTGAGATTTCACAGGTAAGCAAGAGCTCACTTCCCCTTTCTTCTTGTAGGCTCCTGTCTTTTCTTAGATTTCCCATTAATTGGTTGCCCTGTGACCTCAGCTCTTTAACAGGTGCAAGATTTACAGATTGTCCAGCATTTTTGTTGTTGTTGTAAAGATGAAAGCGTTGGTTTTTTTTTTTTTATTTGCCTACCTCCTAAGTGGAGAATGGAAGTCTATGAGTATTTTTTAAAACTGTATTATGGCAAATTGCAGTATAACGAACCCCATCACCCAGCTACAATGATCAATCAAAGACCTCATTAGTTTAATCGATTTCTACCCTACCTCCTTCCACTCTAATGGATTATTCTGCAACAAATTCTATTCATCATGAAATTGCCAACATAGTATGCAATTATAAGATATATATTTAAGTCAATAAGTGTATCACAGCAAGGAAACAATGATTCGATGTGAACTCATTTGTGTTTAAATAAATACATCTTTGCCAGTGCATGGAAAAACATCTGGAAAGAAACACATCAAACTGAGAGAAGCGTTTGTGTACTGGGTGTGTGAGGGTCAGTGTGGCACGTGTTTATCTGTAATGTCTTTATTAATAATGAGAACGTATTTTTGTATTATTTGTGTGATTTTAAAGGTGTGAAAAAGTAAAGAAAGGAAAGAAATGCAATCAGACTTTGGAATCTGACATGAATTTGAATCCCAGCTTCACTTTGGGCCACGTCTGTGACCCTGGACAAATCACATCACAGTGGAGAGGAAAGGAAGTGGGTAGAATTTGGAAAGGAGGTTGGGGAGGGCGGATAAGAATTCCTTACAGGATTACTTGTGCTAAAGGATTAACCAACTCACCCCATGTAAACTTTCTGGCAAACTGTAGGCACTCAATAAATGTGAGGATTCTCATTTCCTTTGGCGTCTCCACTCACTGTAGAATTACGAGCAGGCACACACGCATGGAGGAATATTAAATCCTAATAATAATGAGCTTCTTCTGCCTCTGTGTGGTAGGTTCAAGTTATTGCTGGGATTTCTCTCACTCATAGAAAAATGGAAATGAATATCATTTATTTTCCCCTTAAGTTGGAATGCACCTTTTTTACCTCTTGACCCCCAAATCTGATTCTGCAATATCTTGTTTAGGTTTCTATTCATCAGCTTATAAATCTCGAGGGCAGGGACCTATTTAACTCTCTGTCTCCTTCTTTCTCTCTCTCTTTCTCTCTCATAACAATTTCAAGCCTTCAGGGCTGTTGTGATGATTAAATTCCTTCAGGTCTGTGAAAACATTTTGTAAACTACAAAGTGCTTTCCAGAGCTACTCATTTGTTCATTCACAAAGTTTTGTTACAATGCCTATTGGCTGCACATTGCACAATGTGAAGGGCTAGACCCACTCTTTTGTGGTCTCATAGGAGGTGGAAGACAGCAATTGTCAAAATCTACAGAAAGACTATCATTGGCATTGGGCAAAGTGCCATAGGAGCCTAGAGAAGGAAGGGTTCACTTTTGCTAGGGACAGAGGACAAGCAAGCAGTTGACATGAAAAGAAGACTTGAGCTACAGGCTGGGATCTCAGCAGCAGCTCCGGGTGTGAAGAAGGGTATGCTAGAAGGACTCTCAACAACACAGTGTGTGAGAGGCAGGAGACACATTCTGGGACCACCCCAGGGTCCTGTGTGGCTGCATTTTAAGAGTCATTGTAGATGTGACTGGAGAAAAGTCTAGAACCTTATGTCGAACCAGAACACAAGGACTTTGAATGCTGTACTGGAGAAGCTAGACATAAATCACTCAAGCTTAGTCCAGTGCTTTCCAGAGGGCAGACATTCAACAGTTACCTGGGGCATTGGGTTAAATCGATACAATAGATAGGAAACTTTATGGTTTCCACCTTGAATTGTCTATTCCCTTTTGTTCAAAAGGAGGTGATTTCAAAGTCTCAGCCTGACCAAGTCTATTTGAACAACAGCATTTCTCCAAGCACTTTCACTGTGCCAACATGTGACATTTATATTCATTATGAAGAAAAGTCTCCTGCCTTGACAACTAATGACTTTTTCTTGGAAGGTGATTCTTAAGAATATATGGCTTTTTCTCTGGATATAAAAATCAATGTGCTAAAATCACTAGCATTTCTATATACCAATAACAGTCAAGCTGAGAGCCAAATCAGGAACAAACTCTCATTCACAATTACCACACAAAAACAAAATACCTAGGAATACAGCTAACCAAGGAGGTAAAAGATCTCTACAAAGAAAACTATAAAGCACTGCTCAAAGAAATCAGAGATGACACTAATATTTCATGAAAAATATTTCGTGCTCATGGATAGGAAGAATCAATATCATTAAAATAACCATATTGCCCAAAGAAATTTATAGATTCAATGCTATTCCTATTGATATTTTTATGAATATCAATACCATTGACATTCTTCACAGAACTAGAAAAAAAGTCTTTTAAAATTCATATAGAACAACAAAAAAAAGACCCCCAAATCAAGGCAGTTCTAAGCCGAAAGAACAAAGCTGGAAGCATCATACTACCAACTTCAAACTATGCAACAGGGTTATAGGAATAAAAACAGCATGTTACTGGTACAGAAACAGATACATAGACCAATGGAACAGAATAGAGACCCAGAAATAAGGCCACACACTTACAGCTATCTGATCCTCGACAAGCCTGACAAAAAGAAGCAATGGGGAAAGGATTCCCCATTCAATAAATTAGGCTGGGAGAACTGGATAGCCATATGCAGAAATCTGAAACTAAACACCTTCCTTATGTCATATACAAAAATCAACTCAAGATGGATTAAAGACTTGAATGTAAAACCCAAAACCATAAAAACTGAGGAAGACAATCTAGTCAATACCACTCTGGACATAGGGACAGGCAAAGATTTCATTATGAAGACCCAAAAGCAGTTGCAACAGAAGCAAAAATTGACACTTGAGATCTAATTAAAATTGACACATGGGCTCTAATTAAACCAAAGAGCTTCTGTACAGAAAAGAAAACTATCAACAGAGTAAACAGTCTACAGAATGAGAGAAAATTCTTGCAAACTATGCATCTGACAAAGGTCTAACATCCGGCATCTATAAGAAACTTAAAATACAAAAAATTAGCTGGGCATGGTGGCGTGTGCCCGTAGTCCCAGCTACTCAGGAGGCTGAGGCAGGAGAATTGCCTGAACCCAGGAGGCGGAGGTTGCAGTGAGCCGAGATCGTGCCATTGCACTCCAGCCTGGGTAACAAGAGTGAAACTCTGTCTTAAAAAAAAAGAAAGAAAGAAAGAAAGAAAGAAAGAAAGAAACTTAAACAAATGTACAAGAAAAAAAAAAAAAACATTAAAAAGTGGGCCAAACACCTGAACAGACCAGACCCTTTTTAAAAGAAGACATAAATGTGACCAACAATCATGTGAAAAAAAAGCAATATTACTGTTCATTAGAGAAATGCAAATCAAAACCACAATGAGATACCATCTCACACCAGTCAGACTGGCTACTATTAAAAGATCAAAAAATAGCAGATGCTGGTGAGTTTGCAAAGAAAAAGCAGTATTTATACACTGCTGGTGGGAATGTAAGTTAGGTCAACAATTGTGGTAGACAGGCTATTCCTCTAAGACCTAGAAACAGAAATACCATTTGACTCAGCAATCCCATTACTGAGTATATACCCGAAGGAATATAAATCGTTCTATCATAAAGATACATGCACACATATGTTCATTGCAACAGTATTTTCAAAATACCGAAGACATGAAATCAACCCAAATGCCCATCAATAATAGACTGGTTAAAGAAAATATGGTACATATACACCATGGAATACTATGCAACCGTAAGAGGAATGAGATCATTTCCTTTGCAGGGACATAAATGGAGCTGGAAGCCATTATCCTCAGCAGACTAACACAGGAACAGAAAACCAAACACTATATGTTCTCACTTATAAGTGGGAACTAAATGATGAGACCATATGGACACATAGGGGGGAACAACACACACTAGGGACTGTTGGAAGGAAAAGGTAGGAGGAGGAAGAGGACCAGGAAATATAGCTAATGGGTATTAGGCTTAATACCTGGGTGATGAAATAATCTGTGGGGGAAAAAAAACCATGATAAAACTTTACCTATACAACAAACCTGTGTGTATACACCTGAACTTAAAATAAAAGTTAAATAAAAAATAATTTTAAGATAATACGTGACTTTTTAAGAGGCTTGTCCATGTATGCTTTTGGGCACACAAAAGATTCAGTCATCATATCTAGATTTCAGAACATCTGCAAGTGAAGCAAAATGATTTTTTGCTAGAAGATAAATTTCTCTCAAAAGAACTTGACATCATTTCAGCAGTTGTGACAGCTAGCGTTCATTAAAGATGCTACCTTCGGGATTTTAAGAAAAAGGAAGAAAATGAAATCTAACTGGTTGTAATGGGTAAACATAAATTAGAATATGAAGTTTTGTTTGTTTGTTTGTTTTTGTTTTTTTGATGCAGAATTTTGCTCTCGTTGCCCAGGCTGGAGTGCAATGATGTGATCTCGGTTCACCACACCCAGCTAATTTTGTATTTTCTCCATGTTGGTCAGGCTGGTCTCAAACTCCTGAACTCAAGTAATACACCTGTCTTGGCCTCCCAAAGTGCTGGGGGATTACAGGCATGAGCCACTGCGCCCAGCCTAAAGTTTTAAAGTTCTTAAGAATACACTTTGAGAAACTAAAATTAGTAGAAAAAGAAACAAGTATTTTGACTAGGCAAGCTACAAAATATGGGAGAAAATCAGTACATATATTAATAAAAAGGTACTTTAACAAATTAAAACGATATACTTTTTTTTTAACCCTGGCAAAGATTTAAACATATCAGTTGTAAGTGTTGCCAAGGGTAGAATAAATTGTCATAACCAAGCACGAGTGTAGTGGATGCTATAGTATGCCACACAGATTCTCACTGAAGGTTAGAGGCACCTATTTCCCCAGCTGGAAGAATGCTGCTTGCTCATGGCTCAGAGCAGAGTCCCTCCCTAGGAACTGTCCTTTCCTAAGGGAGCTGCCTCTCCGATGCATCTCATATCCAATGATTGGGCCATCAGGACACACAAAGTCTGGGCCCTTGACTTTAATTCAGGACAGCTGAAGGAGCCAGCCTCAGTCTTGTTGCCATTGCATTGCACTTCAGTGTGTCCCTCTGCCTGTCCTACTCCCTTGCAGGTGCCATTCCAGCAGCCTTTCCCAATAAACCTCCTGCACACAAGTCTCTGACCAAGGTCTGTTTCAGTCTAAGATGACTGCTCTGAAGAAATAAACGTCTTTCCCCTTGCCAAATCTATGTATATTTTCATTTATAAAATCTTATTTGGGTTCTATCTTTATAAGGTATTTTTCATCGTGAATCAAATGAATATACATCCATGTTTATTTTCTCCTGGTTCTTTTAGTATTCTATATTTGTATATGTAAGTCTTAAAGTCATGTGGGAATTCATATCAACACCCTGAGTGAAAGAGGACTCTAATGGACTCTAATTAAATCCCTCCACCCCCTAAACAGTTGACCCCTGGAACTTATTATGAGATAAGCCACACGATTCTCAGTAGATTTTGAAGGTGTGGAATTTGATTCCACAAGCAGGAAGTCCGATTATCCTAAATTGGAAGTGCTCGAGGTTAGAGAGTCCTGCATTTAGCCAGCAGGGGGCTCTTGTGCCTAAGAAATGCTATCAGCTAAATTCTGCTAATTGGCTAAATTCCCCCCACAATAAATGATTTGCTTTCTCTGAACAAAGCGAACTCCGCAATTGCAGAGCTCCTCTCTCCCTAGCTTCTGATGGGACCCACGGCGGAGAGGCCTCTTTCTGCTGTGGACGCTTTCTGCTGTGGGCTGAAGAGCCTGGCAAAAAGGAATCTGAACCCCACTCAGGGGTATCCCCTAACAGAATAGCCTGTCTTCAGGACTAGTGAGTTTCCTGTTGCTGGAAAGGCTCAGACAGAGACTCCAAAAACATTTCAATTAGCTTTTCATAGACCCAAAGTCTGACCTTTAATGCCACTCCAGGGTGGCTTTATATATGCGATTGCCCTTGAAGACCCTCTGCTAAATGCAAAGTACTTAATGGCATTCTTCGTTGAAATTTTCTCAGTGATGACTGAGTGACTCTTGTGCAGTGATTTGAGGCTTGGGAGAAAGCGACTTGCCAGCAACTCTCTCCTGTCACAGCACCTGAGTTGTCATCACTGCAGACTCATTCCACTGACTCTCCAGAGCACTCTATTCAGTTAACATGCCCTGCAGGCAGAGTAGCAGGGGCTCTAGCAGCTGACCCATCCTGGGCCTTGACAGGCTGGTGCAGAGCCAGGGATGACTTTTCTGTGACAGTCATGGCTGTGGCTGTGGCACTGTGGAGCAGGGTGATAGCGAGGCTTCTAATCCCAGCTCTGCCACTGACAGATACGGGCTGCAGCTCTGGCAAGCTCCTTCTGCCTCAGAGCCTCATCTGTGAGTCTGTAAGTGAGGGCACAGAGTGGCTAGAGGAGCCCTTATTTTCTTAGAAACCCTGAATCCTGATTTTAGGAGATGATGGTTTTGTCAGAGGCGCTTGAAACAGAGCAACTCCGTTTTGAGTAAGGGCTGGGTAAAATGAGACTGAGACCTACTCAGCTGCATTCACAGACATTAAGGCATTCTAAGTCATAGGATGAGATACGAGATCGGCACAAGATACAGGTCATAAAGACCTTGGTGATAAAATAGGTTACAGTAAAGGAGCAGACTCAAACCTACCAAAACCAAGGTGGCAATGAGAGTGACCTCTGGTTGTCCTCACAGCTACACTTTCACTGGCACCATGACAGTTTACAAATGCCATGGCAATGTCAGGAAGGTACCCTATATGGTCTAAAAGGGAAGGCATGAATAATCCACCCCTTGTTTAGCATATCATCAAGAAATAACCATAAAAATGGGCAAACAGCTGCCCTCAGGGCTGCTCTGTCTATGGAGTTGCCATTCTATTAATTCCTGACTTCCTTAATAAAGTTTCTTTCATTTGACAGATTCTCCCTGAGTTGTTTCTTGAGTGAGACCTAAGAACCCTCTCTTGGGGTCAGGATCTGCAACTTTTTCCTGTAAGTGTGAACTCTACCAAATGCGATTGGCTTTGATTTTGTCAACTAGGGTGGGGTTGGGTCAAGGTGATGTCCACAGGCTGTACCTCTCCCATAACACACAGGGTTCCCAGGACCACAGCACTGGGAACACCCGGCCGTCTGTTACACAGACAAGATTCCTTGCCTGCTGCCAGCCTTACTGAACCAGAGCGGTTGATGTGGGCCCAGCAATCTGCCTGTAATAGACCCTTGGGTGATTCTGATGCACAGTGAAGTCTAAGACCCCTTTCCACAGGGAAAAGTCCAGCATCTCTCACATATCTCACAAGCCCTGAAGAATCTGGCCCCTGCCGAAAGCTCCTTGCTGTGTCCTTCTTTTCCCAGTAGCACATGGATGTGTGTGTATGTGAGCGTGTGCACGCGTGTGCGCGTGCACACACACACACACACAAACTACACTTCGTTAAAAGGTAAACTGAGGGACATTAAAATATTAGAGTTTATTTGAGCATTAAGCCATCCATGAACTGGGCATTTCCAGAATTCAAATGGTGCATGGTCTTACCAAAGAGGTTTGAAGGAGAGAGTTTTACAGAACAAATGTGGAAGCAGAGCGAAAAATGTATTCGATTAGTTAATGTTTGAGCGATTGCCTTGAAATGGCCTTTGCAAAAGTTGTAACAGTGGGAAAATTATGACAGTGAAAGAGATCCAACCTAACCAACTCCATCTTGCCTTTAACTTCCAAACTGCCCTTGGCCACTTCTGGGCATGGGCCAAGCTAATGTTGGGAGAAATTTAGTTTATAGTTTAAATGTTAATAGCTCTTCCCCAAAACTAAAGCCACTATGTAAAACTAATGAAAGGGCCACCTGGTTAGAAGGATGAAAGAGGCCTGAATTTGTAGTTAAATGATTACCAGTCATTATTCCAGAGGTCACAAAATTTGCAACTTCCCCAATTACTCCAGTAAGTAATATTACTATTGTAGAATTAAGATTGGACTTTTAAGATGTCTTTTCAGACTTTTGCATTCCTGATGAGCAGATGGCCCCACCCAGACCTATGACTCTCCACTCAACCAATCCTATGACCCTCACCCAAAAGCAGACTCAGAGCGTGAGGGCCATTTTCCACACCCCTGTGATTGCATCCTCAACCAATCAGTTGCACCCATTCTCTAGCTTCCTGCACCCCAAACTCTCTTTGAAAAATCCTAACTTCCAAATTTTAGAGAAGGCCTATCTGAGTAATAATAAAACTCTGTTCTCCTGGTTAGCTGGCTCTAGGTGTGCTAAACTCTGTCTCTATTGCAATTGCCCTGTCTCGATAAATTGGCTCTATCTGGGCAGCGAGCAAGGTGAACCCACTGGGTGGTTATAACCTCATTTGAACTATCCTGGTAGGAACTTCAAGACAAAATAACTAATGCTTAGTTGGCTGCCTGTGATTGGTTGAGCTTAAGTTTTGTTTTCTTTTCATTTCTGAGTTAGGTTTCAGTTTGCTTATGTAGGAACCCAGGGTGTCAGAGCCACTTC
The DNA here is from genome assembly GCF_048565385.1 of Saimiri boliviensis. Taxonomy (NCBI): domain Eukaryota; kingdom Metazoa; phylum Chordata; class Mammalia; order Primates; family Cebidae; genus Saimiri; species Saimiri boliviensis. The sequence continues at coordinate 70,748,059 of NC_133450.1, read as the reverse complement.
AGTCTAGTGACCTCCCATTTTGTTATTTTAATAATTATGACTGGGCATTCCCCTACCATCTAGAATGTGGAGAATTCTCATGGATAATTTAAACTACTGTGATTTTGTTCATGCTATTTCCTTCTCCTGAATTTTGTATTGAAGCTCAGAAACTAATATCCCAAAATATGGCAAGCTGTCATGCTGAACTGAAGAAGCCCCAGGTCTCTCTGACCTCCCCCTGCCTCCACCATCTCTCTCAAAGAAGCTGAAGTTTCTTTATATACTTAAGATCCAAATCCATCAAGGAGAAAAATTGTTCTTTCTTCCCTTCCCTATTATGTCATTAGCTGTTGCAGAAAAGAAGACCAAGATGTGACCACACCTGAACAGACTCTTTTACAAGCATAATGACTGTCCAAAGACCATCCACATTCCAAAGCAAACTACTTACCATTTACAAGTTAAACTCTGTTCTCCATCTAATTATTCTTCCTAGCACTCACTTATTGCCCTTCAATAGAATTGCTCCTCTCCCCACCAATAACTTGTTTTACCAGAATCTGAGCCCCCATTTTTTCTGTAACTTCAAAATGACATATATTTTTCTGTAGCTCATTGGGAATTTGGGTCTTTATTCTGAAGGCTCCTGAGCATACACATTAAATACATTTTTATGCCTTTTCTCCTGTTAACCAATCTGTCTCATTCCAGTGATTTTTTCAGTGAACCTTTAGGAGGCCAATGGCCATGGTCCTGAGAGGTACTTTCTACACAAACCCCCAGCCCACCCCTTCTCCTGGAAACCCAAGAACAACTGCTCATGCCTTTTGCTTAATCTCCTCCCCAAAGCCTCTCTGGAATCCTTTGTCCTCAGAATGTATTGACTCTACCTTGCTTTATGTTGTTGCATGTCCTGACTCCTGCCATCTTACCTGTCACACTATGGAGCACTGTGTGTCCACCCTTTCCCTTTGAACCTTCACTCCTTGAAGGCAGTCTCACTGTCTCACTTTTTGTCATACCCCCAGGGTCTACTCCAGGGTGCTCACCACCTAGAAGGGACTTTTTACATGTTTCCTGGATGAACTAGTTGTCTACAGAGCTCCCAAGAAGAAAGTACGTTTTATGGTCAGCTGAGTTCTGGACAAAGAGACAGTGGATTGACCAGCTTTGATGAGGGTGTGTAGCTCCTTTCTGGAGGATGGTGGAGAATTCTACAGGGTGCCTTGAGGATACTGGTGCCTGAGAACAGGTCAGGGAAAGTTGCTCAACAGGGAAAATGTTAAGCTAAAATGGGAAGGGGACATTGACCACCTGGGTCTTTGTCTCATCTTGGGCTAAGATCAGTCTTGGCTATTTGGATGGTACACATTTTAGAGGGTTGGCCCTCTTACTATTTACTGCACATGCCTTACTCATTTCAGACTGTCAATGGCTAGCACAGTGCCTGGTACATATAGGCAATCAGTCAATGTTGGCTGAATGGGTGGGAAACTTGGAATGGTGCAGAGGTGATTTCTAACAGGGAAGGGACACAGCAGCAGGTGCAAAGCTAAACTGGATGCAGAAACAGCATCCAGCTTCGGAATCCAAAAAAGCTGGGTATTTCAAATCCCAGCTTTACTATTTGCTGTGGATGTCAGGTGAGTCACTTAACCTCTCTGAGCTTCAGACTTCTCTATAAACAGGAAGAGTGGTTGATATGATTTATGTTTATGATTTGCCTGGCAGATAGTACATGGTCAGCAAACAGTAGCTATAGTAGATGAGATCCCTGGGAAGACGACTCCCCTGCCTGTGTGGGATGTGAGGGAGAAATATGGAAGCCTCCTCACTTCAGGTGTCAGGCTCAGCATATATTCTGGATTCATTTTCTTACTGGTCTTGCAAAGAGCCTTTTGGGAACAGTTTTCTTATTGAAACATGCCCAGTGTTTAAACCTGCAGGTGTGGGGTGGTGGCAGTCCACCTGTCATCCTTTGCTCTGTCACTGGTCTCCTCTCTCTGACTATTCAGGTTCCCATGAGGATATTCTCACCCTTGAATAATGGAGCTTGCATAAGACCAAGCTCCTGTATTTGTATTCCTTGAGCTCAGGCCACAAGAACTTCCAAAGTATTCACTGAATATCTGGGAGGAACAACAGAGGGTAATTGGAGCATAAATTTAGTTGGCTCAGCATATTCAGATGTCTCATCCTAGCAGAGTTAGTGTCCTCTGGAGTCTGTCCTATTCCATGAGGAATTCCAAAGACAGAGCTCATCTAGGGAATTCTCCCTTCTTGGTTCTCGGATTTTTTCCCCCACTGTTCTCCCTAGGTTTCCTTACTTTCAAGAGCAAGGCTCAAGTCCTGAGAGCACAGAGATGCAGCGAAGGGGTGGTTGGTTGCCCTGTGTGGAGGATCAGCATAGTCACAAATCCCTGCTTCCCATGGTCTCAGCATAGCTGGAGCCTTCAGGTTGCAAGGACTCCTCCTCCCAAAGCCAAAGTCACTCAAGTCAAGACCAGGATAACTCAAAATGAGATGTGCTGGTGCAGGGGAAACAGAGACCACAGAACAGAGATCTTGGCTCCAGGACCCTACAGTTGAGAAGGGAAGGGAAGACAGAAAGACAGAAGGTGTATTAGTCAAGACTCTCCAGAGAAATAGAATCAATAAGATACGTATGTGTGTGTATGTGTGCATGTATATATATATTTACACACACATATGTATATACATATGTATATATGCATGTATATGTGTGTATATATAAACGTATGTATATATACATATACACGCATATATATACATATACACATATACACACATATGTGTATGTGTGTATATATATATACACACACACATATATACACACATATACACTCTCTAGCTCTCTCTTTATACACATATATACATGTATATACACTTATATACACATATATACATACACACACACACACACATCTGAGAAGTTCCATGACTTGCTGTCTGCAAGCTGGAGACCGAGGAAGCCTGGTGATGTCATTCAATCTGAGTCCAAAGGCTTGAGAACAGAGAGGCTGCTGGTGTAAGTCCTACAGGGACTGGTATAAGTCCGAGGGCCCAAGAACCAGGAGTCGGTGTCAAAGGTCAGGAGAAGATGGAAGTTCCAGCTCAAGAAGAAAGAGAATTTGCCCCTCTTCTGTTGTTTTGTTCTATCTGGGCCCTTAACAGATTGGCTGTCACCCACCTACATTCTTTACTCAGTCTATTAATGCAAATGATAATCTCCTCTGGAAACACCCTCACAGATGCACCCAGAAACCATGTTTTACCAGCTATCTGGGCACCTTTTAGCTCAGTCAAGTTGACACATAGAATTAACTATCACAGAAGGGACATGTCTACAAGACCTTTCTGTGATGTGGCGGGTATACTGGAGGCACCACAGGTTCACCAAGGAGGGGGTGGTCTAGTCAGCCCAGGAGCACAGTGGACCCAGTTTGAGAAAATGAACAGGTGAGTTTGGGGTATGGAGAAGGTGGTGGGGAGGGAGGATGTTTCACACAGAAGAAGTACTGCACCCAAAGCATGAAGGAATGAAACAACCTGGTCCTATGAGGGACCTCAAACCTGAAAGTAACTCAATGTGGGATAGGGGGGTATAGAGGAAAGTCCAGTGGGTGTGTCCTCTAGAATAATTGTATTTACAAATGAAGTTGTATATTATTTATATATAAATACATAGTATTTCAGTAAATGAAAGAATATAAAATAATGTAAGTTCCCCCCACCCTAAATCTGGCCCACGTAGCTTACTGAAGGGCTGGAGTGAAACAGAGGACAGAGATATCGGTGGGACCTCCAGCTCCTCCCTCATGTTCAGAAATAAAAGCAGAAAAAATAAGTTCAAACAAACTTGCAGCCTGGCTCAGAAGAGGTTCTAGAAGTCCAGGGACCAGGAGCATCAGAATTTTGTAAAAATTTAGAAACTTTGTAACTAAACATGTTATTTTGTTATTAAATATCTGTTTCTACTCAATGACTTGAAGAAAAGTAGCACATAGTCAGAATACTAGTCAGGACAGGATAGGGTCTGCTGCAGAAACTAACCCAGGGATCACTATGACTTCATGCAATAAATGTTTATGTTTTTCACTGTGTAAGACATAATGTGCTCAGGGGGGCCTTTTCTACTTTTTACTATGTCACTTGGTGTATATTGCCTCTGCAAGAGAGAAAGACACATGTCACTTGCATTCACGGGTCATAACTATTCACGTAGTCTCAACCCAGCTTCAAGGGAAGCTGAGAAGTGCAAAGAAGCACATGGAATACTTGGCGCATGCCATCTCTGCCAAGGATGCCCTTCTCATTACCAGCTGTCTTCTCATTTTTTTCTGCCCCCACATAGAGCTCAGTCAACCTCTCCTCTAAACACCCCCCACCCCCACCCCCAGTCACCACATCCAGTTCAAACTGTCTAGCCATCTTCCCATCAAGTTCACATGTGGCTCTTTTTGGTCCAAGGATATCTGAACTGAAAAAAAAAAAAGTCACCTGTCAACCCTGCTTCCAATACATAATGATGGAACTGAGATAATATGGCCTCAATAGGCACTCCTCACTTGGAAAGGGGAAGGATGGGAAGTACATAGAGTCACTGTCTGTAGCAGTTCTGAAATCCCACTGGGCAGATATCATGAAAGCCTGTGTCCTTGGCATCTGTGCTTAGGCTCTAATTCTGCTCTCTAAGAGGTGCTTCTTTGTTCGTGTTTCTCCATGAGCCTGGCTCCACCCATGAGTTTATTCCTTTCTTGTAAGCCTCCTTGGTAGCATGTGAATCAGGCATAGAGAAATAAGCCCTCCTTAGGGACTGCTGCTCTAAAAGTTTGGTGCAAGCCTTAACACTTGAAGACTGAAGGGCTTATTCGGTCTGTCTGTATGGTTTCTTTGGAAATATGACCCTCAAAAGTGTAATGCAGGTATATTTCATTTTATTGCACTTTGCTTTTTGTGCTTCACGGATATTGCATCTTTTACAAATTAAAGGGTTATGGCAGCCCTGCACTCAGCAAGTCTCATTTTTCTAGCAGCATCTGCTCACTTCGTGTCTCTGTGTCACATTTTGGTAATCTCAAAATATTTCAAACTTTTTCATTATTATTATACCTGTTATGGTGATCTGTGATAATGGTCTCTGATGTCACTACTGTAATTGTCTTGAGGTGCCATAAACAGCAAACTTAACTGCCTGTGTTCTGACTGCTTCATTGATTAGCTGTTCTCCCATCTCTCCCCATCTCCTCAAGCCTCCCTGTTACCTGAGATATAACAATATTGTCATTAGGCCAATTAATAACCTTACAATGGGCCTTGAATCATTCAAGTAAAAAGTCACATATCTCTCACTTTAAATTAAAAGCTAGAAATGATTAAGCTTAGTGAGGAAGTCATGTCAAAAAGTGAGACAGACCAAAAGCTTAGCCTCTTGGGCCATTTAGTCAAGTCGTGAATGTAAAGGAAAAATTCTTGAAGGAAATTAAAAGTGCTGCTCCAGTGAACACACAAAAGACAAGAAGGCTAAGCAGCCTTATTGCTGATATGCAGAAAGTTTTAGTGAACAGAATAGATAGCGTCAGCCACATTTTCTTAAGCCAAAGCCTAACCAAGAGCAAGACCCCAACTCTCTTCAGATACATGCAGGTTGAGAGCGGTGAGAACGGGGCAGAAAAAAAGCTGGAAGCTAGCAAAGCTTGGTTCATGAGGTTTAAGGAAAGAAGCTGTCTCCATAACATGTAAGTGCAAGGTGAGGCAGCGAGTGCTGATGTAGAAGATGCAGGAAGTTATCCACAAGATCACTGATGAAGGTGGCATCAGCGTAGATGAAACAGCCTTCTCCTGGAAGAAGATGCCATCCAGGACTTCCACAGCTGAAGAGAAGAAATTAATGAAAATGATTACTGCATACACTGCTGGGTATTTTAAGTCCCCTGTTGAGACTTACTGCTCATAAAAAAGATTCCTTTCAAAATATTACTGCTCGTTGACAATGAACCTAGTCACCAAGAGCTCTGATGGAGCTATACAAGGAGATTAATGTTGTTTTCATGCCTGCTCACACAACCATTCTGCAGCCCATGAATCAAGGAGTCATTTTGACTTTCAAATCTTATTATTTAAGAAATACATTTTATAAGGCTATAGCTGCCATAGGTAGTGAATACTCTCATGGATCTGGATAATGTAAATTGAATACCTTCTGGAAAACACACATCATTCTAAATGCCATTAAGAACATTCATTATCTATAGGAGGAAGTCAGAATATCAATATGAACAGGAGTTTGAAAGACATTGATTTCAACTCTCATGAATGACTTCCAGGGGTTCAAGACTTTGCAGAGGAAGTAACTACTGATATGGTGGAAACAGCAAGATAACTAGAATTAGAAGTGAAGCTTGAATATATCATTGAATTGCTGAAATCTCTTGAGATGAAGTCAACTCCTGGTTAAGATGCTGTGAGCATTATTCAAATGACAACGAAGGATTTAGAATATTACATACACTGTTGATTAAGCAGTGGTAGGGTTTGAGAAGATTGACTTCAATTTTGAAAGAAGTTCTACTGTGGGTAAAATGCCATCAAACAGCATACAATACTACAGAGGATCTTTTGTGAAAAGAGAGTTAAGCAATGTGGGAAATTTTATGTTTGTCTATTTTAATAAATTGCTACAGCTATGCCAGCCATCAGCAATCTTCACCCTGATCAGTCAGCAGGTTTAGCATCAAGGCAAGACCCTACACCAACCAAAAGGTTACAGATCATTGAAGGCTCAGATGATTAGTTAGTAGTTTTCAGCAATAAAGTATTTTAAAATTATGGTATGTACATTTTTAGACATAATGCTATTACATACCTAATAGCTTACAGTATGTGTAACTTTACATGCACTGGGAGACCAAAAAAATCATGTATCTCACTTGATTGTGATTTTCACTATTGCAGTGGTCTGGAACCAAACCCACAGTATCTTTGAGGTATGTGATACACTCCTGGTTTATTTGCTCCCAGCCAAATCCATGCATCAGTAACTGCACCCAAAATTTGTTTTAAAACTGGTTCTCAATCTGCATTATTTCTTCGCTCCCTTGCCCTGCGCCCCACCCAACTCAATGGAAGCGCCACTGAGGTCATCTGGAGTAGCAGGTAGAAAAATGCTGCCCTTACCCTTTGCCATGATTTTGATTTTTTTTTTTTTTTTTTTTTTTTTTTTTTTTTTTTTTTTGAGATGGAGTGTTGCACTGTTTCCCGGGCTGGAGTGTTGCACTGTTGCCCAGGCTGGAGTGTAGTGGTATGATTGTGGCTCACTGCAACTTCTGCCTCCCGGGTCAAGTGATTTCCCTGCCTCAGCCTCCTGAGTAGCTGCGATTACAGGTGCTCACCACCACACCTGGTTTTGTATTTTTAGTAGAGACAGGATTTCACTATGTTGTCCAAGCTGATCTCAAACTCCTGACCTTGTGATCCGCCTGCCTTGGCCTCCCAAAGTGCTGGGATTATAGGAATGAACCATCGTGCCCAGCCCGAATTTGATCTTTACAGGGAAGTTTGGTTGAGCTTTTATAACTTAAAGCCTTTAATGCTGCATGTCTTCCCGATTGGGATCCAGAAGCACTTGGCTTTTCATCCACATAATCTTCATATTTCTGATTCTCTTTATTCCTCTCTCTGCTCCACTCCCCCACCTTTTTTATTCCACTGTCAGCTCATCTCTTCTTTTGTATTGTTTCATCTCAATTTTTTTTTTTTTTTTGAGACGGAGTTTCGCTCTTGTTACCCAGGCTGGAGTGCAATGGCACGATCTCGGCTCACCGCAATCTCCGCCTCCTGGGTTCAGGCAATTCTCCTGCCTCAGCCTCCTGAGTAGCTGGGATTATAGGCACGTGCCACCATGCCCAGCTAATTTTTTGTATTTTTAGTAGAGACGGGGTTTCACCATGTTGACCAGGATGGTCTCGATCTCACGACCTCGTGATCCACCCGCCTCGGCCTCCCAAAGTGCTGGGATTACAAGCTTGAGCCACCGCGCCCGGCAGCTCATCTCTTCTTTTAATACTTATGAAATGCAACCAACAGCAACCAAAACATACTACTAAAGATATGTCTTCCAAGCACTACCCTAGAGTTGCCAATTTAGTAAGCACATGATCTGCCTCCCGAATAACCACAGGCAGGTTTCACCAAGCATGGTAGTGTTTTATGACAACACGAATTGACATATTTGCATCCTAAGTTGTAATTTTCCTAATACCTGTCACCCTACAATGAAGCAAGTATCACATGTTTTAGGTTTGTTGCCATAACAGAGCTTCACTTTCAGCCCCAATCTCTTTTGTTGTCAAGAGAATCAGTGCAGTGGCCATAGCAATTACACACTCTGAAATTGTATGGCTTAGGTAAGCATCGTAAGAGCTTGGGCAGCAAAGATCAGTGTCTTAGGGGTTCCCTGGAAACAGCTCTGAGAAGGACAGCGGCATATAAAAGGTTTGCTGAAAAGTGTCTTGGGGATGCAGCTTATAAGGAAAAGAGGAAGGAGGACTGGGTGGAAGGAGACGCTGACTCTCAGTGTAGTTGCTGCGAAGCCTCAGCCAGTCTTACCGGGAACTCTGGAGCTGGGATGGTCCTTCAGTGTTGTACCAAACCAGAGAAACAGAGCTGGGCCTCTGTATCTAGGCACTGGCCAGCTACTGGCCTCTGGCCATTCTCTTGGAGACAATGTAAGCTTGGGCAAGGGCAAATCCTGCTGGAAGGGCAATTTCCAGTGAGGGATACAACGGTGACCCATCAGTCCCATGAAGAGAGTATATGGTAGAAACACCACACCATCTATCTGAGGTAGTGCAGAGGCTTGGGTTTTACAACAAAGGCACCATCGGTGATCCCAGCTGCCCACATCCCTGGAGCAGGAAGACTGTAGTGGACACCAGGAAGCAAAGGGCATTGGGTTCTGACGATCCCAGCTGCCTAACCTCAGGTTCCTTTGAATTCTTCTCTTTTGCCTTCCATGTCTCAAGCAAGGGCTTCTCATTTGTAGAAATAAAACAGAAACCCTATTTTAAAATGATTCTGGGAAATTTGGTTGTGATGCAACAAAGAAGGGCATGGGAGTGCAGGGTTGTGGCCAAGTTGAATGCAGGCAGCCTGACAGTATAGAGATGCTCTATAAAAGGTCAAAGAAATGAACGACCCCCAAACTGGGAAAACCCTTATGCCCATCGATATTAATCCCAGAATCATTTACCAGAGGGGATATCCTAACAAACCCCAAACATCCAATAACAAGGACAATTTGAACTAGCATGAGCATGAAACTGTGAAGCCAGGCTGCAAGCTCCTTGGAAGCCGAGACGGACCTAGCACAGATCCCAGCTCCGACACTGAGTGGGTGATGGATAATCCAATCAGCACACTTACTGGGGCATAAAAATGAGAACATGCCACAACTGCACACAATGTGGAGGCCATGATGTTAAGACTAAAAGCTGGATTCAAAATTGTAAGCTCACTGTAATTAAAATAAGTAAAGAATGCATGCAGGTGAAATAAGGCAGGAAGAGAAATTAGAAAGAAAGGAAAGTAGCTATAAAGGGCTCTAGGCAGTATCTTTGGAAGCTGAGAAACTGGGGAAAGCAAAGGAGAAGGGGCCAGGGGCAGGTCAGTGGCGAGGGTCCAGAGGAAAGAGACTTAAGTCCAGACACAAGCCATCAGCAGGTGAGTGTGGAAAGGGAACAGCCACTCAGCTCCAGCTGGTCAAGCCAGCTTAGCTCAGGGAAGAGAGTTCTCCAAGTATGGGTGGGTGCACTTACCGTCTTCAGTTAGAGGTAGAATCTGACTATCCCTTAGTTCCTGGGCTGGATATTGTCTAAATCTCTGGATTGATTCCAGCTCAGGTAGGTTAAGCTACTCACAATGAACAGAGGGTGCCGGGATGAGAAGTCAGATTTGATCATATCCCTTTTATATGCTTTTCACTGCACATCTTTGTTCTATCGAATTGGGTGTTGTTTGAGCAGCATCTATGAGTATGTGTACACTTCATCATGTCATCACTGCTATTGCCACCATTGTCATCATCAATCACATGTATTGACTCATCCACAGACACACATCCATGCACAAGGCACTCTTCTAGACACTATGGTAAAGCAATTAACAAAACAGTCACAGCACCTGACTTCATGGATTCAAGGTGGGAGTAGCCAGGCAAAGCAAACAAGTTACACATAGCAATGGAATAAAACGAAGCAGGAAAGAGGTATAGAGGTGCAGGGTCAGGGTGATGAGGAGGGACCAACCAAGAGGAGGGGAGGGGAGCAGCCAGGGCAGCAGGACGATGATGAAATCACCTATTGCACCCAGGATATCAAAGCAAGGGAGTGTTTAACACAAGTCGGGTGAGGGCCAGGGCAACACTGTTGATGGCCCCACTGACCTTGACCACAGCAACTTTGTGGAAGGGGCAGAGGTCAGCCTGATCAAAGAGGATTTCAGAAAGAACAAGGGGAGAGTAATTGGCTTCTTAGGCTGTAATTACGAGGTTATTGAGCACAGATATCCTGAGCACTTTTGATGTGCCTGTTACTCCGCTAAGCAGCTCACAAGTACCATTTCCTTTAACCCATAATGGCCGTTGAGATGGGGACCTTTATCCTTCCCACCTTATTTTTTTTGAGACTCTTTTGCTCCATCACCCAGGCTGAAGAGCAGGGGCATGGTCTCAGCACACTGCAACCTCTGCTTCCCAGATTCAGGTGATTCTCCTGCCTCAGCCTCCTGAGTAGCAGGGATTATGGGTGCCCACAACCATGCCCGGCTAAATTTTTTGTATTTTTAGTAGGGGTTTCACTATGTTGATAAGGCTGGTCTGGAACTCCTGACCTCAGGTGATCCACCCACTTCAGCTTCCCAAAGTGCTGGGATTATAGGTGTGAGCCACCACACCCCAACCCATTTATCCCCCTTTTGACAGATGAGGAGACCAGTTAGTCCTTCCTAGCTGCTGCACGGCAGAGCTGGGGTGGGGACCAGGCTCTCTTCTCCAGAGCCTGTGCTGGGCTTAGCAGGAAGTGTGAGTAAGGATGGAGGCTTGAATGGATGCCCAAGGGCATCCCCTGCTTCTTCTGGTATTGCTGTGGCCCAGAGGATCAGTGAGTCTCTGCCACTTCTCAGCTGGAGGGGACTTCAGAGACCACCTTATGGGATATTAGCCTTATGAGTCAGCTTGACTGGGCTCTAGTACTCAGTTCCTTAATCAACTACAATCCAGGTGTTGGCTGTGATGAAGGTATTCTGTAGATATGGTTGACAGTCACAATCAGTTGACTATAACTAAAAGAGATTATCTTTTCATAATATAGATTGACCTCATTTAATCAGTTGAAGGCCTGAAGAGTAAAAGATGAAGTTTCCTGGAGAAGAAATTCAACCTGTTATATGTAAAATTTTGATGCCACAAAAGAAATAGCATTTGAAGATAAATCCTCTCAGCAAGGCAGTTTACTTTATAGAAGGGCGCACCTCACGGCTGGAGCAATGGTGAGCACACACCTGGACAAGGGAGGAAAAGGGGTACTTACTCCTCACAGAGGTCACCCATGCTGCTGTGTTGCTCCCCCATTGGCCAGGGTTAGACCGCACATTCTAGACAAATCCTGATTGGCTATTTAAAAAAGAGCAGGTATAAAAGCAGGAGTGGCAGAGTGGGTAGTTTGGCAGGAAGGACAGTTACGGGCAGGTCAGAGCGGGTAGCCAGGGATGACCTAAGTCAAAGCAGGTGACCAGAGCAGGTGGCCAGGGCAGGTGACCAGGGCAGGTGACTGAAGCAGGTGACCGGGCTGAGCCAGGATGGAGCAGGGGACTGGGGGAACAGATGTGAACCACTGATTAGAACTGGTGGAGAAGGCTGTTTACTGAAACTACAAGGAAGTCAAACTTTAAAACGGAGGACAAAGAACTGAACATACTGACATACTAATTCTTTGGAGAGAAATTTAGAACTCATTGTATCCAGTACACCTCCAGACTGCAGCGTTAGCCTGGGCCTGTGTTCGGTCTGCTGGCTTGCCCTACAGACACCAGACCTGCCAGCCCTCACAACCACAGGAGCCCATTCCTTCACAGAAATCTCTCTAAATGTGCGTAGATACAAATTATAAACATATAAAAATATATATGAATGTATAATGGATAAAATAGATATGGAGGTATGTATACACCCGTGTATACATAAACATAATTTGTATTGTATGTACTGTAAACCCGAAATATCTGAGACAGTCTTAGTTAATTCAGAAAGTTTATTTTGCCAAGGTTGAGGACACACACCCATGCCACAGCCTCAGGATTTCCCGGAGACATGTGCCCAAGGTGGTTGGAGCAGAGCTGGGTTTCATACATTTTAGGGAGACATAAGACATCAATCAATATATGTAAGAAATACTTTGGCTCTCCAAGCAGAGAAGGAGCTTCCAGGCCACAGAGAGGTGAGAGACAAATGGATGCATTCTTCTTGAGTTTCTGATAAGCCTTTCCAAAGGAGGCAATCAAATATGCATCTATCTCAGTGAGCAAAAGATGACTTTGAATAGAATGGGAAGCAGGTTTGGCCTGGGCAGTTCCCAGCTTAACTTTTCCCTTTGGCTTAGTAATTTGGAGGCCTCACTTTCCTTTCACAATACATATATAAAATATATAATGTATACATATATAGATATCAATATGCCTATATAGATAAAGATATATAGGTATATAAAGATATGCATAAGGTATATGTCTCTAAAAGTAAGATAGATACTAGCTCTTATTGGCTCAGTTTCTCTGGACAGCCCGAACTGCAACACCAGGTCTAATGTCTTCATGGGACCCAAGAGGAGAGGCTAAGAGCCATCCAAAGGAAGTGACACACCTAGGGTTACACTCTGAGTTGGTAGCTAGATCCCAAGCTGTTTCCTGTCCCGTAAATGATGCCTTTTCAGAAATCTGTAATGGGAGAAAACAGAGCCAAAGACGGGCCACCTTGCCTTCTTTTACTCCGTTCAAATGCGGCCTTTTCCTCATTTCCAGAAGCATCTATGGGGTTTTGAGTTAAAATGTATTGGCTTTCATGTCTCAAAACTTTAGCCCCAAAGGGAAGGATGGTGGCGTGGAGTGAGTGACATTTTTCCTGATTCTCATTTCCTTGGGATTTTGCATAATTTTTGATCATTAACTTTGGGGAACATTGGCATACCGTTCAGTCCCCTGCGGTGGGAGGGGTGCAGTAATGACATGTGCGGCGCAAGAAACACAGTTCCTGGTAGAAAACCCCAGGCAAAGAGGGTGTTCAGCACTGGGAGCCGACCCAGTTTTTTAAAGGGTCCAAGAGGATTTGCCATGCTTAAAACCCCGCACTCCATTGTTCTTTGTCAGGGAAATTTCAGCTTCTTGTTGCTCCTGCTGTTCCTACCCTGGAAAGCATGTCGCCTTCCAGGTTTTATACTGCATAGCACTGTAAAGTACTGTGTGGATTATACTGCACAGTGCTGTCACTGTCATACAGTTTGACAAGTCATCTCTTTAAGAGAGCAGGGTTGCATGGCAGTAGAGAGCTCAGCATGACACCTATTACCCCCGGGCCTTTGGCTCATTGCTAAGCCTCGATCTCCTCATCTCTGAAATCGGCATATCACAAGTGAAACCTTAAAAGGCTCCTATGAGAATTAAACAAGGGAACGTACTGGTGGCTAGTAAAAAGCCAACAAATGTGAACTTTTATTAAGATCATCATTAGAGTGTCTCTCTCACTCCCCCTAAACTGGGGCCAGGTAAGCAGGGACTCCCTGCTCGCATGTTTACCTTTGGTGTGTAGCCTGGAATGGAATGGATCTTCAAAAAGTGCTGAATGGCCGGGCGTGGTGGCTCACGCCTGTAATCCTAACACTTTGGGAGGCTGAGGTGGGTGGATCACCTGAGGTCAGGAGTTCAAGACCAGCCTGGCCATCATGGTGAAACTCCATCTTTTTTTTTTAAAGAAAACAGTGCTGAATGATTAATTAAATGAAATGCCCATTCATGAAGGATACTGTACCTTAAAGAACAAAAGAGAGCTGGATAGGAATCTGCTTAGGTCTAATTCTGACCTCTGAGTTTCAAACATGTGTTTAGCAGTGCTACTTTCTGTTGAAACAACGCTGTCTGCCATGGTCTAAGAGACAAAAGCAAAACTCTGGTTGGAGTGGAGCTGGGTGCCTGGACTCTCCTAGCTCAGCCTTTCGCTCTCTGAGCACCTTGGGCCATCTCTGGGTTTCTTCAAGAGTCCCACACAGATGAAATTTGAGTTCAATCTCTCCCATCCACCCACCCACCAATCCAGCCTCCAAAACAGCAGAACTGGGTCTCTATGAAAATGCTCCCTGTGCTGTTATGCATGGTGACAAACCTTTGCAAACAATTAAAAAGATAACAGCAGTGGAGATATTTACACAACAAAGTAAATTAAGATGTATCCACTTGATGGAACAAATTTTGACTGCTAACAACAATAATTCTGAAAATTATGTTGTAACACAGGAAAAGACAAGTGGAAAAGCATTGGAGCTTTGTGAAATATGCCTTCATCTGACGAAGGGATGTGGAAAGATGTGGAAGAATTAAAACAAAGTGGTGGACTGGACTACTGCGCTAGAGGGAATCTGGGTGAATGTCTTCCTGTTTTTCTCATGTGCTTTATCGCTAGCAGAAAGCTACTTGTGAAATATATAAGAGCCAGGAGTTTAAAAAAGACATTTTTTTAAAAGTCATTAACTGGGAAGTTCTTATTCCTTGTTCCTATGATAAAGCTGTTTGATCTGAGTCCAGCAAACATTCAAGTTGAAGAAAGTATTAAATTGTACATTGCCTGTGTGTACGTGTGCCTATATATGTATATGTGTGGTATGCTTGTGCATGTGTGATGTGTGTGCATGTGTCTATGTTTGTGGTGCATGCATGTATGCGGGGATGTGTGTGCATGTGTGTATACATGTGCTCATACATGTGAGCACGTGTGATATCTATAAGTGTATGCTGTTTGTGTGTATGTGTGTGCATCTGTGGTGTGTGTGCATGCATGTATATGTATATTTATGCACAGTATGTGTGTGGGGTGTGTGCATGTATGTGGTGTATGTATGCGCATGTGTGTGGTATGTGTGGTGTATGTGTGTGTCGTTTGTGTGTATATATGGCACGTTTGTGTGTGCATCTATATATATGTGTGTGGTGTGTATGTGGCATGTCTGGTGTGGATTGCATGTGTGTGTGGGGGTGTATGTGTGTGGTGTGTATGTGTATGATGTGTACGTGTCGTGTGTGTATGTATTTGTCATGGTCCATTTTCTGTTGCTATAACTGAATACCACAGATTGGGTAATTCATAAAGAATAGTGGTTTATTTAGCCTACAGTTCCGGAGGCTGGGAAGTCCAAGAGCATAACATCAGCATCTGGTGAAGGCCTTCCTGCTACCTCATGACATGGTAGGAGACATCACATGACAAGACAGAGCAAGCGTGCTAATTTAGGTCTCTCTTCCCCTTCTTATAAAGCCACTGGTCCCGCCATGGGGTCCCCACCCTGGTGACCTTATCTAATCCTATTTATCTCCCAAAGGCCCTACCTCCAAATGCCATCAATATATGAAATTAGAGACTAAGTTTCCAACACATAAAATTTGGGGCACACATTCAAACCATAGCAGCATAATCGTGCATGTGAGGGTGCACGTGTGTTGGTGATCCCAGCCCTGCCTCAGCGTGAAGGCCAAGGCCATCTCTTGGCCTTCCTTTCCCAGTCACATCCCATTAGCCATGGGGATGCTTTGCCAGGCTGGCACTCCTGGTGCAGAGTGCCATTGAATACACAGGTTGTCCCTGGCCTATTCTTAGTTCTGGCAGATTCTTACAGGAGGAAAATGAATTCTTCCCCTGCTCAGACACAGCAAGTTTATTGCAAGTAGTTTCACCACTGGGAGATCTGACTGTTACAAGGCCTTATAAAATAACCAGACACAACCGGACAGAATGGTTTGTTTGTTTTCTTTTCTTTTTTTTTTTTTTTTTTTGAGACGGAGTTTCGCTCTTATTACCCAGGCTGGAGTGCAATGACGTGTTCTCGGCTCACCACAACCTCCGCCTCCTGGGTTCAGGCAATTCTCCTGCCTCAGCCTCCTGAGTAGCTGGGATTACAGGCACGCGCCACCACGCCCAGCTAATTTTTTGTATTTTTTAGTAGAGACGGGGTTTCACCATGTTGACCAGGATGGTCTCGATCTCTTGACCTCGTGATCCACCTGCCTTGGCCTCCCAAAGTGCTGGGATTACAGGCTTGAGCCACCGCGCCCGGCCGGTTTGTTTGTTTTCTAAGAAAAAATTTAAAAACAACTGTGCTAAGTATGGTGCGGCAAAAGATCATGATCTTGGAATAAGAGAGATCTTATTTCAATTTCAATCTTGCCTCTGCCACTTCTACCTGTTAGACTTTGGACTTTTGGACTAATCTTTCTGAATCTCTCATCTGTAGCTGTTTTCTCATCTATAATTGAGGACAAATATGTCTAATT
The DNA here is from genome assembly GCF_048565385.1 of Saimiri boliviensis. Classification (NCBI taxonomy): domain Eukaryota; kingdom Metazoa; phylum Chordata; class Mammalia; order Primates; family Cebidae; genus Saimiri; species Saimiri boliviensis. The sequence goes on along the minus strand of NC_133450.1, from coordinate 70,731,472 downwards.
TCAGGATTAATAAGAGAATGAGATGTGATAATGTACAAAAGTATCAACGTCTATGAGACAACAGTAGATGCTTAATAAATACTAGTCCCAAATTGATTTGTAAAATCCTTCACTCTTTTTTATCTCACTTTTTTCCCTGTGTCATCCTCCCTCCTTCTAATGCTTAATCCTAATGATGTTAATGAGGGAGACTCTGGAATTCTGTTATCTGGCTGATCCCTTGTCTCCCTTCTGCATTCTGTTTGCCTTGCCTACAGTTTCCAGAGGAAACTGAGCTCTGAGGTTGGGGTGGGAGCAGTCCTGGCTTTGTGGTACAGCCAGTGCTCGACTTACAACCACGATTGGTTCCAACAGACCAGTCGTAACATGATTTGGTCATAAGTTGAGTAGGCTATATGTACAGTACAGCACTGTGAAATGATGTTATAAAAACCTTTAAGTCATATTTTATCATAACTTTCTTTCATTATTGTTGTATATCATAATTTTCTTTGTTCATTTTATGCCATTTGTATCTTATCTACACCATTTTGTTGCTTATTTTTACATTCATCAGGTTTAAGTAAAACACTGCATTACCAGTACAACTGGTTTAATATTTGCAAAACACACAAAATTACAAAATACAGGTGCATACAAAAATACAAAATACAGGTGTAAAAAATATCACAGGAAACATTTTCCCAATTGCAAAACATATAAAAATATATAAATATGTACAAAACACAAATTGCTGTACCGAGTCTGGGATAACAGTTGAAATGGTGCATGCAGAGATGGTAATGCTGCTGGAAGCTGGTCCGCACTGTCGTACGCCCAGCTGGGCAACGTTTGTGCTGCCAGAAGCGGAGCAGTCGTGGCTAGCGATTGTGTCGTAAAGTCGAATGGTCTTAAGTTGCACAGGTCGTAAGTCGCTCAATACCTGTAATTACAGTTATGAATCACACCCCCTGCAGTGTTGACCAAGGACCCAGACCTCACCTTCTCAGAGTTCCAGGGTAAACAATGGGCATTTTAAGACACGCATTGAGAAACACTTGGGCCTCAGAGACCTGAGAACTTCAGAGGGAGTGGAGGAAAGGCCACCACTTACTTATATGATGGGCCTGGTACCTTGGACATCAACTGCTGAAATAGTGGGCTAAGTTCTATCTTCCTTTGATGCTGGGACAGCACAGGAAGCCTTGAGAGCAGGGAGGCTGTTAGCCAGGAGCCTCAGCAGGGGAGCCTGGGACTACACCCTGGTCCAGTCCAGCTCTACCTTCTCACCTGTGGACAGAACAAGTGCTCAGTGAAACAGAGGGCCTGGGGGAAGCAAATGATGACTTGAATTTTAAAATATAAGAGTAGTCTAAAGACTTTTGGGTGATAGTAAGAAAAAGATTCCTTGGGACTAGTCTCTGAGCTAAACAAACAAGTAGGAGGTGTCATGGTTGAGGCCTAAGTTAGTGGCTTAGAGGGCCAAGCGCATGAACTATCTGAAATTTCAGAACAACATGACTATGAAATCAGGAGAGACGAGATAAGAGACTAGGTCAAGATTCAACAAGGAACAACAGGAATTTCAGAAAATGAGAAAGCAATACATGGAGAAAGGACAATCACAAACACATAACAGAAAACCACTTTCTTGAGCCAAAGAAACAAATAGAGTCTGTGGATGGAAAAGTTATACCAAGTTCTAGGCCTGGGTTAATAAGAAAAGGCATAGATGCAGGCATATCCTGGTAAATCCCTGAACTCCCAGGGTAAAGAGAAAGTTTTATGAGCTTCCTGGAAGAAAAAAAATTACCTTCAAAGGAGAAATAATTAGACTCACATCAAACTTCCCTGCATTAAACTAAAAGATTGAAGATGGTGGAATTGCATCCACAGACAGCTGAGTGAAAAGGATGAAGATGTCAAATAGCATACTCAGCCAAGGCTGTCCTTCACTAGCACATGATCCGTCTGAAAAGGGACTTGATAATCACGTTCATTCCATGAGAAATTAACCCAAAGATAGACTTAAGATGGGGAGATGAAGGGGAGGGTACAGGCTGAGCAGCGATATGCAGTTAAATATAATATTGTATATATGTGTGTGCACAATTAGAACTGACATAGAACTAATCAAAGAAAAGGACATAGTCAGTTGTAAAATAGTGTCTTATCATAAAAATGTCAGTTCACCTCAAAATAAATATGTAAATGAAATAAAATTTTGATTAGAATTTCAAATGCAATATTTTTCTGAAATGAGTTATTGAATGAAGTAATATATAAATCTGTATGGAAAATAAATGCCTGATAATTGTCCCCCACATACACCAAACATGTGTGGGTCTGAAAGTAGGCCATGCTCTGGACATATCAAAGGTATAGATAAAGGATGAATGACTCATCTTACCTGACACTGGAACTTTGGAAAAAGCCATAGTAACCCAATCAATCTGGCACTGGCATAGGACTAAACAGATCGGTGGAACAGAATAGAGCATGCAGAAATTGGTTTTGCTTAATAAGGATTTTCATGTGATAAAAATGGTGGCTAAATTTGGTTGGGAAAATGGATACTTCAACAAACACATGGTGCCAGAACAATTGGTCCTCTTTTTGGAAGGAAACAAAATTGAATCACTATTTTACATCATCCAAAACATTTCAAAAGTGGATTACAGATTTGTGTTAAAAAATTTAAAATTTAAAAGATAAACCCTATGTATAATCAAAGGGTGAAAAAAACCTTCTGAACCAAGACAAGAAACCTGGATGTTATAAAAGAAAAGGTAGTCATATTTGGGTCTATACATTTTTTTTTTTTTTTTTTTTTTTTTTTTTTTGAGATAGAGTCTCGCTCTTATTGCCGAGGCTGGAGTGCAGTGGAGTGATCTTGGCTCACCACAACCTCTGCCTCCTGGGGTCAAGCGATTCTCCTGCCTCAGCCTCCCAAGTAGCTGGGATTACAGGGATATACCACTATGCCAGGCTAATTTTGTATTTTTTGTAGAGACAGGGTTTCTCCATGTTGGTCAGGCTAGTCTTGAACTCCTGACTTCAGGTGATCTGCCCACCTTGGCCTCCCAAAGTGCTGGGATTACAGGCATGAGCCACTGTAATTTTAAAATATACATGGCAAAAGCACTCACAAATGAAATAGAATGACAAATGGTGAGTTTGGAAAGAAAGCTGGCAGCACAGATGACTGTGTGTATATATATATGTATGTATATATGTTTATATATACATATATATCTATGAGGTATTCAGTGCTTTAAAATTTGGTGAAAACAAACAACACAAGAGAAGAAAGGGCAGGCTCTATGAAGAAGCAATGTATACAACAGCAAATTCAAATGGCCAAGAATTATATTAAAATTCTATAGCAGTTAAGAAAAGAGCTTAAATACTACATAAGCATTAAATTCGCGATGATATATCACTTTCTGCCCCAGAGCCTGACAAAAATTTTAGAGAATGATAAATATTTCCAGAGGCCATGTAGGCCAAAAAGCTCTCTCCTGCATTGTGAGTGGAAGTATGAATGGTTAGAACCTTTCAGGAAAGTAATCTGCCCACAACTGTTAAAATTAAAAATTCAAATGAACCTTGACCTAGCAATCCCATTCCTGGAATATATTACATAGAAATGAAACTGCTGGCAGGTACTCTCATATTGTAATTGCCCAGCAGGTTCTTCCTGCCTGCTGCACAGACAAAAACAATTCACTTGGATCATGGTATTGCAGTAAAGAAAGAGTTTAATTAATGCTACATCAGCCACACAGAAGATGGAGTTATTAATCAAATCATTCTCCCCCTATGTTTGAGGGTTAGGGTTTTTCCAGGATAGTTTGGTGGGCAGCGGACTAAGGAATGGGTGCTGCTGATTGGTTGGGGATGCAACCATAGGGATGTGGAAAATAGTCCTCATGTGCTAAGCCTGCCTGTGGGTGGAACCACAGGACCAGCTGAGTCATGAGTCACAAGTCTAGGTGGGGTCAGTCAGTTGCCAGAATTCAGAAGTCTGAACAACATCTCCAAAGGCCAGGCTTAGGTTCTACAATAGTAATTTTTTTATAGGAGCAATTGAGGGAGTCACAAACCTTGTGACCTCTGGCTGCATGACACCAGAGCAGTAAGGGATTAAAGAAAGTATGCCTACATTTTAGCAGAACGCAAGCCCTTCCCATAATCATAATCTTGTGGCTTTTCCTTAGTTTTATAAAAGCAGTTTCAGGCCCAAAACAAGGAGGGGATCAGTTTGAGAGCGACTATGATCTTCCTTCTTCAAAGTTGAACTATAAACTAAATTTTTCCTACAGTCAGCTTGGCCTATGCCCAGGAATGAACAAGTACAGCCAACCTTTGAGACTAGAAGCAAGAAATAATCAACCATGCTAGACTTTCCTTGCTGTCATAATCTTTGCAAAGGTGGTTTCAATATGGACAAAGATGTCATTGGAGCATCATTCACAGAGACCCAAGACAACTAGAATTAAGCAGGTGCCTCTTTTCTCCTTATAATCCACTTCAAGATCTTAAAGCTCACATTTCATAACACTTTGCATCTGTATTAAGGCCAGCCGTGGTCAGTGATCCCTTCCTGAAGTATTTGCATTTTTAACAGAACACTTCAAAGACCAGTGGAAATTTAACTGCCTTTGGGGCCCAAGGGTAGCCTGAGATCCTCCTGAGGTAAAGCTGCAGGAATGGGGTGCTGTTTCCCAGGTAGGAGCACCCTGCATGGCAGGCTATGGGTCAGACACTGTTTGCAGGCAGAGGGAGACTTTAAGACCATGTGACCCACGTGATGAAAGCTGCATTCATGGAAGGAGGGGAAATCACTGCCCTGGCTTTTTGTTCTTTGCTTTCTGAGGCAGAGCCCCGCCTAGGGCCATACAGACCGTGAATGGGTTTCAGAAGATTCATAACTGCCTTAGCACTGGATGCAGCATCCCAGGTGTATAATGACATGTGCATCTTCCTGGGAAGAGGGTTACTATTTTCATCAGGATCTCAGAAGAGTCTGTACCCAACAAAAGGTTAAGAATCACTATTCTGGGGAGATTTTTTTCTGATAAATTATTCCATAGTTACTAGTTAATGCCCTATCCTGCATTATTATAGGGATCTTTCTGTTTAAACAGGGAACCCCTGAGTCCACGCCATGCGCACGCCAGTTTTCAGAGACTAGGCTGGCTCAGGGCAGAAATGCAGCTGCATGTTGGGTACACAAAATCACCGGAACAGAGACACTGTAAGGTAACAGGTTGGAAAAGGGTAGGGGCAAGTCAAGTCAAGTAAGGACAGGTCTGAATCTGCCACAGGTAATTATTGATCAATTTAATACAGAACCAGGTAGGTGGCATACTGTCTTCATTACTTATTGGCTGTGTGGCCTTGGGCAAGTTACTTAACGTCTCTGCTGTCAATGTCTTTATATGTAAAATGAGAGTACTGACCATCTCTCTGTCATGGAGTGTGGGTGTGAGGATGAAATGAGCTAATGTATTTAAAGCACTTAGAATACAGGCTGGAACCTAATAAGGACTGCCAAGCATTCATTCTGAATTATGACTATTGTTGCTCTGACCTACCAGCTCTTCTGGGTTAACGAAGGCAATATGGTATTGTGCACTGGTTCTCAGTGGTCCCAGGACCGGCAGCACCAGCATCACCTGGGAACTTGTTAGAAATGCAGATTCCTTGACCCTACCCAGACTACTGAGTCAGAAGCGCTGGGGGCGGACCCAGAAATCCGTGTTTCCACAAGACCCCCAGGTGATTCTGAGGCCCCTCAAGAGAACCACTGGTGCAGTCATTAAGAACACAGGCTTTGAATTCTGGCTTCACCATCTGCCTTCTGTATGAACTGAAGAGAGTTATTTAACCCTTCTGTACCTTGGGGTCCTCATCTGCAAAATGGGGAGGGTTCCAGAATGCAATGCAATGCCATAGTGCGTGGAAAACACGTCAGCACCCCAGCACGTAATGAGCACTCCATAAATAATGGCTGTAATTATTAGTATTAGGAGTGGAAAGCCATTGTTTGAAGAAATTGTTACAATAAAAGCAGCTAGGGTGGGGAGCTTTAGTGTGGATGTTGATTAATCAACTCTAATGCCTGTGTGTGTGCCTGTGTGTGGGTGTCTGTATGTGAGTGTGCATGTGAGCATGCACACACACTTATGCGCCTTGCCCTGAGGGGGAGGCAAATACTCTGTGATAAGAGCTTGTGCTTCAAAATTTTCTCTCCTCACCTAAAGCCCCTTTGAGTACCGGGGGCCCACGCCTTGAAAGAAAAAGGTGTTTGCAAGAGAAATACTTCAGACTCTCCCTTCACAAGTTTACGGGGTCAAAATCATTATAGTTCCTTTTACTTCTCTGTGAAAGTTGCTTCTTAAGCTTCATCCTCTCACCGTACAGCTGCCATATCAAACTTATCAGCTCCCAGAGGGGCAGGGGATACCAAGGCTCTAGGGGAAGTGAGAGGGCTCCAGGATCTCTTTTCTCTCTGCAGGTGAGTAAGGGTGAGCCCCAGGGATGCTCCCAGATCCTGGGCTGTGGTAAAGGCAGGTGGAGAGTCCTGCTAGGCTTACCCAGGACTTTACTGGCTTTGGCACTGAAACTCCTGCATCCCAGGAAGACCTCAGTCTCGAGCAGACCAGGATGGGCAGTCACCCTCTCTACAGATCTTCCACTCTACTTTTTTTCAATGACTGTCACCCTGGTGGAGGTCAATCCTGGGATCAAACAGCCCATTTCCTGTTTGGGGCTTGCCTGCCCTCCCAAGGTGGTAGTGCCCAAGTGAAGCAGCAGCCAGAAGCTGTCTTCACCTTTTCTCAGGATTCTTCTGCCAGGTCCTGAACCGTCAGCATGCACAGGGTATTCTGGGGGCTGTTCAATATGCCAGCACCCAGGTCCCACCCACTGAGAGTCTGAGTCAGAAGGCCAGGGCCAGTGCTTGACTGTGTGCCTCCTGGCTGGCTTTAGGAGGTTCTGATGAAGAGAGTCTACAGACCAGGTGTGGGAAAACACTGTCCCAAAGTCTAGGAGCTCATACTAAAGGCTTCTTCTTCCAGATTCCCTTGTTATGTCAGGCTAGTTTCAAAGTTCTCATGAGGAGCTTGTTATAGATAATAATGAACAAGCAATTCACACTAACACACAGGCATTGAGAAGTATTTAAAGCAGCATACTATTTAATCCTCAGAAATTGCTCATCCATTCTATAAACCCTGGATGAGTATCTGCATTAAGTAAGGAGTGAACAATGGGGCCCTGGGTTTGCTAGTCTCATGAAGCTTAGACAGCAGGGGGCTCATGGGCATGGGGCAGACAGCCTGTGGGCTAGATGCTGGTCTGGTGACATGACAGCCACCTCCTTCTAATGTCTGCATTATAGAAAGGAAGCCAGGAGCAATGATCTCTTCCCTGTAGGGCTCTGGATGGATCTGCCCATGAGGGTCATCCACGTCCCACCCTCAGCCACAGTAAGCTGTGCTGAAGAAGGGATTTGGTTATGCCCTGTCTCCCATTGCTTCTCCCATTGATTCTGGATGCAATGGACTTTAATTTTTAGCAACACCAAGTGGTCTGCAGCTGTCTCTGGTACCTCGTTTTGGCTTATAGTGTCTTTGCCTGGAATTCTCTTCCTGCCCAGGCATCACCTCCTCTTAGAAGCCGTCCTAGGTCTTCTGGGTTGGACCAAGCCCCAGGGTTCTTGCTCTGTCACTCTTGTATCTGGCTCACTCTAATTTCAGCACTTTTTGTGGTCAGGCCCTTGCTTTGGTCAGCTGGAATTACCAGCCCCTGGCACAAAGGACAGCTGGTAGTCACAGCTGTTTACTGACTAGAGCCTTGTATTGGTCTCCTAATTCACAAACTGAATGGTCTCAAACAACAGAAACATATTCTCTACTGTTCAGGAGGCTGGAAGTTCAAAATCAAGGAGTCAGCAGGGCTGGTTCCTCCTCGCAGCCTGGGGGGATTGGACCCCCATGCCTCTTCCAGCTTCTGGTGGCTGTGGGCAGTCCCTGGCCTTCCTTGGCTTGAAGGCTCTAACCTCTCTCTCTCTCTTTTTTTTTGAGGTAGAGTCTCACTCTGCTACCTGGGCTGGCTCACTGCAACTTCCTCCCAGGTTCAAGAAATCCTCCTGCCTCAGCTTTCCAGGTAGCTGGGGTTACAGGCACCTGCCACCATGCCCTGCTAATTTTTTGTATTTTTAGTAGAGATGGGATTTCGCTATGAGCCACTATGCCCAGCCTCTGTCTCTTTCTTTACATAGCTTTCCCCTCAGCGTCACTCCCCTCCTCTGTGGCTTCTCTTCTAGGGACATTTATTATTCGATTTAGGGTCCACCCTAATCCTGGATGGTCACATCTCAAGATCCTTAATCACATCTTCAAAGATTTTTTTCCCAATGAAGTCACATTCACAAGTCCCAGGTGGACAAATCATTTTGCAGGGAGGGCATCACTCAACCCACAACAACCCATATTTCCTCTCCAGGCCTCAGCTTCCGTAAGCTGTGGTGTGGGGGCTGGACCAACTGCTGTCTGTGCTGTCAGGACACTGCGGGGCCAGGGCCAGGGTTTGCTTTGCCTCGAGAGGGAGGAAACAGGTCACATTCCAAGCAAAGTGTTCCTCATGGTGGTTGGGGTGCCCTGGGTGGGTGCAGCACAATCATCTCATTTTTTCTTGAGGTCTCTGTTCTCCACCAGACCTTCTGGGGGAGACATAAAATATGAAAAAATGAGTTTTCATCTTTCTGTAAAGTAGCAAGTAGAGTTTTGTTTGTTGAATTGTCCAATGACCAAACATGGGTAAAAGTACCGAGAATACCTGATGCAGCACCCAGGCATAGCAAGCAGATTTAGAGATGCCTCTTGCAGAGGGCACTCACCATGGACGACGTGGAGGGCAGGGGCCTGGAGACACTGATGTTGGATCGCCTCCTTATCTCTCAGTTCAGAAAGACCAATCTGGTGTTCGCGGTAGTTCTCTGTACCTGACAGGTTGATTCTCAGAAGTCCTGGTGTATTAGGCCGTTTTTACATTGCTATAAAGAAATACATGAGGCTGGGTGGCTTATAAAGAAAAGGGTTTTAATTGGCTCATGGCTCTGCAGGCTGTACAGGAAGCATGACCTTGGCATCTGCTCCTCGTTAGGCCTCAGGAAGCTCAGAATCATGATGGAAGGTGAAGTGAAGCCAGCATGTCACATGGATGGAGCAGGAGCAAGAAAGAGGTGGGGGAGGTGCCATATGCTTTCAAACAACCTGATCTCTCACAAGAACTCACAACCCCAAATCAGAAAGCAGTGGGTGGCGGAACCAGGTTCAAATATAGGAGGCATGCCTTTAAGGGAAAATCCACATTCAAGGGGATTTTAAAAGTTATAAAGTGCTTTTCTGTGATGTATTAATAGCAGAAGTGCCAGAGTGGAGGGCGGGCACATGGCTTCCCTCCCCCAGAATCCCTTTCTCTGAAAGCTGTTCACCTTTAGTCCTGGCTGAAGAGACAGAAGTCAGCGTACAGGTTATGGCACATGACACCCTTCCCCCAGCGCCCACTGGCCACAGACATGCACAATCCTCTGTGAATTTCAGCGCTGAGCTGGTTGATGATGAGCCCTGGACCATCAGATCAGTGGGGATTCGAAGCCTGGTGGTTGTGGAGTTTCATCTGAGACAGAGAGACACAAAGAGACAGACACAGAGACAGAGACAGGGTGAACAGAAAAACTGTGGAGATGGTTCCTAGTAGCTCCATGAGGCCTGGCTGTTTTGTGGTTCCCAGATATTTTGCTCTGTTCCTACTGAACTCTTGGTCCATGGCATCTTGAGTGAGTTTAAGTCCCTTGCAAACTAATGCAACCCGATTGAAACTGATGAGCGGTAGAGACCCGGGACCCCTGCTTTGCATTCTACCCACTGGCTGTTAGCAAGGGCAGTTACTGTTTACAAGTACAGCTGTATTACTCTGGTGACTATTCCAGTGAAAGCAGATACAGTCCTCAGACCCAACCACTGGAGGCTGCAAATTCAAGCTATTAGTGTGATGGAATGGGGTGCAGGTGTTTAAAGTGATAAATATGATGATTACACAGACAAGGTCTTTTGCTGCTTTGCCTCCTGTCAATGAAAGAGTTAACTAAAAACCTGTAGGAAGCAGGAATATATATGAATCACGAAGACAGCAGAAAATGTTGACACATTGATAGTGATCGTCAGAAGCCCTGGAGAGATATGACTTGTTGCTATGTTAAGATAAAGCGTTTGTATTTTTATGTGATACTGATGTGAAATGAAAGAATATAAAATAATATTGTTTGACCAGTATTAAAATGCACCTTTAAAGCATTTTCTGATAAAATACCTTGAATGTGGAATGCACAACACACCCAGTAATGCCCTCTTTGGGTCTGGGGCCACCAGGCAGAACAGATGGTAGAGACAAGCCAGACACTGGAGCCACAGAGGCCCAGGGTGGGTGCTGGCTCCACTGTGGAATCTGCATAGTTGGTTGTCACTGCCTGTTCTTGATCCATCCCAGCCTGGTAGTTGATGGCCTCACTGCCCTCAACTAGCTTCTCTCCTACTCCTCATTGATTCCTTTCCTAATCAGCAACAGGAATTGAGCATCCAATGCTGACACTCATATTCAAGCACCTACTGTTTCCCTCATGCTTCTAAGCACTGACACCCAAAGGTGACAGAGACCCATTATATCAGTTCTGGACTTTCAACTATGAGTGACAGATAACTCAGTCCTGACTGGTTTACACTGGAAATGTACTTTTTAGCAGTGTCAGAAAGTCAGAGGATAATTGGAGGACCCAGAGTCTCTATGGTGTCAACAAGGATGCAGGTTCTCCGATCTTCTCTTTTGGCATCCACGATGCTGGACACACACTGGGGCTGCATTTCCTCATGGTCAAGGATTCACTGGGCCAATGTGGAGAAAAGAGAGCTCCTCGTTCATGGCCAATTGAGAAAAAAGAGAGTTCTTACTCACCAACGCTATAGACAAAGCCCAATCTTCCTTCTGATTGAGGCACTCTCGTGCCTCTATTGCCCCTGTCCAACAGCATCTCCAGAGCAATGCCACAAACTGATTGGCTTAGCCCTGGGCTCAGGACCAGCCACCTTTCAAGGGGATGAGTTTGCCACAATAGTTTGGACTAACACATTGCCGTCCCCAGACTGGAGTCTGCTTCCCAGGTCTCATTCTGCTGTATAGTGGGGGGCATCGGGAATGGCAGGGCTATTTAGCAGTCAGCCAGTGCCACCTCACAGACTCTGTCCTCAAGAATTCACAGTGTAGTGGTGGGAGTAAAAAAGTCACTGTAATTAGAGGATCCCATGGAGAGCCACAGAGGTCCCACCTCTGGGGCACAGAGGAGTGACAGCTGGCTCAGCCCGAGGTCCTGAAAGATGCCTGGGAGTCCCCAGCTAATTTCAGGAATGGTGCAGGGGAGGGTAGAAAGGCATTCCTAGGAGGGACGGGTCCCCCTGGAGGGCCACGTTGTCTGCGCCTAGCTGAGCAGTGGGTGGTGCTAGAGCAAAGGGCAGGTAGAAGCAAAGTCCACATTCATGGAATGACCCTAACCTTGGTGCCTTGCTATTTGGATTAAGCAGCCTTTGTGAGCAAAGCAGAGCCATGGTGGTCTTCAATAGTAGCCAAACACAATCAGATCAGCATGTTACAAAGCCACACTTCCTCTCTGGAGCCTGAAGATTCTTATTTGACCATCTGGGCAGGTGTCTCTTCAACGTGGCTGAAGGCTCCTCTTCCCTGACTTTATCGTCCTTCAGTTTGTCAACACTTGCATGTGTCTACCAAGTTGCTGGTCTGCCGGGGAGGCCCGGGGGCCTGGCCTCAGAGTCCCTCACCTGACTCTGCAAATCTGAGGTAAGCTTCCTGTTGTGAAGCCTTACTGAGCGGCATGCTTCCCCACAACCAGGAAGTGATAGTCAGTGATTAATGTGTGCATGCAAAGGTGTTGCCCAGAGTGTACGCTGGAGGGAAGATGAGAATCCCCACTTGTTTTGTGTTTTGGGTTTGGGGATAGGGAAGCTCATTTTAAACTAACAGTGAGTCATAATGTTTATTTTTCTCTTCTGGATTGAACTAAAGGAAGCACAGTCTTAAATCTCGCCTGTGATCCCTACCTGCTCCAAGGGGTCCTCTTGGGCTTTGGAGGCCACCGAACAATAGTTGTGACTCAGTGATGCATCACGCTCTTGCTTCTTTAAAAATGTCTCCGCCTCTCTAAGTCTCTGTCCCTCTAACTATCTCCTCCTCTTCTCTCCCTCTCTCTACTGGGGTAGTATTTCATGTGGGTATCCTACAAATATCTGTGCTAGGTATTATTAAAGATTCAGAGAATATGAATTCATAATTCTCAGTTTTATTGAGGAGACAATTTATATAGTTTGGGGGAAAAAAGCAGCAGTAACACACAGAAGGTTTGCTTATATGAAATGGTGATGCCAGTTCTAAGCTGCAGGCACTTTATCCATCATGACAAGGTGGTCTCCCTAGGGGAGGTATTCCTTGGTCTGGGCCTGTGGGATGTGCCTGGGAGGATTTGGATTTACAAATAAGTTAAACCTGTGTACACTGAGCACCTCCTCTGTGCTGGGTCCTGGACTGGGTTCTGGAGACACAGCCCCTTCCTCCAAGGAGCCCAGAATCCAGGCAGCGTAGCAGCATCCCAAGTGTAGCACGCAGTGTGAACCATCAGATCCTGCCTGTCCTGAGTACCTGGGCTTAGCTTGGTGCTGGAAAATACTCTCTGATCCCTGGACTTGTGTACTCATCTGTAAGGGGACAGATTAAACTTCACCACCTCTCAGGCCCTCCTGGATCTAATATCTTTGAACCTTTGAGTTGTGTTTTCCAGAACCAGAAGCATTAGTCACTGTCCTTGGTACTGTCTGGTAAAGGAGTGCTGACATCAGGATGGGGGTTTCTGGGAATGTGGAAGCCCCAACATCTATCTCGATGCTCCCTGACACATCCCACCCTGATCAGCTGATCTCTTCTTAGCCAAGCAGTGGCTGGGATGGGCAAGAGGTGGATGATGAAGGATGAGTGAGAGGTGGTGGCTTTCCCCTTGCCTATCAGGAGAGGAGGGCAGGTCCAGGACTTATTTCTCTTGTTTGTTCAGGGAAACCCGGGGTCCTGCAGCTAAGGATGCTGGGGTTGGATCCGAGCATTCAGCTTAGGAAGACCCATGATGGCTCATTCTGATTCTCTGTGCCTCAGATTATTTTCCTGCACACAAAGTGGTAACCGTAGTTTTAGAACCCCAGTCTCCTGGTGGCACTGAGCTTAACTCCCTGCCTAACCCCAATGTCATCTGCCTGCCTCTTAATCACTCCCTCGATATCCTGCTGTGGAACAATACTGCTCCACAGCTCTGCGTGAGCTACAGTTCAGGTGTCTACAAATCTGGGCCATGTACAAGATTGGAGCCTTGGATTAGTGGGTCCCATACGGGATGCCTTCAGTAACTTCTCAGCCCACCCTTTAGCCCTTGCTGGGTTTGTACTTAAGGAATTTCAGTTTTGTTTCCATATTATGCAAGTATTAACTGGGGGAGTAGGGAGATGTTACATGTAATTATGGTGAATCACTTAGCAAACAACCAGGGGACAGAGAACAAACAAGTCACTGTTTCCAAAACCCCTCTTTAATCACTTTGCACATCCTCAGAACCCAGAGCAAATATTAAGATAATTAATCACTGCCAACCTGTCACTCATAAGGACCTCATTTCCAATTAATTGTGTGCTGTTGGTATTCAGTCCAGGAGCAGACTGAAATTTTGTTCAAGGTCACACTCTGAATCCTGGATCCCCTCTCTGTGGGCAAAGATTCAAGTCAGTTCTGATGCTTTTTCTAGGATTATCTGTCCCAGGCTTGGCTGTCATCAACAATGAATTCTGCACCATCTCTCTGTTTCATCCAAGTTCTTCTGCACGACCTTTATGTACCCTTCCATTACTGGAGAAGGAGGGAGAGAGTTTCCAACCATTTAACAAAGGTTGGGGTTAGACACAGGCTGCTTGGACATTTAGGTGAGGCTGGGAGATTCACCAGCATTTAGAAGCAGGGTGAGGTGATGCCTGATTATAGAAAGCAGAATTGCTTCTGGATGGGAGTTTCAGAGAGCTGAGGACACAAGGGAGACCCCTGAGCTGGTTGGGTGCGCTGAGGACTCACCAGCATTTTCGTGGGGTCTAGCACAGACCGCAGCTACAGACACCTGAACTGTAGCTCATGCAGAGCTGTGGAGCAGTATTGTTCCACAGCAGGATATCGAGGGGGTGATTAAGAGGCAGGCAGATGACATTGGGGTTAGGCAGGGAGTTAAGCTCAGTGCCACCAGTAGACTGGGGTTCTAAAACTACAGTTACCACTTCGTGTGCAGGAAAAATAATCTGAGGCACAGAGAATCAGAATGAGCCATCATGGGTCTTCCTAAGCTGATCAGGTGAGAGCAGCTGAGTGTTAGTTTGGGTGGATGGACAATGCATTATTAAAACTTTATGCCTCTGTTCTTAGCACAGGTGTAAAATGAATCAAACTGTTACTCCGCCTTCACAGCTCAGTTCATGTGCTCACATGTTACCTCCTTGAGGAGCTTTCAGTGACACCCTTTGCTGTATTGGAGGCCTTCCTTGAGCCTCCACATGCCCCTCCACCTCCACCACAGCTCACATCCTCATGTTTAACTTCATTTATAATAGTACAACTTAAGTACAATAATGCACATTAAAGTTTAGTTGAGGCTTTTCGAAGATGAAAGATTGAACACATGTTTTTAGCTTTACCCCTTCCTGAAACCCCATCCAAATGACAACAAAGGAATTCCTAAGAAGGCCGAGACCCTTAAAGCCAAAGAGAGAAAGAGAGGAGGGAGCCGTAGATCTGGAATCTGCAATTGCAGCCTGGAAAGCAGATGGACGCGTGGTAACTGACTGAGCAGGTTGGAGACATTAAACACTAAGTCAAAATGGGGCTGAGAAGCAATGGATGAGCATCACTGAATGCCTTAAAGTTTCTGGACCTGGTAGCATGGTAGTTTTGGGAGTGGAAGTGATTTGGGGCTAGAAACAGAAGGATTGGTTGAAAGTTCAAGAAGCAGTTAGACTTCCAGCTTCCTCTGCCACTTCATGTTACTGGGCACGCCCCTTTCCCACTCTAGCAGAGGGGTGTGAGCCTTATTCCCTGGAGAAGATAAAGAGGGAGGCTCTGGACTTGGGATGCCAAGGGCACAATGCTGGAAAATGCTACATCCTGGAGGCCAGAAACATACCAAGAGCAGATGGTGGAAGAGTCTGTCTTGGGTGCAGGTAGCAAAGGCACATGTTGTCTGTAGAGAACTTCACAAACATTATATGGCTACTGAAAAAGTCAGTCTGTTGCTTCACACTCATTAGGCTGGCTATTAATTATAAAATACAGAAAACGACAAATGTTGGCAAGGTATGGAAAAATCAGAATCCTTGTGCATCTCTGGTGGGAATGTAAAACGCTGCAATTGCTGTGGAAAAGAACATGGTGACTCCTCAAACAATTAAACATAAGATTACTATATGGTATAGCAATTCCATTTTTGGGTATATATCCAAAAGAAGAGGAAGCAGAGACCCGGAGAGATATTTGTATACCTATGTGCATAGTCGTGGTTATTCATAATAGCCAGGAATGGGAACAACCCCAGTGTCCATAAATGAAATGTGGTACGTACATACAGTGGGGGTTATTATTCGGTTTTAAAAGGAAGGATATCCTGACACATGCTACTACATGGATGAACCTTGAAGACATTATGTTAAGTGAAACAAGCCAGTCGCAAAAGGGCAGATAGTGTAGAATTCCACTTCTGTGAGACACCTAGTCAAAACTGTAGAGACAGAAAGTGGAAAGGAGGTTATCCGGAGCTGGGGGGAGGAGAGAAGGGGGAGTTCGTGTATGAATGGGTACAGAGTTTTGTTTGGAATGATGAAAAAGTTCTGGAGATCAATGGCGGTGATTCACCACACTATGAATGTACTTAGAGTCACTGAACTATACACTTAAAAGTGGTTAAAATGCCCATAATTCCAGAACTTCGAGAAGTAGAGTTGGGAGGATCACTAGACGCCAGGGGTTTGAAACCAGTCAGGGCAACAAAGGAAGACCCTGTCTCTACAAAAAATAAAAATATTAACTGAAAGCGATGGCATGTGCCTACAGTCCCAGCTACTCAGGAGGCTGAGGCAGGAGGATCACTTGTGCCCAGGAATTTGGGGTTGCAGTGAGCTATGACAGCACCACTGCACTCCAGTCTGAACATCAGAGCAAAATTTCATCTCCAAAGAAGGAAATGTTCGTAATGATAAATTTTATGTTATGTACAATTTTACAACAATAAAAAAGCCAATTTTTAAATAATCACCACATGCTGGTAATTCTAAACAATGTTGAGATAAAGGATCCTCTGTGTTGGAAACAAATGCTTGATGCTGAAAAAAAAAAAATTAGCACTGAGACAAAGGATCTTTCAGCAAGGCAATTTTTACTTCCTGCAAGAAGGGTACTTTTGCTAGCTATCTTGCCTCAAGAGCACGACAAACAAAGGAAAAGCAGACATATTTATCCTATACACATCTGGGGTTGTTCTTACTGCTGTGTCTGGTCTCCATTGGTTGGAACCAGACCTCACAATCTAAACTAAAACCTAATTGGTTAATAACTTAAAACTTTTTCAAACAGGTAAAAGCAATGGAGAACAAAAAGAAAGTCCAAATAAGGAAAGGGCATAGGCTGTGAGCTGGAACATGCCTGTGAGCATATCCAGCACAGATATCTTGGTTAAAGTACAAGGACATAGAATGTACTACCTGCTTGTGAGCATGTCTAACAGCCACATAGGACAGGGGTTAACAAAGAGTTATTAGCAAAAAGCAAGAAGACCTTGAAGAAGGTCTCTGAAACAAACTGTTATTTCTAACACTTATAAAACTTTGAGGAGGAACTTTTCTACTTCCTACACTCCCTGGAAAATATCTTTTGTTGCTCTATATTCTAAATAACTGTGTGGTTGCTGTTGAATCTCAATAATATGGATGCCAGCTGAGCATACTCACATCTGTAATGCCACCACTTTGAGAGGCTAAGGTGGGAGGATTGCTTGAGCCCAGGAGTTCAAGTCTATCTTGTTCAACATAGTGAGACCCCATCTCTACAAAAAAAAGTTGGTGGCGCATGTGTGTAGTCCCAGCTGCTCAGGAGGCTGAGGTGGGAGGATCACTAGAGACCAGGGGTCTGAGGCTACAGTGAGCCGTGATTGGGCCACTGCACTCCAGCCTGAGTGACAGAGCAAAATGCTGTTTCAAAAAACAAAAAATACATATAGATGTGAGCTTTAAAAGAGCGCATTTCATTTCTTATCCTTTAATAAGCATTTTATTCTAAATGAAAGTTATTTGCAAGAACCCCAGCATATGAGGACTCAGCATGTGCACTTGGTTGAGAGGAGGTGGCTAACACTTCAGATCTTGTCCAGCTTCTTTGGGTGTGACCTGGGTCCCATCCCAGGGGTGCTGCATATTCCTCCACTTGTAAAGAAGATTGCAACATGGGAGGTTGTGATTGAAAGACAAAGAAGTAGACTTTGAGTTATTTCATCCTTGGCATTCTATGTGACTGCCTGGAATTTCATGAATGCTTAAAATTTAAATCAGTAAATCAGAGTGTGAACTGAGTGCAGTACTTTGGTTTGGGAAGTGTAGATTTTAGTTCTTACGTAAATACTTTACTGAATCTGCATAATATAATTAAAATGAAAATGTATCCACATGTTATGTTAATAGATTGTGTTAAAACTAAAGAAGAAATAAAAACGTGATTAATGCTAATTCTTACATGATTATTACTGGGAATAATTTTTTTTGTATAGAAGAGAGGGTTGTAAATAGGGTCTTCTCTGGCACAGGGCAGGACTCTGATAAATGTTGAAAATGCTTACATGGACAATAAATTCTGCACAATCTATTGACATCCAGAAAGGGATTAGAAGTCTTTTCTAGGAAATTTAACTAGCTCAAAAGAAAAGTGTCAAAGATACCAAGACCTGGAATTTCCCAAGGAAATAGTCAGATCATCTAACATAACTACGGATAACAAGCTCCCCTAGCCACCTTGCTCAGATTTTTAGTTACCTTCTTAATGACTAGTTGTAAATACTACTGATCAGCTAAGACATTTTGGGAATACACTTAACACTATTAAAAAAAAAAAAGAAAGAAAAAAGCTATCAAACAAACAAAGCTATCAAAACAAACAAAAAGCCACTTGACTGTAGTCCTAGCACTTTGGGAGGCTGAGGTGACAGATTATTTGAGGCTAGGAGTTCGAGACCAGCCTGATCAACATGGTGAAACCCATCTCTACTAAAATTACACAAAAATTAGCCAGAGTGGTGGCACATGCCTGTAGTCCCAGCTACTCAGGAGGCTGAGGCAGGAGAATCACTTGAATCCTGGGAAGCAGAGGTTGCAGTGAGGCGAGATCATGCCAGCACACTCCAGTCTGGGTTGCAGGGTTGCAGTGAGCCGAGATCATACCACCACACTCAAAAAAAAAAAAAAAAAAGCCACTTGAAAGAAATGGAATGCAGGTAGAGTGAATTTCCTATAAATTATTCCCAGTATTCTTAATATTATTAATATATTCTTTTGCAGAGAATGCTTTAAAAGGAAGAACATGCTGCAAAAAGGACTATTCCAAGATCAAAAAAAAAAACTTGAAAATTAAGAAAAATGCAGTGAAGCACCAGGCTCTGCCATGTGTGTACCTATGCAACAATCTTGCATGTTCATCACATGTACCCCCAAACCTAAAATGCAATAAAAAAAAAAGATTTTCACCTCTGCACATAAGTATGTCCACAAATAAACGCAAATGTGCCTCAAAAAAAAAAGAAAAGAAAAATGATGGCAGAATTTTAAAAATTAATCAAAAGATGGCAAGATAGGCCGGGAACAGTGGCTTATGCCTGTAATCCCAGCACTTTGAGAGGTTGAGGTGGGCAGATGGCTTGAGCCCAAGAGCTTAAGACCAGCCTGGGCAACATAGCAAGACCTTGTCTCTACAAAAAACAAAAAAAAAATTAGCCAGGCATGGTGGTGTGTGCCTGTAGTCCCAGCTACTTGGGAGGTTGTGGTGGGAGAATGACCTGAGCTTGGGAGGCCGAGGCTGCAATGAGCAGTGATTATGCCACCATGCTCCAGCCCCGGTGGCAAAGTGAGACCCTGTCTCAAAAAAAAAGATAAGAAAAGTAGCAGGATAAAGTTGAGAAATCTCGTGGAAAGTAGAGTGAGAGACAAAGAGATGAGAAAATGGGAATTAAATGATGAGAAGATGTGAGGACCAGATTAGGACCTTCACCAAGAAAAAGCAGCTGCAAAGAGGGAAAAGAGAAGAAAAAGAAAGGAGGAATCCAGCCATAAAGAATTCAAGTTGCTTTCCTGGAATGGAAGGAGACAAGTTGCTGATCTGCAAAGACTCACTGTGCACAGGGGAAGGGAGGACAACAGACCCACCCACACACAGCACATGGCCATGAGCTTTCAGTATGCAGGAGGCAAGGAGGAATCACACCTCCTTCCCAAGAGTAGCAAAGGCTTGTGAACTCCAGCACAGCATGACATAAAAGACAGGAGAGCAGAGCCTTCCAAACTCTGAAGAAAAATGATTCCATCTGGAATTTTGCATCCAGCCAGAGTCTTGCAAAAGTGTAAGGTCAGATGAAAGACAGGTTTAGAATTTACATCTTACTTTGATATTTATTAATTTTTTGTTTTTTGTTTTGTAGAAACAAGATGTTACTATTTTGCCTGGGCTAGTCTCGAACTCTTGAGTTCAAGTGATCTGCCCACCTCGACCTTTCAAAGTGTTGGGATTACAGGTGTAATCCCACCTGTCAGTGGGAAGCTACTGGAGGATGTGCTACACCAAGATGAGGGTGAGTCAAAGGAGATCCAGGCATGAAAAACAGGAAATGGGGCGCAACAGAGGAAGACCTCCGAATGATGCTAAAGAAGATCCCAACAGGTCCGCTACAGCAAGTGGAGAGAGCCAGGCCCAGATTAGAGGAGGTCAAAGAAATTTCTGTAAGATGCAATGCAAATGAGAGACTGCCTAGCATGTCTGCACACACTGGGAAGAGATTTACATCCCAGAAGAGTCCAGAATAGAATTAGAGATAAGCACATAAAAAACGAAACAGCCTGAGAATGAGATATGTAGATTTTTCTCTTGAACCAATTTTAAAAGCTTTATTAAGGTATAATTTACATGTAATAAACTGCACATATGCGACATGCACAACTGAACAAATTTTGACCTACAGGTGAAGCTGTGAAACCATATCCTTTTATAATCCCTCTCACCATCCTTCCCAGCGCTCCAGGTAACCATTTATTTATTTTTACCCTACAATAGATATGTTTGCCTTTTCTGGAATTTTATATGATTGGAATAATAAAGTGTTCATATTTTCTGGCTTTACCTGTTTTGCATAATTACTTTGAGATTTATTAATAATGTTATATAAGTAGCTCAGCCTTTTCTTTTTCTGAGTAATACTCTGATGTTTAAATATGCCACTATTAATTTATCCACTTATTTGCTTATTTTCCGTTTTTACCTGTCATAAATAAAGCTGGTATGAACAAACAAACAAATTAAAAAAAAAAAAAAACAGGATATGAGGGAGGGACAATGACTGACTCCAGATACATGAGTAAAGGTTTGATGAGAAGGACACTAAGATGGGATTAGATGTTGGAGAGATGGATTCAGGGAAACGCCTTTGAAGGATTTATGGAAGGGCCTAGACAGAGGCAGTGGTGCCTATAGACCTCAGTGCAGGGCTGAACCCTGTGGCAGGAGGGAGGGAAGGGAGGAAGATGGGGTGGAGACAGCCCAGACTGCAGTGCAGTTCCCAGAAAGGAGCAGCCAGGACAACAGGGGAGACTCCAGCCCCAGAAGCCGTTGGAGAAGTTGCAGTTGTGCAGGAGTCGACCTGTGCTCAGTTGCTGGGCCACAGGGATGTGGCCTTCATGTGAAGGGAATGATAAGCCCAGAGAGGCAGCAGCTGGGCTGTTAGTCCATTACGCTCCCTGCAGGAAGACACTGGAGTGTTGCATTCTGTGGCCACCACACCACACAACGTGGCTTATCCAGGTAGAACATTCACAGAGTCATGACCATGCAAAGCTGCTGATCTAAATAAAATGACCACATAACCCTATTGGGAGAATGAAGGCTGGAAGTGTCTATGGTGGGTATAGGAGCTAAGGAAAGAGCATTAAATTCCATAGTAGGAAGTCAATAGGGAAAGCCTCCAAGTCAGTCATCCTAATAAATAGATTATCTATAGATATGGCGAATATGAAAAGAATCAACAAAAAGGGGAGGAGAAAGCGGCAGAAAGGAGCAGAGGGTGGAGATGGCAAAAGTATAATGGACGTGTAAATGAGAACTAGATTTAGTGAGTGTGGTTGAGTACACGGTAAGCCCTGCGCACACGTGGTCACGGTTATGATGATGAGGATGGAGTGCTGAAACCGCAGTTGGTCTTCATGCAGTCTTTGTCATATTCCCTCTTTTAAGGGTGAGCCCTTAGCAATGGATGCTCATTTTAAGTGTTCCTTGTTAAGTAATGAGAGCCTTTTAGTATCTATCTGCCTCTCAAACCAGCCACCTTATGGAGCCAGGACTGCTGTTTCATTCCACATTAATTTATTTCTACAGTGTGTGGACTCTCTCCCTCCACCTCTCCCTTTTCCGAGTCTGTGATGCTGAGCAAACCTCTTAACAGTGCAGGAGTGGAGATGGCATGTGTGTGTTTTAATAAGTAGAAAATGCCAGGGTGAGGGTTGGGGGGGGGTGTCGAATAGTGGTGGCTCAGGTGACGTCAGCTTGCAGATGTAGCTGGCAGGTAAGTGGAGCAAAGCTAGCTGCAGCCACACTCTCTTCAGCTCTGCCCATGATAAGGAGCAGGGTGGAAGAAGCAGGAGCTTCCACATACTCCTGGAAGTCTGCTGCAGTGTTTGGGGCCATGGTGGGGGAAGGCCTGCCTTAGCTGTGCTAAAAGGACATTCATAAGAAGGTCTGGGCCTTAACCACCCCAGCTGCATGAGGGGAAAAAGGAATCTTGGGAAAACTGGCCAGCTCTGCCCGTGGCTCCATGATTTCATTGCACTTGCTGATAGAAAGCTTGGGGCCCACATGAGGCTGGTCATTGGCAAAGGCTAATGACAACAAGAGCCAGCACTCACCTGGGCACCAAAACACAGGGCTCTGAGACAGGCTTTCCTCCCATCACTGGGCCTCGGTTTCCCCAGTATGAAATGATGGGTTCTCTTCATGCATTCCAGCACTGACCAATTTCTACCTGTGTCACAGTGTCTGCACACAGGGGGCCTGCTGTAAACATCTGCAGAGTGAATGCCAACGGGCAGCTGCTCGCCATGGTCCTTTCTCCCTCTCAAGTGTAAGAGGCAGAAAAAGCAGGGGTGATGGGGAGCTTTTGGGAAATTTAAAAATAGATCAGAGAACTCTAAATGTGGCTTTCAAGGGGCAGGGAAAAGACCAGCCACACACCCAGCTTTCTGGGGAGAAGGCACAGCTGAAAGAGGCAGGCAAATGGCTTTAGGTTGCCATGGCAATGGCAGCAAGTAGGAAAGGTACCCAGAGGATGCCAGGAGTGGCATTTTTCTTCCTGCCTTGTTTAAAAAAATGACTGGCTTTCTTTCTGTAAGGGAGAGAGAGGAGGAGGTAGCGGGGAAAGAAGGGCCCAACAGAAGGGAGTATTGGAGAGCAAAACTCTCCTTTAAAACTGTAAGAAAATTCATCCCTTTGTCAGAAAACTCATTGACTGGCAAGCGCCAGTCAATTTCTACAATGGCAGTAGCTGCTGAGTAGCTTCTATGAGGTAGGCCCCTTGCTCAGCCCTTTCCACAAGGGGACATTTGATCCTCCTCAAGGCTGCCATTGACACAGAGAATTAGGCCATTGTACAAATGGGGAAACTGAACCTCAGATAGGGTAAGAGCTGCATCTAAGGGCATCATAATGAGTTAGGAACAATAGTCAGGCCCCTTTGGCTGCAAAGCAGTGGCACTGAAGCTCTCTGCCAAGTAGCCATGGCAAAACCTGGCATATATGGATGGTGACACTTTCAGGAGGGGATTCCCTAAACCTGTGTCATTGTGTTAGTCTTTTTTAACACTGATATAAAGATCTGCCTGAGACTGGGTGATTTATAAAGGAAAGAGACCTAATTGACTCACAGTTCTGCGTGGCTTGGGAGGTCTCAGGAAATTTACAATTATGGCAGAAGATGAAGTGAAAGCAAAGAAACTTCTTCAGAATGTGGCAGGAAAGAGAATAAACAGAGGAGGAACTACCAAACACTTATAAAACCATCAGATCTCATGAGAACTCACTCACTATCACATGGGGGAAACTGCTCTCATGATCTAGTTACCTCCACTCTGTTTCTCCCTTGACACGTGGAAATTATGGGGATTATAATTCAAGATGAGAATTGGGTGGGATAACAAAGCCTAACCATATTATTCTGTCCCTGGCCCCTCCCAAGTCTCATGTCCCTTTCACATTTCAAAACCAATCATGCCTTCCCAACAGTCTTCTAAAGTCTTAATTCATTCTAGCATTAACCCAAAGTCCAAGTCCAAAATCTCATCTGAGACAAAGCAAGTCCCTTCTGCCTAGGAGCCAGTAAAATGAAAAGCAAGTTAGTTACTTCCAAGATACAATGGTGGCACAGGCTATGGATAAACATTCCTATTCCAAATGGGGGAAATTAGCCAAAACAAAGGGGCTATATGTTCCATGCCAGTCTGAAACCCAGCTGGGCAGTCATTAATTTTTAAAGCACCAAAATGATCTCCTTTGACTCCATGTCTCATATCCAGATCATGGTGATGCAAAAGGTGGGTTCTCATGGCCTTGGACTGCTCCACCCCTGTGTCTTTGCAGGGTATAGCCCCTCTTCCAGCTGTATTTGTAGGCAGGCATTGAGTGTCTGTGGTTTTTCTATGTATATGGTGCAAACTGTCAATGGATCTACCATTCTGAGGTCTAGAGGATGGTGACCCTCTTCTTACAGCTCCATTAGGCAAGTTCCCCAAAGGGGACTCTGTTTTGGAATCTGACCCCACATTTCCTTCTGCACTACCCTAGCAGAATTTCCCCATGAGGACCCCACCTATGGAGCAAACTTCTGCCTGGACATCCAGGCATTTGCACATACTGTCTAAAATCTAGGCAGAGGTTCCCAAACACCAATTCTTGACTTCTGTGCAGGCCCAAGATCACATGTAAGCTGCCAAGGCCCGGAGCTTGCACCCTCTGAAGCAACAGCCTGAGTTGTACATTGGCCCCATTTAGCCATGGCAGGGATTCAGGGCACCAAGTCCCAAAACTGCACAAAGTAGCAAGACCTTGGGCCCAGCCCAGGAAACCATTTTTTCCTCCTAGGTTTCTGGGCCTGTGATGAGAGGGGCTGTTGTAAAGACCCTCTGACATGCCCTGGAGACATTTTCCCCATTGTCTTGGAGATTAACATTTGACTCCTCATTATTTATGCAATTTTCTGCAGCTGTCTTGAATTTCTCCCCAGAAAATGAGTTTTTCTTTTCTATCACATTGTCAGGCTGAAAATTTTCTGAACTTTTATGCCCTGCTTCCCCTTTAAACCTAAGTTCCAATTCCAAACCATATTTTTGTGAATCTATAAAACAGAATACTTTTAAGAGCACCCAGAATGCTTTGCTGATTAGAAATTTCTTCCACCAAATATTCTAAACCATCTCTCTTTAAGTGCAAATTTCCATAGATCTATAGGGCAGAAGCAAAATTTCACCAGCCTCTTTGCTAAAGCATAGCAAGAATCACTTTTATTCCAGTTTCCAACAAGCCACTCCTCATCTCCACCTGAGACCACCTCAGCCTGGACTTCATTGTTTATATCACTATGAGTATTTTGGTTAAAGCAATTAAATAAGTCTCCAGGAAGTTCCAAACTTTCCCACATCTTTCTGTCTTCTGAGTTCTACAAACTGTTCCAACCACTGCCTGTTACCTAGTTCCAAAGTCACTCCCACATTTCTGGATATGTTTATAGCAGCATGCCATAATTTGCAGTACCAATTTGTTGTATGAGTTCATTTTCACACTGCTATAAAGAACTGTCTGAGACTGGGTAATTTATAAAGAAAACAAGTTTAACTGACTCACAGTTCAGCATGGCTGGGGAGGCCTCAGAAAACTTACACTCATGGCAGAAGGTGAAGGGGAAGAATGGCACCTTCTTTAGAAGGTGGCAGGAAGAAAAATGAATGCAGGAGGAACTACCAAGCCCTTATAAAACCATCAGATCTCATGAGAACTCACTATCATAAGAACAGCATATGGGAAACTGCCCCCATGATCCAATTACCTCCACCTGGTCTCTCCCTTGACACATGGGGATTATGGAAATTATAATTCAAGATGCAGAGGTTTTGCTAAAGGAAGAAAAACTTCAGCATGGAAATAGCTTGTTAATTGGAGGAGGTGGCAGAAAAATGTATTTCCCTTGCTGGGTTTAACTTTGTATTTTAATAAACAGTTTAAAGGAAAGAGAAACAGTTTCCTGTTGGCTGTTGAGAAGTCTGACTCTGTGCTGCTGAAATATTTACTCTCCTGTAATTGCTGGCCATCCCTCAGGCTCAGGCAAACTGCTGTGCAGGAGAAAAGAATTCAGCAGTGACTCAATGGGACTTCCACAGGAAGAAACTCCTGCCAGTGGTTAACCGTGGTTCGCTAATGGTCTCCTTGGGAAGCTCATTGGGGATTTATTTCTTGGCAGAATTAATTTCTCTTTAGAGAAAAAGACCTCAGCTGCCTCTTCCAGAGGAGGTTGGTGGTGGGGAAAGGAGAGGGTAGAATTCTGGTAACTTTCTATGTGGCATTTTCCTCCTATGTACATGGGCTATGCTGACAAGTCACTTTGGAATTGAAGGCAAATTTCTTTCTAATTCAGATAAATTCAGTTTATTTTAACTCCCATGTACCAGAGGCATTTACTGTGTGGCAGGCCCTGTGCCAAGAGCTGAGGAAACCAGGGTGCCTGGAAGGTCCTGTCTGTCCCAAGGGTTGCACTGTTAGGAATGAGATGGCACAGATAACCCAGAAAGAGGCAAGTCACAGTACAGCATAACTTGGGGACTCCTCGTCTCACCTGGGGAGGTTCAGGGGCAAGACGGAAAGGCTTTCTGAAAAAGGCCATACCTGAGCCAAGTGACACAAAGGAGAGATGTTTCGGGGCAAGGGAATAATATGGGAAAAATCATAAAGCCTAAACTAGTCCCTGCCCCAATCCCATGCACATGCCACACTTATTATGCTTCGAATTTTGCCCTGACATTTTTACATTTATAAACTTCATTCTTTTTTTACATCCCTTTGTCTAACGTAAGACTTAATTAATTCTTACAGCAACTTGGTAAGGTAGTCATTTATTATCACTATTTTACAAAAACAGACAAACCAAAACAGGCACAGAGAGATTACACAAGTTGGCAAAGTAAGTACACGGCAGAGACAGGGTGAGAACTCCACTCCAGTAGTCTGTGCTCTTAGCCACTATGCTGTGCATTCTCTCTTTGTATTACACGTGTAAATGTTATTCGTACATGGCATACGTTTCCCATTGCAGCAACAGTTATATAGACAATAAGCATGCATAAAATTGAATCTTAAAAGATAAGAATTTACATTTTCTCCCAACCTCTCAGTGGATTGATTTGGGCATCTACATTTTGGAGACCACACCTCTGGAATATCAGCTTATTTGGATGGATATGAACCACCACAGAGTGTGATGGGTAAAAACTGATTGAGGGGGCATGCTTTACAGCAAGTGACATCTGAGATGAAAAGAAAAATCGTTCCTGGTTTTGAGATTGTAACATATGTTGAGATGGGCCTTCTGATGCTCCTTTCTTCTCTATGCTACTGGGGAGAATGACAATGATAGGCTGGCTAGAAGAAGACTTTACAGTTTGCCAAACACATTCAGAGTTTCCTTTGCCTCTCACTACCACCTTCAGAGGGAATTAGGCCCATGGTCATAATCACCAACTTATAGAAAAGGAGATGAGGCTTAGAGATGGAAAGTGATTTTAGTGCATGTCAGATGACAAGCAGGTGCAGAGCCAGCCCAAGAAGCAGAACCAGGAAAACAAATGCCTTCCAGGAATATGAAAGAGGCTTTGAATTGGGAGCTCCAGGTACCAAGTATGGAAGCTGAGTAATTTTAGGGAAGACAGAAAAGGTACGGGTGATTCTTAACTCTTCCTTTTTGGATGCTCAGCAGTTGGTAAGATCGGAATATCTCGTTTTGCACCTTCGTTTTCTTTCAGGCCTGTGGGGTTTTCTGCAAACAGAGGAGGCCAGAAGTCTACTGGAGCTTCTGAAGGCCCGGGGATCCTAAACCTTTAGCAAAGAGAACCTCGAATAGGAAGGGATCAAGAAGCATCTGAACTGCCTTGGGTGTCACAGACTGACTCAAAACATTCAAACAAAGAGACTCAGAAGTCAGGTAGGTTTGGGCTCAAAAACCAGAAACTTTTCCTCTCTGGGCCTCATCTGTGAAATGAAGATTTTTTTAAAAAGCTGCTCCAGAATATTAATTGAGATGGTGTATGTACAGAGCATGAAAGTGCCTGGCATCTAGTACATGCAATCTGTGTTGGTAATTGGTCACTGCATGTTGTTGAGATACTTAGAAATAACGTATTAACTCAGTGCTGCTTAGCAATTGTGCTAAAAGTTCTTACTACTGTGCTAAGAGCTAATGTTTGAGGGTTTCTTTTAAGCCAAACACCACTCTAAATACCTCTCATACATTAATTGACTTAATCTTTGCAGTGACACTATGAGGCAGGCAGTATTTTGACTCTGCTTGTGGTTGAGGAAGCTCAGATAATTTGAGTTACTCATTGAAGGTCTACATAGCTGGGATTTGGGGTCAAGTGTCCTGCTTTTGGAAACTGCATTCTGAACCACCACAGTATTTTGCCTGATGCTTCTCATCACAGTGATGTTTCCAAGAATAGTCTTTGTATAACTGCTATTTTCTTTTGATTTCCTTCTTGCAATTTGGGGATACTACTTACACATGAGCAGTGAATATGGGAGAAATTCTTGGTGGAATATCCTTTCAGGAATACATATGTGTTCCATCTTGCTGTAGATGTCACTTTTCTTGACAAAGGTTTTTCTTCTTATAAAGGACAGGCTCCCAGATGCTGCAAAATAGATCAGCACCATGGAGACCTCCTTCCAGTCATCAAACTGGAACAAGGGCTTGTGGTCAATAGAGTACAATTAAAACTCTTATTTCCATAATGGTAAAAACTACAATTTATGGAATGACTTCTACATGTCATATGCTTTTCATACCTAATCCTATTTAATTCTCACAACTACCCAGCAAGGGGTGTGTGATTATTCCTGTTTTTCACATGAAAGAGAGCTAGAAGCAACCTATTCTGAGTCACAAAGTGAGTAAATAGGGAAGTCAGAGTTAAATCAGATCTTTTGACCTCAGATTTCTTGCTTTTTTAACACTAGAAAATGATGCTTTATGTTGCCTTAGAAATCCAGTTGTAGGTTTCTCCCTGGCTCCCTGACCAAAAGCCTCTCCCACAGTAACCTACACTTAGCTGTCAGAGCCAAAGACGAGAGTCTGCACGACTCTGCACTGATTGTCTCCTCTTCTGTCCCTACCTGGCCATTCTACCTAAGCACTGAGCTTATCCTCACAGATGTAGCTCGCCATGAGAAAGGGTCATATATCTATACCATTTGTTGGTGTGGCACTGGCTAGGTACCAGCATATATGGCAGGCACTCAACTAGTATCTGTTGAATTAGTGAATGAATAAATCAACAAGTGCATGAGTAAGTAGATGAATGAGTGAATTGCCTTCAAAGGATCTCCCTCAAAGTCTTGGCCTCCATTAGTTTGCTATCTTCTTTCTCTTGCCTACTGAGCTCCAGAGATACTCCAGAGATCTGCATCTTTGTTTCTAAATTCTGATAAAGGAAAGATGAGTGATTGGATGGGAAGGAAGGGGGCTACCCAACAAGTACAAGGAGCTGCCCTTCTGTGAGGTAAGAAATAAGGTCCAATGAACATGTGAAGAGAGAAAGCACTCTTCTTGGAGAATATTGTCTTCCTTGTGTGACTGTATCAGAGATGTGCCTGTAATTCCTGTTTCTTCATTATCACTGAGCACCTATTGTGTACCGGGGACTAACATAGGCAACAAGAAACTGCATCAGCCACATTCAACTTCTTTTACTCCCCTGTATTTTCCACATTGCCTCATGTCTTAGCTTTCTTGATGCTGTTCCCTTTCCTGGGAATCTATTCTATCATCTGGACCCTATGTACAGATAATTCCTACTTTTCCTTCAATTCAAAGAGAAAACTTTTCCTTCTGTGAGAAGCCATCCTCTTACTCCCCAAATCTGTGGTCAGTGCTCCCTGTGTCATCTTTGACTTTTCTCATCATTGCACTTCTTATTACTCTAAGGCAATTTTCAGCCACCTTGCCTGTGTCTTTCCAGGAGATGAGGATGGGGGTGTGAGGGTCTCTGATAGGCCCTTTGTTATATGTCTATAGTGTCTGGCAGCAATATAGTAGGCATCTAATAGATTTTTAATTAAGTGGTTAAAATAGAACATATGCATAAATTTTCTGGGCAGTAGAATAATGTACATAAATGTAAATTATTTATATTCTCCTCCACTAAGTACTTCAGAGGATGTCACCTGCTTTCTGCCCACTCTGTCATTAAGCCATGAACCCATTCCTCTAATTCTTCTATCTCAAATGAATGTCTCTTCCCACAACACCTTCTGAGCACGTATTCCTTGCCAGACATTGTTTTGCACCCCCTTCTTGTGCACATTAGCATATTAGATGAGGAAACCAAGGCAAGGCAAAATGAGGTCAGTTAACTAGTCACATACCTTTTGTATTAGTTAAGGCTGTGTTAGAAAATAGATAACACATGAAAATTAGAGCAGGCTTAACAAAAGAACAATATATGAGGTTGAAACATATGAGGCTGGCAATACTTGCTGACTTTTTACTCTCAAAAATAGTAATTTTGTAAGTTTAAACTTAATGCAAATGTGTGATCAGAGTTTAGGGCAAGCAACAAGTGATGGTGCGGTACCCTGGGGCTAGCAACTGAGGAGGCTGAGGCCACTGCTAGGTCTGAAGGAGTGAGAGGAGGGAGCAGTTACCAGAGCCTAGAGAGGAAGCCATGTGGACAGTCCACCTGAGAGGAGTCTTGGCCTGAACCAGCAGGGAGACAGGAAGCTGGGAAAACTCATTTCTCAGCTTGTTTTTTCCTAATTTCTGTAGGGGTTTCCAGAGCTTTCCATTGGTTGAACAACTGGAGGCCATGGGTCCAAGGTGTTTGTTGCTGCAGCCCATAGAGTTCAGCCTGTTGGAGCACAGAGCAGAGTGTGAAGTATAGAGTCATCTAGAGGGGCAAGCAGCAGACATTCAGCACAGCAAGTAGGTGAGGGTTGTGTGAAAATCCAGGCAGCCTAGTTCCAGAGCCCATGCTCTGAGCCAGCACCTCTCACTTTGAACTTGGTGGAAAGAGCTGAGTCTACATAGTCACTGCTGCACCAAAATCTCCTCTTGGGGATTTCTATGGAACTTCTCGGGCACTCAAGCTTACCAATGAATTATTCACCCTTTATATTAATATTTGATTTCTCACAAAAGAGCTGGTTTTAAGAGTGCTTTGGTGCAAAACGGAGCCAGTTTGAACCCAGGGCTGCAGCCTACACTTTGCAGGTCTTGTTCATCTTTGGTAGTTAAATATTTTAGTGTGGAAATAAGGGCCCATGTCAGGCTTCATACATATTTTAGAAGTTGAGGCTGGCTGTCAAGATGGTGGCACATTTATGAACATTGGTGGTGTCCAACCAATGGAAGGCAGCTCACTTAGATAAAAAATGTTAACTCTGGGACTAACCATGTGGACCTGGAATTTAAAAATAACAACAACAAAAACATACTTTGAGGAAATTTTGAGATGAAAAGCCCCAAAACATCAGGTCTGAAGGAGAAAGAGATGAGAATATGTATCCCAGCATCTGTGGGAAGTTTTCCCTGGGGCTGAGGACAGCCTCTTCTCCTTCCCACTCTGGTACCTTTACAGTTAATGTTTCCTCTCACTCAAACATCTTCCACCTTTAATTCCTGACAAAATCCTACTCATTCTTCAAGTCCAGCTCATCTAGGAAGGATCTCATTATTTTCCATCTTATCCTAGGCAACATGAAGCATCTTAGGTAACAGGATAGTTACATACCTTCCTCTTGAACTAGACTACAAATTACCTTTTTCTCATGGCTAGAGACCATGCCACAGGCATCTCTCTGGAGCCTCCAAGCCTAGCATGGCACCTGGCACACAGTTGGTATTCCATACATGTTGGAAGAATGAATAAAGGAATCAATAAATCCTATAGTCTCAGAGGAAGCTGTCTTCAGTATTGGGGGAGGGCTTACTGAGGGTCTGTATGAAATTCCATGGGAAACTGCTGTGTGTGTTTTCTGGGTACAGTAGGGAACATCAGCTGGAATTCTAAAACGACAAGTGATGAAAGAGATATGTGCACTTGTGCCTTAGTTTAGGCTGATATAACAAAAAACAATACCATAGACTAGGTGAGTTAAACAATTAACACTCACCTTTCACAGTCCTAGAGTCTGGGAAGTCAAAGATCAAGGCACAGGTAGATTTAGTGTCCAGTGAGGGCCTATTTCTTACAGATGGAAGCCTCTTGGTCTGTCCTCACATGGCGAAAGGGGCTAGATAGCTCTCTGAGGTCTTTTTTATAAGGCACTAATCTCTCATGAGGACCCTATCCTCATGACCTTATCTAAACCTAATTAACTCCCTAAAAGTCCCACCTTTTCAGATTGGGGATTAGCAAATTAGGGTTTCAACACTGGAATTTGCTGTGAGGGGTGTGGGGGACACAAACATTCAGTCCATAGCCACTGAGGTACTGGGTTATTTCCCAAAATACTTGTGTGCGCATACTCCTGTGAGGTCAGTCTATGCCCACCTTTCACCTCAAGGAGCAACTGGTGGAATTCTTTACCATCATGAGTTCAAAGTCCAAAGCCTTTGGACCAGACAATGCTGATTCAAGTCCCAACTCTGCCATTCACTAGCTGTGGAATTTGGTACATGACTTACACTTTATTGCCTCATTTTGCTTGTCTTTAACATCAAGCTGGTCACACCTAGCCCTCTGGGTTGCTGCAAGTTTTAAATGAGATAATATATGCAAATAGGTAGGCACATACTCAACAATGAATAGTGTTCCTTTTCTCTCTCTCTCTTTAGGCTGTTTTACCTAAAAGCAGCAGCATCAAATGCAAGGCTTTGCATAATATTATTGTTCAGATAATGTGTAGAGGGTGAATAAGGGCCCCTGCCATACTTCATAAATATTTTAGAAGTTGAGGCTAGCTGTCAAGATGATGATGCAATTTGTGTATATTGATAGCATCCAACCAATTGAAGGCAACTCACTTAGATCACAAAGGATAGACTCTAGGACAAATCATCTGAGGCTGGAATTTAAGAGTCTACACTTTGAGAAAATGTCCAGATTAAAAACCCCAAAACATCAGGACAGGAACAACCCAACGTTATCAAACAGTAGCAGAAAGGGATGATGCTCTCTAGTAGCTGACTGGAGTACCAGTCAATAGGCTACCATGTGTTTCTGATGCTTCCCTCAATGTTTTCCATTCTGGTGCTGGTCTATATGCCCAGCGCCTCTCATCTCAACCTGAGTCCTGCACCGGTTTACCTTCCTGGGCCTGATCTCTATCACTTCAATCTGAAGTGTTCCTCACACTTAAGCCAGAGTTATGTTCCTATGACACAACTCAATCAAATCATTGTCTTGTTTAAAACCGATCAATGCCTCCCCTTCCCAACTGAGCTGAGCCCAGGTTCATTATGATAGCATTCAATGTTTGCTAACATCTGGCTCAACTTTCTTTTACTTAGTGCTACTTTCTCCATTCCATTCAACACTCTAGAGAACTCATTTTCTCTGTTCTCTGTGGAATTCTGCTTATTCCAATTTTGAGCCTTTGCTTGGGTTGTTCTTTTCACCTGGGAATGCTGTTTGTCTCATCTTCAAATGTTCAAGTGTAACTTGGCCTTCAAGAATAAGTTCCACAGCAAATGAAGCTAAAGGTAATCTTTTCTTCCTCTGAACCTGAGTTCTGTTTTTCCCTATGATTCCTATACCATCACTACCAGCACCACCACCATCATCACCATCATCCTCATCACCATCATCATGATCACCACTACCACCACCACTAACACCATCATCAGCATTATCACCACCACCAACACCATCACTATTATTATCACCATCAACCATTGTTATCACCATCATCATCATTATGATCATCACCCTCATCACCATCAACATCACCATCATCATCACCATCATCATCACCATCAACACCATCATCATCATCACCATCATCACCATCATCATCATCATCATTATCACCATCATCACCATCATCATCATCATCACCATCATCATCACCATCATCACCATCATCATCATTATCATCACCATCATCACCATCATCATCATCACCATCATCATCACCATCATCATCATCATGTCATCATCACCATCATCATCATCACCATCATCATCATCATCACCATCATCATCATTATCATCATCACCATCATCACCATCATCACCATCATCACCATCATCACCATCATCATCATCACCATCACCATCATCACCATCATCATCATCATCACCATCATCATCATCACCATCACCATCATCATTGTCATCACCATCATCACCATCATCATCACCATCATCATCATCATCACCATCATTATCACCATCATCACCATCATCATCACCATCATCATCATCGTCACTATCATTAACATTATCAACCACCACCATCACCATCATGATCTTCCTCTTTACCTCTTATTATTTATTACAGTTTAAATATATCTTCTCTGTAATTCTAGGCTGATGGCACCTTGAAGACAAGGTTAAAATCTGTGTGATCTTAGTATCTAATGCCAGCACTCATCACAGTATCTATCACAGGGTATATGCCCAGTAGATACGTGCTAAGTTTGTGAGTTACAAATTCAAGGTCACCTAGCTACCACAGAATTAGATAGGGTGAGAGATAGTAAAGTAGCAAAATGCAAAGTCCTTGTTCTCTCAAGGACCTTAGACCCAGCTCTATGAAATGGAGCATGAACCAGAGCATGAGGGTGGTAGCGAAGTTTGTCTGTGGAAGCCAGGAGGGGCACCACTTTCACCTCCCTTCAACATCAAACTCACCATTGAGCTGAAAAGAGTACAGTTAGCTGACAGCATCCAGCTGCAGCACCTTCAGGAAAGAGATCATGCTCTTTCCAGCCAATAATGAGCACTGCAAGGGAACTCAGGGCCATTCCTTCCCAACAAGAACTGTCTTCAATCAGGGATCCGGGGCTACCTGATGATTTTGTCAGGCCAGCTTCATGGTCCACGGCGTTTTGCACACTCCTGTTTCCTTTCCTTTATTCTTCATCACACCCCATTCCAATAAACGTTTTGAATTATTAACTTGGCATCAGCAACTGCTTCCCAGAGGACCCAATTAGCATACTATCCTGCTACTGTATCTCTAGAACCTTGGTAAGGCTTGGGCCAGAGTAGAGCTCCAAAATCTCTGCTGAGTAAAACAGTGAACAGATGCAAAGAGAAGGTGATGTTCTAAGCACAGGGCTTCCCATGAGCTGTGATGGGAACATCCACCCATGCTCCGCTTCTTTCTAAACAGACTTAAATTCTGGTCCTCCTGTTATTGTCAAGTGTGACTTGAAAATTTCATCACTCGAAGGGCTATAATGGCCCTCCTTACTCTTGAAATGACAAAGGAGCTTTTGTAGATATTATTTGCAGCAGCTCCTTTTGATGACCCATGTTGTATCCCTCAGCTTGAGGGGCATTATTGATGCATGCCAACTATGCTCTAGCTCAAGTGTCTGCCTTGGCTCCCCATTTCTTTCCCTTTTATTGAAGCTGTGGGAACTCATTCATTCCACAAGCTGGTGAACTTGGATGTATAGGAAGTTAGTAGCCCCAAAGCATCCCCCAAAACAGAAAACAAGAATTGGTGGCCACATGCTCCAGCCTTTTATCCTTAGAAGGAACAGTTCAGAAGCTTCTCAGTGGGACTGAGACTCAGTTTCCCACACTGGTAAACAGCCCTATAACATCCTATTTACTGGCATTTTCTCCTTCCTTGTCTTACTCTGCCTTTCTCCCCATTCCTGTGGTCTGTTTTTTCCCCAAAAACCATCTGCAGCCAAGTTGTTAACTCAAATTCTCCTCTCAGGGGAACTCAAACTAAGATGGTATTAAATCTGCATGAAGTTCATGCTCCTCAGTAGCCTTGACCCCATTCCACAGAAGAGCCCATGGCTCTTGCTTTTGCACACAGCTGCCCTGTGGTTTGAGAGTCCTGGTGGCTGCAGGATCCAGGGGAAGTCAGGTCCTCATGTTCTCTCCCTTCCGTGCCCTGTTCTGGTGCCTTCACACCAGAAGCAGGTGCTGATGCCAAGTTAATAATTTAAAATGTTTATTGGAGTGGGGCATGATGAAGAATAAAGGAGAGGAAGCAGAGTGTGCAAAACAAAACACCTTGGACTATGAAGCTGGCCTGAAAAAATCATCAGGGATCCTGGATCAGATTGCCCATTGAAGACATGCCATGTTGGGAAGAAATGGCCCTGAGTATACTTGCAGTGCTCATCTTTGACTGGGAAGAGCATTATCTCTATCCTGAAGGTGCTGCAGCTGGATGCTGTCAGCTAACTGTACTCTTTGCAGCTCGGTGATGAGTTTTACGTTGAAGGGAGGTAAAGGTGGTGCCTCTCCATGGTTTCCACAGACAGAAAATCCACTGGGACTGTTCATTTTTCATTGACACTGACAGGGTTGTGTTTTCAGCTGGAGACACTGAGTGGATAAATCAGCACATAAATGTGACCTCCTTTCTTCCTTTCTTTCCTATGGGCTGACATGGCTATAGAAGTTTCCATGTCCATGGGGCCCACACGTCAGCTGGCCTACTGTCTGCTTTTTTGCTTTCTCTCTGGCATCGCTCTCTTCTTCCTATCAGGCAATTGAACTGGGTGACTGTCCCGGATGCCGAGGTCACCTTAGATCAATGAACTCCTTCTTGTGTTTTGGCATTTTTCTGGTGAATCCCTAAGCTCCAATAAGTCTGCAGCATTGACTTTTGACTTTAAGCTGCTGAGGCTCACAAGTTCAGGCATTAGGACCAGTCCTCTCTTCCAGATGTGGCAGAGGCTGCTACAGATTCACCTGAACCTGTTTCTTTTTCCTCCTGCTCAAGCCCCCAGTTGACTCTTCCCAGCCTCACTTGCAGCTTTGACCTTGTGGCTGCATTTTAGCCAGTGAACATGGGTGAATGTGATGCGGTGATGCAGTAGATTTGGCTCACAGTGGCTCAAAGAGCTGGAGGTTAAATTTTCAGGCATTTTGTGAGCTGGTTGTGAAGTTGTTGTTGGCTTGAAATTGAACAGGGTGGAGCATTCACATCATGAGAATTGGCAAATGCTACAGATCAGATTTTGATCAGGAGAGCTAGTTGTTAACCATTTACCAGCACACCATTACTTGGATACCTTCTAAAGGACTGACTTATAAAGTCCTCCCACACATAATCCATGTTCTTTCTCTTTCTGTACTGAATGGAGAGAGCCATTGGGACTGAGGGGAGGACAAAGCCACAAGATGGAAGAAGTTGAGGACCTGGAATGACCACATGGAAGACTTCTTGACCAGAAGCATCTACTCTGAATGACAATGCAAGAAATAAAATATATTGCATTCAGCCAACAAGAGTTCAGGTTTTATGTTACTGCTGTATTAGTCCTTTTTCAAGCTGCTGATAAAGACATGCCT
This sequence comes from Saimiri boliviensis, assembly GCF_048565385.1. Classification (NCBI taxonomy): domain Eukaryota; kingdom Metazoa; phylum Chordata; class Mammalia; order Primates; family Cebidae; genus Saimiri; species Saimiri boliviensis. The sequence goes on along the minus strand of NC_133450.1, from coordinate 70,694,303 downwards.
GAGACTGGATAATTTATAAAGAAAAAGAGGTTTAATGGACTCACAGTTCCATGTGGCTGGGGAGACCTCACAATCATGGTGGAAGGCAAAAGGCATGACTTAAGTGGCAGCAGGCAAGAGAGAATGAGAGCTAAGTGAAAGGGGAAACCCCTTATAAAACCATCAGATCTCATGAGATTCATTCACTACCACAAGAACAGTATGGGGGAAATCACCCCCATGACTAAGTTATCTCCTGCTGGGTCCCTCCCACAACACTTGGGAATTATGGGAGCTACAATTCAAGATGAGATTTGAGTGGAGACACAGCCAAACCATATCACTGCAGATAGCATTACTTCCACTGACTAGTATGTCAGAGTTTGGATAAGAGCAACATTTGCATTAACTTAACAGTTATGGCTGGGTGTAGTGGCTCACGCCTGTAATCCTAGCACTTTGGGAGGCCAAGGTGGGTGGATCATGAGGTCAAGAGCTCAAGACCATGGTCAAACCCTGTCTCTACTAAAAAATACAAAAATTAGCTGGACATGGTGGCACTCGCCTGTGGCCCCAGCTAGTCGGGAGGCTGAGGCAGGAGAATTGCTTGAACCCGGGAAGTGGAGGTTGCCGTGAGCCGAGATCGTGCCACTGCACTCCAGCCTGGCGCCTGGCAACATAGTGAGCTCTGCCAAAAAAAAAAAAAAAAAAAAAAAAAGTTATATGACTGTGGTTAGGTTGCATCATCTAGTTCTCTTTTTTCCCTCTCTGAAATGGAGATAATGAAAGCATCTATCTCCTAGGGTGCTTGAAGTTTCAAATGAGTTAATGAGCATGAAGCCCAGTGCCTGGTGGAATAAGTACATAACCAGTGTCTGTGATTATTAGTGTCCTTTGCACAGGGTTTTGGGTCTAAAACTTGATGTCTGCTTTCCATATGGCATCGTTCCTTGTGTTACATCCTCTCTAGGAACTGCATGCAGTAAGGAGGCTTCATTCTGGAGCAGGTTCTGGGCATTTACCAAATCCCTGGTTATGATATCTGCTACAAGATCTAATCCCACTATCATTTTTCATGACTGACATAGTAATACAATGTAACATCTAACAGGGGAGAAGGTAGAACCAGCTTCCCTCCAGAAGAAGTGGGTTTCCTCCAGTGATTTCCTACTGAAGCTTTGCAAGTACCCGGGTATAACATGCTGCAAATGTGAGGACTGTATCTCAGCTACTTTGAGCAACAGGCTATGTTCCCTAAATGAAAGGAAATTCAGCAGGGAAGGCATTGTGCAATACAATCCTAATGTAGCATCTTGGCATAAGCCCTTAGCAGATAACCTTGAGTGGCTTTGGACACATATGCAGCTGGGTGTTTCTGCTCCTGCCTCTTGACAGTCCATGGGACTCCAGATCCAAGATGTCATATATGCTGGAATCTTCCACTGACCCCCACATCCATTCTTCACCCATCTCCTTCAACGATCTGCGTGAACCGTCAACAGGTGCCTTTGTCTTCTGACTTCCAGCTGGTCCAGCCAATGGGAAGTTCCAGCAGGAGCCAGGGAGTGGGAGGGGAGTTGGGGTGTGGTGTCTGTGCCCCTGGTTCCCTTCCTGCCATGGTGCTGCAGGTTGGTTGAGTTTCCTGGTGCCTGTGGAGCACCTTCTCCTACAGCTGCTCTGCCTGAGTCTGGGAGCTGGATTTTCCTCTCCTCTCTTAGGTTGGGGGTAACAGCTCTGCTCTGTTACTACCCCTGAGGTACTGCATTGTTTTCTTCTGTTTAATTGAACTGGCCTAAACTTTTGAAAGAGTTCCTTCTGTGCCCAACCAGCACTACGGTCAGCTGGCTTTGTGCTCTCTGAGACTGAGAGATGTCTAAAGCTGATTCTTCCCCTAAGAGGGAACTTTTTATAGATTCTTGAGGTTCATCCCACCCCAGTGGGGAAGGCCTCTTACCTCCAATTCTCTGGATCAAAGCACTTGCATTTTTCTCTGGCTGTCTCCAGCCTCTGCTGCTGGCAGTCAACTCCACTAGGTTGCCTTTGTAGGGCTTCCATTGCCTCTCCAGGTGGTCTTCTTGAGGAGGATTGAATGTGGGCTCACCCCAGCTCTCTCATTCTGGAGTCACTCATGCAGTCCATGGAAAACATGATTTCTATGTCCTGACAAACTCAAGGCAGCTGGTCCCAATGGAGCCACCTCTCTTGGCTGGTGCCAACTTGTCGTTCAGCTAAACTCTTGTCCTTGGGACACCAGTCCTCTGCTACACACTTCTAACCTGCGGAAACTCCCTGCTATATATACTCAGTCATCTCCTTGAAGCTCATCTTTAGATGTGAATGGGGAGATACTCCCTGCCCTCCAGGAGGGTATGGCTTATCTCACATCTGGGTCTTTTCCAGAAAACACTCCCTGTAAGCCCTCTCCCAAGCTCCGTGTTGACCCTTACATACCCTCAGTGTGAGCAAGCAGTTGTCTAAAAAATCCACCTTGCTATCCATTGTCTGCCGTATCTTGGTGCCTCACTCAAAGCTATTAGACATCCCGTTGCATAATTTCTGTGCAGCTATAGGAGAAGACTGGAGGTGAGATTTTATGGCTTAGAAGGAATCAGAGTGAGTGATGGAGGTTTGAGTGGTCTCCCTGGGGGACTGAGGGCAAAGGTCCTCTTCCCTGAGTCCCTGTTTTCTCATCAATAGGACTTCAAAAGCACTTCACAGGGGGTGATGAAGATTTCAAGAGGCAGAGCATTGCACAGGGCTGTAGAGGGGTCTTGGTCATCAGAGTAAACCACTGTTCTTGGTCATCTGCATGTGTGAAAGCTCATTGACTTTCCACAGCAAGCCTGTGTAGCAGGCTCTATTGTTAACTGTAGAAAATAAAAGTAAATAGAAGTTCCAATTCAAAGCTTTCTTCTTAGCTTATTAAGGATGAACGATTGCTTCTTCAAAGGTTGATTTACTCTGAAGACTTTTGTTAATAATCCTAAGTAGCTGTTAGTTGTAACAAAGAAATAGGTGTATTCTGTGTTCCTAGTTCTTATACTGTAGCCTAGATATCTGCCCTGACATGTCTGGACAAGCCCAGGCAGGCCTCAGCCCATAGTTAATTGCCCTTCCTTATTTGGAAGTGTTATTGCTTCTTTAAATCTTTTGTGACTGACTTTCTCTTTTCCTTTGTTCTCACTTGCCTTTACCCTTTTAGGAAAAGTTTTGAGTTATTAGCCAATCGGTATAGTTTAGATTGTGAGGCCCAGCTCCAGCTGGCCCCTACTATTACACAGCATAGCAGTAGGGGCCAGTCCATAAGGGATAAATATGTCTGCCTTTCCTTTGTTCTTTGTACTCTCATGGCAAACTGCTGGCAAATGTACCCTTTCTGCAGAAAGTAAAGGTGCTTTGCTGAGAGAAAACTTATATTCGAGTGTTACTTCTTTTGTGGCACTGAAAATTTATGTATACATTAACACCCCTGTTTCACAAGACAGATATAAATCTTGAAGATGTTGAGTAACTGGTTAAGGTCTTCTGTTTATTAAGAAGTAAAGACAGGATCTGAACTTAGAGTTGAACTCTGGGATGTTGCTCATCACTGTGCCCTGTAATCTCCTGACAAGGGTTGGTTCCTTCCCCCATCCCTTGCATTCAGTTCAGCTGGCTTGATTCCAGTCCTCCCTGCCATGCATCCCACACCCAGCTCTATCCTCACAGTAGCTCAACAAGTTACACAGCGGATTGTGCCAAAAATTGGGAGTTACAGCTCATGGATGAGCATTTGGAGGCATTTGCACAAATCTGGGTTTTGGAACAAACTGGCTCTTTATATACCTGACAGTCTGCATGCCAGACTTCCAAAGCCAATCTAATCTCTGCTCTTGGACAAGGATAAAATCTACTAGCCAGCTGTTAACAAAGAAAACATATATCTTATAACTTGGCAGATAAGAGTGCCACACTTCCAGGCCACATGAGAAAAATGGGCTGTCTTCTTTCCATCACCTTGCTGCCACCTCCTTGACAGGGTAGCCAGCCTGTAGCCCACAGCAGCCTGCACATCAGGAGCTGCCACCTGTTTCATCAGCCAGGCAGGCAGTTTTCACCAGATTGTGCCTTTGGGCTAGTCATCTGCTCAGCCTGAGCCTCTCTCCATGGACTAGAGGATGCTAAAAGTCCCCCTGGCTATAACAATAGATTGTCGCAGGACAGTGAGGGGCTCAGATGCTGAGATAGGTTCACAGACAACCAGACAAAACAGAAGTCAGCATTTTGAGATCATATATGTTAAATAAAGGGGAAGAGGGAAAGAGGCAGAGCTTGTGTTCTCAGGATCTCAGAACTCGTTGGAATCTCTGTTCTTCATCCTGTTGCACATAGACCCTGACTGTGAAAAGAGACTCTGTGTGGTTGTCTTGGGTTGAGCTCTTTTGATTGCAATTGACATAATGCAAACCCTTCTTTTTTAAGTTCCTGGGACCACAACCCAGGAAGGGAAGGGCTGCACGTGGGGCTCAAGGATACCTATGCATATTTGTGTTTGTGTCCTCACTCTGTCCAGCCAGCTTCCCCCCACAGCCGGGAATCAAATAATGTGCTATGGAGTAGTGGGTAATCATAGGGGCTCTCATATCAGTCTGTCTGGGTTACAACTGCAGCCCTTCTACTTAGGGAATCTGTCCCATGAGCAGTTTGTTAACCTCTCTGAGCCTCAGTATTCTCCTCTGTAAAATGTTATCTCATAAGGTTTTGCAAATATTATTGAGTATACAATAAATTCGAGCTATGGTGATGGTAATGATGATAATGATGATTATGTTGGCATCTCACAGCTTTGCCACTGAAGGGGCTCTGATACTCTTCCTAACTTTTTGTTCTAATTGTCCCAGCCAAGATAAAGTGACTAACACTAGACCATTCAACTCTGGCCACATGACAGTTTACTCTGATTGACTCATTCATGAGCCAATTGAAAGTAAGGGGGGAATAGCAGAGAGGTGGGATTTGAAAGATGGCAGCTTCTGCTAGAATCACATCATATTAGAGAAGAGCAACGCACAGAAAAAGGAAATCCTGGTTTTGCAAACCAAAGTGTGGGTGTCCACTGATAGGTACAGCAGTAGATTCACCATGAAGACTAATAGGACCTCTCACTGAACAGGACTTCATAAAACACTGGGCAGGGCTGTGGCAATGTGCTCACTGGGTCATATGTTTTGTTAAAGTACAATCTTTCTTTTTTTTTTTTTTTTTTTGAGACGGAGTTTCACTCTTGTTACCCAGGCTGGAGCTCAATGGCGCGATCTCAGCTCACCGCAACCTCCGCTTCCTGGGTTCAGGCAATTCTCCTGCCTCAGCCTCCTGAGTAGCTGGGATTACAGGCATGTGCCGCCATGCCCAGCTAATTTGTTTGTATTTTTAATAGAGACTGGGTTTCACCATGTTGACCAGGATGGTCTCGATCTCTTGCCCTTGTGATCCACCCGCCTCGGCCTCCCAAAGTGCTGGGATTACAGGCTTGAGCCACCGCGCCCGGCCTTAAAGTACAATATTTTAACCACTGCTGGCTAATGCTACTATCTCTTTCCAATCTGGTTTCCCCCCATCACATATTCCTTCGTGTATGGTGACACTGAGGTGCGTTCGAGCATATTTAGTATCTGACAAAAGGAATTATCAAGTTAGGAACAGATTTATTTTGAGTTTTATGAAATAAATTGATTTCTTTCACAGTTACTTTCACATATAGTTAGGCTATTGCTAGCAGGAAGAGCTTCCAGGAAAACTGCCACTCATTGAACTTATTGAGCTGGCGTCATGACCAAAGGTAAAAAGAGGCCAGAGATGAATTCTTAATATGAACATTATCTATGGTACCCAGCACCAGAATTGTGAGGTTAATGGAGGAGAAACAAGGTTTGAAATATATAAGAAGGAAGCTTGTCTGGAAAATTTCTGATTCTATCAAGCTTCCAGAGTCTCATAGTTGGATGGTTTTAAACATCACAACTTGGACTTTTCTTTGAAAAGATGAGGTTAGTGAGAAAGTCTGCACCTTATACAACTGTTCAAGCCACATACTATGAACTCTGAGAAGCTACAAGATGCAAAAACTTTATTCAAGATGTTGGTGTGTAGTGGCGTTTTAAATTTGCACTTCCATGATAGCTGATGATGTTTTCAAAAGGTTGTTGGTTATTTGTATGTCTTACTCTGTGAAATGTCTGTTCAAGTCTTTTGTTCATTTTTAAAATTGGATTGTCTTTGTTTTTATTATTGAGTTATATACAATCTTTATGTATTCTGACTACAAGTTCTTTGTCAGATAATGACTATTTATTTTCTGATAGTATCTTTTGAGAAGTGGAAATTCTGAATTTAATGAAGTCTAATGTATTAACTTATTGTTTTATAAAGAGTGTTTTCTGTCTGTAGTCTGCCCAAGGTTGGGTAGATATTCCCTTGTGTTTTCTAACAGAAGTTTTATATGTTTAGCTTTTACCTTGGTCTTTGATATATCTCAAATTAATTATACACATGGTATGAGTGAAGGGTTTAGATTCATTTTTTTTCCCATAGAGATGCTTAATTGCTTGAGAACTATTTGCTGAAAAAACTCATTTCCCCATTAAATTGCATGGGTACCATCATCAAAATTAATTGGCCTATTAGTTACAGGCTTATTTTTGGCTTTCCTGTTCTGTTCCATTGATCTCTTTGTTTCTCTTCAACCCAATGCCACAACATCTTGTTCACTGTAGTTTTAAAGTGAGTCTTGAAATTAAGTGCTATAAATTCTCCCACTTTATTCTTTAAAAAACTGGTTGGCTATTATACATCCTTTGAATTTCAATATGTATTTCAGAATCAGCTTCTCAGTTACAACTCAAAAAGACAGCTGAGATTTGATTGCGATTGCACTGAATGCATAGACCAAAGTTAGGGAAAACTGAAACCTTAATATTAAGCCTTTTGATCCATGCACATGTAATAATATCCACTTATTTAGATCTTTTTAAATGTTTCTTGGGCCAGGCATGATGGTTTATACCTGTAATCCCAGTGCTTTGGGAGGCTGAAGCAAGAGGATCTATTGAGACGAGGAGTTTGAGACCAGCCTTGGGCAACATAGCAAGACTCCCTCTCTACCACAAAAAAAAAAAAAAAAAAAAAAAAAAAAAAAAAAATCAGCTCGGTTTGGTGGTGAATGCCTGTAATCCTAGCTATTCAGAGGCTGAGGAGAGAGGTTCCCTTCAGCCCAGGAGTTCAAGGCCGCAGTGAGCTATTATCATGCCACTGCACTCCAGCTTGGGTGACAGAGTAAGATCTTGACTCTAAAAATCAATCAATTGATCACTCAGTCATTCAATGTTTCTTAGCAAAAGTCTATAGCTTTCATGCACAAGTCTTGGACATATTTTTAAAATTTATTCTTAATTGCTTCATATTTTTTGCATTGATATTTTGCTTCCAATTTGTGGGGGAAAAGCATTTAGTTTTTCACCATTACATATAATTGGAGTTATAGTTTTTGTTTTTACGTATGATTTAGCATGCTGAGAAAATTCTCTATATTTCTAGTTTGCCAAGATTTTTTAAAAATCATGAATGAATGTTAATGTTTTCAAATGCTTTTTCTGCATCTACTGAAATGATCTTATGCTTTTCTCTCTTTATTCTGTTAATATGATAAGCTACATTGATTTCTAATTGTTAAACTAACCTTGTATTTCTGGGATAAGCCTCATTTTTCTCTTTATTTATGGAAAAATGTAATTTGCAAGTTTTAAAAGGACTCTTACATCTATAAAAATGTCTGTATTTGATTTTGGAATGAGGCCAATGTTGCCCTCATATAATGAGTTGGGAAATGTTCCCAACTACTTTATCGTCTGAAAGTGTTTGAGTAGCTTTGGCATGATTTATTCCTTACACGTTTGACAAAATTCAGAGAATCTATCCAGGCCAGCATTTTATTATGGAGAAGGTGTTAAATATCAAATTAAATTATTTTAGTAGATATAAGGCTATTTAGGTTTTCTATTTCTCCTTGAGTGAAGTTTGATAGCTTTTGTCTTTGCAAAATTTATTTCATCAAATTATCAAATTTATTAACAATAATTGTAATATGCCTACATAATCATCTTAATGTCTATCAGTATATAATGATGTCTCTTCTTTTATTTCTAATATTGGTAGAAAGCATCTTCTCCCTTTTTTGATAAGTCTAGGTAGCTATTCATAACTTCTATTGATCTTTCCTTAGAACCAGCTTTTAGTTCTTCGAGTTTGCTGGTTTTCTGTTTTCTATTTCATTGACTCTGTTCTTACCTTTATTATCTCCTTCTTTCTACTTAAGTTTAACTTGCTCTTCTTTTTATAGCTTCTTAATTTGGAAGTTTAGATTATGTGAGAGCTTAGATTTGTTTATAGGTGCATACTTTATGTTTCCTGATGCAAATGACAATTCTACTTTTACTATAATTTTCCATTTTTTCATTTCTAGTATGTAAAATAAAATTTATTTTTAGGCCAGGTGTGGGGGCTTACACCTGTAATCCTAGAACTTTGGGAGACTGAGGCAGGCAGACTGCCTGAGCTTTGGAGTTGGAGATCAGCCTGGGCAACATGGCAAAACCCCATATCTACTAAAAATACAAAAAATTAAACAGACGTGGTGGAGCGTGCCTATAATCACAACTACTGGGGAGGCTGAGGCACAAGAATTGCTTAAATCTGGGTGGTGGAGTTTGCAGTAAGCCAAAATTGTGCCACTTCACTCCAGCTTGGGTGACAGAGTGAGACTCTGTCTCAAAAACAAAATTATTTTTGTATGTTGATTTAGATTTCACAATCTTGGTAAATTCACTTATAAGATCTAGTAGTTATTTGGTAGATTCCTTAGGGTTTTTATACACATCTATTGTCTGTGAATGAAGCCAGCTTTACTTTTTCTTGTCCAACCTTTATAATTTTTTTAAATTTTTCTTTCCTTATTGCACGGGCTGGAATCTCCAGTACAATACTAAATAGTAGTGACAGCAGATGTACTTGTATTAATACATTTCTAATCTTCTACCATTAAATAGTATGTTGGATTTTAGTTTTTCTTCAATGTCCTATTAGGTTGAGGAAGTTATTTTTTGTCTCTATTTTGATGAAATAGAAATAATTTTTTAATGCCTCTATTGAATGGAGTATTTTCATAGTGTTTTATTACAATTCATTTATTGGCTTTTTATTTATATCTATTTTTAGAATTTTTTGTGGTTCCTCTAAGGATGATAACCACATTTTCAATTTATCACAGATTTCCATTTATTAATATTATGCCAATTCACATGGACCATAGGAAGTGTACTTCCATTCAACCTTGCACTTCTTTACACATTCTTCTTCATACATTTTATTTCTATGTGTGTTCTAAGTCTCTCATTATATTGTTATTCAAGTTGATATAAATACCCCCATTTTATTTTGAAGAGATTAAGAAGGAAAAGGTGTTTTTATACTTACCATATAATTACTATTTCTGGAGATCTTCATTCTTTCATGCAGGTCAGTTTACATCTGGTATAATTTTCCTTCAGCCTGAAGACTTTCTGTAACATTGTTTTGTTTCTGTTCATACAGTTCTTCTAGTGACAACCTTCTCATCTTCGGATTTATTTTTATGTCCTGATTTTATCTTCATTTTGATGAATATTTTTGTTTGGCATACAATTCATTTTAGGTTGCCATTCTTTTTTTCTTTTGGCATTTAAAAAAATTTCATTCGTTGTCTTTCATCTTTTATTCTTTATTAAAAGTTCATGGTACTTTTTATTACTGCTTCTTTGTGTGACTGTTCTCCCCACCCCTACCCCTAGTGGCTTTTTTTTTTTTTTTAAGTCAGAGTCTCGCTCTGTGCCCAGGCTAGAGTGCAGTGGCATGATTTCGGTTCACTGCAACCTCCACCTCTTGGGTTCAAGTGATTCTCCTGTCTCAGCTTCCCAAGTAGCTAGGAATACAGGCACATGCCACCACATCCAGCTAATTTTTTTTACTTTTTGATAGTGATGGGGTTTCACCATGGCCAGGATGGTCTCAATCTCCTGACCTTGTGATCCACCCACATTGGCCTTCCCAACTGCTGGGATTACAGATGTGAGCCACCACACCCAGTCCCTAGTTGCTTTTAAGATTTTCTTTTTAATAACTGGTTTTCAGCAATTTGATTATGATGAATCTTGCTGTGGTTTTCTTGGGATTTGTTAAGTTTCTTGGCTCTCTGAGTTGAACATTTTTTATAAAATGTGAAATATTTTTTGCTGTTATTCTAAAAGAACATTTCTGTAGCAATCTTTCTCTCCTCTCCTATGGCTTCAATACATTAGACTGCCTGATATGTCTCATGGGTCAGCAAGGCTCTGTTCATTATTTCTAAGCCATTTTTCTCTTTAAACTCCAGTTTGCACAGTTTCTATTGCCCTGTTTTCAAGTCTAGTGGCATTTTCTTATGTAGTATTCAAACTGCCATTAACTCCAGACAGTGAATTTTTATTTTTATTTTAGATATTGTCTTTTTTGGCTTTAAAATGTCCACTTCATCTTTTTATATAACTTTCACTTCTCTATGAGAATGTCCTTATCTGTTTATTCCTTATGTCCATCTTTATTCCTAAAATACATTTTAACAACTGCTTTGAAGTCTTTTCCTGCTAATTACAAAGTTCATGTTATCTCTGGGTCTGTTTTCTTTTTTGTTTGTGTCATACTTCTTTCATTGCATATTTGAAATTGTGGATGCCATGTTGCTGAGAGCCTGGATTTTATTGTCTTTCTTTATAGAATATTGTATTTGGTTTTATTTGGCAGTTAATTTACTTACAGACTAGCATGATTTGTTTTTATAGGCTGTTTTAACCTTTGCTTGGGAGTTAGAGTAGTCTTGATTCTATGGCATGACTTTTAGAGGGCCTCAAATGCATGGTGCATTTAGCAAAGTCTTTCTACTCTGGATAAATCGAACTCCTGTATGTCCTGGCACTGTTTGATATCCAGAATCTCTGTTTAGCTCACAGACTCTCCCAGCAGCTATTCTCTGCCAGGTCTCAGGGAGTCTCGATCAGCCTTCTAACACACAACATATTATATTGCAATAAACTGAAGAGAACTCCTATGCAGGTTTCTGGAGATCTTTCCCTGGGAAGTTTGTCTTTCTCCAACTCTACACTGCAGATCCCAGGCACCTCAGCAGCCCCAAACTCTGGTTTCTGTCTCATTAGCTCAGTGACACTGCTGTACTCTGCCTGGGCTCTTCCTTCCCATACTGTGATCCAGATCATGACTCCAGGTAGAATGCCAGGGTCATCTTAGGGCCCATCTCATTCCCCTCTCTCAGAGATCAAATTCCTGTGCTTCCTGTTGCCTGATGATGCTGAAAGCAGTTGTTTTATATATTTTGTTTAGTTTCTAGTTGTTTATGGCAAGACGGCTAATCTGGTATCAGATTATGGTCCAAAGAAGTCCCTTCAGAGTTTCAAAATAGGTAATTTGTTGTAGGTTTTCTTTCATTATTAAAAAAGTTCCCTTTCACATCTAATTTTTCATTTGCGATTTTGCATTCTTTTTCTTAAGGAGGAACCCCAAATAGTAGAACCCACAAAATCGAGTAAGCCACTTCTAAGATTATGTTCTTGAACGAAAATGAAAGTTCATTGTACAAACATAACAAAAACTTCCACAGAAATCAGTGAGGAGGAATGGGATGCTGCTAGGTTCAGGACAATTCAACTGGGGAGTGTCTGAAATGGATGCTTCTCCGTGTCATGGTGTATCCACCTCTCTCCACTTGTGTCAGCTAGTGGCATACAGCATGTCGCGTTCACATGTCTTTGGGTTTGCAAGCGTGCCTCTTTGAAGGCTGCAGGTGTGTGGGCTTCCTGGAAAAACTTGGATCCTTGTTGTATTAGCCAGGGTTCTCTAGAGGAACAGAACTAAAACAGGGGAGTTTATTAAGGAGTATTGACTCACACAATCACAAGGTGAGGTCCCACAATAGGCCGTCTGCAAGCTGAGGAGCAGGGAAGCCAGTCCGAGTCCCAAAGCTGAAGAACTTGGAGTCCAGCACGGGAGAAAAATGCAGGCCAGAAGACTAAACCAGTCTAGTTTTTTTTTTTTTTTTTTTTTTTTTGAGACGGAGTTTCACTCTTGTTACCCAGGCTGGAGTGCAATGGCGCGATCTCGGCTCACCACAACCTCCGCCTCCCAGGTTCAGGCAATTCTCCTGCCTCAGCCTCCTGAGTAGCTGGGATTACAGGCACGCACCACCATGCCCAGCTAATTTTTTGTATTTTTAGTAGAGACGGGGTTTCACCATGTTGACCAAGATGGTCTCGATCTCTTGACCTCGTGATCCACCCGCCTCAGCCTCCCAAAGTGCTGGGATTACAGGCTTGAGCCACCGCGCCTGGCTAAACCAGTCTAGTCTTTCCGCGTTCTTCTACCTGTTTTTATTCTGGCCACTCTGGCAGCTGGTATAGATGAATGCCCACCCAGACTGAGGGTGGGTTTGCCTTTCCCAGTCCACTTACTCAAATGTTAATCTTATTTGGCAACACCCTCACAGACACACCCAGGAACAATACTCTGCATCCTTTAACCCAATCAAGTTAACACTCAATATTAACCATCACACTGGTGTGTCATTTCCAGACTCAGGTTGTGTGGCAGCAGACACCCAGAATACATTCTCTCATGATGATGTCAGAAGCTGAAGAGGGAAAAATCCAAATGTAAAAGCATATGCCAAGCTCCACTTGCATCACGTCCACTAACATTCCTTTAGCCAAAGCAAGCTGCGTAGCCAAACCCAAAGCACACAGCTGGGAAATTAAACTTCACCATTCTTAAGCCATGGGAGATGAGGAAAGGGAGAACACAGGACACATTCTTCATCTATATATATAATATGTATCTCTTATATCATCTATATATAACTCTTTTCTATATATCATCCATATATAACATATAACTCTTAGAGTTATAATTAGACCAGTTAGAATAAATCATTCAATCTACCACACTGTCCATGTTTTCTGCTCCTCTTCTGGTCACCTTACTCAAGCCTGTAGGCATGCATAGTTCCCATCCCTCTGTATGTCATGGAAGGGCTCAATATATTCATTCTTCTGACCTACATTTTTACTAGAATCCCCTATTTCTATCTCTTGGAAACTGGATTGGCTCAGCCCATCCTTTTAAGCCAAGATATATACATACATCAAGGGTCCTCGGACTGTCCGTGGAAAGGTCAGTGCTTGGGTCAGGCATCCATCCTTGGACCAAAATAGGGGGCATTCTTGAGCAAACAAGAGTCTGGTACTGTTTTCCTGCAGAGTGCTTCCCAATGGCAAGACAGCCACCACTAGAGAGGAAGCTGGGCATGGATGGCATCATGACTGGCACTACAGAGTGAATCATAAGAACATCTGCAGCAGTATTTGCCTCAAAGAGTCTTGTACCTGGCAGGAGGCATGAGAGGTGGCTGGAGCTGGCAGAGGTTGGGAAAATAGTAATGGAGGATATTGCAAAAGAAGGAGTGTACTGGTCTCTTCTGGGAAGACTGGGGATAATAGAATAGACAGGAACTAAGTGATATTTAAAATATCTACTCACCTGTATGGCATGGGCACCAGCTAGTAAGAACACACTACTAACCAATCAGAACAGGTGTCGGCCATGACACCCAGTACATCTGTACTGGCTGCTAGCAGCTGAAGACCAGCTCTGGAAGAAGGAAAGGAAACAGATGGGAGGATCTAGGATAAGACTCCCAAACCTTGTTGTACCTAAATTTTTGGAGGCATAGTCAAATAATATGAAGTATTTTTACTGCAAGAAGCAACAATTAGTCTAGTGTGTTTTTATCCATCTCTGGAGATTCTATTTAGATGTCATTGCGTCCTCTAAGCAAAAAGTCCTCTGACAATTCATTTGTCTTAAGTCCACACAGCTAGGAAGTAGTGGAAACATTAAGCTCCATACACTTTTCAGTGAGAGCTCACTTAGCAAGAGGGGTCTAGAGTGACACGCTGGTGGTTAGAGGTAGTTACTAAGGTTAATCTTGAAGAAGCTGAATGGAACTTGTTACTCCTATGTCTTTGGGAAATAAAGATAACAACTTTCATTCAGCAAGCCCCATGCATGTGCCAAGGACCATGTTACGTGTTGGGCATGCACCATCTACAAATCCTTACAAAGCCCTTGCCAGGGGGCATCTCATTTTGTAGAGAATGAAGCTGAGGCCCAGAGAAATGATAAATGTCAGAAATTTAAATGTCATCTACTGGCACGGAGACCCAGAACACTATGGTGACTTCTTTCAGCAGCTGTGACTGGTTATGTCTCTGCAAAAGTAAGGAGGCAGAGGAGGAGACGTGAGCACTGGCCCGGGAGCACGAGGATGTGGCCAACTCCTGAATGTGACTGGTGCCAGGTGTCCTGTCTCCTCCACGCCACAAAAATTCTTCTGAGGACCACCTGGAACAAAGAGGTTAAGCTATCTGTCTACACAGAGGGTTCTGAAATTGCAACACACACACCTTTGCCTTATGAATAAATATTTCTGTTTGTTCTCTTTATGGATAGAAGACAAGAGTTCAAATCTCAAATCACTGAGGAAGAGACCTTTGTGCTTACATTTCAATATGTAGCTACTTCCAAGTTCCTAATATTTAGTTTTCCAATCACATAGACCTTCGCCACCATCCCAGTGAAACTGCACTTAATTTTGACAATAAAAGGATTTTGAAACATTGTTGCATCTGAATCTTGTATCTTTATCATTTTTTAGTGAAAAAATTTAAATACACATATCTATCTAAATACATCTATCTCTATAAATTCTTTCATCTCTGCTATATATTTACTTTTTATCTATCTATCCTTTCTATATAATTTGTAATTTCTGGGATTAACTGCTAGCCAGAAGCACACGTTTCTCAGTTCCCCAAATGATATTATATAAAGATGTAATCCACACAACACTGAGAGACCAGAATTATTAAACTCAAAACAAGAAAATGAAGGCTCAGCAACTTTGAAGGTGTGATCCAAGATCAATAGTCAATACTTGGCAGCGTCGGACTTGAACACAGGCTTTCTACTTCCACATCTCAGTTCCATTTCTGGACAACTTCCTGGATCTCAGAAAAAAAAGGGGGGGATGGTCCTTGAGAAGTGAGGATTGGCTTTCTGCACCCACTTATTGCTTCAGTACTCACAGGCAATGGAATGATCCATCAACTTTTCTGGTGGAAGACGTGATAGGTGAGAACTATTGGCAGCTTGGGTGGCCAAGCCAACATGAAGCCAGAACAGCCCCTTGAAGCTGTGTTCACTTTCCTCTTCAACACTGAGGCAGTCTCAGAACTTGAGAACCCAAAGTTCCACAATACAGTCTTTCGAACTAAAAACACTAAAGTGGGCTCTTTAGAAATGAAAACAAAGTTACCAAAGAAAGAACATGGCCACAGCTGGACTTGGTAGCTCACACCTGTAATCCCAGCACTCTGCGAGGCCAAGGTGGGTGGATCACGAGGTCAGGAGTTCAAGACCAGTCCGGTCAACATAGTGAAATCCCGTCTCTACTAAAAATACAAAAAAAAATTAGCCAGGTGTGATGGCGGTCACCTGTAATCCCATCTACTCAGGAGGCTGAGGAAGGAGAATCACTTATACCCAGGAGGTGGAGTTTGCAGTGAACCGAGATCACGCCATCGCACTCCAGCCTGGGCAACAGTGAAAGACTCCATCTGAAAAGAAAAGAAAAGAAAAAAAGAAAAGAGAGAAAAAAAGAACATGGTCAACCTTGGTCAGGCAGTGACTCCAGAGGCTGCGACAACAGAGGTTTGGATGGTGAGAAGAAGAGAGAGTTATGGTAACCGTGGGCAGGACACCGCATTGTGGCGGCTGCCTGGTTTCTGTTGCGAGAATTACGAATCTCTTCGAAAACTGACTGAGGGGCTAGGCAAGCTAACCACGTATCCACTCCAGTAGACGCTACCACCGTTCATTCTGGCATGCGCAGGCTTGTGAGGAAGCGCCTGGAGTCAACCTTCCCTGGCTCGAGGTCTCAGCGATGCAATATCCTGTCTGCTTTGATTTGTGGCTGGCCCACACGGATGGGTCAGTCAATCTGTGCCTTTGGCCTTTCGTGCTAGAAACAACCCCTTCCTGGTTAAGAGAAAGATGAGATAAGGGAGACATAAAGTGTCGGCTTTAAATCTTGCCAGAATTAAGGCTGACTCACCTCTCTGTGTTTGTTTAACTTTGATTCCTTTAGTCCCAGTGAGACAGATCCTAGTTAAAAGCACTGTCCTCTTATTTTTGATTAACTGCAATGCTTAGGGCTATTCAGCTATGACCCCCCTGCTTCCTGCTCTTGGCTGGGAGGTGGGATGTTGCCAGTGCCCCAACAGGATGTTGAGATGTGCTGTCTTCTTGGTAGTTAGGGGTGGATGACAGAGTTGGATGCCCAAGCTTTGAAGCTGAGCTATGTAGCTGCTGGGTTGCTGTGCCAGGGAGGGAGGGATGACGACCTTTTATTACTTTCCCATGGAGACATGCAAGTATGACTCTTATCTCATTCTGGAAAAGTTTCCCCATGACTCCCTAGGGAAAAGGAGAAAGTAAACAAGCATACCTCTTAACAAAGTCTTTTAAGAGAAAATTGACAGTTACAGAATCTTGTTTCTTGTGGCAACATGTAGCCCATCTTCTGGGAAAAGTATCCAGAGTTTTATGTAACATGTTTATGAACAACAGAAAATATTGACAGTCTGTTCATCCCATCTGCTTCCCATGACAGGGAGGAATCGTTACCGAGCGGTGCCAGAGGGTCTCCTGGTCCACACGGGCATCTTTCTGGAGGTGTCCTGTTACAGGAGTCCTGCCTTTAGGGAGGGAGAGACCACAAGTCTCCTAGGTGAGCTCTTTTAGAAGAGAAATCAGGAATTTGGCCTCTGGAACTTTCTCTTCCCAATGCGTGGCATGCTCCTAGTCAGTCTGGGCTCATGAAGTCGCTGTTAGGAAAATGCCTAAAGGGCCAATGGGATTGTTGGTGCGGAGAACAGAGAGCCAGGGAAGGGGATGGCTTTCTCATGCTCTGCAGGCCGCTGGTAGGAAGGGAGCCGCCCAGCCAAGCATGGGGGTGGCCACATGTAAAGGAGAGGAAAGGGAGCTGATGCCCTGGTGCTTAGAGGAGGAGGAAGGAGAGGGAGAAAGAGGGAAGAATAAAGAGAGGGACAGAGGGAGAAGGGGAGGCAGAATGGGAGGGAGAAGAAGAGGCAGAAAGGGAGAGAGGAAGAGGGAGAGGCAGAGAGAGGGAGGGAGAGGCAGAAAGAGAGAGGGAGAGGCAGAGAGAGAGAGGGAGCGGCAGAGGAGGATGGAGGGAGAGGGTCTGAGGGAGAGGCAGAGAGAGAGGGAAGGAGGAGAGAGGAGAAGCAGGGAGGGAGGAAGAGAAGCAGAAGGATGGAAGAAGAGCCAAAGGGAGAGGGAGAGGCAAAGAGAGAGGGAGGGAGAGGCAGAGAAGGACGAAGGGAGAGGCAGAGAAGGACGAAGGGAGAGAGGGACAGAGGGAGAAGGAGAGGGAGTGAGGAGAGGGAGAGAAGAAGAGAAAGACAGAGAGGGACGGGGGAAATGGACAGAGGGAGAAGGAGAGGCAGAGAGAGAGGGAGGGAGAGTAATACGCAGAGAGGGATGGAGGGAGGGAGAGGGAGAGGCAGAGGAGGGAGGGAGGGAGGGAGGTACATGTCCTTGAAACTGGCTGTAAAGGACACCACCTGAGACCACTCTAGGGGATCATGGGGGAGGTAAGGGCAATGCTTGGGATGCTTTGAAGAGCAAGGCTGCGTGGTTCGCAGCAAAACATTGACAATGACCTTAAGGGTCAGCAATAAGAAAACAGGGGACTTTGCGTCGGTGTGTCTAAACCACAGAGCGCCGAACAACCATCACAAGGGCTTGCCCATATAGATCCATTGACATAAAAACATATCCATAATTGCCAGTGACAAAATTATTTGGGGGCCATGCTCATAGCATGAGGCCATGTTTTGTAAATTACAATATCCAATCTATTGTTTATAGGTCAATGCCTGGACGGCCATTCAAAGATGTCATCTAGAACATCTTGTGATGCAAATTACAGAATTGTGGAGAGCAGACCCTGGGGACAGTAGCTGAGGAGTGTGCCCTGCCTGAGGGCAAGCAGATTTCAAAATTCAAGGAAAGTGGACGCATCAAACAGATATGCAAGCCACCTGCTCTATAAATTACACACTAAATATTAATTGTGGTTGCTTCTGGGTAGTGAGATTTGGGAATTACCTGAATTTTTAAAAGTGCTTGTATAGAATTTTTAGAATTGTAATTCTTTTTTGACTGTGACTATGCGTGTGTGATTTATGAAGACAAGAGGAGGCTCGAGCTGCCACGTGAACTTCTATTTCTGTGGCTGGCATGAGGCTCCTCTGGGCCTCCCTGCAGGCAAGGGCCCCATGCAGACTGGAGGGAGCGAGGCCAGGAGGGGCCCCCAAAAACGTTTTCCCAGTGGCTCCCTGAGTGCCTTCATGAAGCAGCAGGAGCTGAGCATGAGCTGTGGGCCAGGCCGGGTGCTGGCAGCTTCAGCTGATCAGGCTCCTTTAATCCTTACAAAGCTCTTCCAGGTGGGGCTGTTGTTATCCCCTCCTACAGAGGAGGAAAGCTGAAGCTCAGAGTTCCTGTGAGCTGCCTGCAAGGTCACTTGGATTGAAAGAGGCAGAGATGGGACTCAGGACCAGGTTTCTGGCCATAGGGCAAGTGTCCCGCGTCTCCAAGCCACCAGGCTGCACTACCAGCAGCACACTGTCCCTCCACTGCTGGGACCTGAGCTTTCAAAGTTGCTTTCCCAGGGGAGAGGTGAAAGGCCAGTTGGATTATGATCAATACAGGGCCAGCTGTATTGCGATCGAGAAGTGCCAGGGTGATGGGAATCCATTACATTGTGAGACTGAGCTAGCCAGATGGCTCATCACACACACCACCTGGGGCAGGCAAGGTGCTGATGGCTGGTGGACGTGGGGCAAAGACCTACTTCTGCTGGGTTCCGGCTGCAATTATGGAAAAGTCCATTTGCTTCTTTTCTTCATCTTGTAAAGTGAGGATAAACACACACATCTCATGCGATTATTCTGTGCCCCACGGGATGAGTGGGAAGTGCTTGGTGGAGTATACGGTCTTGGCTTTGAGTATTGCTACTGCTGGCCAAGGCTGGGCTCGGGGCTCACTCAGATGTTGAGGACGGAGGGGCACTGCCTGCCTCTCCCTTTCATGTCCCTTCGCGATGGCTCCAGAGCTGGGGGAAGCTGAGTTTGCCCGGTGCGTGTTCGTGGTCTCTACTAAATTAGAAAGGAAATAAGACAGGGCACGCTGGGGCTGCGGGTGATGCTGCTCTGTCCAACACTGAACGGGCAGCTTTATTTCCAGGCTGGGGATCAGGACAACCTAGAAGAACCATCCAGGGAGCAGAGGACTGGAAAGGCCCTTTCCCCCCTCAATATATTTCAAATTAGTATACTTGAAAAATCACTGAGGATTCCATAGTCCAAACAAGACAGTCTCCATTTAACAGCATCACACTCAGTTTTTTTAAAAAAATAACACTATGTATAGGCAAAGGAATGATATTGAATTTTTTCGTATCCCACAATGTTGAAAGAAGAGACATCAAGTATTTTTTTCCATTGCACCTTTATTGTTTATTCTGTTAACTGTTCAGAATTTTCATACAGTCTTTCTAGAATCACACAGAGCCTGAGTAGCTCCTTCTCCCTGACCTTAATTTCTAACCAACCTCCTCTCATCTCTTGTCCTCAGTGTATGATATTCTGCCAGTGTCCAAAAAGTTCCCAGGGTTTTTACGGGGGAGGGAGAAGGGTGTGCGGTGGTCTTCCTGCGGCTTTCTCACCTCTCCACCTCCTCTCTTGCTCAGCAGCCTTTGGAGCCCCAAGGGTGAAGGAATCAGATACATCGGCTTTGGATCCTGACTCCACTAGTAGCCATCTGATCTCAGGGACATTGCTTGATCTCTCTGAGCCCTTTGCTTTTCTCTACAATGTGTGGGAAAGACTCCCTCTCTCACAGCGTTACTAGGAGAATTCGATGACTCTAGGTATCTAAAGCATCTGGCACAGTGCCTGGGCACACAGTAAGCACTACATGCACCTTAGCTTCCTTCCTTCTGGCTGGGAAGAGAAGACATCTGATAAATCAATGTCAGGGTCAGCTGCTCAGGGGCATTTGCTTTATAAAAGAGCGTATTTCCTTTAACAGAGCCCAAGAAAGGACTCTCTAATGGTGGAATTTCAGACACCATAGCATGGGTGAGGGAGAGATCTGGAGGCATAGACTATAGAAGCCTCAGAATCATTTGATCCAGCCAGGCAGACTGCTGCTGCTTCTGCCCAGGGTCAAAGCTGGTGATACAGTTTGGCTGTGCCCCCACCTAAATCTCAACTTAAATTCCCACGTTGCGGAAGGGACCCAGTGGGAGGAACTGAATCACGGAGGCAGGTTTCCCATGCTATTTGCATGACAGTGAATAAGTCTCACGAGATCTGATTGTTTTAGAAAGGAGAGTCTCCCTGCACACATGTTCACTTCTCATCTGCCATCACGTGAGACTTGCCTTTCACCTTCCACCGTGATTGTGAGGCCTCCTCAGCCACGTGGAACTGTAAGGCCAATAAACCTCTTTCTCTGGAAATTGCCGAGTCTTGGGGAGGTCTTTATCAGCAGGGTGAAGATGGACTAAATCAGCTGGCAATGGCAGAAGGAATACTAACTCTCTCGTTAAGGCCATGCCACTGTAGCCAGGCAAGGGCCTATTTCAGGGAGGCAGGAGAAGGGAGCTAATGTGTTTTTACTCAACCATCCCTGCCAGAGAGGAAGTAGCTTCATGTGGGTGTAAACCAGGGGCTTTAAGAATGCAGCAGTCCTTTAGGGCAATCATTAAATCCCCTCCTCATGCCCATTAAAAGTCACTTGTCACAGTGCTATTCTCACAGCCTGAACCACCATGAGCTCTCAGGGGGGAGTTCACGCGTCATTTACACCCCACCCACTTTTGAAGAGGATCCCGGGTATCTTGCAAAGGAAGAAGTAATGCACCTAGTACTGAGCTTTCCACCTTGTTCTTCCCAACTCCCACGGTACATGACCACTAAAATCAAAATCTGATAAACAAATGGTCACAAGAATGAAATAATAATGCTGCCAGTAAGAAGGTGAATATTCCATTCAAAAGTTCATCTGCAAACATAGCCACACGCTTCTTTCTCAATGGTAGTCCTTTTCATTTTAAGCTGATCTATCACTCGGCCCTTATTCATGCATAATTCTCAGTAAAGATATGGTGCATCTAGGTCTGCATGCCCACAATCGTTTTATATCTCTGATATAACAACAAAAAGCCACTCAATGGACAATCTTAAAACATGCACCAACCAAAACCATGGCTGGTAATATGGGAAAATGTCCTTCAGACCAAAGAGGCAGAGAGACAGAAAAAGGGAGGGAGGAAGGGAGAGAGACAGAGAGAACAAGAGCGCAAACATAAAAGACTCAAGATGAGACGAGAACATCTGCAGTTGGGGGAGGGGTGTGGGCAAAGCAGATAAAACCAAGGAAAGCTCTAGGGATCTGGGAGTGCTTCTCCAAGTATTTGGTTCATGCTAAAAAATAGAGCACATTTATTAAAAATATATATTTATAAACCTTGATATGAACAGATACACACGTCAAGCCAATGAAAAAAGAAAAATAAGTTATCTCCCCGGTATCAAATAGACACTTTTGATGAATGGGATGCCTGTCAAATGGTTGCCCCTGTGGTTTTTCCGCTAAATAACTCATCAAGTGAAGATGAAACACTTGTCCTGGGAGACACGCATCTGAGCCATGTCCGCCCTATTCATCTTTTCAAATACGTGATATCTGTCAGTGATCTGGAATAATGAATGTCTGCACCCATCCGCTCACCGATGGTGTCAGAGGCTGGTCTTCCAAGCACTCTTCTGGGCCCCCTGCCAAAGACGCTGAGTTCCTAGAGCTGCGAATGAGTCTTGTTGGAATCATTGTGCTTTAGTGTCTTCTGCTCCCTGCAGCAGGATTGGTCTATTTGTGTGACCTTTTATAAAGTGTGAAGGTGCATTTGATTGGGCGGCATGTGTGGGTCAAGCCTGCTTGTTCCTGCAGGGTTCGGCCAGTGATCCGCCGACACGCAGGACGCCTGTCTTTGGCCATCCTGAGGGCGCTGAGGATGCTCTGGGCCATTCACAGGGTGGTGTATATGTAGACAAATATGATCACGATCAGGTTCAGAATGGTCCCAATGATCCCCAGCATTGCCAAGACACTCTCCTCTTTGCTTTCTTTTTCTTGACCTCCTCTGTCTTCATCATTTCCACTCGTGATTACCATCTTGGTTGTAAATGTCTTTATCTTCCTCGCCAGGCTAACCTGTAATTGGAAAGAGCAGCACAAAAGATGGTCATTTATAAGCATCCTCTCCAAGCCAGGCAGAGCTGCAGGGGGTGGTGATCACATGCTTGCAGGCGAGACCATGGCAGAGGAATGACAAATCACACACACGGATCCCATCTTGGGACACCTTGCTCTTGACCACGGGAAAATGGCAGAACACAGCTCATCAGTTTAGAAGACAAGCATCCTGACATTGGTACTTAAAGAGGAGCCCAGAAGTCTACTCGGGCACCGCCCACTTGGTTGAGCTTGCTTTCTTCATTTCCCTTGAAGGAGAAACCGGGACAGCAGCACTGCAGTCAAACTAAAGTCTGTGCCCTCCGCCCGGTGGTGGGAATTTCACACACGCTCACATACTGTGTTACACCTAAGAAACATGCTGTCCTGATTATCCAGGAAGTACGCAGGGGGCATCACAGTCCTACCATACTAAAGCTCTGACTACGGTATGGGTCAGGGTGGCTGGAAGACAGGCAAGGTGATTCACTGAGACCAGGCAGGATGGTAAGGCGTCTATGCACGGTGTGGATGAGTAGTATCATGAGAAATTCTCATAATCCCTGGTAGAAATAGATACCGCTACAATCATTCCAGAGAATTTCCTGGCATTAGCTAGAAAAGTGAAGTGAAATATTCTACCACTGGGCACCTGCTCTGCCAGGTGTCTACCCTAGAGAAAGCTTCACCTCTGTGCACCTGGAGATGTGAGCCGGACTGCTCCCATGGGCTTCGACTGCCATAGCAGAGAACTGGAAGTTACCCAGATATGCACCGAGCGGGGAGCAGATGAACATGTGGTGGTCAGTCTCTACAGTGGAATATTATATAACAGTGAAATGAATCAATGACAGCTACATGCAACAACATGAACAAAGCCCACTCAGCGGAGGGAAAGAGCACATGGCAGACAAATTTGTGCAGCAGTTTGATTCTTAAAGGCTCAAAACAGGCAAAACCAAGTCATCTATTGTTTTAGAGATGTGCTCTTTGATTTTCATAACAAGCAACAGAATGATTAGCACAAAAACGGCTAGCACAAAACTCAGGAGAGTGGCTTTCTCCAGGCAAGAGTGGAGAGGCTGCCTTTAGGGCAGGGAACCAGTGGCCTTCAGATACTAGTCATCTGCCATCTGCTAAGCTTTAAACTGTTCCTTTAAACTGCAGGCATATCTTCCGGCTACTCTTTTTGTATGCATGATATATTTTTCAATAATCAAAATAACTTTTTATTTTCTAAGACAGAAAACATTGCCATCCAGGAGGTAGACTGGGCAGCCAAAGCCTTCTTTTCCACCAATGACTGATCCAAACCATATGTAAAATAGGACCAAAGTGCGTGGTGGTGACAGCCTGTCCCCTTGTGATGTGATGTGCACCAGGCCAGGCCCCTGGCTACACCTCCTCCATTACAGGGCTGCGCCTTCAGAGCCAGAAGGCTTTTCATGCTTCAGGGTTTGATGATGGTTAAGTTTATGTGTTAGCGTGACTGAGTCATGCACGCCCAGATAGTTGGTCATGTGATATTCTGGGTGTGTGTGTCAGGATGAGATTGACATTTGAATTAGGAGCCTGAAGAAAGCAGACTGCCCTCCTAAATGTGGGTGGTCGCTGGCCAGTCAGCTGAAGACCCAACTGAAACAAAAAGGCGGACATCCCCCAAAATTCCTCCTGCCTGCCTGCCTTCAAGCTGGAACGCTGGCTTTTTCCTGCCTTTGAACTCGAACCGTCAGTTTTCAGGCAGCTCTTCCTGGGCCTTGAGCCTGCAGAGCGTCAGATGGAACCACACCACTGGCCATCCTGGGTCTCCTGCTTGCTGGCTCACCTGACAGATCTCAGAGCTTGCTGGTCTCCAAAATCACAAGTCAGTTCCGTATAAGACATCTCTTTATATGCACCTGTATCTATCTTACTGGTTCTGTTTCTCTCATTCAAATGCTTAGGGCACATACCCAGGAAGGATCACAAATGGGAATCCAGGAATGTGGAAATGTGGCTGGGAAACGAAATGCCAGCATGCCTCTCTCTCTGTGCATGTGAGCTCCTGAAAGGGCTGGGTCGCTCCTTACAGAGCAGCCCTGGATCCGGAGCACAGTGTATGTGAATGAACATCTGTATGAAGGAGAGGCAAGCACATCAGTGAAGAATGGAGGGACTGAAGCAACATGAATGTATGCCTAAGTGAACAAATGAACGCCCTAAAGGCAAGTTTCACAACTCTGGTTTACTAGAGAGGCCTACAGTGGGTTCCTACTCCAATAGCTTGGCTAGGGAAAGCTTCTAGTTGGATTCATTTGATCTCCCTGCTTTTTCTCCCCTCGTATGCTTTTACTGATCTATAGTAAACATACAGGAAAGGGCACAAAGTCTAAATGTACAGCTTGATGCATTTTCATATCTGTTTAGCACTGAGATCAAGAAACAGAGCCTTCCAGCACCCAGGAGCCCCCCACAGTGCCCTGTCCAGTCACTGTCCCTACCTCCTGAAAACCACTGTCATGGCGTCTAACATTATCGACGAGTTTTGCCTGGTTTTGAATTCTGCGTAAATGGAATCACGCAGCACATCCTCTTTTGAGTCAGATTTCTTACTCTCAACACGTTTGTGAGATCTGCTCACATCGTTGTGTATAGCTGTGGCTCGTTCACTCTCATACGTGAACAGTATTCCATTGGATCACTACACCTACCATTTATGTCTGTATTCTATGGTTGATGGGCATTTTCACTGCTTCAAGTTTGGAGCTATTATGAATAACGCTACTATGAACATTCTTGTACCTATCTTCGGGCAAGCATGTGTATACATCTTTCCCAATATTTCACATGATGTTTATTAACATAAAGCTGAAAAATTTTACAGTGTGCACCCATAAACTCACCATCTCAACTCCATGACTAACATGTTTCCATAGTTGTTTTATCATATATCTGCCCATTTCTTATTCATCTATCTTCTTTTATGAGTGTATTTTAAACTACATATGTTATCATCACTATTATTATTATTTTGACACAAGCTCTTGTTCTTTTGTCCAGGCTGGAGTGTAGTGGTGTGATCATGGCTCATTATAGCCTTGACCTCCTGGGCTCAAGTGATCCTCCTGCCTCAGCCTCCTAAGCAGCTGGGACCACAGGCATGCACCACCATGCCCGGCTAAATTTTTTTAATTTTTTTTTGTAGAGACTGGGTCCAACTATGTTGCTAGGCTGGTCTCAAACTCTTGGGTTCAAGCAATCCTCCTGCCTCAGCTTTCCTAAATGCTGAGATTATAAGCGTGAGCCACTATGCTTGGCCTAAACTGCAGATATTTTTTCACTTTCCCTTAAACACTGCAGCCTGCTGCATGTTTTAATTACAGGTCAGTATTTATTTACAGTTTTCTCTTTTAATATAAAATTCACATGTGCATTTCCTATTGACTACATACAGACCTAGAAAAGGAGCTGCCGGGCACAGGGTATGTAGACATTTGACGTTAGTGGATACTGCTCGACAATTTTTCTTTTTTGAGATGAAGTCTCGCTCTGTAGCCCAAGCTGGAATACAGCAGCGCAATCTTCACTCACTGCAACCTCTGGCTCCTGGGTCTCGTTTCAAGCAATTCTCCTGCCTCAGCCTCCCAAGTAGCTGGGATTACAGGTGCACGCCACCATGCCCAGCTAATTTTTGTACTTTTAGTAGAGATGGGGTTTCACCACGTTGGCTTGGCTGGCCTTGAACTCCTAACCTTATGATCTGCCCTCCCTGGCCTCCCAAAGTGCTGGGATTATAGGCATGAGCCAATGCGTCAGGACAACAGTTTTTCAAAGTGGTTGTGTCTGTTTGCTAGTTTGCAGGTGTCAGTGGACACCCCCTTTTTATTTTGGTGATGCCATGCCTCAAACTTTGCACAAAGTCATGGGAAGTTTGTGGTAAGAACCTTAGAAATTCATTCCCTTTACTGTCCTGGACAGATGTCTACTCAAGCACTAGTCACCTCTTTAATGGAGTCTCTGATTTGTCATCTATCTTCTTAGAAAGACTGCAAGCCCTTGGAGGCAGAGCTTTTGAATCCCTACCTCCAAGCATGGTGCCAGGCACAAAGCAGACACTTAAGAAAATTGTGCTGAATGAATGAGTGGGTGCTGTGGGGCAACCTGGCGTCTCCCAGTCTCTGCAGGCCAGGGAATAGATGGCCACAGTTGGTCTAAGAAGATGCAATTAGTGCTGCCCTTATAACCAAAGACCCATCATCACAGTCACTCAAGCAAAGCAAAGTGCCTGCCATGGAGGCTGCTTGGTTTCAAGGCTTAATTTAGCCTCTTCCCTGAGTTAACCTGAGATAACTCTGACTCAGGAGGAAGTGGAGGGGAATAATCAGGTCAGCTGTGTTTACTTTCTGAGGACTCTGAAGCAAACAAAGACCTAGAACGGACCTTCTCCAACTCACAGAAGAGTTGCATCGCAAGCGTTTGTTCCAAGTTGCCTAAGTCATCAACTTGGAAACTTGAATTCCCCTACAGACCCCATGTTGGGAGTGTGGCTTGATTCCCAGGGGAGTAACTGAGGGCTTCCTTAAACAGAGTGGTTAGTGTAAGGCCGATTGCCTTGCCGGGAGGTTGGACACACCCACCTCTGCACCCGGCACCAGGCTCTGCACTCGGCACCTAGCTCTGCCGCATGGCTCCCCTGGAAGGTTCCAGCTGATGCAAGGCTCCTAGCCAGCTCTCCCACTGGAAAACCCGCCCAACAACCCGCCAACCAACAGCCAATCCCGCTCCCCTGGAGTCAATCAGAGCACCCAGCTGTTGCTCGTTCCTCCTAGCCAGAAAAACCCCACGCCCCAGGAAGTTGGTGTGACTTCCCTGGCCCCTTAACCCGGGACCGTGGAACCTTGCCTGGGAGCTGAATAAATTGGATTTTCATTTTCTTATACTGGCCTCAGTTTCCTCATTTTAAACTCGGCAATAACCCTTACAGTTAGAATATTGTTTTCTTTGGAAAAAGTTGTCTGGAGGATGAACAATGATGGAGAAGACTTACAGAACCCAGAAGATTAGCCTAGAAACCAGAACAATGACAGAGATGGGAGAGGAAAGCAGAAACAATAGGCGGCAAGTACAATCATAACTGCACATTTTAAAATGGGCTAGAGAGTGTAATTGGAATGTTTGCAACTCAATGGGTTGATGCTTGAGGGGATGGATACCCCATTCTTCATGATGTGTTATTTCATATCATGTGCCTATATCAAAACATCTAAAGTATCCCATACATATATACACCCATTATGTAGCCACAAAAATTAAAATTCAAAAAATTAAAACTAAACAGGAAGCAAAGGCTGGGGTCAATGTCTGACATAAAGCTTGCTAAAGGGTATACATTCATTTATCCACTCACTCATTTACTCATTTCACCTAGGGGCTGGGTGGAGGGAGAAGTAGGGATTGACTGATAACAGTAAAGATGTTTCTTTTTGGAGTAATGTGACAATATTCTAAACTTAGGTTTTTAGTGATGGTTGCACAATTCTAAATACGCTAAAGCCAAGAAACTGTACACTTCAAATAGGTAAATTTTGTGGTTTGTGAATTATATCTCAATAAAGATGTTAATTTTTAAAAGACAGTATTAGCAATAGTATCTGAAGTACAAAGTGCCCAGAAATAAATCTGATAAAATGTGTGAAATTTTTATAAGGAATATTGTAAAACTTGACTGAAAGACATAAAAGCAGATGAACATGAAAAGGAAGATATACCATCTTCATGGAATGCTAGATTCAATATGCACAATTCAATATCCTAAAAACCTCAGTTTTCCCTAAAGTATTTTACAGGTTTGTTGCAGTTCCAGTCAAAATTTCTACAGGGTTTTGGGTGATATTTGACAAGTAGATTCTAAAATGTATATCAAAGGGATAATAACACCCAAAATATTTACTAAAGAATAAGGTAAAAAGATCTGCCTCATAAGACATCAATATGTCTTAGGTCCAAGGCTTACACAAGGTGAAAATGGGTCTTTAACGAGCAGTGTTGGAACAACTGAGTCCCTATATGAAAAAATAAATGAAATCAAACCAGCAGCTCATCAGTTCCAGTTAGATTATAGATAAGAATAGAAAGAGAACACTTTAAAACTTTTATAAGCAATATAAAGGAATATCTGTATGACCTTGGGGTAGAGAAGGTCTATCTTAACAAGACATAAAAGCTCAAACTATAAGGAAAACTATGAAATTCAGTGACCTTAAATTCAATACCTGTTTATAAAAAAAAAAAAAAAATCATCAAAAGTGAAAAGTTAAGCCTCAACCTGGGATATATACTGTACATCATTCTAGTCTCAAATGAGTAAGAAAATGATAAATATCCAGTAGAAAACTGGGCAAAACCATGTCCAGGCATTTCTCAAAAGAGTAAACAGAGCCGGGCACGGTGGCTCACGCCTGTAATCCCAGCACTTTGGGAGGCCGAGGCAGGTGGATCACGAGGTCAAGAGATCGAGACCACCCTGGTCAACATGGTGAAACCCCGTCTCTACTAAAAATACAAAAACATTAGCTGGGCATGGTGGCGCGTGCCTGTAGTCCCAGCTACTCAGGAGGCTGAGGCAGGAGAATTGCCTGAACCCAGGAGGCGGAGGTTGCAGTGAGCCGAGATCGCGCCATTGCACTCCAGCCTGGGTAACAAGAGCGAAACTCCGTCTCAAAAAAAAAAAAAAAGAAAGAAGAAAAAAAAAGAGCAAACAGCCATGAAGAAGCTAAACCTTAGCATCAGAGAAATGCAAATTAAAACACAGTGAGCTACCATCAAACAGCCATCAGATTGGCAAGAACTAAAACATCTGAGAAGACCACCGAACACTGACAGAGTCTGTCGAGCAACAGGGACTCTCAAATACCTACTGCAGGAGTATCAGAGGATACTGTCACTTTGGAAAACAGGATGGCATTATCTTGTAAAGCCAAGCATACTCCCAGCAGGGGACCCTGCCATGCCATCTTGACGTACACACCGAGTACAGCTGCAAATGTGCAGCAGGGTACAAGGATAAGAGCATTTATAGACAGCAACATCAGCAGAAGTGAAATGCTGGACACAGCATCAACAGCCATCTGCTATGGCCTGGATCTACCATTGTATGTTCTCACGCTGGAATAACACACAGCGCTGAAGAAAAAATGCAATGTTGGAACATGCCATCACATGGATGAATTGCAAACACAGTATCGAGTGAAAAAGCATGTTGCAAAAGACCACAGAAAGGATGCTTCCACTTATGCAGGAAGTTAAGATATAGGGAGAATCTAACTATATATATATGTATTATTTTTTTCTCCAAGATGAAGTCTTGCTCTGTCACCCAGGCTGGAGTGCAGTGGTGCAATCCTGGCTCCCTGCAACCTCCACGTCCGGGTTGACACAAGTCTCCTGCCTCAGCCTCCCAAGTAGCTGGGATTACAGGCACCCACCACTGCGCCTGGCTAATTTTTGTATTTTTAGTAGAGACAGGGTTTCACAATGTTAGTCAGGCTGGTCTCGAACTCCTGACCTCATGATCTGCTGGCCTTGGCCTCCCAAAGTGTTGGGATTACAGGCGTGAGTCGCTGCGCCTGGCCGAATCTAACAATATTTTTTATGGAGATATAAGTGTGATAAAAACACAAAGAAAAGCAAGAGAATAATAAACCATAAAGCTGGCGTAGTGGTTTCCACTAAGTGGACAGGATGGAGAGGATGATCAGGTACCCTCTAAGCCACTGGTAATATTTCTCAAGCTGGTAGTGGGTACTTGAGTGCTTGTTCTTTATACTTATATTCTAAAAACGCTTCTCATATCTGTTCCATAATTAATAAGTCAATTAGTGATTTAATACTTATTAGTTAATTGCATAATTAACAATAAAACAATACTGATATTAAAACAACCAATTAGCAAAAAACGTTATTTTTAAAAACACAGGGTTTTAAAGACTGGGCATATTCAATGCTGTGCTGAATGCCAAAAGAAGCCCTGCATGGTAACCAGGAAGGGAGCCACTTTTCTGAAAAGACAGAATGCTCCTCATCAGCACCCCTACTGTGCCAAGGCGACAGGCAACTCGCTTTCAAACACAGTTCCCAGCAAGCCAGTCCTCTGCCGGGCTGCTTCTGATGAGCACACTTGAGAGTTTTTAATCATTTGCTTAATTAGGATGCATGTCTTGGAAAATAAACCACATGAGTATACAGTGACACAGTGCAGTGTGCAGCCTGGGCCTCGAGGCTGCAGGGCAGCTAGGGAGAGCCCTGAAGGAGGAGGCAGGGTTCAAGGTGGAATCCCAGCCAGTCAGGGCTAGAAGGCACCCAGGTCGCAGCTCACTGAGTCTGCTCAGCATCTATTGTCTTTCTTTTGGTATCAGTGTCTTGATTTTCCTCTGGAAAATTACTCTTCCCAATGGAGGCTGTCAATCAGGCTGCCATGGGGATGGGTTTGGATCCAGGCCTATAAGATGCTCTCTCTCTAGAGCTTAGTCTTAGGTAGGGTGATAGCAGATGGGTCAACTATAAACACTGACTCATCCTAGCCATGGTGCTGAAATGAGACTCCATTAGCTGCTGCCGTCTGGATGCCTGGAGCCAGGCTGATTTCTGCCCTTTTTAAAGCTCAATTCACCACTTCCACCTATCCCATGAACTACCCCATATCCCTGCAAAAATAATGTTTTTGCTTAAGGCAGTAGGAACCCATTTCTTACCCGTATCTGTTGCATAAACCAAAGAGATTTTACTTATACAGAAAACGTATTCAAGTTTACCTTGTTGACTTCTTTGAACTCACCCTAGGAGAACAGTCAGTGCTAACCAAGCCTCCTCTTGAAGACTTCCCATTATTCTGGAATTTACCACCTCTCAGGATGTATATTCTACCTGCCGATAGCTCAGTCAGGACAGTTCTTTGCTTTAAACCAAAACATTCTTGCTTAGCTTGCACACACAGAAACTACTTTTATAACCAGGAACTAAACAAAAGCAAGTCCTTGCTATCCTCTGCAAGGTAGCACCACAGTTTTTGAGACATTGAAACTGAAGGAATGTCAACTCTGGCTTCAGATATAACTGGGATCCAATCTTGTGTCAGTGGTTTATCAGCTGTGGGACTGGGGCAAGCTGCTTCATCTCTCTGAGCTTCAGTTTCCTCATTGATAAAGTAGGGGTAACTGTAGCTTATAGGATTAAAGATAATGGCTGCAAGTCTCCTAGCGTGATGAATGGCAACTACTATGATTAAGTGGTGGTGATGATGATGATGATGATGATGATGATGATGATGATGATGATAGCAATGATAATAGAGGCTCATTCTCATGACTTCAAGCCCTTTTGTCCAGCTAAGCACCTTCCATTCCTTGCTTGTCCACATGGCCCCTCCTAAGCATGATCCCTTCTCCTGGTAAGACCCACCCTAAAATCACAGCACGCATATGAAAAACACTACTCCAGAAAAAGTTTTTTCAGCCCAAACTGGGCAGGATTGTCCTCTCCACTACTCCAGAAAAAGTTTTTTCAGCTCAAACTGGGCAGGACTGTCCTCTCCCTCCTGGATGTGGCACACCCATGGATGCTAATAAGACCCACTTCACTCAGGCCGACACAGCATGCCATGGCTCTTAATGCCGCAAAGCCACATTGCTTCCTCCTGTTTGTGGAAGGTGAGCACTTTTAAGCCAAAAATCAGACTTGGTATTTACATGACAGTCCAGGGGGCTGAAATCTGTCCAGGGTGCCAATCTGTTGAGTTCACCTTGGCTCCTAGGTGACTGTCTTCCTACATAGCCACTCTCCTCCCAGCTTCCGATCATCCACACTGGATGTGCGCACTCTCCATACAGTTGTCTAAATGACTCATCTTCCAGTTTTTGACTAGGCTTCCAGCTTAAGGCCAGCTAGTTCATTAGCAGTCTTCCACGGCCATCCATCAGTTACTGTTTGCCTTCTTTGGCTCACATTTCTCTAAGGTTGCTATAAAGTCCACCTAGTGGCCGGGCATGTGGCTCATAACTGTAATCAATCCCAGCAATTTAGGAGGCTGAGGCAGGTGGATCACAAGGTCAAGTGATCGAGACCATCCTGGCCAACATGGAGAAATCCCATCTCTACTAAAAATACAAAAATATGCTGGACATGGGGGTGTGTGCCTGCAGTCCCAGCTCTTGGGAGACTGAGGCAGGAGAATCACTTGAACCTGGGAGACAGAGGTTGCGGTGAGCCAAGATCGCACTACTGCACTCCAGCCTGGGTGACAGAATGAGACTCCATCTCAAAAAAAAAAAAAAAAAAAAAAAAAAAAGAAGTCCACCTAGGACTTAGAGGTCTGTAAGTTAACGATCCTGTTGGACAGGTCATGGCTGAGCAATATGCAAGATGCTGGGTCCTGGTGCTCTCTGAGGCCTCTATTTGCTGGTGAGGTTTCCTCTTTATTACTTCTCTAGATCAATTTCTCAGAGCCAATTCTAAGAATTGGAGCTTGTCCCTTGCCATGCCGGTCAATGATCAATAGTAAATTGGGGAATGAAAAATCCATGTGATTATGACTCACTGATGCATTACCTAGCAGCTGAAAATGATGGTGACCATTCTCAGCAAACTAACATAGAAACAGAAAAGCAAACACTACATGTTCTCACTCATAAATGGGAGTTGAACAATGAGAACACATGGACACAGGAAGGGAGACATTACACATCTGGGCCTGTCAGGGGATGGAGGGAGAGGGGAGGGAGAGCATTAGGACAAATACATACGGGGCTTAAAACTTGATGATGGGTTGATAGTCGCAGCAAACCACCATGGCACATGTATACCTAGTAACAAAACTGCATGTTCTGTGCCTGTATCCCAGAACTTAAAGTAAAATTTAAAAAAAAGAAAGAAAAAAAATGGTGACAAAGACCATGTGATAAAAAAGGAAGAGTCACATGATGTGATAAGGGGAAAAACACAGGATATTAAAATTCAGTTCTACTTATGATTATAAGTAATATTTTTAAAACCTCACTTGGCTGGGTGCGGTGGCTCATGCCTGTAATTGCAGCCGGTGATTGCTTGGGAGGCCGAGGTGGACGGATCATGAGGTCAGGAGTTCAATACCAGCCTGACCAACATGGTGAAACCTCATCCCTACTAAAAATGCAAAAATTAGCTGGGCATGGTGGCACCCACCCGTAATCCCAGCTACTCAGGAGGCTGAGGCAGGAGAATTGCTTGAACACGGGAGACAGAGGTTGCAGTGAGCCAAGATTGTGTCACCACATTCCATCCTGGGCAGGAGAGTGAGACTCCATCTCAATAAAAGAAAACAAACAAACAAAAAAACCCAACCAACTAAACAAACAAAAGACCTCACTTGTCTAGCAAAAACATGCCTGGGGGGAAAAATTCAGAAATGTTCTGTAACACAGTTGATTATGTTAATTTACTTTGATCACGTTCCAAGCAATCAATATATAAATAAATAAAACTACAAAGACTAAACACCGCATGTTCTGAGTGCTTCTGTTTTCCAACAATCCTGGAAGACCCTCAGCAGCCAAGTGACAAGAACAATGCCAGCGTGCAAGGAGAAAGCTTTGTGTCAGTACCTCTCTGCTTGAGAGGCTGGAATCTGAAAACCAAAAGGGGTCATTGCTGTATGTCAAAAATGACACATGAGGGAGGCTCTGACAGCCTTTCTATAATACAGCAGAGATGTTCAGGCTGGATAGGAGTTGCCTTCGGTGTCATTTACTTCTAGTACCAACTTGTTTGTCACAGTCATGCCAGTCTCAGAACTAAATCTTTGCTACCCGATGTGCTAAAAGGTACCAGACATTCTGGAAATGGAAGATGGGGACTATTCTATCCAAATTCTTTCTCTTAGTTGCTGCCTGCCTTCAGTGGAGTGGCTCAGGCTCAGCTGTAATCCCAAGTGTTTCTCCATCTTGAGAACATTTCCATATTTTAGAGCGAGGAAGGTTCACGCTGAACCTATCTACAAGGGCGAGCTCCTGCCTGGAAATTTAGCACAGCTGTTTGACAAATCGAGCAGATAAGGCCAGAGCACAGAGGAAGCAGCAACTTCTCCCCTTCAGGAAGAGATCTCAGTGGTCACCTAAAACACAGCTGCCCACAGCCATGGGCATTTGCAAATGGAAGACAAGACTTCTGGCCCTCAAGGAGCTCATGGCCCAGTGAGGGGAAAACACAAACTGATCATTATGGTGATAAGTGCCCAGAGCCCTGCAGAGAGGTCATGCAGCGAACTGTCCCCAGAAGATGGGAGGTCTGAACTGAGACGTCAAAGGCCAGTAGGACCATCTCAGCTGACAGAAGAAGGGCACTGAAGCAGGTACATGGAGAGGCCATGGGAGGCAGCTGAGAGGGTGGTGGGGGCACATGTGAAGAAAATGTGGAAGTGCAGAATGTGAGTGGGGATGGTGCAGCAGCATGGTGAGGGGGGTTGTCATATGCGCTGAGGCTGGAGGGGGGAGCAGGGACCAGAACAGAGGCCTTTGTAAGCCATGCAAGGCACTTGTGGAATTTATTCATTAGATGTAATGAGTACACGGATGTTCAATTCCTGTTTGTTTTCTCAATCACACACATGCACTATGTATACTCTTTTATGCATTAGATACTTTATAATAAATTTTTAAAACTCACTTAGCTCCTAAAATCAAACCACAGTAAGTAAAAGGGTAACCGGCTTTCTAGGACTAAACGTCTGGACAGGGTGGCCACCAGCTCTGGTGACGTTCTACAGCTGCCTTCCAGGCTTTCAGGAGATGTGCTAGGAGCCTCTGAGTGGCAGAGAGCCTGCACCCAGGCAAGGTCTTCGTCAGGGGCTAGGCAAGAGCTTTCCAAAGGACAAGCTCCTCCCCATGGGCCCATGCCCAGCACAGAATGGCCTGGCTGTCATCAGATGGCCACTCAAAGGAGATGGCAGGCAGGCCATCCTTGGTGATAGGAATTAGTTCCAGGAGTTCCAAAGAGCCAGTGAAGAGACAAAACACCTGTAAAGCATTCAGTCTGATCAACGAAGGTTCATGATTAGTATTAATTACAGTGCTGCCCCTCACTAATTGCCAAGAGGTTGCTGGATCTCGCTTTGTACTTGGTATCTGCCATGGTGGGGCCAGTAACTACTGTCCAGCCACACAGCCACGCATGATGATAGAAGTCATGGCTACTAATTAGTAAATACAAAGTCCCTCCATTCATCTGCCCACTCAACAAATATTTATTTAGTATTTACTCTGTGCTGGCCCCATTTTGTTTTTTAGGGACAGGGTCTCACTCTGTTGCCTAGGCTGGTCTCAAACTCTTGGACTCAATTGATCTGCCCACCTCTGCCAAATGTTGGGATTACAGGCGTGAGCCACCATGCCCAGCCAAGACCCTATTCTAGAGACACAGAGATAGCACAGACAAAAATAAATATCAACTGCATTTTAGAGATAAGGACCTGAGACTTAAAATAATTATTGAACCTCTGCAACATTCCAGGAACCATTTGCAGGTACTAGGGATATGGCAGCGAAAAACTGAAAGAAATGATCATAAACTGAGTGGCAATTTAAACCAGGTAGCTGACATGACTCCCAGATATCTGCCATTTCCTGCCTGCCCTCAAATGCCCACTGCGTTCCATTCCCACCACTGCCTGCTGGGACTCCAACCCCTGTGCATTGGGTCACATGCTCTTCCTGGCTTGGATAACTACTGCTGGCCGTTTGAGGCTTGAATCCATTGGGAGCATTTCCCAGGACCCTGTCTTTAGATGTCAGGGCAACTCCTGCCCTATTCTGTGACCATCTCTTTATTTGGGTCCTTCCCCACTAAACTGAGCTCCTTAGGAGGGACAGGCCAGGGTGGGTCTGATTCACCTCCATGTCCTCTGGACCCTGAGCTGGCCTGGAGCAGCTGTGATGCTGGGTACTGAGAGTGAGTGTATGCATTGGCCATGGGAGGCAGCTGAGATGGGTGGTGGGGACAGCCTAGCGCAGCCCGCCTAGCTGCACTTCCCTATAAAGAGATGGCAGCAAGGAGCACCTTGCTTATTGTCCTTCTCCACTTGAAGTCTGATGAAAAGGAAGATTAGTGTGCCATGTGTTGAGTGAGAAAAGTTTAACCACTGATCTAAAGAGAGAAAAAACAGCTCCCTGTACTGACACTTAAGGGTAAATTAATCAGTATTTCCCTTGCTCACTGAGAACACATTTTTCAGTTGTGGGGAAAGTTAATTCTGTTAGTCTAGACTTCCCCGAGGAGCACAAGTCATCGGGTAGCTCTGAGACATGGATGCTTCAACAGCGGAGATGAGACCCAGGTCTGTGGTGCAGATCTCCACCCCAGCAACGTGGCTCCCCTGCCTGCCTGCCACTTCCACGGGGCCATGGACCCCACTTGCCAGGCGGACTCTACTTCCAATTCCCAGGACTAATGGGAGCAGGGGAAGGACTCAGGGAATTGGGTTCTAGTTATGTCCCTTAACGAGCTGTGTCACCTAAAATACATCAACCTCCCTCTCCGGTCCTCATCTGTAATGGACTCATGATGGGCTCAAACTGGGTGATAGCCAAGGCCTCTTATGGCTCCAATAGTGTACATGGAGAGGGGAAGAAGGCCATAATCTGAGAAAATTGACTTTGAGACTCTTGTGATCCCAACTAACTGTGTGACCAAGGGCAAATCTCTTAACTACTCTGAACCTCAGTTTCCTTGCCTCTAAAATGGAGCCAATAGCAGAGTAACCCCAGCTTCTTCATGAGGTTGTTAGAGGACAAAACAAGGCAGCATATATGAGAGCCCTCAGTAAGCAGTCAGGGGGGAACCAGCATCTGCTCTTCCTTGATTCTAGGAGGACAGATGGGAGGATGCACTTTGCCTGACAGATCATTGCCCGGTGAGAAAGAGCCTCCATCAGAGTGATGGAGCAGCAGGCCGTCTGGAGCAGCTGAGCAGGCAGGAGCCCCACCCCACCAGGTGCAGGTGCAGCTGCAGCTGCCCAAAGCACAGCTGCAGACTCAGGCATTTCTGCACTCTTGGGACCCAGGAAGTCACTCCGGCCCTCACGGCCTTGGAAGTGCCTACTCCCACTGTCTGGCTTCTCTCTGCTGTTGGCAGAGAGAATAATTTAAAAAATAAAAATTTATTCTGGCTGAATAAACCATGGCACATCCACACACACAGTACTATGTGGTGGCAAAAAGAAGGAGGCTGGACCCTATAAATGGACTTGGAGAGATTTCAAGGAAACAATGTTAACTTAGAAAAGCAACATGTGAAAGAGCATGTCACATACATGTAACATACAACAGCATGCTACACTTCACGGTGGAAAGGGACGACAAAAGTGCATGCATGCATCTGCTCGTTTGTGGAAAAGAAATACAGGAAGGGTAAACTAGAAATGAAAGAGACTGGTTCCCTAGAGGAGGTGGGAGAGAAAGGGGTGCAGAGATGAGTGGGCTGGGACCACGATGGCAAGGGTGCCGAGGAAGTGATGTTTCTCTGAGTGTATCTCATGCTATAGATCTGACCTTCAGGACCATTGCGACGTTTAGCATGTCTTTCATAGGTCCACACAAAACTGTTCAAACCAACCAAGACCTGAAGGGAACCCAAAATGGAATGTCAACATTAGTAAGTGGACCAAACCATCGCAAATAAATAGTATTATCACACAGAAGCGCGTGGGGAAGAAAAGAACTCACCTTAGTAACTTTGGAAAACAGTATTTTGATTGGATAGCATAAGGCTGAGGACAAACAGGCTGTACATAAACACTATCACCCACTCAGCAATGGAGTAAATATGCTTCTCATGGGGGCATGGGTTAATAAACCTGAAACTACTTTAGTGTATACTAAAATTAAATAAATACATTTTAGCTAACAAAAGCTGGGTTTCTCACTATTGGAGAAAAAAGTTGCAGGAAAGGAGAAAGTTAAAATGAGCCTTATGATGTTGGACTAGAATCAGAGATACCAGTACAAACACATGGTTTTTAATATACATTTAGGTAGGTGGACACAGAAACACAGATGAGCGTGCATGCGTGTATTAGTGCCTGTCCATGTCATTTCCAGCTATGTCCCCTAAGAGGCCTAAAAGCAAAGACAGCTGAGTAGCAATAAACATACCTGGCACCCAAACCTTGGTTTCTTTACGCCATTCTCCAACAAAAAGAACCAGGGCTCCTTGGAGAAGTGGTTGATTCCAGAATTGAGGAAGGGAACATACAAGATAAGCCTTGAACATTTTGTGATGCCAGAAAGTTAAGGAAGTGTGCCCAGAAAAGGTGGCGTTGGAGAGGCTGCTTCAAAACACAAGAGCAAACCTGAAGAAATTCCTAATGGCCAAAGCTGGGACAATCTGAGCAAGAAAATAAGTAACCACAGTATTAGATTATAAATCACAGGATCAAAGAAATATCTATGAGTTTTTATTGACATAAATAATTAAATAAATGGGGGAGAAAGACCAGTTCTTTCTCACAGTGGAGTTCCAATAAATAAAACGCAGGAATAAAAAGAGAGAGAAACAGAAAAATCACCAGCAAGCAATCACCACAGTAATAATTACTGCGGACAACATCTATCAATGGATGCTAAAACGAATGAATTCGTGTTTGAGGAGAAAGAGATTCACATGGTCTCAAAGTATGTCCTCCACGATATTTATCAATTAGAAAGAAAAGATAGTCACTTGACAGTGAAGCCTGGCAGACATCCCTTTAACCAAGTGATCAGGGTCAATGTCACCAGTGATGTCAACACCACGAATCCCAATATGAGGCACCAAGACGGTCAGCACTTCACCTCTGTAGGATCCTTGCCAAAAATGCACAACCTCAGTCCAAAAAAGAACTTCAGACAAAATCAAACTGAGAGACACTCAACAAAATAACTGACAAGTGCTCTTCCGAAGTTAGGGTCATGAAGATGAAGAAAGACTGAGGGACAGCCCCAGATTGGAGGGGACTAAGGACACATGGCAACTGAGCAGTGTGGGATCCTAGAAGGGAAGGACATTTGTGGGAAGACTCGTGCAATCTGAATCGGTGTGCAATTGAGTTAGCAGTACTGTCCACTGGTAACTTCCTGGGTTTGCTGATTATACTCAGGTTATGCAAGATGTTCACTGGAGGGGAAGCTGGGTGCAGAAACTACTTCTACATAGCTCAAAATTTTAAAAAGAGGATGCTTATTAAGTCCCTTATTCAATGATTTCACAAACACTTAGGCCGAACCACCAGGGGCTTTGCTAAATCCTACTTAAGGATTTGTATCAATCCCTCGAGAGGATACAGCAAACAGAGGCTAAGGAGTGTTGGATTTGAACCAGAGCTTCCAGGACCCTGGTGGAATGAGCTGGTTTTTGGTGACAGGCTCTGGGTCAGTCTTTGGTTATGGAAAGCCCCAGAATGGAAGGGAGCTCTGGACACCCTGCACAGGTCCTCAGCCGGGGCTCCTGTCCTGAGGGGAAGAGGCTATACACTCAAGCCCTGTGAGGTACCCAGCCCGGGCAGCCCCTCCACCTCCTGGACTTTTCTCTGCAGACTTAGCTGCCATGGTTCTCAGAAGCAATCAGGGCCCAAGGCCTGGAAGGGGCTCCCCACCTCTCTGGAGCTGAGCCTCGAGGGCTCTGTGTTCTGAGAACCCCCGTTTCTGTGTTTCAGGGCTGACACCTGGGCTTTACCAGTACACAGCCGTGGCCCACTTCTTCGGATTCTGGCTGAGCTCCTGTCCCAGGAGCCTGTTTGGTGACCCTGGCCTGGGCTGCTGACTTTCATGCCTCTCCCTTACCCGCCAGAGAGAGCAGTCTGCCCTGCACCTGCCTGGTGGCACTGGCTGTGCTCCTGAGCCTGGAGGTCAGCCTGCCTGCCTTCCTGAGTCCTGCCAGGGCCCACCTGTCCTCTCCTACTCCCTCCCACTGTGCTCTGCCCATCACCTGCATGTCCTCCACACCCGGTGCCCCTGCGAGCCTTGTATGTTGACTGCTTGCCTGGGTTCAGTCTGTGACCTTTTCCCAGATCCCCAAAGAGGCAGGTCCTGGCCTAAGCCAAATACTCAGGCCCCCTCCTCCCAGGAGACAGTGATAGCCTGTCTCCAGCAGAATCAAGCAAGGCTCCAGGTTTGTGCTGAGGGACTTGGCAGAACCCCTGTTACACAGGAGTGGACTATTACACATACTTAGCTCTCCAGGATCTAAGAAATCCACCTTGCCCAGCGATGGGGAATTACAGATGGCCACAAGTCCTTTGACATTCCTCCCTTCCAATCAGGAGTCAGGTGTCCATCCTCTCTCCCGCTGAGTGAGGGCCCATGCAGGTTGCTGGGCCAGCCTTACAGCCCAGCAGCTTCCATTTCCTGTGTCTTGGAAGCTGGCTGCCATGTCAGTATCCAACTCCCCGGAGGCTACCTGCTGTGAGGAAGCCCAGCTAGCCAGGTGGAGAGGAATGGGGACAGAGAAGCCCTACAGCCCTGGCTGTGCCAGGGGCTCCAGCCCCAGCCACCATCTGCCCCCAGCGCCTGGGAGACGCAAAGTGAGACCCACTGGCTGAGTCCAGTCAACCCACAGAACCGCCATGAGATAATAACAATCTTCTGTTTCAAGCCACTAAGTTTTAGGCTGGCTTGTTACACAGCTACAGGAACACTGGCTAAAAGAGGCTTTTGTTTACAATCCTTAAGGAAAAAAAGGTTTTTTTTATGAATGTCAATTTTTTTTTTCATCTTTAAAGTGGGGAGAGTAATTCCACAGGTAACTGAACAAGAACTGTGTGAGCAGGCCAGGGCTCACTTGTGATCTCTGTCAAATGCTTGTCGCTAGTGATCTCAAGGGGACCCTGGGCTTCAAGCTTGGTCTTCCTGCACAGGGACAATCGTGCTGATGTCATCATCTCTTACTTCCTGCTCCCTGAGTGACTGTGGTCAGCAGTCAGCAGAGCCCCTAGCATTGCTGACTGCTTCCCAGAGGCCAGGAAATGTTGATGGATGTTTATATCCATCAACAATTTTAATCCTTGCAACAACAGAAGAGAGGAAGGTGCTATCATCACATTTTATAAATAGGCAAAATGGAGTCTGCGAGATGGAGAAACATCCCCCCATTCCTCAAGGTGTGAGAGAGTTGGGCTGTGCTCTAAACGGCCCCATGCTATCGTTTCTGAGCCTCAGTTTCCCTGTCTACAAAACGGAATAACAACACCCACCTGATTACTGCTGTATGGATTCAAGGGGAACACAGTCGTGGTGCCTGGTACCCATTTTTCCTCTCTCTCTCCTCACTGCCCATTTTATGGCTCAAAGTTGCAAAGAAAGGATATTTACTAAGAAAATCTATGTTCTCATTGTTTTTCCAAAGACCTACACATGAAAGGAGAAGGCCTTTTAAGGAAATCCAGCTTAGAGACCCTGCCAGGATCAGAAATAGAAGCTGAACGGAGTTTAGGGAAATGCAGACACCGTCCCCTCGGCAAGACGGAGGTGACACTGTCTCTAGTCCTTGTCCCCAAGGTCCGTGCTGAGAGGTTCAAATAGAGCATGAAAGTGATGTGGCCAGACTGTCCTTTTATGAAGCAGGCCCCCCCCAGCCCATCCCATGATTACCCAGCACTTGTGTGTCCCCATTTCCAAATGCTCCTGGGGAGACTGGGGTTTGCTAAGGGCCCAGAACAGCTCCTGTAATTGCGATTTCCTAGCGCTCAGGTCTTGCTGAGCAAACGGCTTGGCCGTGCTAGGGATGGATCAACAGCCTGTATTTCATGAATATTTTTCTTTGGCGGGCTGCACCCATCAACATTTCACTTATGCAGGAGCATTTGCATTTTAATGTGATTTTTTTTTTTTTCTGTCACGACTAGACAGCTGGGTGGGTTTTACCATCTCCTGAGCTACACACACACACACACACAAATCTCATCTCTGCATATG
The DNA here is from genome assembly GCF_048565385.1 of Saimiri boliviensis. Classification (NCBI taxonomy): domain Eukaryota; kingdom Metazoa; phylum Chordata; class Mammalia; order Primates; family Cebidae; genus Saimiri; species Saimiri boliviensis. The sequence continues at coordinate 70,651,821 of NC_133450.1, read as the reverse complement.
GATTCCTCCAACTGTGTTTGTGTCCAGGTTGGAAATAGTATCCTTCTGAATGGTAACTTGTTGAAGAAACTACAACTGACATGCAGGGAGAAGTCAAGCTTGCAATTTTGACCCAATACTTGTCTAGACTAATGGGGGTTAAAAAAAAAATTGAAAAAAAAAATGACTTTGCTGTAAGGTGCTACACTGAAAGCATACACATGATACTACCCCTGGCTAGCTGTCTAAATTCCTACTATTCTCCCCTCTCTGTCAATCTTCTCACAACTGAAGGACCGAGCGTCCTTGATCTGTTTTGAAAATACTACCCCAGGGCCTTTGCACTGGCTGTCTCTTCTACTGGAACACACTCTGCCCAAACTTGTGCACTGACTGTTTCCACCACAGCATTCAGATTGCTCAGACACCGTGTCCCTGCAGCAAGTCTTCCAGGATACCCTGTCTATAAAGGTCCCCCATTCCCATCACTCCCTCTATGTGCTCTATTTCATTTTCATTAAAATGCTGAAGGAAGCAGGATTCTCTACTCCAAAGTACATTATTTTTTTCATTTCTCCTCCCTACTTTGAAGAGAAGCCACTTGACAGCAATCCTGTCCTTCACTTCAGCCCCTGTGCCAAGAACAATGCCATCTGGCAGAGGCTCAGTAAGTACTTTGTGAATGAATGAACATGTGCCCATTGTCCAGAAAAGGAAGCTGTGGTTCCCTGTGGTTAAGTAAGTTGTCCACGATGGCACTGCTAGGTGCCAGGGCTGTTAACCCTTGGGCTGTCCTGGGCCCAAGTCCACAGGATTAACTCCTGTGCTCTACGTCTGCAAAATTTACATCGCCTGCCTCTGTCCCAGAATATCCTTATTACTGGCATCTATGTGGAGCCTGGTGCCCAGGAGAGGCTCATAAAATGCTTGCAGGAGGATCTGAGTACATGAGCAGAACCCCTGGCCCCTGACTCTCTGGGGAGGAAGAGAATGTTCAGGCTTTTCCAGTCTGACAACTCATTGAACCCTCATCCCCTTCTCTACTCGTTTCACCAGATGGTTGCCCAGATTTCTGCTTGAGTATTTCAAGGGCTGCATGAATCACCTCCCAGAGCAGTCCACAGGCAATGGCTCCTGTCAGCTCTGCCGGTCAGAGCTCTAACGCCGAGCCAGACAATGGCTTCTCCGTTAAACACACACCTTCTGAAGCTGTTGCCTGGACTGTCTCTTACCCATCTCAAACATTATGCTGGAAAATATAAGAGAGAAATCAACACATGAGTACTGAAAATAAAAAGGGGGGAAACATGCTCCTAAAACATATGTAAAGGACGCCAAGGTAACTAACCAACTAAACAAGCAAAAGAAAGAAGCAAAAAGCACCTGTAAACCACATGCCTTCAGCCTTGCCTCACCGCACACATAAGCCGGCTACATTTTTCCTTTATGAGCCTCTGTTTGCCTGTCCACAAAATGGCAATGTGGACTAGGAGGCTGTACCCCTTCTAAGGGGAATTGCTTCTCCCCTTTTACCATGATCTGTTTTTAATGCCGATAGTTCCTGAAATGTGGCACAACTTGCTCTCCAAACTAGTGTGCACTCCAAGGCTATGTGGAACTGTTGGCCACCCTGTCATAAGCGATGACAGCTAACTTGGATTGAGGCTTACTATGCATCTAGCATGGAGCCCAGCACCTGCCCCGGCTGGCTCATTTACTCCCCAGCACAGACCTAGCATGAAGGAGGCACTGTGCCCTCGCCAGACCAGAAACCCAAGCCTCCGCGTGGCCAAGTCCTTTGCTGCCCTCGACCCCCGCTGACTGGGGCCAGCAGCCCTGGGACAGTCCTGGCATGTGTGCACCTTTGACCCCTGGTTCTTGCTCAAGCCGTGCCTTGCCCCCTTTACTGGTTCCATCTAATAACACTCAACTTGCTGTCCAGCCCAGCCCCAGTGCCGTCTCTGTTCCAGTCTGCCTCAGTTCCCCCGAGCACAATTCATGGCTCCTATCCCCGCAGTCACGCAGCCCACTAACTCTACCTCCCAGCAGCGCAGCCTTCTCTCCGCCTCACTGTGCACCTGTTCACACGCTTGTCTCTCCCTCTGAGCTGTAGGGCCCTTGAGGGCAGCCGCCACATCTTAATTGTCTCGGCACCCTTCTCATCTCTTGTATTTAAGCACAGTTTTATGCTTACAGGAAGATTTCATATACATCTTCTAAATAAATGGAAAACAAATAAAGGAATAAAGGAAACCTTCCAGTAAATGGCTCCGTCTCAGATTCCATGTGATCTAAGGAGCTTCCCAAAGCTGGAGGACCGAGAAATTCCTTTGAATGATTTTACTGTTTCCTCTCTGCAAGCTGGGACATTCTAAAGGAGAAAGTTCCAGGAGCAGAAGATGAGGATGACATGAGCTAAAGTATCTATAATTTCATGGTTTCTTCCACATTTTCCTAATTTTGCACTGCTATGATCCAAATGTGTCCCCCTAAAATTCATATGTTGAAATCTTCACCCCCTAGGTGATGGTATTAGGACGTAGGGCCTTTGGAAGAAGATTGGGTCCTGAGGGTAGAGCCCACATGAATAGAATTAGTGTCCTTATAAAAGGGACCCCAGACAGCGCTCCACCCCTCCCTCCACTAGGTGAGGAGGCAGCATGAAGATGATTATCTGCAAACTACGGCAGACCCTCTCCAGGCACTCACTCTACCTGCACCTCGATCTTGGAATCTCCAGCCTCCAGAACTGTGAGAAATCAATGTGCGTAGTTTATAAGCCACTCAATTTATGCTATTTTGTTACAGCAGCCCAAATGGACTAAGACATGCAGCCTGCCTGCAGTCAAACACCCTCTTGAATTCTTCCGCATGCAGGTGAAGATTTACTTCTAACCAAGTCTCAGGGATCCAAGAATCCTTCCAGTGGGTGCTGCTCCACTGTGGTCCTGAACTCAGGGCAGAGGTTCTCTTGTTCTGAGAGGGAGAAGCCTGAGATTTTTGTGGGGGCTATAGGATACCTGGGAGTGGATTCTGGGGTGTCACCTTTGGCAAAGGACATCAGGCTAGTGAGAAGCAACCAACCATCCCAGATGGGGCTGCATGGCATCCTGACAACCACAGAACTTCTGGGACCTCCCGCATACCATGCAGGAGGCACAGACCAGTGATGGGAAAGTCAGCTTCTCCCACAGCCCCGATTACCAAGAGATGCTGGCCTTCATACAATCTGCCAAGTACTGGCCTAAAATCTACCTGAAATCAATCAAGTTTTGGGGGGAAGGGAAGCAGAGTAGAAATCAGAAGACTGGGGGTTGGTTACCAGCTGCACATTTCTACATGGGTGACCCTGGTCAGTTACCCAGTCTTTCTCAGCCTGTTTACTCACTGGCCAAAGAAAAGTCTCACAACAGCTGCTAGACTTTTTTCAACTAGAAATGAAAAGGCACAGGAGAAGGCGAGCAGCAGGAAGAGAAGGGTCAAAACAAGCAAAAACTGACCCTAGAGGAGACAGAAATAATTCATGGACTAAAGAAAGCAAAGTGCTCTAATTACTATTCTAGCACTCAGTATACTAGTAGCTATGAAATGAAAATAGATTCTAGGAAAAGAAATGATCACAGACAAAAGCTCTCAGAGGTTAAAAATGTTAGTGCCAACATGTTTTTTAAAGTAAAAAATAATCAAAACGACAAACTGGAAAATGAAGTCAACAAAATCTAGAATAAAGAGAAAAAAGGCAAAGAAATGAGAAAAATGTAGAATACAATCCTGTTCTGGAAGATTTTAGAGCTGACAAGTAAGAGGCTCAGATACGGAGAATGGAAAACAAATGATAGCTTTAAAACAATCAATTCCATTACAATCTTCCAGAGCTGAAGGATGTGGGCTTTCAGAAGAAAGGTGTCCACTGAGCATCCAAAACAATGAATAAATGAAGGCCCACCCTGGACCACCCTCATGTAATACATGAACCCCACGGATGAAGAATTCTTAAAATCTTCCAGAAGGGAAAAATAGAAAATAGATTACCTACAAAGAACCAGGAATCAGACTTCTCAGCAACAACAAAAACTCTAAAGTCTTCAAAATTCTGAAGGCAAATGATTTAGAACCTGGAAATCTACCCTCAGTGTGAGCATAAAATACAGACATTTTCAGACAGTTTACTGTCCATGGACCTTTTCTCAGGAATTAACTTGAGCAACCAGAGGCTCCAACCCAGGAAAGCAATGACGGTGAGCAAGCCCAAGATGACGGGGGGGCAGCAGCCTTGGAGAGGATGCAGTACCCTGGGTAAAGGAGGGGAAAGCATCCCGAGAGGGGTTAGCTCTCCAGAAAAAAAAAAAAAAACAGTGGGGAAAGGCTCAATGGAACAGGTGTTATGAAAAAAGGAAGAGTATGAAAAAGGCACATAAGACAAGAAGAGAAAAAGAAAGGCAGCCAGAAATCCCAGAAAAAATATCCTGAACAATCAAGTCATGATCCAAAGATGAAGCAAACTACAATATGGCATGCTTCCAAGAACTGACCTTGTGAAGGCAGGAGAACCCACTTAATTGTGTTCTGGGTCATTCTGCTTTGAGTGGTCCAGGGGTTCTGACATTAATCTCCAGAGAAGAAAATATCATCCCAGTGCATCAGTTATCCCAGCATTAGACATCTCTGATGTAGCAATAATTCTATCAATGTCACCTACTGTTCTCAACATTCAGAGTCGAGCTATGGACAGTGCATATGCTAGAACATTCGGGATGGGATGCAAACCTCAGCAACCTTGAAGGAATGTCAGCCTGGAGGTAGTAGGTGGGTGGTACTGAAGCTTGAGAGGAGAGACAGGAGAAACAATGTGGATTAACAACCTCACCTTGCAAAATAAGGAGACAGATGCACTATGCAAGGATGCTGGAGAAAAATGCATTCAAAGATTAAAAAAAGCAACAGATAGAAGCACTTTAATAAGCATGGATGAAACTGGGAGGAGGCGGAGCCACTACTATGGCGGTGGCTTCCGCTTCCACATCAGGAAGTCCGTGAATGGGGTCCAAAGGCGATTAGTGCACTGTCTGGAATGCAAACCCTGGATCACTCAAAGTGGGGACAAGGTTCTGATGAGGATTAAATGAGTTTATAGGAAAAACATCCCCAGAACAGTGCCCGGCACAAAGCACGCATTCATTTGTGTCAGAACGTTTATGACACACTTGGCCTACACAATTTGATTTGTGACAAAGTGCACATGTTAATTAAAAAAAAAATTTTTACTGTGAAATAAAAAAATATGCCAAACAGAGCCATGTGAAGGAACAAATGCCAACACAAGCCCGAATCATGGCATAAACTGTAAAGCATGATTTTAGACCCTGCTAAGCAGGCAAGGCAGCCTGCTCCAGGAGCTGGAGAGTGCCATGGAAAATATGGAGGGCTGTGGCAAGGAGGCTTCCCAAAGCCAGGCCTGCAAGGAGGCCCTGCCTTTTCGCAAACTGCACACTGCAGAGCACTCTGCTGCCGCATGATATCGACATAACAAAGTGTTATTTTTTGCAAGTGGAAAATAAATGTTTCCACCTTTTGGGGCACCGGGGCACTTTTTACAAACTGCTTGCAAGTGGGATTCAAATTGTTACTCTTTTGATTCCATTTTTATTTGCAGAGTAAGGCAAATGGAGCAGAGGCTTTCTACCTCTGATTTTGTGAAAAGAAAATAGTCTCAGAATGGCCTCTAGAATTCCAGAGGGTGTAGTCCAGCTCCTGGCCCACCCCTGGCCCATCCCAATCCTTTCATGGAAGTCCCAGCTTTATTCTAAGCAAAACAGAGCAGGAGGTACTTCGTCCCAGCAGGTGGGGCTGCAGTGAATCTTGTGGCCACAAATGAAGTCTCCAGTGAGTAGAGGGTCAAGCCTGCGCACTCCCCCTACTTAGCTGGAACAGCCTAATCTCTATTTCTGGGCTTCTGCCTCAGTTTCCCCACTGAGCTTGAACACTGACACCCTGAAACCCTGTCTGGCTCACTCCAAGTGGCCACCTTCTAGAAGACCAGACTCTGAGCTCCATTCTCCCACAGATGATTGCATAATCGTTGAGATCAGTAAGAAATGCAGCAAATGTGTAGATGCACGTGAGAGGCGTCGAGGTGTGGGGCCAGAGAGAAGGCCGGGTTTGAATGTCCACTCCGTTACTCACTGGCAGAAACATTTCTTAACCTTGCTGAGCTTGGGCTTTCTCAAGGATTCAATAATTTAACAAATATGCAACCAAGTGCCCACCTGGGGCCAGGTACCATACTAGGTGTGGAAGATTTGAGAGGTGCACAAAGCATGTTGCATGCCTGTAAGGAATTTACCAAGAAAACCACCACCTGGTGGTGGATGCTATGACGGGCAGGCACCCGGTGACAGAGCAGCCCAGAGACACAGGAGCAACAGCCTGCAGTGGGAGGTGCTAGGGTCAGAGAGGTGGGCTAAGATCTGAAGGAGGAACTGAAGTGGGAAAGTGTTCCAGTGGAGGAAACAGCATGTGCCATGGCTCAAAGGAAGGAAAAACAGGGCCTGGAACACCTTCCTGAGGTCTGGGGCACAGGGTGCTGGGGCTCACAGAGATGCTAGAGAAATATGCCAGGAAGATCAGAGGCCCTGGAAATCCTTCGAAGGGCTTCAAATCATTGGTAAAATTCCCACTTCGTAGCAACGTTAAGTTGAGTGAACCGTGATCCTGGAGAATCTAGTATCGTTTTGTGTTGGGAACTACCTTGTAAAACAGTTGTTAACATGGCCAGCCCACTGCCTGGGTTGTGACTTGCCTCATTTGACAACTCTCCACTGCCTTACCTCCCATGCACAGGCACACACACACACATACACACACACACACGCTTGCATCACACACACTCCAAGAACATGTACACATGTGTGCTTTGCTGGAACTCAGCTCTTTGACTCCTGAGCTAGAACAGGGCCCCACATTTCCCTCACCCAATCAAACCAGCATGCAGATCTTTCTATGTTGCCCAGTCCTAGCTTCCTGCCCTTCCCACTGGCACATGCTCTCCTCCCACTGGCCCATGCTCTCCTCCCACTGGCCCATGCTCTCCTCCCGCTGGCCCATGCTCTCCTCCCGCTGGCCCATGCTCTCCTCCCGCTGGCCCATGCTCTCCTCCTGGGTTAGCCACATTTGATCTTCCTGCCTGGAGTGCCCTTCTGCACATGGCTCACTGCTACTCTTCCTTCAAGATGCAGCTCAGATCTCCCCTCTCTGGAACACCTTCTATGACCCTCGTCTGGCTTCAAGGCTGGTTCTGCACTTCCTACACTTACCCGGCAGACAGCATCTGCCACCATTCTCTGGAGATGCTGGCTGTCTGGCCTGACTCCCTACCTTGGCTGTTTCTGCACCCTCAGCTCCAACCTATCGCCAGGAGAGAGGCAGGGCCCAGCAGGAATGTGTGGCTGGGATGGACACTCCATCCTGCATGCCCTGCAGCAATATGCATGTGCTGTGGACTCCAAGAGGGAGCCTCCTGCGGCTGAGGACAGGAGGTCTCTGGGTCCTCACTCTCTCCTTCACTGCAACAGTACCTACACCTACCCTGTGAGTCATCCCAATCCCATCGGAGCCTGGCTTAAAAGAGTCCTTTCTTTTAAGATCTCTTGAAGCTCTGCAGTGTGCAGAGAAGGAGGCTGACCTGTGGGAAAGCTTGCTCTTCCAGGCATGGCCTTAGGGGCCTTTTGTTTTATGTAACATCCTAACAATCTCTAGACCCACAGCTCAGCACCTGCAGAAGGTCATGGGCCTGGTTCCAAATCTCCTTTCTCAGTCGATTGGGAACAGTTTATACCAAGAAAAAAATGTTTTGATGAGCAGGACCGTTGCCAGGGGCCCCGCAAACCCTGCTCTTCTTCAAGGTCTCAAATTCCGATCCTCACGTGTGAATCTCTCCCTCTCTGCCCTCCTCCTGCTAGTGTGGCTGTCCTGGGTTAAGGTGCTGGGGAAGTGGGACCCAGAGCTCACTGGGCTCCAACAGAGCATGACATTGGTCTAATTTGGCTAATTCATTTAGGGGTCCCCAAGCCCTCGCACAGATGCAGCACATAGCATGTGTTCAATGAGAGCTCATTAACATCAAACGCACTACCTGATCTCCAAAGAGAGGAATTTCTAACAAAATGGCATTTTTCACTGAAAGGAGACTGAGACCAAGGAGATGTGTTCTTTCCCCTCAAACACTCTCAACATCCCATGGGACCTTAACGCTCACCTTACACCAGTGCTCAAAACCACACGCTAACCCAGCCTGGATAATCCAGTCAGTCATGGCTGCTCCTCTTCCCTCTTATAGAAATCTGCCAGCGTCTCTGAGCAGTCATTCCGCAAGGGGAGCTACCCAACCAAATAAGGCAAAATCGTCCTGTGACTTTGAATCATTAGCCAGGGTGGCTCTGTGTGCCAGGCACTCATGGGACCCCCACGTACATTTCTGCAAGGCTATTTGCAAATGACTGAACAGATCCAGAAAGACTAGGCATGTGCCCACATGGTGCAGCCACGATTCAGAGCTGGTGGTGAATCTTTACAATGAATGCAGTATCCGTGAGCAGCTTTTAAAATGCCTGGTGCCAGGCTCCAGCTCAGACCAACTGAATCATTAATACAAAGTGAAGAGGCCCAGGCATGAGAATTTTCAAATGCTCCTGGGAAGATTATTCTCATAGACAGCTGGGTTGAGAACTCCAGCACTTGAGCAAAAGCTGCCTCTGGCAACGGGTCTTGTCTATTCTTGTTAACTGAGCATGTGCTATGCCCCTGGCATTCTGTTGGCTGCTTGCAGGGGGGTCCATAGTCTTTCAGAAGCAGCTCCTACTCTCAGGGAGCATCCAAGTAGCTTTAGGAATCAGGGCCACACACATGACCCGAGGACAGACCCAACCCCTTAGGGCCATAAGGTGTGAGGGCAGCCCATTCCCTGCTAGCCCCTGACCACTTTGATTCGACTTTGCAGCAAACTTTTCCTTTAAGGGTCAAGCAGTGGATATTCTTAGGTCTGCTGATGGCACTCCCCAGCCAGGTTACTCCCGGTTTCTCTCTCCTAAAAGCCTGGATTCCCATCCTGCAATGCTGACTTTCCCAGGCTGCCTCTCATGCTGCCAAAAGGAAGCTTCCTCTTTTCTAAGATCCCAGGTTGCACCCCACGTCTCCCACTCTCCCCATACCCACTCCCTCGGGTTTCCACTAGTCCTTGGCAGGGACCCTCATGAAACTCTTTGGAGAGTCTGTGTTCCCTCTCTCTGGTCTCCTTGAGCGAGAGCATTTTCCCATTGATCAGAGTCACTGCAGACTCAGTAGATCTGAAGCTTGACGCATCTTCAGAAACTCACTTGAAACTGCAACAAGTTTTCAGAGGGGCCACCTCCTTGCCCAAATCTACCACCTTTTCCTATAAGTGGCTCCCACTGGGCTACACGGCCACCTATCCCAGCACCGAGAGACCCATAAAGGTGCTGTCTTCAACCCTATTCTTCAATCATGTCCTGTCACTTCGTCCTCAGGCATCTCCCAGATCATAAGGAGAGCTGTGGGCATTTCAAGTCATGCATGGTTTTAATATGCATCATCTCATGGAACCCCACAGCAGCCCGGCAGGGTACTCAGAGAGTGAAGAGATTGCCCAGGGGAATCTCACGGGGTCACAGCAACATGGGACTAAAACTGCAGAAACATGGCAGCTCCCATGCACCTGAACCTGCTGGAGGGGAAATGGGAGATGGGCAGACATCCCTGCCCTAGAGATGCTTGTCATTTGTGTGGAAAAAGAACCAGGCCAGCTCGATGCTGCTTCCCCAAACATCGCTTCCTCAGCCACCCTTAGGCTGAAATGCTGCCCTGACCCAGGAATGCACCAGGTGCTGCCAGAAGCCCTAAGGAAGGCGAGACATCCAGCCGGAGGTGGCCCTGCTCCCCTAACATACAAAGTGCTCGCACTGCCACCCACTCACTGAGGCCACACACTCGCAGCATCTCCAACAGATGCCAGAGCAGTGTAGCCATTCCCCAGGCTGGCAGCAGCTGACTTCATGCCCCTCCTGGCAGAGGGACTCGTGTGCACAGCTCCTCCTGGAAGCATCTCATGGGCCTGAGCAGGGGACGGAGGAGAACCCAGGGGTGGGGGAGCACTGACAAGGCACAGAACCTTCTGGGTAACACCATGGTCCACTAGGGGCCCCCTGGCAGTGTCTCGTTGTAATAGGGAACCTGTGTCCCCCAAAAAACATGCTCAAGTCCTAACTGCTAGTACCTGTGACTTAAATTGGAAATGGCATCTTTGCAGATGTCATCAAGTTAAAATTTGGTCACAAGAGTCAGGGTGACTAAACCCAATGACTAATAGGTTTTTTTCTTCGTAAGAGAAAAAGAGAGGATTTGGATAAAGACAGACACACAGGGAGAAGGTCATGCAAAGACAGAGCCAGAGCCTGCAGTGGTGCAGCTACAAGCTAAGGACGCCAAGGACTGTGGGCAACCACCAGCAACCAGGAAGAGGAGAGGCTCCTCCCCGGGAGCCTTCCGATGGAACGCAGTCCTGCTGACACTTGGACTTCAGACTTCCCATCTCCAGAACTGCAAGGCCATATGTTTCTGTTGTCTTAAGCCACCCAGCTTGTGGTATTATTACGGCAAACCCAGAAGACTAAGCACCCAGCTAGGACGCATATCAGACACCAGAGCCAAGTTCAGAAAGAGCCTCTCACCTGCCTGTGTAGCGAGCACATAGTAACAGGGATATGAACTTGGCAGCAGAGACTGTGGTCCGATTCCTGCTCCATCCCTTAGGAGCTGTGCGGCCCTGGGCAGGCTCCTGAGCAAGTCTGAGCCTTTTTCTTCGTCTGCCATTTGGGGCCAGTAAGACTTGCCCGCCTATCCCAGACTTGCTAAATTTGATCTGTGCCTGTGAACGGGCTTTATAAACAGAACTCATGTGAATCTCAGAGCTCTTGTGGAGAGAGGGCAGAAGTTATTCCAAAAGACAGTGGTTTTCTCCAAGAAAAGAATCAACCATCAAAGTCGATGTCATGAACACGACTGCTACCAGCCTGTGTCTTCAGACTCAGAGGTGGACAGGCAACATGTTCCTTTCAAGCTCCAGGGAAAACCCCCAGGAAGGTGAGACCTCAGCTCTGGCCTATAAATGGGGATGCACTTTCAGAAATCAGTCAATTTGAGTGTGTCTGCATACGCCAAACACTTGCTCTATTTAAAAGTGTTTGCCAGCACAGATTTCTAATTTGTGAATGTTAGTTCAACGTCCACATGGCTGAAGGGCTATGTTTCTAAATCACAGACTAGATCACGTCGCTTCCCTGCCCCGCAACTTTGGCTGGCTCCAGACACAGGTTGACTCTTTTTGTTGCTGTCTGGGTTGTATTATTTTTGTTAAAAATGATCTCGGAGGACTCCGGGTGCTGTAGGTCCCGGTGCAAGCCCACAGACTGATTCAGCTCTTTGACGGAAGTCTCAGAGGTTAGTGGTGAAATGGGAAAACCAAGAACAATACACTCTGATTAGTTTAATTACATGTGGTTAGTTTGATTCATGAATAAATTTAAAATACTTTCACAATTCTAACATTAAGGTCTTCCCATTGTCTAAAATTATTTATCATATGCTGATGAGAGAGGGCCGATTAAAATTGGGCAATCTTATACCAATTCCTCAACTAAATAAATGTCCTCTTCTGTGGACATCAAAGACTGGCAACTGGCACCTTAAACCGTGAACTTGTTTTGAGGCAAAGGTATAGCGAACATGCCATTTCTCTCTGTCCTCCTGCACACCCTAACTGGGGAACCTGCTCCAGCGACAGCCTCGAGGGGCAGCTTTTCCTACCATGTGACCTTGGCTCCCAGACACAGCCGTTTAGAGCAGAGGGCTCCTCACCAAGCCAGGCCACTCCACTTCTCTCCTGGGAATTTAGGCCCCAGGGGGATGGAGTGAGCTTTGAGGCCACACAAATGTAGGGCTGGGGCTGCCACATTGGGGTGACCATTATTTGGCCATATGCTCAGAGGACAAGAAGAAAAACCCAAAGTTGGGAAGGGAGGTTAGAGACAAAAGGTGCCAGATGGTGAGACCTGGGGCTCCAGACAGAGAGGAAGGAAGACATCCCAGTCACTGATGGCTTCATTTCTCCTTCACGAAACCAGACTACGCTTCCTGCTTCAATTTCCGTGAAATGCCCATTTCTTAGAAAAAATCTCCCATTGCTGGGAAGCTGGAAAAGGAGAAGTGCCTGAGCCCAGGAATTCAAGGCTGTGGTGTGCAATGACTGTGCCTGTGAATAGCCACTGCACTCCAGCCTGGGCAACGCAGTGAGACCCCATCCCTTGGGGGAAAATATCTTCCATTGTTTAGAATCATTTGTCAGGTTTTTGTTTTGTTTTGTTTTGTTTTGTTTTGTTTGTCTTTGTGTCCCTCTAAATTCCATGAGGACAGAGACCAGATAGTCCTCATGAAACGCTCACCATTGGGCCTGGCACAGGGCGGCTGCTCAGTAAAAAGCTGTTTCCTAAATGGCTGAGTGGAGGATTCATGGCCGGATGGGCTGGCTGGGGTGTCAGATGTAGGAGCCGTGAGAGCAGCCATCTCTGCGCCACCACTGCCCTGCAGGTGCACGAGAAGTGAGGTCCTTCCGGGGCTCTGCTTTGAGAGACCAGCCAGAAGCCAGACAGGGGTGATGGCTCCATGGGCTTACAGGGAAAATGAGTCTCTGCTTAAGTTCTTCCTCACAAGGGAGGTCTACCCTTGGTGAAGAACCAGGAGACAGGGAGGCCAGAGTCACCAGAAACAGTCAGCTCCCAGTCACCGGGCTTGCCTGGGACGCAGAGAACCTGAGAGTTCACAACCTCAGAGAGGACAGCAGCCTGCTAAGTGGTGGCTGGGGCAGAAGAGTGCATAGTGGAGGCAGAGGAGGAGGAGAAAGAGGAGGCAGTCGGGGGGTAGAGAGGGAGGGAGAGGAGGTGACGGGGGTGGAGAGGGAGGGAGAGGAGGTGACGGGGGGTGGAGAGGGAGGGAGAGAAGGGGATGGGGGGTGGAGGGGGAAGCCAAGCCAACTTCTCCTTCAGATGCATCAGGCACAGTAACCAGGGCCCACAAAAATGTTCCAAAATCAGAAGGAAAACCATGAATTTCTGGGTAGGAGAAAATGTTTAAATATACACATTAATATGTTCATCTTTACATCAGCTCAGTCCTAAGAAATAATTTTTAATTTTTCTTTTTATGGAGGAAAAGGCCCAGGATCCAACAAAGTGAGAACGTGGCTCCAGGTGAAGGGAAGGGAGGCAGGGACAGCAGGGGAGGGGCAGGGAGTTGGTCTGCCCCAAGGGCGGTACCAAGGCCTCTCTGAACCTGAGGAGCAGCACCTGAACTCGCACACAGCTTCGCTTCCTTCTTCAGAAAGGACATCTGAAGAGGCGAGAGGGCACATGCTTACAGAGCTCCTGTGTCAGGAGCCTGCGGTGGTTAACATTTTACACTTCGGAGGGGTGACGGGCCATGCTCAGGATCTGACACCCCACTCTGCTGCCTTCCAGCAGCCTACCTTGTGCCAGTCACCTAAGCACTCCTCGGTGACACAAAATGTACTGGCATCTGTTGGCACTCCTCCCATCAAAGGATGGAGTCTAACTGGCCCCCATCCTCTCGAATATGGGCTGGCTTTAGGGACTTGCTTCCAACGATACGCCAGAAGTGATACTATGTGACTTCTGAGGCTCGATCACCAAAGGGTATACAGACAGGCACCCCCACCCCTACAACTGCTTGCTCACTGGGGCAATGGAGCCCTAGGCTACAGGTAGGCAGTACAGCTACCCAGTCACAGGGAGCATCCACAGAGCGATGGAGTGTCTCAGCCGCAGGCTGTGCGCTTCTTCTCACGCAGGTGCCAGATACGCGAATGAGGAAGCCTCCCAGATGATGCCAGCCCCAGCCACGGTCTGACTGCAACCTCACAGGAGGCCCATGGCAAGACCACCTAGCTGAGCAAAATGAGTGATTACTCCTGTTCAAAACCACTATCTGAGGTGTTTTTGCATGCACTAATAAATATTCCAAGCCTCAGTATCTTCGTCTGTGAAATGGGAATAATAAAAGTGACATCTTTACCAAACTGTTATACACATTCAGTGGAAGAGTGTGGGAAGGACTTATTGCACAGGGTCCTCACCCCAGTAAGCATCCAGCATATATTAATAAAAGCTGAGATGACCATTAATTGTTATTATGCCCATTTTTCAGAAGAGAAAACAGGACTCACAAGGGCTGAAGCAAATTGTCCAGGAATCACACAGGGAGTTTGAGCATAAGCTCAGATTTCAATCCAGGTCTGTCCAGTGCCTCACAATCTGATTCTGAGAACAGCTTCCAATAAAAGGTGCACGTGCCCCAAAGTGACTGTGGCAGCCACCAAAATCCTGTTGAAGAACTGCCATTTCAACGGTGGGACTGTAGGCACAGAGCATCGTCAGCCAAGTGCAGCAGAATCCGGGAGGTACTAGGTTCTTTCCGAGGAAAACAAAAGGAACTGAGGTCAGACGCTCAAAATGTCTTAATAACAATTACCCACATATAACTCACAGACATGGTTTTGATATCCATCATCTGGTCGGGTCCCCAACCCATGAGGATAGTTTTTATAGCTTTGCTCTCCTCTTTCATTAAAATGAGAGTCAATAAGGTGGTGAAACCTATGAAACGTGCCAGCAGGTAGATTAGTTCTGCCCAAAACTGCAATCATTTATGGACCTCCCAGGATTATTTATCTAATACATATATTCACTAAGTTTGGGGGTAATAACCTGGGAAAGTTTGCAAACAATTCCTTTATGTTCCACGGGGCTGTGATGGATGCATTTTATGAGCAGGAACTGTACTTACAGATCTGCCTAATAAAGCCCTGAAGGCTTTACTGTCTTGAAGTCAGCCAGCGGAGCTGTCATCAGCTTCACATGCATCTAGGAGAACCTGCTTGATAAGGTGAGAAACAGTCTGGAGAGCCAGGCTGCCCCAAAAGCTCAGCCAGCCTGACCAGGGCACCAGTCTCTTCCCACACTGCATCCCCATCCGGTCACTCACAGGCCAGGAGTAACTTCCAGGCGCCAAGCAAGGTTCACCTCAGGTACTGAGGATCCAGGGAACAGACAGTTGAGAGAAGGAGACAGAGCCAGCGATGATATCTCACAAGATGGTTTGGGCTGAGTGATGTATGTGCCTAAGTGTGTACTAGGAGCTCTGAGAACCAGGATGCAAGGCTTTCCTGGGACCTGAAGGTGCATTTCAGGAGCCCTGGAGCTCCAAACAGGGAACTTGTCCCCATCAATTTCCCTGCCCAGATCCTGACAACCATTCTAGTTTGCTCTCATAACTTGTTACTCAATTCCTTTCTCTGCTTGCATTAAACTTCCATACAAGCTTCAGAAACCAAGAAGCAAACAAAGGGGCAGACATCTAGGGGTCATGCCCAGCCCCCTGGCTCTGAGCCTGGCTTCGAAGAGGGAAGACAGATGCACAAGGAGAAAGCCTCATCCTCCATGTCTGGTGGGCAGCAAGGCAGTGTGAGGACAAACCGTCCATTTCCAGATGGACTGCTGCCAGCATTGGGCACGGGGCACTGGCCGGCCTCAAAGATCATGACCGACTCCAGAACGATTTGATGTCCTGCTCGGCCACAATTCCACTTCGCTTCTCTTGGCCTCAATTTTTTGATCTGTAAATGGGACCCATGGAGAGTGCAGCTGCATTCCTTCCCCAGGCCCTGGGGTGGGGAACCCTCCAGAGGGTGGCAATCTTCACCAGGAGGCTGACTGCCCGGGATGCCATGCCCTTGGCACCATCTGGCAGTCAGCCAGTCATGAAGTGGGCTCTCTGCCAGGCCCAGACTCCACAGAAAACAGCTAAGAATTTGCCCCCTGGCTTGTGGAACATGCTTTATCTCTCTCTCTCCCTCCTTCTCTCTCTCCTCCCACCCCACCTTAGCAATAAGAAAGTAAAGGTCAAAGGTAGTATAACCACCTGTGAGCCCAAGACACTTCTTCCCTTCCTCATGTTCCTCTGTCCAGCCAGGTGTGCAAAAGTGACTGGCCCTGCAGAGCATGTTGATTACAAAGCGAATGGTCACTGAGCGGCACCAGCCTTTGATTCCAGACCATGACCCCCTTTCCCACCCACTGAGCCCACTGCTGGGGGAAGCTGGCTGGTAAAGTGTGCCCTGGATTCTTTCAGCTGTGGATGTAGGTCTGGGAGCATTGTTTTCAGGCCAGGAGCAGCCTGAAAGCATTTGCAGAGGCACAGGGAGACCCACGGCTCGGTGAATCAGGCTGGGACACTGCCCGCTCCATTTCCTATTGGCTAGAGTCCATAACGGCTGGGCAGCAAGTGCTGAAGCCAGCAGCTACCTCGCTTTCCTTCCGAGCCCCAGCGGGGTTGGCAAAGTTGGGGCCTCGGCGGCAGGGCCCAGAGGGTCAGTCAATAGACAAGCAGAGACACCGCAATCAGAAAAACGGTGCCTGAGGTTACACCCGGGACAACCATGCTCATTTCTGCACAGTATTTTCCTCTTCAGTGTTTCACACATCTTCACTATCCTATAATATAGAGGGTATGGGTGGTCATAAACAGGGCTACCAGCTATTTTTTTTTAATGCAAACCCTCATTCAAACCCCTCCCACAGCTTCCTGTCACCTGTAAGATGTGGAACAGTCCTGAATCCAGCATTCAAGACCCACTCCCATCTAAGCACGAGTGACCCAGCCTCGTCTCTGCCCCGCAGCCCCAGCCTGACTGCAGACCTAAAACCCACCAGTCCCCTCTAACCGACAAGCTGCTGTGCTTCCACTCACACTTGCCCTCCTACGTGGAATGCCTTTCCCACTCATCTCTGCTCAAGAAATTCCTTCTCATCTCTCAGGGCTCAAGTCAAATGCCTCCATCCTCTCCCCGCCAAACCCATCTTTCCCATCTCTGCCTTCTCAGAGCATATCAATCTCTCAAATTAGCTACAGGTAGTTACATAACACGTTTTCCCCAACTGTTTCTGAATCCGTAAAAGGCAGGGAACGCCTCTACCTTCATCCTCCACACCCTGCTTTGCTAATGGCCTCTCAGTGAAGGCTTGGTCAGTGTGTCCAAAGCAAGCATCACAAAGAAGACCGATGCTGAGAGTGAAAATGCTTCCCTCCATACGATTCAAGGTAAAGCATCTGCAGTGCTAGACCCCAAAGGGTCTGGAGTTGTCCGGCCTTTTTCACCCCGATGCACTGCTGGGCCGAGTGGCCTCCAGAAAGCCAAGCGCTGGCCCCACATGTCAAGCACGTGTCCGATCTGAGAGACTCCACAGACCTTCCAGCTCTGCACTCAGCTCACCTTGGTGGTCGATCTCACAACAGGGTCCGTCTTTCCCTCCTCCTTGCCAAGGGACTGATACTTCTGAGTACAGTTTGCTTAACCTAGGCCCCAAGAGGGCTACTATTGATAAATAGCAATTTCGCAGTAGGCAGGGGAAAGAAAGGCCAGAGAAATACTTTCCAGACCACACCATTTCATCTGTAAGCAAGAGCGGCAGTCAGAGATAAAACCACACAGACACATATTGTGGGGACCGCAGTGGCTCGACATAGCAGGTGTCTTGTGAATATGTGTCCAAAGAGAAGGAGGAGGGATGACAGGGCCCTGGGATCAAAAGTGGCTGAGTTCATAGTCCAGCCCAAGGGGGATGCAGTCTAGATCCAGAAACTTCCTCTGAAATAGAGTTCTCGAGCCACTTTGACAATGCAGTCCCATGATGAGTCACCCCGTAACACGGTGCCCGAAATTAAAGAGCTGCTTCTAAATTTACTTTTACTATGGTGGTGGGCAGGCGCAGAAACAGATTTGCCCAAGTGGGCTGAGGAGTATCAGGCTTCGGGGGTTTTCAGCGTAGTGGTAGGATAGAAAACAGAGCTTCACAGGGCTGCTCCCCACCTACCAGGGTTGGCACCCTGCCTTGCCAGTCCCCAGGTCCTGTGGCTCCTCGGAGGGAATGCCTGGTAGCTGGGTGGGTTCTAGGGCTGTGGCACAAAGAGGGAAGCAAGGGGGCAGGTGGTGGCAGAGGAGGTGAGATGGAAGGCCAGATCGTGCAGGGCCCTGAGGGTCACCTTAAGGTCCCCAGCTACTGCCCTTAGAGGTACAGGGGTCCTGAAGCTCTCCCAGTGTAGGAGAAATGAGATCCTTTAAAAGGCCTACTCTAGCTACCATATGGGAAACTAACTGTAATGCACAGAGGAGGAGGAGCAGGAAGCCTGGTGAAAAGAGAGCCGAGTGGCTTGGCCAGCACAGCAGTGGATGAAGGTAGGGACAGTGGCCGAAGGTGGGGACAGTGGCCAAAGTTGGGGACAGTGGCCGGCATGAGGGCGAGTGCCACACTCTGGGTACTTTAGAGCAAGAAGAGGCATTACTGATCTGCCACCCATGAGAACCAGTGCTTCTCGAACTTCACTGTGCCTGACAGTGACCTGGGTGTAGGTTAAAAATATAGATTCTGGGCCCCCATCCCTGGGGGTTCTATTCAGCAAGTCTGCAGCAAGGTCCACTGTATGCATTGTAATAAGCTCACCTGGTATTTTCAAGGAAGTGGTCCCTGGATCACACTTGGAAAAAACCTGCAGTGGCCCAATCTTTGCACCTGAGACCAGTGAAGGGCCAGAGTGGGGGGTGTGGCTTGGCCCTAGGCACTCAGGTGAGAGGAGAGAGAAGGCCCCCTGCCTCCCAGCCTGGGTTCTCCCCACCAGCCCCAGCATGCCTCCAAGTCTGCAAACAGCGAAGTTCCTCTAGATTCTGAACAGGCTCCTTAAAAAAAGCAGAGGGTAACACTCCAGGCCCGCTGAAACAGTAGCAGCCTCTGACACACTACAGCTGTGTCCACCAATGCAGCCTCAATGCCTAGCAATTCCCAGACCAGAGCTAGTGCTCAGTAACTCTTTGTGAAACTGTTGCCCCGACATCTGCCTGAGGAAGCAATGATGGTGTGTGTGTGTGGCAGGGGAAGGAGGGGTGAATCCCAGTAATCAGACAGGACCAGAGAGAGGCATGCCGTGCAGAGGAGATGGCTCCATGCCTACACAGATAGACAGAGCCGCTCTCAACTGCCACAGGGACGTCCTCAAGCAGACCCGAGGACAACCGCCCTGGTATAGAAGCTGCATCTACAGAGACTCTTCAGACTGAAGCAATGTTATCTTGTCAGTAAAACTGAGACAGGAACAGTCTCGACATTCCCTTTGAGAAGCTGGGTGTATTTTTCCACTCCTTTTCAGAGGAAGAACACGGGATGCGGCTTTCACTTCTACCTCTAGACTTTAACACTGCAAAACTGGGCTTACTGTTTTGGAAGCATGCGATAAAGCCCTCTGAGCAAGTTAAAGGAAACTGTATCCATTCATAAATCATTTTAAACTTGCATGCAATGCTCTCCAGGTGCGTTCACGTTATTTAAAAATACAAGACTTACCAATACTGATCATTAAAAAATGACTGTCATTATCATCCACTTTCTGAATTAAAAGAATCAAGAAGTGGATCAGGGTCCCCAGACCATATTAGCAGATAGAGGCGGAGAAATGTGGCATGTCAGGAAAAATATACTGGGCATTCTGTGTTTGCTCTTTTGCTCGGTGATGTTAAATGAGGCACATATAGCAGCTCATCACAGATTATTAAGAAACAGAAGCACCTGGGAATACATTGATCGTCACAAAGACCTTGGGAGTCAGGTTTCAAAAATGCCAGTCCGCCAAGGCATTCAGCCTAGCCTCTCTTAGCCACCAGGAAGGACTTAGGCAGGTGGAGGTTTTCAACCACATGAAGTGCCATCTGCACCTGTCATAAGCCACATACAAAGACAACAAGAAACACAGCTAAACTTCTTCAGTGAGCCGATTCTGTGCTTCTTGTTGCTGGAAATGATGTGAAATCGCTTTCTACCACCATGCCCTGGATAGCCATTCACAATAATCACATCCAGAGGCCATGAACTTCTCTCTTCTTATCCCCTCTGGTGACTCTGCAAAGCTACTCTTGCATTTTCTACTTTTTAATAACTACACATATTAGAAATCTAGCCCCAAGCTGAAGCCACGGGGCACCTGTTCTCTCGAAGTTTGGGGGCAGAAGATGCAGACTCCACGGGCCGCACTGAGGACACGCACTGTTTTTCCTCATTTACCAAATCAAAAAGCTGGGCTGACTGCTGAGCTGTGGTATTTTACAGACTGTAGATGAATCCCAGCAGAGCTCTGTAACTCATTCTGTCTGCTTTTTCTCATTCATCACCTATCAAGAAACTTGAAGCCTTCTGGCACATAAGCAGCTCAGTGATCAGAGGAGATGGAAGGAGGGGTCTGTTGGTGAAGACGTCATTCGCATGACACGGGCAAGACCGGCATCAGAGATGGAAGCATCATCAGCCGCTAGCGAAGAAACCCAGCCCGAGAATCATTACCAGGATGTAAAGCCGAGCGATGGGGGCAGAGTATTTGAGGGATTTTCCTTTGCTCTTTGTAAATTGCGTGTTATAGACAGGACTCCGGAATCTCCAGTCCTGGGAATAGCGGATGCTGAGCCAGCTCGGCACACTGACGGCGAAGAACAGCAGTAGCTACACTCACGAGTGACATTCCGAAAGCCGTCCCCAACATCAGATGTGACGGCATTTCTACTAGGTGAGACCTACCTTTCCTCCCGAGTCCTAGAAATTCCTAAGAGCTGTAGGTGAACGGTGAAGGTCTTACATATGCGCCTCTGAATATCTTCTCTAGTCTGTTGTTTGGGGGAGGATTGACTCACGGACATCCTGGAGGAGAAACGGTTCTTTTGAAAGCGTCTGTTACTTTTATTGTGTCCCTTTTTTAGGAGCCAAAGCCTAACGACAACTTCTCAGACTGACGTCCCATAGGTCAGTTTGTGTTTACCTCCCACAGAACCCCAGGGGGATGAATGTGGGACCCACAGGAATTCTTTTAGCTTTTCCCAAAGAACTACCAGCACTAACCCTTTTGGGGTTTATACTGGCTTATGTAGGGATCTTTTTGGAAATAGACACATTTGGCATCGTGCAGTTAAAAGAAATCTAACCTCCTAACAAAAGTCCTGGGGAAGTTAGAAGTTTATTGACAGCAAAATCACCTCCGTATGTTACTGACGTCAAATCATCTGCATGCTTTTTTTTAGTGCCATGGTTATCTAGAAATTGGGGAGGAAAGACGCAATTTGATTGCCAGACAGACACACTGCAGTAGCAGTGGAAATGAGGGCTAGTGAGGGTTGATTTGAACCCCAGCAGAGTCCACTGAAAACCTTGCTTGGTTCTGCCATTCGATAATTATTAGAGACTGAGAAAGATACTTCAGCTCTCTGAGCCCGGGTTCCTCATCTAGAACGCAGGGTTAATAATACCTACTTTGCAGGGTTGCAAGGACAAAATGTTTAAGGCTGGTGGTTCCTTTCTCACGCCCTCTCTATCTGAAAATGACTGCAGCTTCACCAGGGGGCCTGACCTCAGACAACACACTTCCTTAGATGTTACAAGTGTGCCTGCATGCAAAACCTGGCAAAAATACCACTGCCAAATTGACAAACTTCTTTCTCACCACTTTCCAGCTTCAGCTGAGTTCAAGGCTATAACTTAAGCACCCTCCATTTTCAAAACAACTGCAAACAGTAATTACATACTTCCTCTTCTTACCTTCCAGGACTAGCCTGAGATTGAGGTATAATCTCCAAGTCCCCTGAACCCTAAAGCTACACAGATAGAACGTCATATTTTTCTTACCCCATTGACCCAAATTACATAATGGTTCTTGCATGGATCCTAGAGAGGGTCATGGCTCATTCTAGTGCTCTCAGATTTGTGGTGAGCCACTACCATGCAAGGGGACTCTGATAGGGAAGCTAGCATAATCACCTTTAAGATCACAGCTCCATTTTCCTTCACACATTCAGAGTACGGAGTCTCCACGTGCGGTAATAAATAGCACATCTTCTATAATCACCAATTCTTTATTGCTTATAGGAATGTCTAATTGAAATGTTATGTAACCTGAAAGTATAGAGCATTCTGGAGCTATTAATAACCACCTATATCCCAATTTTGAGGATTCTTCAAACTTAAAATTGGAGGGTGATGTCTGGTATCAATAAGACACGCACATATACATGCAAACATATACACCCATTGCATATATGTAAACCCAGACCCAGCCAATGGAAATGATTTGTCCAAGGCCTCAAAGCCAATTAAGAACTGGGTCAGGAATAAATTCCAGGTTTCCTGGCCTTTGGAAACTGTTCTTTTCCTCCGTACCCCGATCAGTCCAGGTATGCCTCCTTCACGGATGCAGAGGCGCCACAGCACTCAGGGTGAGTCCCCATGATGCTAAGTGTGGCAGCTGCAATCATGAGTGCATGGTCTCACCCCCAACTTCGAATAGTAAGCAAACAAGGGAAATGTCTCCTCGTCATTTTTTACTTATGATACATAACCCTCTCGTTCTCCCAAAGAAACCCAAGGCACTTAAAACATATTTTAACATGAGGCCATTATATGTATGGTGGGGAAGAGTTCAGCTTTAGAGATCTTACAGGAAAAAAAAATGTGGGTTTTAGACAACAAAAGAAGAATTTATTCTTGATTGCTTATTTTCACATTGGGAGGAAAAAAAGCAAAAATTATGAGAAGACTAATGAATTAAAAAATAAATATCAGTAACAAGAGTAATGTTTTGTGATGTAATTCAGCTTTGGCTGTGAGTAGTATGATCTATGACACAAAAATCATTATTTCATAATTACCTTAGCATTTTCAAAAGCAACTTAATTGTTTCTCTGCATTCATTTTCATTCAAAACCTTACCCGTTAATCATGAGAAGCGAAAACACACAATGCTGGGAGATTAATATCCCCACACAAGATGCATTATTTTTCCTTTGTAGACCCTATGAGCCTGTCGAAAATGAAAGCCTCTGGTTTTGTGAATTTCAAACAGTCACAAAACCCACTGAGAGCCAAGTTTCTGGGAAAAAGGTGGGACGTGCCTGTTTCATTTGGGATTCAGCAGCACTTTAAGAGGTTCATTAATCCACATCTTGCAAAGACCAATGACAACCCCATTAACAGCCCATAGGTCAAAGTGATGGATTTAGCTCTAATCCACAGCCAAAAACTAACTCAGGGTCTGAACATCCTTGAGGCCCACCTTCCCTGTCCCAGGCCCTCTGCAGCCAAGCAAAGGCAGGCTCTATGCATCCCTAGTATACTCAGCAAACAACGGAGTTGGGGGAGTCTGAAAAAATCACTTTATTTACTTGCAGTAATTGTTTGGGCTGGGAACATTTTACCTATGCAAATATGATTGACTCTTTCCGGGGAAGGGGCAGGAAAAGCTCCCCAGCTTGCTGCTTTCTAGCCTGCTGGGCATCTTGTTAATGAATTGTATGTCATCAGCTCTTAGGGGCTAATGCCATCTCTCCTCCTGAAATGCCTAACTTATCCCATAACCCCAATCTGACACCTTGGAACACTTTATAGCCACCATGTGTTAGCCCAGTAAATAATCTGTTAAGCACAGCTCAAGCTTCACCTCTTTTGGGCTGAACCTGAATCTCGCAGCTCCCTGGAATACCAAGTCTTCTTCTTGGAAATCAACAACCCATTCGGTGTAGAACATTAGTCCAAACGGCTGGACTAAGACACCCCAGCTCGGGCCTGTAACTTACTAGTTCTTTCACTCATAGAATCACTTAGTTGAAAGGGGTCTGCGGCGCCAGTCAGTCCAACCTTGCTCTTTACTAACAGAGACACCGAGGCCCCTTACTGCTAAGGGACTTTCTCTGCACAAATGTATGTGTAGACAACTGAACTCAACACTGTGACTCCACCGATGGAACAAGCCCCTCAGACCAAATGATTCCACGTGGTTTCCCCCTTCAGGATTAAACTACATGCATTTAAACAAACAGTTAACAGTGGCAAGCCAGGGAACTGGGGCATGCATCAGGCATCATATCTGCATTAAAACTCCTTTTCTTTTGGGCTGAGAAGTGTGAAGTTCTGCTGATACTGAGGGCTGGCAAATATGAACCAACACTGGGCCAGCACCTGCACAGATCTGGGATCAGCCCCTGCTCTGGTTAAGTAACCATCTCCAAGATTTGCAAAACCAGGAGCAGGTAACCTTGACGAGCCCTCCCCGCAGGGAAAGGTTTAGGATGCAGTTCTGAGGCCTAGCATGTGCTGGGCACAAAGGAGGAACCACTGTCCTTTCCATCCTTCAAGAGGCCTGGGAAAACAGAATCCCAGGAAAGAGAACACCTAAGAAAACGTATCAGCCTCTTACCTGAACTAAAAAGTAGCTTTACACTTGGCAGTACACATTAGGGGTTAGCAGCGACGTGATGGCAAGATGGACAAAAAGTGCCTGCTATCAGCAATTCATTTCATCAGAACAGAAGAAACTCATTGGAACAAGTATTTTCACACACATGGAATGACTCTTGAGACGGAAGCAGTTAGTAGAAGAAATGAGACAGGTGTGTTTGTTACAAAGGGATCAGTTTGACAGGGAAGCAGAGGACCCTGGTTTCCAATCCTTGTCTCCCACTTCCTCACCTTGTGACCTTCATTAAGTCATTCAACCTCTCGGAGCCTCAGTTTCCTCATCTGGGCAACGGAGAAACGGGGACCTATTTCCCAGAGCGGCTTTGAGGCACATTGCCCGGCATGGCCTGGACACCCACTAAATAAGTTGTTGCCCCCAAATGCTAAGTCTGAACCCAGCTGCATACACATGCCATTATCTAGACCAGACAGGTCTCCCGCCTGCATGTCAAGCCCACATCTTTGTCCAGAGGGCGGAGGAAAGCACCAGGTCTCCAGGGCGCCCAGGCAGTTCAGCCTCCAGGCGGGGTTTCCGGGCAGTGGAAAATGAGGGATTCAATCCGAAGCCCCGAAGGTTTCCAGGGTCCGGGTGGGAAAGGAGGGTAGGACAGGGACTCAGAGGCAGCCTCTGGCCCCTGCGAAGGGGGCTTTGTTCGCGAGGGGGAGGGCCTGGCTTACCGAGAAGCGCATCCGGAGGCGGTTGGGGGGCGCGCGGGGCACGCAGCAGAGCCACAGCCCGGCCCGGGCTCGGAGCGTCGGAGCCGCAGGAAGGCGAGGAGGAGGAAAAAAAGGAGGCTGCCGCCGGCTCCTGCCTCATTCTCCCGGGCAGCGTTGGCCCGCGGGCAGCCGCCGGATGGGGCTGGCCGCCGGGCGCGGGACCCCGTGCGCGCTGCTCATGTCCCCGTCTGCCGCTGGCGAGGTGTGCACGCAGCCGGCTCGTCTCTGGGCGGCACCCGGGGGCTCCTCATGCCCCGCGCCGGGGCTCGGCGGGAGGACCTCGGGGAGACAGCGCGGAGGGAAAGAGAAAGAGAGAGACAGTGTGAGAGCGCGCAGAGCTGCGCCCCGCGGGGGCCGGGGGCGGGCGGGTGCCAGCAGGACCGCGCTGCCCCACCCACCGCGCCTCCGCGCCCCGCGCTGTGCGCCCAGTGGGGCGCCGAGGCCCTGAAACTTTAGCACATGGCCGGTCCCGCGGCCGTGGTGGCCGAAGCTGCCCTGCTCTTCGAGCGCCCCCCACTGCTTCCTGCCCCAGCCCCAGAGCGCAGCTTACCGGCGGCGACCGCGACAGCGACCGCAGCGGCTGGCGCCCACCCGGCTGCAGCGGCGGGCGCCCACCGGGCTGCGCGCAGAGCAGTGCGCACCTGCGGGGAAGGAGGAAGGGGCTGGCGGCGTCGGGGTTTCTTCGGGTGGGGGGTGGGGGGAGAATGGACCTCGGCGGCAGCGATCTGCGCGGGTTAAGGCATCCTGGGCGGGGGCTGCGAGCGAGCCGGGTGTCCGCCGACCCGGATAGGGGAGGGTCCGTGCGCCCCCTGCCCCGCGGCGCCGCTGCTGACGACGCGCGCGGGCTTCCCCGGCCCCGGGTCTGCGGAGCCAGCACCGTTACCTAGCGACTCGCTCCGGGGAGCCCACGCTGACGCGCGCGACTAGCGGGGCTGCGGCAGCCGAGGGGCGGGGAGGGAGGGGAGAGGAAGCTCCAGTGCGGCGAGAACTGGCGGCTGCGGGCTGAGCTCCTCCCTCCGCCTCGCTCTCTGCTTTGGGGAGGGGGCCCGGGGAAGGCGTGGCCTCCGCCCGGCGCTGGAGGATGGGAGGCCTGCGCGGGGCGGGGGACCGAGGGAGACACTGAGATGCTCCTGTCCCCGCAGTGGGGGTGCAGCAGCAGGTGGCGGCGACGTGGCCCGTGGAGGCTTGGCACCCACAGGCGCGTGGGGAGCCCGCCCGGGCAGGAGCGTGGCGAATGTGGCTGTGGGCGCGTGGGTGTGCGGGACACGCTCCTCCCACGTGGCGTACATGGGGATCTGGGGACGCGGGTGGAAGACGCGCCTCCTCCTTTCTCTGGTCTCCCTCCCTCCTTCCTGGACATTTTGCTCCTGCGCTTTCTCTTCATCATGGAAGCCCAGGTTGCTCCGTTCCCCACTCCCAGTTCCTTCTATCTTCCAGGTGACAGGAGGCTAGCCCGGCAGCGGAAGGTAGTTACAGCGTGGTCAAACCACGACACCCCCAACCTCTGCCGCCCTTTGGCGCCTCCCATCCCACCCCCAGGTCCAGTTGCCTGCCTTGTGGGCCCTGTAACCTGCCTCGGGGCGCCTTCCGCTTTCACGACTTGGGACCTCTGACACAGACTTGGGTTCAAATCCAGGCCCCTCCAATTGCTTGCAGTACGTAGGACGTTTTTACCGTCTTCAGTAAGATGGAGTCTTTGTCACCAAAGGTAATAGCTAAATACTAGTACCTAAAGCCTTCCATAAATGTGAACATGGTTTTCTAGAAGCTAAGCAGACTGTCTCCTGGTCTTCTGGGACCTCAGGAAAATACGCCCCAACGTCCAGAGAAGTGATGCAAGTGCCGGGAAACGTGGGCAGAGCAAGCAGCCACCATGGCCTCTACCAACGAGGAGGGTAAATTGCCCGGATCCGCTTGGTGCCTCAGAAGCAGAGCTGGGGGAAGAACGCAGACATCCTGGTTAGCAGGTTCCAGGGCTCCCTGCTGGGCCCCTTCCCCAGTTGGGTGGGGCAAGGAACCTTCTGCCCCTACTTCTCAGAAGATCCTCTTGCCTACGGAAAGGCTACCTGCCACAGAATAGGACCCGCCTGCCACCTCACCCACAAGACCAACTCACACCCTCCCTAGCTGGCCTATCTGTCTTCCTCTCTGGTCTGGATGTGGGAAGAAAGATGCAGAGGACAGACCCTGCAGAGATTTAGGGGAACCAAGCCTATCCAGGAACACCCACATCCCAGCCCTGCATCTCTACAGGAAAGAGCCCCTCCAGGAGGGGCTTTGGGAAACCCCAGAGCCTGAGTGGTTTTTGTTGGCTTAGTGACAAGACATGTCCTCCAATTATTATTACTGAGATGCCAGTAGCTCCTGTTGAAAAACCCTGCAAGTCCATCGAAACAGAAACCTGTGTCAAGAAACCAGGGTCCAAAGGCCACACTTTTCTGAGAACAGCACTTTGCATCCCAGCCTGTGTATGACAGTTGCATTCCAACATTTCCCAGTGAAACTGGGAGTAACATCCGAATCTCCCAACCAGTTATTTTGGGCGGTTACAGACTGGGAGCTGGTCCCCAGAAACTCCAGAAGGACTATTTCTTGGTGCCAAATTGGCAGCCAGCTCTTTCTCCAGCCCCAATTTCCCAATCTGCAGGTAGAGTTTGACACCTACTTTGGTCAGGGAGTCCAGTGCTTACAATAAATGAAACCTCAGAGCTTGGATTCCAGGCATCCAACTATTCCAGGAAACAAAGCAGCCTGCAAGGAAGTGTCTCATCCAGGGTTTGCAGAGATTTGAAAAATGTTGTTGGGGATAGCAAAAGCCAGCACATACATCTTTTATTGGTGCATATATGGCTGGAGAAAAGGGCGGCAGGGAAGACTCTTACATTACATAGTCATTCTTCATTTTTTTTCTCAAATAATAGGAAATGGGGAGTGCACAGGAAAGCGAGGATTGAGGAAGCCCATGATCCCTATGGCCACACAGGGATTGTTCCTCAGCAATCCAGAATATCTCCCTAAATTTGTAAGGAATAGCTACTGAAGTCAGGCATAGTGTTAGGCACCAGAGATGCAAAAATGACTTAGATAAGTCCTCTGTCTTCTGGGTCCTCGTAGGGGCTTTTATTGAGGGCTTAACCCATGCCAGGAACTCCAGGTACCAAGGGCTTTATTTAGGAAAGCTCGTTTTAACCTCACGAAACCCTGTAAAGTAGGTCCATTATCTTTGCTTAGGAAGGCAAGCTCAAAAAGGCTATGTAAGTTTCCTAAAGTCATGCAGCTGGCAAATGATGGGCTTGGGGAATTGTAACCCAGTCTTCCTGACCCCCAAGCCCAAGCTCCTAATTTCCTATGTGGTCTGCCAAGCTGAAGGAAAAGAACAATGATAACATAGCTAGTGGCTACTTGAGACAGGATTGCCAATGAGATGTGTATATGAGTCTCTAGCATAGTTCCTGGAACAAAGTGAGCACTTGATAAAAAGATAGTTATTATTATCATTAGACCCCCACAGTTGTTGTGAATTGATATGCTCTGTCTTATAGAGGTTACCAAATACTATTCTTGGAGGGGTAGAGGAAAGTGACTAGACCTGTCTGCAGGGACTGCAGCTGGCTGCCCAGAGGAGGTGGCATCTGAGTTGTGTCCCCAAGGATGCATAAATATTGGGCAGATGATAAGGCAGAAGCAAGAACAAGCTAATCAGGAGGAATATGCAGGGTAACAAGCAGCCCTTGTGTGCAGGAGCTGAGCGAGACCTGAGGCAGAAAGACAAGAAGTTGAAGAGATGAAGCAAGTCCTAGGGATGCTGAAGGACACAGGTGGAAGAAACATCTTGAAACTGTGCAGGAACTGCCCTTCTTTTGAGCCCTTAGAGAGGCAAGTAGAGAGGGAGCTAGGGCAGTCCATGACTCCTGTTAGTGCTGGTTTCCTCCCAGAAGGAGCAGGCAAGGCCACCAGCTGAGTCTGGCCCACGGGGTGGTGAGTGTGAAACAGCGGAGCAGCTAGCTGGAAAAGATGATCCAGCCTCCAGGCAGCCACCCAAGCCAAGACTTAGTAGCTGTGCTTGACTGAGGCGCCTCCCGCCATTCAAAAGGACAATGGGGTCCTGATCCCTACCAACCGCCACACTTTGCAGGGACGTGGCAAGGCACACAGTACACTTCACCAGTCCCTCTGTGTGAGAGGGCTCTGCAATCTGTAATGAGTGTATTGTTTGCATGAGAGACATAAATAGTACATCCGTTCCAAGCTTTTTGCAGATATTAATCTATTGGATCTATTCATCCATTTGTGCAGTCATTCATTTAATAAGTGTTTAATTGAGCATTTACTAAGTCATGGGGTTGCACCAAAGAGAGGCCCTTCCTTGGATCTAGGAGACTGAGGAAGGCTTCCCGGTGAGGGAGACTTCCAAGATGAATCTGAAAGATAAGTGGGAGTCAGTCAAATGAAAGGGAAATGGTTTGGGGGTTGGGGGGCAGAAATATTTCAAGTACAGGAACAGCACTTGCAAAGACTTTCAAATACTGAAAAATAGAGCCCACTGAGAAAGGTCAAACTTAGTTGTTCCTTTTAGAGAAGAAACAGTATGTGTCGTGCAGTCAGATAAGTGTATGATACAAGGTTGGGGGTAGTAGGACCCAAGAGGGAGAAAGGACTTCCTTAGAAATGGCTCAGTAAAGATTGAAAGCATCCTTCCTTTCTAAAAATCATTATCTCTACTGTTAATGACTTTTTTTTTTTTTAATAGTGCTCAGAGGTTTTCAGAACCTCTCATTTCCCACATTTCATTGGCTCTCATCATATACATGAGGGTTTGGTCTGGAGGATTCCTCAGTCTCAAAGCTGATACCTGATAGACCCTGTGACTTGAAGCTGGGGCTTCCTCCTGGGTGATCTTGTCCTGAAAATTGTTAATACTTGTATATGGCTCTTTACAGTTCACAAAGCATGTCCATCTTCCTGAGCTCACCTGGCTCTGTCAGCATCTCCAGCTTCAAAGGAAGAACATGCTAGCTCAGAGAGGGGCAGCATCTCTCCAGCAGAGCCCCCTGGTTAGTGGGAGGCCAGGAGGGTGACTGGCTGGGCTTATCCAGACAGGCTGCAGCCGCTGGGCTGAACAGAAGTTTGACTCATTTGCATTCACGCGAATAGGACAGCCTGTGTCAGTGGCAGGGCCTGAGTGAAGAGTGCCATAAAGCACAGGTGAAATGAAGTGAGGAGGACTCAAACATTTGTTTAGGATCGGCTTTCGGGTTGGAAAGGAGGTGGTGAAAGATTGAAATTAGGACAACTGGGAAGAGCTGAGAGAAGTGGCGAACACAAAAGAGATCATTTGGAAAGAGGATACCATCAATTTCAAATAGCTACAGGGTTTTCTTAAAGCAGAGAGCTTGATTAGCTCTTACAGGTGGCCCCAAGAGGTAGAACTAGGCCACCAGGAAGACCATTGCTTTTCTTCAAGACAAGGAAGAACACCTTAACACTTAGAGCAGCGGTCAGCAAACCACAGTTCATGGGTCAAATCTAACTGACCACTTTTGTACACAGAGTTCTAGTGCTCACCCATTAGTTTTTGTCTTGTTTGTGCTTTTGTAAGGACAGAGGTGAGTACTTGCTACGGAGACTGAATGGCCCACTAAGCCTAAAGTATTTAGTATCCAGCCCTTTACAGAAACAATTTGCCAACTCCTGACTCACAGCAATCCAAATAACAAATGGGCTCTCTTGGTAAGTAGTGAGTCCCCCATCACTTGTGGCATTCAAGCAAAAGCTGAAGCCTTGGTAAGCAGTCATGTTGAAAAGGGTCTGAGTAACCTGTAAGTTCCCTTTGAGATTGTAAGAGTCCAGCAGTTAATGACAATTATTCAAATTTCTTTGCTGTCTGCCAGTTATAATTGTCACAACTATAGATGAATAATCTATTTATGGAGCAGCCTCAGCAGGCTTTCAGGACCATAGCTTTTCCTGGCAGTATCTGATGCCCATCAAAGTGAGCAGTAGCTTTCTCTGCCTAATATGACAAGATAGATGAGGTACAAATCCAGGCAATCTCAAGGGTGAACATCTGTTGGAAATTTTACACCCAAGCCTCCCCCACTGGGAAAGGGGCACTCATTGATGAATAAGCTCATTAATGAAGAACTGCGTGGATCATTTCTGGGCCACCATTATACCCATGTGGCTCACGATTACTGTGTTTGTGAAAGGGATTAGTTATGGCATCAGCAAAGTTAGTTTTGTCAGGCTTCTGTTGGTGTGTCTGGGGACATCATTCAGCAAACTTGCTGCCAGAGCTTGAGCTGGACAAATCATCTGCCCTTGAGGAGCTGATCACCCCAGCCCCACCTAGCTTGACCAGACTGTGATGTGGACCTGGTAGATTCCGAAAGCAGGCAGAGATGTGTTCGGGGGGTGGTGTAGCTCTCTAGCAAAGCAACGATACTGCACAATGCTATTAACTGAAATTTGCTTTCTTTCCAAGTAGGATCACATGCAGAAAAATAAATAAATAAAAATCATCTCTTAGAAAAAAACAAGGCTGTGGCCATTTCATTATCTTATTCTCAACCAGATTGAATACTAACAGGTTCAATTTTCCCATCTCAGACTGTCTTGCAAACACCGTGATGTGATGGAAACAAAAGAAAATGTTCCTATGCGGTAACCCACAGCCTGAGAGCAGAAGCAGACTTCCCAACCAGAAACGGGTAACGTTCCCTTATGAATAGCATCAGCACAGGCCAAATTGATTCAATCCTGTTTCTACTGTCTTTGCACAAAGACTGCTTCCCTGATCTTAAGTGGCCCGATCCAGTCCACACCACAGTGAATTCCAGGAACTGACTTTTCTAAAGCCCTCATTGCTTCGAGTTTTCATTCTTTTCTCCCATCGAAGTAAGATAGCAGCAACAAACTCATTTTACATTTTTATATTTTACATTTTTCTTGCTGCTGTTTTTGTTTGCAGGTGACAGTTGGATAATCAAGGTGGTTGGTTGCCATTGGCAGGATTCCCCAGCTGAGAGGCAGATACCCCTAAGAGCTTTTCACCTGAGAAGCATTCAGATATTATTCAGGCCTTAACGCATCCATTCTCATTCATGCTCAAAACCTATTTGAACCAAACTCACGCTTGCTCTCCAGCTAGGAGAAATCTTGGTGTTGTGGCTGTGTTTATTTAGCATTTTAAAAGACCACAGAAAATGTCAGGGATGTCTACCTGGTGAGACATGAAAGAAGCATCCCATAAAAATTCTGCAGACGGGGCCGGGCGCGGTGGCTCACGCCTGTAATCCCAGCACTTTGAGAGGCCGAGGCGGGTGGATCACGACGTCAGCAGTTCAAGACCAGCCTGGCCAAGATGGTAAAACCCTCACCTCTACTACAAATACAAAAATTAGCCAGGCGTGGTGGTAGGCACTGGTAATCCCAGCTACTTGGGAGCCTGAGGCAGAGAATCGCTTGAACCTGGGGGCAGAGATTGCAGTGAGCTGAGATCATGCCACTGCACTCCAGCTGGGTGACAGAGCAAGAATCCGTCTCAAAAAAAAAAAAAAAAAAAAAAGCCGCAGACATTTCATGCCTTCACAGGGATACCGTAAGTCCAATACTCTTTCATCTTCTATTCTCATTTTTGCCTGTGACATGGATTGTC
Source organism: Saimiri boliviensis (assembly GCF_048565385.1). Classification (NCBI taxonomy): domain Eukaryota; kingdom Metazoa; phylum Chordata; class Mammalia; order Primates; family Cebidae; genus Saimiri; species Saimiri boliviensis. Next base: position 70,619,010 of record NC_133450.1, on the reverse strand, counting down.
TAATCTCAGTGCTGAGGTCTCCTCTCTAGCCCAACCTTCCCCTTTGACCTCCCCACCAGGCTAGAAGACATACAAACCTTAGCCTTGTTTTATTTCTCTACCCCCCACCCCTGCCAAAGCTTGTACTGTGTTGAATTCCTAAATGAGAGAGTTCTTGTGTTGTTGTTATTGTTTTAATGATAACTTACACTGCAGGGGATATGATAGTAATAGCCTTGTCCCCAGTTAATTACAAACAAAATGATTTTTAGATATTTTATTTATAATTACTCGATGTCAGTATGCTTGGTTTCAGCTCCCAAGGTAAGATGGGAGAGCATTGTTAAATTAATTGCTCCATGTACACTCGAGCACCCTTTACCTTATTCCAAGGATTAATATTAATGTAGTAATTCAGTTCTGCTGGGAAGATTGTCCATAAAATAGACATATCCATAAAATTACTAAAAATGTAAAGGTTGTTGAAGCTCCTCGTTCTTCCTCTTAGTCTCAACTCTCCATAATGCTAATTGTTCTAAAAGCTGACAGATATTCTCCAGTGACAGAGAAGCCACGGTGATAAAGAGACAACACGCCACAGAGCTGATCTAGGATCAGAGACCATTTCTCGAACCACCACCCCCCCACCCAGTTAACTGCGTCATCTGCCGAGTTTGAAGCAAAACATCATATGATCGCCTCAGTCACGTTGAAGGAGAGTCTCTTAGTGAATGATGAGGAAGGCAAAGGACTCCTCATCTTGTCTTTCAATCTAGATCCTTCCTAATACTTCTATTTATTTTCACAAACCAGCCAGAGGCTGCCTTGGCCTGTCTGAAGCTCTGCATAAAGCCAAATCCAGCTGGAGTTCCTTGAACTAGATTACTCTAAACAAGTAAGGAAGGAGGGGCTTTGGATGACTTACAAACATCTCATAAAACACAGGAATGTTTAATTGCTAGGGTGACAATATTAACAATCCATCTAGAAAAATGTCTAAAGACATTTCGTTGATTAAAGAAAGATTACATTTTCCACAGGAAAAATGAGGATATATACATCTCTGCTTGGTTTTTTCTTCATCATCATCATCATCATCATCATCATCATCATCATCACCAGCATCGCCAGCATTGAGCCTCTATTCTGTGCCAGGCCCTTTCATGTGTGTGATTTCAACTTAAAAATAAAACCACCACAAGCACACATCATGAATCCCATTTTTCAGATGAAAAAGCAGTGACTGTAAAAGGCTATTTTCAATCTACAAAGATCCAAACTTAGCTAATGAATATTTCCAGTTGTTAGAAGCCATTAATTTAAAGCTAACAGTAAAATATACATATGTATGACTAGGCAAAGGCTATTGCTAATAAAATGCAACACCTGTTACATCAATGAACAAAAATGCAGAACTTGCAAGAAGTAATTGCTCACTTTTCAGACTAACAAAACAAGCAGTGGCTGATGGACTTACCTGTTTGCCTTCTAAATTGCAGGTATGTCAAATTACTGTCATTTTCAGAGTTCACCCATTCAAAATACAGTCACTGTACCTACTCTGGACAAAGAAATAATGTTCTTTCATCTCTTATCTTTTTTTTTCCAAGCAGTTAAGATTTAGGTATCAGCAACCTTGTTAAAACGTCATTGGAATTCATTACATTTTTCGAGATCACTGAAAATACAAGTCCAGAGGGTACCTCTCTGTTAGCTGCCAACCCACTTCAGTCTTCTTAATTCCTTTCAAAGTTCGGTCACTAACTGCATTTCATAGCAGCCTTTACATTTAAAGAGCAAAGTCCTGCTGTTGGCTTGAGTAGACCGGGAAAGGTAGATGAAAGTGAAATGGATGGATATGAAAATGCCTTTATGCACTCTCCATTCTCCAATCAAATTGTTTCCAGTTTAGAAGTGGATGGCATCCTCAAGGGGTGTGTGTGTGTGTGTGTGTGTGTGTGTGTGTGTGTGTGTGTGTGTGTGTGTCTTTAATCAAATGGCTGGAGAATTTACAAAAGAGAGAGACGCATGTGATAGTACAAAAAGCAGGAAGCAGCGATGGGTCTCTCGTGATGGCTTTGAGTTAATACTCCTCTGGGGAAGAAAGAACAAAAAAAGGAAAGCACAAATACAGCAAAATCTGTCCTACAGAGTTAAAATCTGTTGGATCAGCCAAGTTTTTCTGGCAAAGCCTGTTACCCTGTTTACCCTGTTAATCTTAACTCTTACAATAGGAGAGTGACTAATATCTAAAGGTTGTAATCTTCGTTGGGGGTTGAACATGTTGGAGGAATGATAAAGAAAATACAGACTTTTTTTTTTAACATTAACTTGGGAATGCTACATTAAAAAACTAGCACAATGTGTCCTTCTTTGCCCTGACATAAAGCCACCTCGTGAATGTGGATTACGAATCCACCCATGGTCCTGGACCTTGATGCAGTGTGATCAAGAAGCATGAATGGTCAGCACCAACCCTAGAAACTGAGGGGTTTAGAGCACCTAGAGATATTTGGTCTGTCTTTTGCTCTTATTCCAGAGCTAGATTTCTGGGAGAGGTTCACAGGGCCATATTGGTTCTTCCAGTAAGTGACAGACATGCACAGATTGTGAAAATCTACTAAGGATTATTTCTCCCTTACGCATAGTTGATGTTAGTGCTGGTGGCTGTAGCTACTGTTTATTGAACATCTACCACTAACCCTACAGAATGCTGGCATTCAATATCTTGTTCTATATAATCCCCCACCAAACCTGAAAGGTGGTTCACATGTTCCCCACACTTATGGAGTAGAAAGCCAAGGGTCAGAAATGTTAAGAACATGCCCAAAGTCACTGCATCAGCTATCTTTTGCTGTGTAACACATTCACAACACTTAGTGACTTAAACCAACACACACTTATGATCTCACAGTTATATGGGCACAGCTCAGTTGAGCTTTCTTCTCAGGGTCTCTCTCAAGGCTGAAATCAGTATGTCAACCAGGGCTGGGAGCTCATCTGAAGGCTCAACAGGGGATGTATCCACTCAAGGCCTTTTTTCAGGATATTGTTGACACAATTTAGCTCCTTGAGGGTGCTGGGCTGAGGATCTTACTTCCTAGATGACTGTTGGCTAGCAGCCACCATCAATTCCTTGCCACATGGGCCTCTCTGGTGTTGCAGCTTGCTTCATCGAAGTGTGCGAGGCAAGAAGATGAAAGGAAGAGCTGCATGAAAGACAGAAACCATGATCTCATGTAACCTAATGAGAAACCATGATCTCATGTAACCTAATGACAGAAGTGATATCCCATTACCATTGCCATATTCTGTTTGTTAAAAGCAGGTCCTGCTCACATTCAAGAAGAGGAGATTATACCAGTGTGTGAATCCCAGGAGACAAGGACCAGTGGGGACATCTTATAGTCTGCCCACCACACCACCCATCTAATTCCAGTAAGTGCCCTTGCCACAATCCGCTCTTCACAAAATACCCCTATTGCTACTTCCTCCTTGGCACACCTTTCCTATCCTTGGAGGCTCAGCACCAGCCACCTTCCCCCAAGAAACCTTCTCTGGTAGCTCCCACCTTCCTTTTTCTCTCTCTCCCCAGTGAATCTACCTAGTACTTAATTAAGTACAACATGCCATAGAGTAATTGATACAGCAGCAGATACAGCAACTGAGAGTCAGTTCCACTTTTTGTGTAAGTTCAATACACACTTTCAAGGGGCACATGTTCTCAAACCATGCACTATGAGGACCCAGGGTTCTGCAGAGCTTCCTCCAGGCTGATATTTTGGAACGAAAAGGAAGACAGAGTTCTAAACCCAAAGACACCACACTCCCCTTATTGACTTCATATTAGATTTAATTTGAAGAAAGATTCCACGCTCAGTGTATATTTAAAAGACCCTTGTCAGAGAAGCTATATTACAAATGATAGGTTTCCTACATAGTCCACCACTGTAATATTTCTTTAGTAAAATGTATTTAAAAATTCAAATTTAACCCTAGGTGGAGAGGAATATCCCCAAGAGTTGCTAAGATGGGGTAGCAGGGAGGATGTGCAGAGAAGAATGGTAATTTACTAAGGATTTTTGTCTGCTTAAGAGAAAGTACTTCTTTATGTGCCTCCTAGGATCTACCCAGAGTTATCCTTCTCTCCATTCCCATTGCCTCAACTTTATTTCCGGCACTTGTACTTCCTCACCTGAATGCCTCAACAGGTTTCCACCTGGCCTCCTTGCCTCCAATTCATCCTCCACCCTCTACGACAAGTGAGCTTCCTAAACTATAAGAGTAAGCATGCCATGCCCTTACCCAAACCCCGTTGATGACATCCCCAGAACAAAGGTAAAATTCTGGGTTGGCTCATGAAGCCATGTTTGGCCTGCCCATAATTGCACCTTGTCTCTTGCCATGGGAAATGTTCTGTCCAATTCAATCGGCCAGAATGGGGGCTGCTGCCTCCTGCTAATTTCCACCTCCCTAGCCTTAGTGGGGAGTAGTGTGGACACCTGACATGAGCTGGGATGATCAGAGCTCTTCATTAGAAATTTTGAAAAGGAAAGGAGAAAAACTGGTTGTCAGATCCACTCAGGGTTCTGATATGGGTTCAGGGATTTTAGTGGCCATCGCCTTCATGTTGTTTGCCTATTGTACAACAAATTACCACAAACTCTGTGGCTTAAAAAACATACATTTGTCATCTCACGGTTTCTGTGGGTCACAAATCTGAGTACAGCATTGCTGGGTCCTCTGTACCAGGGCCTCATCTGAAAGCTATAATCAAGGTGGGGGCTGATGTCCCTGTCTCATCTCAAGGCTCAGATGAGGGAGGATCCCCTTCTGAGTTCACATGGCTGTTGACAGAATTGGGTGCTGTTGCTCATGTGCCTGAGGATCTGAGTTTGTTGTTGGCTGATGTTGGCCAGAGGCTGCCTTCGGTTGCTACCTGGCTGTTGGCAGAGGCTGCTGCCCCTCAATTCCTTGTCACTGGGGCCTCCCTAACAGGCCCACTGGCTTCATCCAAGCCAGCAAGTAAAAACACATGAGCAAGAAACATGTTACAGTCTTAGGTAACATAATCACAGAAGTGACATCATTTTACATGTGCTATATTTACTGCTGAGAGGTAACTCTCAAGGCATGCCCACACTTAAGAATAGGAAATTACATAAGGTTGTGAGTGCTGAGAGGCTGGGATAATTGGGGGCCACCTGAAACTCTGTCTGCAACACACCTTCTGGGTAAAAGTCATTTTGGAATAAAAGAATAAAGCAGAAAAAAAATAAAGATTTGAGAGTATTGCAGGTTCTCACTCCAATTGTACCAGACTCCCAGATGGGATCTTACAACTTTGGTTCATGACCCAGTAAATTACCTGACATTATTACCCTTTTCTCCCACATAAGCCAGTATGTTCAAATATTTTAGTAATTTCTTTTCTTTTCTTTTTTTTGTTTTGTTTTGTTTGTGTGTGTGTGTGTGTGTGTGTGTGTGTGTTTGTTTTTTTTTTTTTGAGACAGGGTCTCACTGTGTCACCCAGGCTGGAGTGCAGTGGCACAGTCATGGCTCACTGCAGCCTTAACCTACCTGGGCCTCAGGTGATCCTCCCTCCTCAGCCTCCCAAGCAGCTAGGACCACAGGCGCACATCACCATACCCAGCTAATTTCTATGGAACCTGGATTTCGACATATTGCCCAGGCTGGTCTCAAACTCCTGGCTCAAGCAATCTGCCAGCCACGGCCTCCCAAAGTGCTAGGATTACAGGCTTGAGCCACCATGCCTGCCCTACTCTGGTAATTTTAAGTCACCAAATCATAGGATGTTGGAGCTTAGAGCCCACTTTTCAATGTGCTTGTTTTACATTCTGAAGAAATTGAGGGTGAGAGAGAACAAGTGAATAATGTGACCTTGGTTATACAGTTAGTTACATAGTGATGGATCTGGAACAGAGTTCTAAATCCTGACTCTGCATCTGGTCCTCTCAGCAGGAAAGAAACACAACTAGACCCTAATGGGAGAGGATGGGTAACTTAGCACCATGGAGAGAGACTTGCTATGCCGGCTCCTCTGTGTCCTTGGCCTTGAATGGCCAATGGTTTGAGTCCCTGAATTAAGTATTGCAATAAGAATATCTGGTATACCAAGTAAAAACTTAGCTGAGTGAAATTCTTTGTTTTGATATGATTAACAGTCCTAAGATTAACAGTATCAACAGTATAAGAACTATATAGCACATTCCTCTTGTGGCTGTGAGTACCACATAATTTTCCTTAATGCTTGTCAAAATGTGAAATTTAGATAAGTTGCTGTTTTTAACAGAAGTTCAGTGATTCTTGATAATCAATTTGTTTTAGAAAGAAATCAGCATTCTTGCAGTACAATGATCTAAAAATATGCTCTAGGAAAAAAATTATTTTATAGCCTTATGCAGAATGCATGTCTTTTTTGCTGAATAATGTTCTTTGCTTCTGCAGAGTCATGTGCATTCCCCACTGGCTTGGTTCACATAGTCCAAATAGTTGAAATGTTTTGCTTGCTCTTTTTAATACTTGAAGGATGTCAGCATGCATTTTGGCATAGTTGGAAATGGCCCACAAGGGTTTCTCTTTACAATATTTGAAAAAAGTTAATAATATCTCAAATTTGCTAGTTGTAGAAAATTGAACATAAATATTTTCAGCTGAAAAATATTACCTGACTCAAACTTTTCTAATTCTGCAGTTTTAAGGCACATTGCGTGTGACTGTGGTTTGTAAGCATTAAAGCATGATACAAATGTTAATCGTCCTTGTTAGCAATAATAGCATTATTGCTGTAAAATTTATTATTAACAGACCTGGGGGCAGATGCACCTTTTTCATTTGACACACTCACAAAAGAGATAGCTGCCAAGATGGTAAAAAATGGTACTTCCATACAAGAAGCTGGGAGAGGACTGTCACAGAACTCACTAAGTGGGGTTGGGTCCATCTTTGCCAGCAGATTTTGAAGTCCTCAAAGTCTATTCATCTTTCCATCTGCCCCTTCCCCATGCCAAACACTAGATTCACAACTGATGTTCCTTGCTTTGCAATGAATGACTTTCAAAGCCAAGTCACTCAAACTGAGCAGTTACACTTCTTGTGGAAGAGCTGAGTTTACCTTCTCCATCAATCACATCCTTCTCTTTTAATTTCCTTTGAAATACCAGTAGTTGTAAAACTTCAAAATGATGCTAATTAGCAATTGGTGTAACTCACAGAGAAAATCAAAGATCTTTAAAATGGCAGCAGTGAAGATGAAATATGACAAAGGAATGGACAAAACGGGTGACTATTTTATTGTGCTATGTAGCGTTTAATTAAAATTTTAACGTAGGAATCTGTGTAGGAGACCTCTTGAATGTTTTAAACAAAGCCGCATCTTTCAAAAAATGAGACTCTGTTGATTTTTGTCATTGTAACTCAGTCACGTAAAATTACTGACCTATGTTGATTACTGTTATCTGATAAGGCAGGTTCACTATCACTTTGTTTGGGCCAGCAGGGGTTAGTGGGGAAGGCTGGTGGTGATTGTCCTTATGTGGCTAATAGTGGGTTTTGATCGTTCTCTTTCCTATCCTATTGTCAACTCCATAGACTAGAAACTCAAGATGACCATGATTGATATTTCTGCCTTTTACTAACAATCTGACCTTAGCAAGAGATTTATCTAAGTCTGTTCTTTTATCTGTAAAATGGAGACCATAGGCTTGCTTCAGGGGCTTCTTATGGTAATCAAATTAATCTACATAAAAGTACTTTTTGTAATCTTGTAAGAGTTTTCTCCGTTTCCTCCTCCCTCTTTCCCTCCCTCTCTTCCTCCCTCTCTCCTTCCTTCTTTCCTTTCTCCCCACCCCACTGCCAACAATAGTAGTAAGAGCATTTCTATTTGGGAAAGGCATGGAAATCAGCAGCAGCAAAGGTCTTCCAGGGGATTTGCAGGTAATGGGGGTGGATCATGGTTAGGGTATTACTTACAAGTGATTAAATTTCACATTGAATCTAGTAAGTTTGTTTCCAAGAAACCGTTCACATTTTTTCTTTCTTATTATTTTTGTTACATTTGCTGTTGATCGTTGAACACTTGGAAAATAAGCCTGCTACTTGTCACTTTACTGGAAAAGTTCTGTCTTCCTTACTAGCCTTCGAGTCATCCGTGTCCTTCCAAATGAGCTTTAAACATATAAACACACAGAGCTTGAGAACTTGGAAGGGCCTTAGAGAAAATGTATTCTGGTTCCCTCATATTGTGGAAATGTGAGAGGCCCAGAGAGACCAGTAAATCAGTAGCAGAGTAGTAGAGACCAGTAAATCAGAACAGTAAATCAAATATAATCCAGGTTCTCGTCTGAGGCTCTTGTTGCTACTCGAAACCACTCCCAGTTCTGAAGTTGGTTCCCATCTTCCTGCTGCCAACGCCCTCCTCTCAAGGCATCATCGCCTGTTTTGTGATCCAGTCATTCAGGATACAAGGTGAAATCAGCAATGCCCTGGATACCATTCTTCCAGAGAAGAAGCCACTGATGAGAGATCGCGTTTGGCGTCACAGGCAGACACATTCTGGTTTGGTCACTTTGGGATGCCTCCTACTTGCTCGGTGTGTTCTGTGGCACTCTAGAGACCTGGAAAAAAATCTAAAACTAGTGAAATCCCCAGATTCTTATCTACACTGGGACACGTTGGAAAGAACAGAGAACTGGAGGCCTGAGCCCTGGGACCTGGCCCTAGCTAGCTCTTCCCCTTGCTCTCCGTATGACTGTGGGAATACGTCACTGAGCTTTTTCATTCATGCATATGGCCAGACAGCGTTTCAGTTCATTCAGTCATTAACGCTCATGCTGGGCACTGGGAATCAACCCACATTCAAAACATTGTCTCTGTTCTCGGGTGGGACAGTCTAGTGGGGAAGGCAGACACACAGAAATTATATACTGGGCTGCAATACCTGGGATAAGGAAAGGCGTGATGAAATCGTACCAGACGTAGACTGGAGGTAATGTCCCGGAGAGACTTTACAACAGAGGTGAGGTTGAAGGTGAGGAAGCACTGAAGGAGGCTTGGAAAACAGGTGGATTTCAGAGGTAGAAAATAGTATTCATACATTTGTTTGCATTCATCCACCCATCCATCCATTTATTCCATTAGCAGGTGTTAAGCATCCCCTACAGACCAAGAAATAAGGAAATGAAAAGCACAGTCTCTGTTTCCAAGGAACTCCTATGAGCTTGAGCAAAGATTTCAGGGCCACAAAAGAACAGATAGGTTCAGGGAACAGCAAGTGACTCACTCTGGCTGGAGCAAAAGCTTCCTGTGTAGCAACGACAGGAAAGACCAGAGAAATGGACGGGGCCTCCTATACCATGAAAGGCCTGTGCATGTGCAGACAGGTCTCCACCCACCTTCTCCCTGCTCTCTGAAACCACGGTGCAGACAGTCTAGGCTTGTGCTTTAGAATGCTGGCTCCCTCCCCAATCTCACATGCTCAAGCTCTCTGTGCCTTGGTTTACCCATGTGCAATGCGGGATTAATGATAATAGGACTAGCACATTGTGTCTGTTGAAATGGTGAAAGGAAATAATTCATGCAGGTCCCTAGCACAGAGCATGGCATACAGTAAGAGCTCAATGCAGACTGGCTATTGCTTCCATTTCGGAGGGGCTCGCTGGGTCCTGAGGATTCTGGCCTGGCTGGTATGTTTTACAATGAATGTCTTTGCGTTGGTCCTCCAACCCCACCCTCCGAGCCCTGAGCTACTTCACAACCAGCAATGTGATTCTTTCATTCCCTAAAAGACTCCTGTCAGTTTCAAATATTTTGCATGATCCCCCTCTCTTTAGAAAGTGGGTTTTCAAAAATAAATGCAATTTAGGATGACATACTTTTCCCCTGCCTGCTACATTTCCATGAGCCCTGTTCGGCTGGGAAGAAAATCAGCCAGGGGTTCTCAGTGAGTAGCTCAGCTGTGGAAACCCTTGGGCTATAAATAGTGAATGTGTGTGGGTATTTTTTTTTTTTTTATAATATGATGGACTCATTTTCCCTGATCATAAAATCCATGGCTTCTATTTATAGCTACAATGTTGCTTGCTAGTACTGATGGATTTTAAAAATAGGCTCCGGGAAATGAGACGTGCTTGGCTAACTCTCTGGGTGTGGAGGCAGCAGAAGGGGCCTGGAGATTTGAGCCTGGGTCTTTGCGTGAACCCCATGCTGTCTCTGAGTTGTCCTTGGTCTTGTGCTTTCAATTTGCATTACATTGCTTGGGTGAAGAGATTTATTTATTTGCTCATTGAGAACTTGCTCTGAGCCAGCCATGCTGCTATGCTTTGGGGAAACAAATAGAAAGTTCACAGTGGCAAGGCGCTCGCAGCCCAGTGGGCAGACCCGTAAATACATACAGGATTACAGGATGAAAATGTGATAAATGCCATTGCACAGGTGTGAAGAAAGGCTCAGGAAGCACCAAGAAGGTGCATGTAATTATGCCCATGACAGCAGGAGAGCCGGGGAACAGTGGCCTCAAAGATGTCCAGGTCCCAATCCCTGGAACCTGTGAATGTCATATGGCAAAAGAAAGTTCACAGATGAGATCGAGTTCAGGATCTTGAATGGGGAATGGGAAATGATCCTAGATTGCCTTGTGGGCTCAATGTGGTCACAAAGGTCTCATTAGAGGACAGCAGGAGGGTCCGAGGAGGGAGGGAGAGAGAGAGAGAGAGAGAAAGAGACAGAGAGAGAGGAGGTGATGTGACCAAAGAAGCAGAGATTGGAAGGTGATATGCTGCCGGCTTTGACGATGGAGGAAGGGACCATGACCCGAGGGACGCAGCCCTAGGAGCTGGAAATGGCCAGGACACAGCTTCTCTCCTAGAGCTGCTGCAGGAGAGCATGGCCCTGCCAACACCTTGGTTTCAACCCAGTCAAAGTGATTTTGGATCTCTGGCCTCCAGAACTGTAAGAAAATTAATTTTTTTTAAGCCACCAAGGTTGTGGTCATTTCTTTTAGCAGAAGCCATCAGAAACTAATATACCACCCAAGGTACCAATTGGTATTGGCACTAATATATCAACCAAGGACTGTTGCAAGGCCCCATCTGATGACCAGAGCCACCCATCCTCATTCTCTTCAGATGGCATCTGAACACCAGCTGTTTAGCTGAAACCCCTCCTTAGCAGAGCTTGTGTTTCAGCGAGGCAGGCTCACCTCTGGCTCTAGGGTAGGCACAGGGTTTTGGCCTCAACTCATTAGTACAGTTACTCTTCAGGCTCAGGGCTGAGCATGTGACATACATGGATCCAGTTAGGTGAAAGCCCAGGTTTTTGTTTGTTTTAGAGACAGGGTCTCGCTCTGTTGCTCAGGCTGGAGTGTCGTGCTTCGATCATAACTCACTGCAACCTTGAATTCCCGGGCTCAAGCGATCCTCCCACCTCAACCCCGCAGTAGCTGGAACTATAGTTACATACATCACCATACCCAGTGAATTTGTTAATTTTCTTGTCAAGACGAATTCTTGCTCGGTCACCCAGGCTGGATGGAGTGCAGTGGTGCGATCACAACTCACTGCAACCTTGACCTCCTGGGCCCAAGCAATTCTCCTGCTTCAGCCTACCAAAGTGTTGGGATTACAGGCATGAGCTACCATGCCTGGCCAAAAGCCCAGGGTTTTGTTGGATGGTGGTACAAGGAGATGCTTTCTCATTGCACCCCTACTTCCCACCTTTGAGGATAAACAAGGAAGCGCATCTTCCCAGGAGGCAGAGTCCATCTTGAAACCATGGAGGAAGACTCATCCTGAAAAGAATGCAAACACCAAACAAGTGGAACCTGGAGATACTGAGAGAAACACGATCCTGGCTGTGTCCCTTGAGCTGCTGGACTTTTCAGATGCATAAACCCATTACATTTTCTTGTTAAAAATGGTTTGAGTCACGTTTTCTCTTACTTCCTCCTCAAGTATCCAAATAAGGACTAGAGAGGCTCCACTATGAGCAGAGTAGGGGGAAAGGGGAAAGGAGAGACAGGTATTGTGATTGGAATCTGCATTTGGTAGAGAGCCCGGAAGGCCAGCCTCCCTCCCATTGCGGGAAAGCGTGACCTGGGATCAGGTCCCAGTACTGTGGGTTGTCAGAGCTGAAAGAAGCTTGGCCAGGATTGATTATAAACCCTTTGTTTTGCAGATAAGGAGACAGAGACACACAGACAGAGAGGGGCTTGTTCAAAGTCACACAGTGAGTTAGTGACTGACACAGAACGGACGCCTCGTCTTCATTTTCCTGAGCTGGTCCATCGTGCTCTGCTCAGGCCCAGCTCTACTGAATGGCGACAGGTCAGCCCAGGGCCAGGTCAGCCGCATATACACAGCTGCCCAGAACCCCACCTGGGCAGTCCACACACAGGGATTCTAGGTGACCCGGGCTCAAATAAGAAATGCTTTTATGCTTGCTGTATGTATGTGTTTCACTGACGAAACTAAGACAGTTGCACAGGACCATGAATTTTTATTTTTTCTATAGCCACAGCAGCCTGGAGTAGGGACAGAACATGAGACTCAGAGTCCTGGAGCTGAGTTGCAGCAAAATCTGCCTCTTACTCTGTCTATGCCCACGGATAGGTTGTTTAATCCACTGTGACTTCACTTGACCTTTCTGCCTTTCAAAGGAAGCAAAATGACAGAGAAATTGGAGGCAAGGTGTTTTCTCAAGTGTAAAGTGCTGGACATCCACCACGATGCACATCACTCAGCTGATTCCTTCTCCCCTGAAGGTGCTTTACACAGACTGGGGACCTTGACAGGCTTCTTTGAACTAAAATGCTCCAGCCTTCCTTAGTTGGATATTTTCCCTGGCCAGAAAACACATGGGATCAGCATGTCAAATAAGACAATGATATTTATTTGTTAAGCTTTGGAGACACGTGAAAATCTTTCTGAGAGATTTGACAGTATGCAAGCTATTTCTTTCTAGGAAACGGTATGAGATTGTAGCTAAACAGTGCATTTTAACAAACATGAATGCTCTTTTCAAGCCGTCATTGTTCCTAGCTCTGGGTTCAGAAGGAATGTTTTATTTCCTCTGCAACAACCACAACGCACTACAAGTCAATGTCTAGTCCATGAAAATGCAAGACGAACTATCCTGGCTTCAATCAAACAGAGATTTGAAGTCAAATCTGGGTTTGCTTGCCAGCTCTGCCAAGAGCTCACTGTGTGACCTTGGCCGAGGGGCTAGGGACTCTTCTCTGGAAGTCAGCTCCCTCTCTAACTGTCACTGCCTCTCAGGTTTGCAGAAGGATTAGATAGAGTGTGTGCTACCTAGTTTATAACTTGGTCCGTGGTGGTCATTATTCCATTGGTGTTGTCATCCTAACCATCATGATGGGCAGAAACAACAGTGGGAGATGATGGAGAGGGAACAGGCTTTCAGCAGTCCACAGCATCCTTAGGCAAGGACCTAACTTCACAAGAGGATTCCATTTATTTAACCAGTATTAATAAGGATCCACAAGATGCCCACAGAAGGGATGCTGCTGGGATGAAAGAACTAAGATCATTGCTCTCAAACAGCTCACAGTAGTGTGGATATAAATGTGAAAATTATCACACAAGACAGAAATAAAGAAATGCCGAGAGATGAACAGACAAAGAGACCTATAAGAGGAAACTGTGAATGCCAGCACGGGGGATCATACAATTGTAAAGCCAGTAGGAACTTCAGTGATCAAATGATACAACTTCTATTTTGGTGGACAGACTGGTTCAATTCCATAAATAGTCAAATGGAAAGTTAAAGATAAACCTCCAAGTGTCAGGGACAGTGGAGATCTTTGATGGTGCAATCCAGCAGGGATTGTTCAATCATTGATTTCCGTGCAGTGAGAAAGATTTTTTTTTTTTTCGGTTAAAACACTTTCAAAATTTTGTCCTTCCTGCCAAATGCAGGGATACATGAACTTTCCCTCTACCGCAATGGACTGTGCAGTGCAGAAGAGTCTGCCCATTGGGGAAGACAAACTAATTTGTGCTTTTATCACTGAGTGCATCTGTGTAGTATTAAACTAGGAACTATGAATTGCAAATAGTGAAGACTATTCCTGAATTGTGACCTTTGAGCAATTACAGATGGAGAGAAAGAAACCCTCTCTGTAGTGTCATAAGCAGGCCCTATGATGCTGCTGGTTGTCCCCTGATATCCACTATCTCTGACTTCTTTGCTTAAAAAACCCGATTTTCAGGAGACAGCAAGAAACCCAGCTTAAAAATAACCCCTGCAATCCCCAGCTACTCTTTCCTAGAGTTCCAGTCAATAAGATGTAGGCAGAAATTTTGGAATTGGGTTCTAAGAAAGCTCCCCAAAGGGAGCAAATGCTTCTCTGGTGCACCTTTTCTCTTCTTCCATCCTCCTGCCTGAAACTCAGATGTGATGGCTGGAACTACTGCACCATATTGCAGCCATGCAAACAAGACTGGAACATCAGAGTGTCACTGGCCCTGAACCAATGCTGGCCACCCTCTACTTCTGAACTTACCTTTTTATGAGAACAATAAACCTATAATGCTTACGTCATTGCTGTTTGGGTTTTCTGCTGCGTCACTCGAATGCAAATCCCTAAGTGATAAATGCTGATAATATGAATATAATCCAACAAAAACTTCTTTTTAATTTAATTCAGTTTGTTTTTAGTAGTTTTATTGAAGTATAATTAATACACAAAAACGGTACGTGTAGAACGTGTATAACTGGATGAGTTTGGATGTATACGTGCACCCCTGAGACCATTACCATAATCAGTAATAAACATATCTATCTTATCCAAAATTTCCTCATGCCCTTTTCTCTTTGTTTCTTATGGTAATAATACTTAACATGAGATCTACCCCCTTAAATTTTAAGTACGAAATACAGTATTGTTAACCATAGTCACTATATCCCATCTCTAGAACTTATTCATCTTATATAACTGCATCTTTACACCCATCGATCAACAAATCCCCATTTCTCCCTGGCAACCATCATTTTTTACTCTCTGCTTCTATGAGTTTGCCTACTTAGACACCTCGTACAAGTGGAATCACAGTATTTGTCCTTCTGTGGCTGACTTATTTCCCTTAGCATAATGTCCTCCAGGTTCATCTATTTGGTCACACATGACAAGCTTTTATTCTTTTTAAAGGCTGAATAATATTCCATTGTGTGGATATACCACATTTCCTTTGTCCATTTCTCCATCAATGGATATTTAGATTGTTTCCAAATCTTGGCTATTGTGAATATGCTGTAATGAACATAGGAGTGCAGCTAGCTCTTAAAGATCCTGATGTCAATGAATATATATATATATATATATATATATATATATGCACTCAAAGTGGAATTACTGTAATTTTAATTATTATAAAAATCCCTAAATTCAGTAATAGCTTTTTTTAGTAGCATTGTTAAATGTACATTAAAGAAAATTTAGATTACAATGTCACCCATTTATGCCACCTTCTTCTCTAGTTTCATCATTCAAATTTAAGCCCAGGGCTTATTACATAAGTCAGAGTCTGAAGTCTCACTCACCTTGGGCCATTGGCATTGATGCAGAGCAGTGTGGAGACATGCTGTTTTCCATAATTTCTGTGCATGACCTTCATTCTTTAATGCCTTAATTCAAAGCATATTGGAGAACATTGGCACTCTGTCCGAGTTTCCTATTTGGTTAAACTCAACATTGTGTTTTTTCCTTAATTGAGTTTCTATTGCTGGAAGGTAGAAAGCTTCTCTTGGAAACCAGCAAGATTCTGACTCATGACTCCTAAGCCACTGTCCTTCATTAGCATGGGCGGGTCACACTAACCCTCCCAGCTTTAGCATTCTCTAATCCATTCTAAGGGATTAGTCAATTTCTCTTGCCACCAGTTAACTGCATTGCCTGACCAGTGCCATCCTTTTATTTGTGTTTCGCAACAACGAGACAAAGGCTTTGTTATATAGGTTGTGAATTACGAATCTTTCCAGCCCCATTTGGTAGACATCCTTACCACACAGAGGAAAGGTTGTTGCTTTTCAAGGCAATGAGAAAGTGCGGGACCCCTCTGGCCACAAATACTGGTTTTACTCTTAGTAAATTTACCTCCCACAGATCTGTACTCAGGTCCTTCTGCCTGTAACAACGTCTGTTTTTTTTTTTTTTTTTTTTTTTTTTTTTTTTGATACGGAGTTTCGCTCTTGTTACCCAGGCTGGAGTGCAATGGCACGATCTCGGCTCACCGCAACCTCCGCCTCCTGGGTTCAGGCAATTCTCCTGCCTCAGCCTCCTGAGTAGCTGGGATTACAGGCACGCACCACCATGCCCAGCTAATTTTTTTGTATTTTTAGTAGAGACGGGGTTTCACCATGTTGACCAGGATGGTCTCGATCTCTTGACCTCGTGATCCACCCGCCTCGGCCTCCCAAAGTGCTGGGATTACAGGCTTGAGCCACCGCGCCCGGCCACAACGTCTGTTTTAACACTGCCCTAGAATGTAATCTTTTTGAAGACATTGCAAGTGACAATTAGGGATTCAGTTTAAGATAAAATCCAACTCTAGGTGGTGCTGCCAAGTCAAATAACTCAAATTAGGTGACAACACCTGACAGGCAGAGGCAACATTTGCACAGAGGACAAGTTCTTTTAAAAATCAATTTTAAGCTGCAGCTTGATTTCAAGACCATTGACATTTGAAAAGACAGGATCTTATAATCAAGGAAATACAATGTAATAACTGTCACATGAAATTGGCTACAGTTAATTTTTTAGTAAACTCTATATTAAATAAATTCCATATCGTGACTTCAGCTCACATCAATAATTTTTCTATGGCATCTTCATAGCATTCAGAGGTAAAAGAACTCTTTCAGGTGTCATTAGAGTCCTTACTAGACTTGAAGATCCACCAGGCAAAGGTTAGGAGATGGTCAGGTTCTATGGTCACCGCTATACCTAGCACTGTGTCTGCCACATAACTGGGGTTTGAAAATACTTGATTGATTGCTGAATGACCTCCCCTGGCTGTGACATCAGGATCCTGCTGTCAATAATGATTGAAACAGCTGTATTCTGAAACAGCAGCATATGAGCTTGGCCTGCATGGAAAAATGGGGAAGGAAGGGACTGAAAGATGGCCAGTGACAGAGGAATATATTGGGAGGGAATAGAGTTTTAGCTAAAGGAACAACAGCAAGAACAAAGTACAGAGATAAAGATATGCCAAGAAGTCCATCTGACAAGGTGGGGGCTTTCTGTGATAGAAGATTCAAGAGCTGAGGAGCCATGACTGGGGAGGTTGAGGTAGGACAGCAGTAGGTAGAGCATTCAGCACCTTCCCTGCGTGCTATGGAATCACGAATCTTTCCAGCCCCATTTGGTAGACATTTGAGAGTTATGAAGTATTTGACCTTTATCTTATGCTATTTAAAAATGCTTTTCAACAGTCAGGTCAGCACAAGCACTTGAGTCAAAATGATGAACCCTTTTTTATTTCAAACTAGACAGCGAGGTTATCACTTCTAACCTTAAGTACAAATATGACATTTCCTGCTAAACAAACTCCAAGTCAAACTCTAATTATCCCAAAGCTGCCCTTTCCAGTGTTCATGCCTCAGTGTGACACTGTACACCTAAAGAGTCCCACGTCTAGATTTTTGAAAACCTCTCGCCCTCTGATTCTGACAGTCCTTAAGCTTGTTTCGTTGTAATTAGACGTAAGGATAAAATAGCCGGGCTACTTGGCAGAACAGGACTCATCTGTTATATTAACACACCTCTTCCAGTAGCCCCAATTAAGGATGGTACAATGATGGTTAAATGGCATCCCCCTAAGAGATATGTTTGAGTCCTCCTTTCCAGTGTCTATAAATCTGACCTTATTTGAAAATAAGGAACATGCAGAAGAATGAACTAGCCCCCTATCTCTTGCCACATACAAAAATCAAACCAAAGCAAATTAAAGACTGAAATCTAAGACCCCAAACTATGAAACCACTACAAGAAAACATTGGGGAAAATCCCCAGGATATTGTCTGGACAAAAATTTCTTGAGCAATACTCCACAAGCACAGGAAAGCAAAGCAAAAATAGACAAATGGAATCACAAGTTAAAAAGCTTCTGCCCAGCAAAGGAAACGATCAACGAAGTAAAGAAACCATCCACAGAATGGGAGGAAATATCTGCAAACTACCCACCTCACAGGGGATTAATAACCAGAATATATAAGGAGCTCAAACAACTCTATAGGAAAAAAAAATCTAATAATCTGATTTTTAAAATGAGCGAAAGATGTGAATAGACATTTCTCAAAAGAAGACTCACAAATGGCAAACAGGCACATGTAAAGGTGCTCAACATCACTGATCATGAGAAAAATGCAGATCAAAGCTATGAGATATCATCTCACTCCAGTTAAAATGGCTTCTTTCCAAAAGACAGGCATTAACAAATGCTGGTGAGGATGTGGAGAAAAGGGAACCCTCATTCACTGTTGCTGGGAATGTGAATTAGTATAACCACTATGGAGAACAGTTTGGAGGTTCCTCAAAAAACTAAAAATAGAGCTACCATATGATCCAGCAATCCCATTGTTGGGTATATACTCCCCCAAAAGAAAATTAGTGTATCGAAGAGATATCTGCACTCCCGTGTTTGCTGCAGCACTGTTCACAGTAGCTGAGATTTGGAAGCAACCTAAATGTCCCTCAATCCATCACCTGATGAATGGATAAAGAAAACGTGGTACATATACACAATGGAGTACTATTCCATCACACACAAAAAATGAGATCCTCTAATTTGCAACAACATGGATGAAACTGGAGTTCATTATGTTAAGTGAAATAAGCCAGGCACAGAAAGACAAACACTGCATGTTCTCACTTACTTGTGGGATCTAAAACTCAAAACAGTTGAACTCATGAACGTAAAGAGTAGAAGGATGGCCGCCAGAGCCTGGAAGGGTAGTGGGGGAATTGCAGAGGGAGGTGGGATGGTTAATGGGTACTAAAAAATGTTAGAATGAAAAAGCCCTACTATTTTATAGCACAACAGGGTGACCACAGTCAATAGTAACAAGGGTACATTTTAAAATAACTTAAAGGTTATAACCGGACTGTTTGAAAATCAAAGGATAAATGCTTGAGGGGACAGATACCCCATTCTCCATGATGTGTTTATTTCACATTGCATGCCTGTATCAAAACTTCTCATGTAATCCCCAATATATATATATATATATATATATATATATATATATATATATATATACTATGTACCTACAAAAATTTTTAAAAAATAGAAAAAGAAAATAGGGTCTTTGTGATGTAATTCATTTAAAATGAAGTCATACTGAATTAGGATAGGACCCAGTCCAATGACTTGTGTTATTAGAAGAAGAGGGAAATCTGGACGCAGAGAGCCAGACACAGGGAAGAAGCCCATGTGAAAATGGAGGCAGAGACTGGAGTGACGGATGGTCAGCAACACTGAAAGCCCAGAGACAAACGCGGAGCAGCTCTCCCTTCACAACCCTTGGAAGGAACAAGCCTCGCCTGCACCTTGATCTTGGAGTTCTAGACTCCAGAACCATGAGACAATTAATTTCTGCTGTTTCATGACACCCAGCTTTTGGAAATTTCTACAGCAGCCCCAGGAAACTGATAGAGATAGGGACACTGAGATGGGGTGACTTGCCAAATGTGCTAGAGTAAGTTTTTCATTAAACAGTCACAGGCTCATGGTCTGATGTCTTGGGCACACACACAGCTCAAATGGAAGCATGTGTTGATCTCTCAGGCTGCATGTCACTATGCTTTCTATGAAGGGAGGAAACAGGAGAGAGAGCAAAGGAGTTATTGCTGGTTATTGCTGGCCCTCCAGAGCAAGGCAGCTTTCTTCCCACTCAAATCACTGTGCTCTGCTTAGTTGCCGAATGAATTTCTGTCACATACTAAGAATATTCTCAAAACTATAAACTTGACTATGTCTCATGAGCCCAGAGACAGGTTGGTGGATTCCATTTGCCATTCATCTGCTCTGTTCCCATTTAGCCAGAGTTGTTAAAAGAATGATAAGAAGAAAATCAATGTGCATTTTAGTTCCATTAAGAAAATGAATTAATAAGAAAATCCTGTCATACATACAACTCCTTATAAGATCCATTATCTGACTCTATTCATAATTCAAAATCTCTATCTTTTTTTTCAACTAGAGGATTCTATTTCACATTTCAAGGACTTCACTGAATAGTCAAATTTGGGATAAGCTCCTTTGCTCAAATTTCCCTGGGCTTTTTCAGAGGACTCAAAACATCTGATGCAGATAACACCAATATAAAGAAGAAGACCCAAGCCATGTTTTTGGAATTTGCATGCCCAGAAATTCCAAGCCATTAGCTTGCATCCCTTTACTAAATGTGATGCCGTGTGTGATGGGGGTAGGGGAGTTAGGGGCAGAAAACTGGAGTGGAAAATACTGACTATTAGTGTCAGATATCTGTACACTTGAATTCTGCTGTTTATCCAGTGACCGACTCTGGTAACTGAATTAACCTCTCTGAGCCTCCTTTCTCCCTCTGTATCTTGCAAAGTGACTCGTGGTTATAAGAGTTCACAAAAACAATATACACATTTGGGGTAGGAAACCTACTTCCCGAGCAGGAAGAAAAACGACTGCATTGGAAAACATGAAAGCCTAGTAGGTTCAAGTTAGAAGTGTAACTGAACCCAAGTTAGGCTGCTCTATGCTCAAAAGCCAAACTCCAGAGACAAGAGTTGATGAGAGGAAATGCAGGTTTATTCAACAGCTGGCAACTTAAGGAGATGGTGGACTAGTGTTGCAAAGAACATCTCGGTGAGTACACATTTCGGGCTCTTTTTATGTTAAGTGCAGGGGGAACAGTAGAGGGTTGGGATCAAGAGGTGACCAACACCTGCAGGCATCTGGGCACTGGCCAGCTTCTGAGGAGGCTGAGAACTTGTTTGTCTTTGGTCTGTTCACATGGCTCCTATACACCTTTAAAAAGACATAGTTGTTGACATACTTCCCCTTTAACCCTAAAGTTAGTTTTAAAAACCACAGGATTGCTGTCTTTGCATATTATCTCGGTGCTCTAAAATTATCCTTGCCTATGTGTAGTAATGGATAAAGAGCCCTCAAACAAAAAATAGAGTCAGTTATGTCTGCTCTTTTGCTGTTTCACTGCTTCGGAAGTCTATGAAAAGTAGTAGAAAGTTTGTGGAATTATGGAATGTGTATACTTGGAAATATTTCTTTTGTTGTTGCAGTAGGAAGAGAAAGTATGAAATTAGGGATATAAGGAAACACAGGTAAGATAAGGGAGAGGAGGAGGTTGCAGAGTGCTGGCGTACTTGTGACCTCAGAAATGATGCTAGCCAGGACTTTAAGTTGACGTCAACCAAAGATACAGGAAAATCTGCTTAAGACCAAGCTGTGCAGGCATTCACCCTGCTTTCCTTGTATAGGGGTTCCTCCTCACATAGGTTCAGTGAACAGTGACTGGGACAGAGCAAGTGCTCTTCCTTGGAAAAGGTACTGGAGTGGGACTTGGGTAGCAGATGATAGAAGATGAAAAGGGAAATTGTAGAAAGGCAGGAGAACATATTTGGAAGGGCTCAAGTATATCATAACAGTGAAAGAGAGAGAGAGAAGCAGACAGATAGACAAACAGAAGAGAGCTGGACTGCGTGACTTGAGAGCATCTCAGGAATGCCGGTTGGTTCCCCCATGGGATGGTTGTGAACTGGAAAGAAGCGACCTGCCCCTAAACCTACATTGCCTCAAATGCCCCGCTTACTGTCTCACCACAGTGGGGCCTGGGCTGCAGGAGGAGATTCCATAGTCTTGGCGGTCCATGTAAGTTTGTGTGACTATTGTGGTTTTGATAACTGCAGTGGGTGGCCACCTCAATTACTTTCCCACCCCTTCTCACAACCAAGAAAGGTTTAGCCAGCCCAGGGGGAAAAGGTTGCTGATACATATACAAAGTATCATGCTTATAATAGGCACTCAATAAATGTCAACTTAGCCACTTCTACAGTTGTATCAGAAAAGATAAGAATTGCTTGTCATACACATGCACAGAAACTTAAGACATTTTGCACAGATACACAGAAATTGGAGCTGCATGTTTTTTTTAAAGACTCATTAAAACAATCCAGTGATGGACAGCTCTGATGTACTGCTTTGCCACCAGGGGATAGGGGTGGAAGAAGGGACAAGAGGGAGTTATTAGTTATAGGGTCCAAAGTTTCAGTTACACAGGAGAAATAAGTTTTTGTGATCTAGTGCACAATGTGGTGACTAGAGTTGATGATAACTCACTGTATATTTCAAAATTGCTAAAAAAATAAAAGCAAAATTCAATTGTTCTCATCACAAAAGATGATAAATATGTGAGATGACAGACATGTTAATTAGCATGATTTAATTATTCCATAATATATACATAGGTCAAAATGTCACACTGGACTCCATAAGTATATATAATTATTATTTGTCAATCAAAATTTTTAATACAAAAAGCAAAAAAAACAAAAAAGAAACTTAACTATTCATATAAATAAGTGGAAAAAGCCTTGGGCAAAGATGCAAAAGGCTGGGAGCATGGATTTAACCATGACCTTACTTAAATATTACCAGCAGAAGCCCGGTTAACTCCTTCCTTTTCACTGGTCAGCCCCGATGATGAATCACTCTTGTATTGTCCTGAGTTCAGCAGATCACTACAATATGCTTTGCATTTTCTGGAAAGACCTAGTGAAGGTCTTTCCAGAAGGCAAAAATCCTTTCTAAGGAAAGCAGAAGCAAAAAAATTATCCTTTCTTAAATGAGAAAAAAACTAAACATTTTTAAATTAATATTTTTCTTCATCTAAACTGGCCAAATATTAAAAACAGATTTGTAAAGGTGATCAAACAAAAACACTGTTAGAAGAGCAGCAAAGAACATAGAGAGTTCAGAAACAGACATGTGAATTTAGAAAATGAATAAGAGAATATCAGTGGAGAAAAAAGGACTATTTAATGATTATGATGGATAACTGGCAAAATATTTGAATAAAAAATTCCTTGCATCCTTCCTTATATCAAAATGAAATCCAGACGGAAAAAGATGGAAATGTAGAACACAGAATTACAAGGTAACAACGCTAGCTATTAATTGTAAGAAAACACTAGACAGTCTCTGTGTTGGGCACAGTGGCTGACACATTCAAGACACTCAATAAACATTTGTAAAATCGATTAATGCAGTGCTTTTTATGTGCCAGATTCTCCACAGAGGAGTGTTTGATATGTTTCTTCTCATTTAATCTTCATAACAGGGCTATGACACAGGATATAATATTTCTGATATTTTATGGATAAGAAACAGAAGCACAAAGATTAGATAACTCCATCAAGGACCACCCAGCTAAAAAGTGTGGGGATGACATTTGAACCCTGAAATTTGGACTCCAGGGCCTTTTCTTGTTTTCTGTGTGTGTGTGTGCGTACACACGTGTGTGTGTGTGTGTGTGTGTTTCTGGTAGATTATAGTTTTTATCTTTTTATTACAGAAAACCTTAAATATATACAAAGATGGAGAGAATGTACCATGGGCCCCTGTGGATGTATGTACCACCCTCCATTTAAAACAGCCCTCATGGCCAGTCCACTTCATCTTATCCCCACAAACTTGGCTCCATCTCAGGTGACTTTGGAACAGATCCCAGACTTCACTTCATGTGCAAATATCTCTGCATGTGGCTCCAAAAAACACAGGCGTCTTTCTTTGAACATCATCTCAGTTCCATCATCATTCTAACAAATAACTATATTTTAATAGCAAATAGTCAGTTTTCAAACTTTCCTGCTTGTTTCACTTTTCTGGAGAGAGGGACTCATTTAGTGAAGTTATCTGCCATGGCTCTTGAATCCCGTCTACCCCACGACTTCCCTCTTCTCTCTCCATTCTTGTGAATTATCTGTTGAAGAAGTCAGGTCACTGGTCCACAGTTTTCTGCTGTCTGGGTTCCACTGATCGTGTCCAGTGGTGTCACCGAACATGTGCTTCCATCCCTGCATTTTCTGCAGACTGGCCATCCAATTCGATTGAATCCATATGGTTTAGTTTATACTTAAAAGGTAATACATTTTTGGGGGGATGGAGTCTCACTCTGTTGCCCAGGCTGGAATGCAGTAGCATGATCTTGTCTCACTACAACCTCTGCCTCCCAGGTTCAAGTAATCCTCCTGCCTCAGCCTCCTGAGTAGCTGGGACTACAAGCACAAGCCACCATGCTCAGCTAATTTTTCTGTTTTTAGCAGAGTCAGGGTTTCACCATATTGGTCAGGCTGGTCTTGAACTCCTGACCTCAGGTGATCCACCTGCCTCGGCCTCCCAAAGTGCTGGGATTACAGGCATGAGCCACTGGTACCCAGCCAAGAATAATTTTTTTAAACTGTGAGGGGAAAGAAGAGCCTTCCCTGTCATGAAGAAAGGAGAGGAGAGGTAAAAGGAAGAGGAGGAGGAGGAGAAGAAGGAGAAGAAGGAGGAGGAGGAGGAAGAGGAGGAGGAGGAGGAGGAAGAGGAGGAGGAGGAGGGAGGAGGAGGAGGGAGGGAGGAGGAAGAGGAGGAGGAGGGAGGAGGAGGAGGAGGGAGGAGGAGGAGGAGGAGGAGGAGGAGGGAGGAGGAGGAGGAGGAGGAGGAGGACACAAAGGAGTGCCCCTTCTGGAGGAGCACAATTGATGGGCAGCTTCAACTTGCCTGGAATTCACATCACATTTGCCCCAGGGCCATGCTTCCCAGCGCTGCTCACAGCCAAGGACAGGAATGCAGGTCCCTTCCTGAGACAAGACACTCCTCTGAGGGTGACTTGGTTGGAGTCCAAGTTGGCCCGGCTGAAACTTTCTTGGAATTGCGGGGCAGCCTGATGCTCTGTCTACTCACCCCTCTTTTACTGGGGCTGTATCTTATGGCCCTTCTCACCCTCTCCAGCTCCTCCCCTTTCTCACTAACTCCATGACTAATCCCATCTCAACACCTGCTTCTCAGAAGGACTCAACCAATAAACCCTCCATGTTTCACCTGTCAGATGGAAATCATGAAAACAACTGCTGATTATCACAGTGTGCTGAAGCTCGCATGCTTACCTACCATGATGGGGGGTATGAGTGGTTAAAATCATTCTAAAGGACAGTTTAGCAACCTATCTCAACACTGTGAGGGACTAACCTCTTCAACCCCAAATTTTGTATCTAAGATTTTAGTTTAAAATGTTCATAATAAAAAAGAAAATACATATTCATCTCAATTGATGAGAAAAAAACATTTCATAAAATTCATAGCCCTTCATGATTTAAAAATAAAAGGCTCTTAGCAAAATAGAAATAGAAGAAGACTTCCTTAACACAAAGAAGAGATGTCTTCAAGAAAAATGGCGGAGGGCAAGAACTGTGTCTGCTATGTACAAGGGCCTATCCCTGGCTCAAGGTCAGGACCTAAAAAGTCCGTATGGAATGAATGAAAGAAAAAGGGAATGGTCCCTGACCGTGTTTTCAGCTCCATTTTCCGATCCCCCTTTACATGCCTCTACTTCAGCTGAACAAAATGACTGGGACTTGCTGCAGTAGTCCTAGAACTGCACTTTACTGAACTGGGCTCAGTGGCTCACATCTGTAATCCCAGGACTTTGGGAGGCCAAGGTGGGCAGATCACCTGAGGTCAGGAGTTTGAGACCAGCTTGGCCAACATGATGAAACCCTGTCTTTACTAAAATACAAAAATAAATTAACTGGGCTTGGTGGCGTACACCTATAGTCCCAGCTACTCGGGAGGCTGAGGCAGGAGAATCGTTTGAACCCAGGAGGCAGAGGTTGCAGTGAGCTGAGTTTGCACAACTGCACTCCAGCCTGGGCAACAGAACAAGACTCTGTCTCAAAAACAACAACCAAACAAACAAAAAACCCTGCACTTTATTGAGCATCTGTGTGCTGAGTTGAAAGTTGAGCATCTGACAAATGTCTTCTTTTTTTTTTTAGATGGAGTCTCACTCTGTTACCAGCCTGGATGGAGTGCAGTGATGTAATCTCCACTCACTGCAACCTCTGCCTCCCAGGTTCAAGCGATTCTCCTGCCGCAGCCTCTGGAGTAGCTGGGACTACAGGCGCACACCAACATGCCCAGCTAATTTTTGTATTTTTAGTAGGGACAGGATTTTACCACGTTGGCCAGGATGGCCTCCTTCTCCTGGCCTTGTAATCCGCATGCCTCAGCATCCCAAATTGCTGGGAACATAGGCGTGAGCCACTGCACCCAGCCAGAATAATGTCATTTCTAATTGTCACTACCACCCTGAGAAGTGGAGGGAGATCCCCATTTTACAGAAGAGGAAAGTGAGGGTCACGGATGCCAATAGTCTACTCGTGGACACAGCTAACGAGACGCAGCACTTGGATTTAAACCCATGTGACTGCCGTGAGGGGCTGTGCTCGCTCCTCCCTATCACACGGCCTCTCTGGGGCAGCACTAGGATATATGAAGACCTCATCCTTAACGGTGAATGACCTGACACCTTGCCACTTGATCTGAAAAATGACACTGTCCAGCCCACTTCTCCTGGCTCTGTGTGTGCATTATTCTCTGTGTCTCGTGTGCACTGGAAACCCAGTTGGCCAGCATCGCTCTGCCCCGTGTGAGAGACCCTGCAGCCACCCTTGAGAGTCTAACCAGTGTTAGTACCAGCAGTTGGAGCTGGGGACAGGATGGAGGGGACACACTGAAAAATGAAATGTGCATTTTCAACAGGCTCCTCCAAGATCATGGCCTCAGGTCTCTGTTCCCCACACCCTCCTGGAAATGGTTTAATCAGAGGCTGGAGCCACAGAACCCACATCTTCATTATAGCCCCAGGAAACAAGGTGCCAGGCCTTCTAGAGCAGCCTGCCCAGAGCACAGCATGTCTTCTGCTGATGCCAATTTCAGCCATTAAGCCTCAGCCACCTTGACAGTACCGATAATAATTTGCAGGGGGTAGGGAAGATCTACTTTGCAGAATTGTAGAGGCTTGAGAGCCCACTGGCTTCGCTAGTTGTCTTATAATCCAAGTTCCTTTAAAAATATTAGCAGGTTAATTAAAACTAGCAAGAACAACAAAACCACGCTGTTACCTAAAAGGCCAAGTGCTTTCCCAGGTGACATACTTGGCCAGAGGCATCATTTTGGATGGAAGTTACAGGTTGTGTCTCCTATCTGATGCTCCTTAGATTCTGCCCAGATCCTTGGGGACATGACTGCCCCTTAGGGTCCCTTCCCATCCTAAGGGTGCATGTTGTGGCTAAGAGCACATGGTGGCCTCAGCCCAGCTGTGCTGATTGCCAGATGTGTGTTCCTAAGCAAGCTAAGAATCTCTTGTGCCTCTGTTTTCTTATCTGCAAGATAAAGACAATAAAAAGTGATACCAATCTAGTGGAGTTGCTGGGAGGGTTAAACACATTAACATATGCAGATAAAGTTTTAAATATAGTGCCCAGTATACAATAAGCACTCCATAAATATTGACTATTGCTATATGACTTGGTAACCTTAGATCAATAAGCCATTGTGGTACCTTTCTCAGGAGTGAAGTTAAAATAATTTGTACCCTGTTTATAGTAACTCTTGAATGAGTGAATACATGAATAAATAAACAGATGAATAATAAGTCAAAATACTTCTGAATGATAATTAATGGCTTTGATATTTTTCCATATGACATGTCCATTGAACAGAATTTCCTCACTTTTTAAGTTACCAACAGTGCCCTCAGACACCATGGCCTCCCAATTAGATAGATATTTAGGGGCAGGGGCTTTGCTGGGTGATTGGATCTTCAAATTAAAATAATCTTATTAGCCACAATGATATCAGACTCTTCCATGTTCCAATACAGGCTAATTGAGGCTTTATTTCAGGAGAAGAGGAAATCCCAGCTATGACTGACATTCATTTAAGCTCACAAGATGGCTTGTCAGCTGACGAGGGGTTGGAGCATAGGAGTGAAAGTTAATGACACAGAGAAACAGAAATAGATGGGGAAGGTAAAATTATCTCTCGTTTAGGAATTTTCTGCTCTGCCAGGAGCACAGTTAAATTCATACCATCTTAGGATGCCAGAGATGAGGTCTGCCTTGGAATTGCATTCATTCTGTCACTATGTAGCAAGCATTATGTGTGAGGTGCTGGGCCTGAGGGTGGCAATGGTGGTGCCCAAGGTCAGCCCAGCTCCCGCCCTGGGTCATGGAGAAGGGAGGGAGACAATGACCCAATGTTTCAGAGTGCTCTGACAGACAGTTGTGAACTGGGTTCTTATGGATACAAGAGGGGGAGATGGCTCTATTAGACCTTCCTTTCAGGGTCAGGGAGACTGTGAAGGGGAGGGGACACTTGAGCTCGGGCTTCAGTGGACCAAGAGACGCTTGCCAACCAGTAAAGCTGGAAGGCTCCCTAACAGAGGCAGCAGCAAGGGCCGGGGCTGTCCAGGAACCTCCAACCTTTGTCATGGCTGCAGCAGCAGTGCAAGGGTGTCAGGGAGGCGTGGGAGAAGGGAATGGGTGAGGCTACAAAGAACGTAAACTCTTTCCTGGCACCACTGCAAGGCTGAGTAGGGGAGGTCACAATGGGACTAACTCATCCCCTCATTTTCGCAGAAGAAGAAAATGAGGCTTCTGGACATGGACATGAGGTGACTCCCCCAGAGCCACAAAACAGGTCCATGTGGGGGATCTCCAAATGCCCCATTCTGATCCCTTTCACCCTCCTCTACCGTCCCCTCGAAACCTAGGAACTGAAAACAATGGTAACATGAAACAAAATCTACTTAGAGAGAGGCGACAGAAGGATAAAGATTTCTGGTTAAAGCTGTTTGAAATTGAGTTCCTGTTCTACTTAACAGCTCAAAAACTCAGTTCAGCCATTTGTAAGGTAGAGAAGATTATATTTTCCCACGTAGGATGACGTGAGACAGAGATTGTGAAGATACACTGCATAGTGCCTGGAAAGCAGGCAGAGAACAGCCAGTAGCTGCCATAACCATTCACAGGCCGAGATCTTACTGGTGCCCATTGGTAAGTGGGAGTCCCAACTCAGCTCATAAAATAAATCTGTAGACTGGTGGTATTTTCTTGGAAAATCCTCAAGGAAAGGTGCTGGTCCCTGTGTTAATGGTTTCCTTTGACTTACCCATCCTCTCTTAGCCAAACTAGTGCCGGGCCACCTGGGATTTCTTTCCTAATGCAAACCTGCCTGCACAGCAGTGGTATTCTAAGCAGCTTTGGTTCTCCAAAATGATTATCCATAGTTATTTGGGGCACTAATTTGCATGTAGTGTTTATTGCATTTTGAAATGGTTCTTTTGTTTTCAGCCCAGCAGACATAGTGGAGGAGAAGCGTGGGGAGAAGTGTAATGCATTTTAATTTGGGGATAGTAAACTAAACCAAGCCCTGAGATGTGTCTTTGAAGCTGGGAATGCACTCAGGCGAGAAAAGTGGGAACCATCCCTGCAAAGTATGCATTTCAATAGCACACTGCATATTTTTTTTTTTTTTTGAGATGGAGTCTCGCTCTGTCACCCAGGCTGGAGTTCAGTGGCACAATCTCAGCTCACTGCAACCTCTGCCTCCCAGGTTCAAGCGATTCTCCTGCCTCAGCCTCCCGAGTACCTGGTACCATAGATGCATGCTATCACACCAGCTATTTTTTTTTTGTATTTTTAGTAGAGATGGAGTTTTACCGTGTTAGCCAGGATGGTACCATCTCCTGACCTCATGATCCACCCACCTCGGCCTCCCAAAGTGCTGGGATTACAGGCGTGAGCCACCGTGCCCAGCCCACACTGCATCTTTTAAACAAAGAGTCTTGGATGGCATGTGATTGTCAAACCAAACAGGTAAAGGGGAGAAAACGGTACTTAATTAAATTGTATAATTAAAGAACAGTAGGCTATGCCTCATCTTATAACACCTAAGTCCTGGTGAGTCGGCCTCACTCCACGGAGTAAAACGCAAAGCCTTTTCACCACACTATTCTTTGTTGCCTCTTAGCAGCAGGTGACCTGGTTGTCTGTTCTACCTCCTTGACATTTTCTCCTACCCTGACTTCCAAAGGTCTCTACTCCCTTAAGTCCCCTGCTTCTCTCTGACCACTTTCTCCTGCCCTGAAAGTCTGTGTGTCCCCAGGGTCAGTCCGAGGACCCTTCTCTTTGCTGTTTCTTCTTCCCTTCTTAGGAATCTGTCATTCTTTGCCGTGCTGTCTCCAGGAGTGAGACCCTGTCTCAAAAAAAAAAAAAAAAAAGAATGACCCAATTCATATGATCAACTTTCACACCTGACTCATGGCAGGCTGTCCCAGGCAGAGCTCTCTTGGTTGTCATGAAAACCTGTAGATATGGTTAGGCTTTGTGTCCCCACCCAAGTCTCATTTGAATTGTAATCCCCATAATCCCCAGGTGTCAAGGGAGGCACCAGGTGGGAGTAGTTGAATCACAGGGTGGTTTCCCCCATGCTGTTCTTGTGGTAGTGAGTGAGTTCTCACGAGATCTAATGGTTTTGTAGGGAGCTCCTCCCCCTTTGCTCGCTACTTCTTCCCGCCACCTGGTGAAGAAAGTGTCTTTCTTCTCCTTTGCCTTCTGCCATGATTGTAAGTTTCCTGAGGTGTCTCCAGCCATGCTGACCTGGGAGTCAACTAAACCTCTTTCCTTCATAAATGATGCAGTCTTGGACAGTTCTTTCTATAGCAGTATGAAAACGGACTAATACACCAGTTATCCAACCCCAGTAAATGGAAAAGTCATTGAATGCAGTTAGCACCTTTCTTACTTAAAGGACAGAGCTTCAGGAAACACAGAAGAGTCTCTGGCTTCTTTCAGCCCCTTCTCTCTAGGGCAGGTGTCCCCAAACTTTTTGCACAAGGGGCCAGTTCACTGTCCCTCAGACCGTTGGAGGGCTGCCACATACTGTGCTCCTCTCACTGACCACCAATGAAAGAGGTGCCCCTTCCTGATGTGCGGCGGGGGGGCGGATAAATGGCCTCAGGGGGCCGCATGCGGCCCGCGGGCCGTATTTTGGGGACGCCTGCTCTAGGGCCTCATGGCCTTCCAGGCTGGCATCTCTCACAGCCTGTGTACCCTCTTGTTTCTGCAGACCAACTACCCAATCTCTCATGGGTCTGGCTTAGCAAGACACCACCTCCAACTACAGCCCTCCAGGTCTTCTTGTTGAATGGCTACCACCTCTGACCTCTGTGATTCAGTTCCTCTTGAGAGTTTCATTGACTCAGCCCAGCCCACAAACAAGCCAGTCTTGAGTCATGTGGTCAAGCTTGGTCCAATTGGCTATGGCAGGGTTGAGGTCATATGACTGCTCTTTGCAGAGGAAGTGAGTGGAGCTGATTAAGTCAGAAGGGGAAATTGGGTATGGGAGGCAAACTAATTGATCTGTCTACTCTCCAGGATTTTGATGAATGTTCCATTCAGGAATGTTACTTTGAAAGCTGGGAAGAAGGACTGCCCTGTTCTTGGGATTGACATTTGTTTCTCTCAATCAGGAGTTTATGGCTGGATTTCCTTTTCTATCTTCTGTTTTCTTGTGTCTGAAATGCTAAGAGACTGGGAGTGGGAATAAGAGGTAGAGAATTATGACTTCGACTTTGGCTCTTGTGCAGTCTCTGATGTAATGCTATGTGCTAGGAGCTTGAATACCTTCGCCTGTCCCTGCTGTGCCACTTCCCAGCTGGTGGGAGCCTGGCCTGGTCACCTACCCACCCTGATTAAACTGCATGACAATGTGTTGAATTAAATGATAAGGTCTGCTCTAGCCAGCATGAATTCTGTCCTCAGTCAACAGTCAATAAACATTTATTTTTATTACATGTGTGATAATGAAGGCTCTCTCCCTCCAGCAGGGGCAGAGAAGCAAAAGCAGAGGCTGGCATTTGCTGATTTCTTAGGCTATTTCCAGCCCTCACATTGACTGTTTTTCAGCTATCACTGCCCCCAAACTGGTTTAATGTCACTCTGCAAGAAATAACTAAAGAACAAGAGGGCAAGTGTGAGAGAACACATAAGACAAGGCTGCTTTCCAGGAGGGAAATGGAAATGCCAAGAAAGCAACTGTCACCAGAGAGGAATAGTGCCTGCCCAGGAGGCCAGGAGGCTTAAATCTCTCCCACTTTGAAACTCTTCCCGGAGCTCTCTCTAGTGGGAGAGGGAGAGAGAAGTTACGGGAAGAGGGTTGACAGAGCCCCATCTCTGAGCTGGCCTGTGCTCACCTGATGAGGAATCAGACACGCCAAGTTCAAGACTTAGCTCTATAACCCCAGGGCAAGTTGTCTAAACTGTTGTTTTCTTAGCTGAAAATGGGAGATTAAATACCTTTCTCCAACGATCACTGTGAAGAATATATGAAGCTGTATATGGAGATCATGCCAACACAGTACCTCTTCAAGAGGTGTGAGCTTCCTCCCCCTCGAACTGGGAAGCCCACCAGTCTCAGAGCTGATGGAGCACAGTGATCATCCATTTAATCTTGCAGAGAAGAAAACTGAGGCTCAAACAGGGGATGACTCTTGCCTGAACAATGATTAGGGCCTTGCTGCTGACTGGGTTTCCCTAATCACAAGTCCTGTGGGCCAGACTGGTGGGATCCTGTGCCCGTGGATGAATGCTAGCACCCTAAAATGGATTGTTAACAGAACCAGTGACTAACCCTCACTCAAATCTAGCAGACACTGTAGAAACCCTGAGCAGTTGCTCGATGTTTGGGGGTTCATGGTATTGAGCATGAACTTCTGGAAGCCCCCATTGAGTACAGACACCATGGAGATCCCAAGCCAGAGCTGAGACAGGACCTGAAGATACCCCCGGAAAACTCATCAGGGCAATGGGGAGATGGAGGAATGGGCCACCTAGCTCTAAGGATTCATTCCAAGCCAACTGCCTTCACTATGGCAAAGCCTCAACCACTGAGTAGATTCCTCCTGTATTTGCCTGCTCAGCATCCATTCCATTCATTTTAGTGACAGCACCTCAGATTTCCTTGGAAAACCACCCCTCCCCATTCTTAAATCCCAGATTTAGTTTTCTGACTCTCACTCTGTTCTCCATCCTCCTCTCCCGGGATGGGCATAGCAACATGGCTAGCTGGCCAATCAGAGTATGGCATTCTCCTCTGTCTACAGTGATTGGTTCGGAAATGGGCACATGACCGAGGCCAGACCAATCAGAGCTATTGAAATTTAACAGGTATGCAAATTACTGGCAAAGAAACCCTCTGCCTTTTCCCTGGTGAAAGGATAGGGTGTAAGCCTGGAATTGCCAGCAAAGAGAGGTAGCCTGTCAGTGACCAGAGCCTCCACAGAAATGTAGGTTGGGAGGCCTGCATGGATACAGCATGGGGCAGCAAAGCTTCAGAGAGAAATACTTCTGATCTCCCAGCTCTTGGTGGCTCTGGGAATGGAACCAGACCCTGTCTTTGGGGCTGACTCCAGCTTTGTTTCAGAAGGCACAATACTGTGGTCATTTTGGTGCTGCAGATAATTCAAAGGACAGTGTTTTCATAGTGTTCCTGGAGCAGCGCTGAATAATCCCAATGCAGTGATGCTCTGTGTAAAAATGTCAAAGACTGTCGTTGCTGTGGGCATAATTAAGGTGTGAGCAGTGATGGGCTGGGAGATGCACCGCCTGGACCCCTCTTCAGGGAAGGAGCTGTCGCCCAGTTGCAGGGCATGCCGTCAGCCCGTTCAGGGATGCCCCAACTGCAAGTGGCCTTACCCCCAGAGCATGGACACTTTGGGCCCACATCACTGCTTGCCTTCTCCCCCTATCCACTCCTGAGTCCTTCCCTTACCTCCCATGGGAGTTGAACCCAGGGACAAACCCTAATACACACCCTGCATGCTGCACTTCTCTGGGACAGCTTCACAGGGAACCCAATTGCTTCCATGAACCAATGCTGCCTCTAGTAGAATCCCATGAGAGAATTAGAGAATTGAGGGGCCGGGTGCGGGGGCACAAATGGCAAATGGCGAAATCCAGTGAGAGAATTAGAGAATGGTTGGTGGCAGGGCACAAAAAACAAAGGTTGTAGCAAAGGATGCTACCACCTGGTACAACTCGGGGCTAAAAGGAGGAAATGTCCATGAGGCACCCCACTCTTTCCCTCCAAGCAGAGTCAAGGCCAAGGAAAATCAGGAACAGCAAGATCCCATACTGATATTTATATGCTTCTTTTAAAACAATTTCTGTATGTTGCCCTCAAAACTCAGAAAACTCTCTTAATTCAACAGCCTTAAGCTAACTGTGCTTGTGGTGCCTCTGGTTCATATTTGGACTGGAAATTGAAGGTGCAACTCCCCAGAGACCATTCAAAGCTATCCAGAGGTGACAGGAGGAGGTCAGAGCAGCAGCTGGAGTTAGAGGTGACACCCTGCAGTCAGGACAGCTGGTACCCTGATCCCCTGGCTCGGGACTTGCTTCCTGTGGTCTTACCCTGGAGGGCCTCTGGCTAAGGACGGGCTTAAGTGGAGAAGTAACTTCCCTGAAAACTGGGATTTGAGGACATTAGAGTGACCCCAGACTTAGGACATGTTTGCTGACTAGCTCACAGGGAAGATGGCTGAGGGAGGTGGGATAAAAACAACAACAACCCCTCACAACAGGCCATGGGGGAGGAGGAGCACCCTGGGGGAGGGGCTTGCTGTGTGCTGCACCCTGGGGAGAGGAGAGCAGGAGAGGGGAGGGGAGGGGAGGGAAGGGGAGTGGAGAGGAGAGGAGGGGAGGGACTATTCCCTGGTCTGCTCCAGCACAGCACAGGACCTAGAGGACTTCTAGATGGTGAGACTGAAGCTGGCTGTGCTGGGAGATTCCCACCATGTAACCTGAAGGAAAGGGCAGGACTGAGCTGTCATTCCTTTAGGCTGCAGGCCCAGGAGTGGGACCCAGAACCAAGGCTCCTGGCTTCCTACCCTTTCTGCAGCCCCAGGGCCCTGGTGCAGCCTCTCAGTCACTCTCAGGACAAAGGATCTTGCTGAATGCAGAGAGTCTTCAAGGAATAAAATCAAGGATTTTTAAGCGTGTGCTCAAAGCCTCACATCAATGCAGCAGAGTGAAGGGGGTTGCTCCATTTCCCACATGGGAGTATTGAGGTGCAGAGATATAGGGAGGTGCCCAGGATCACAAACGTAGCAAGTAGCAGAGCTCCTTGAGCTCTCCCTCTGCCCCCAGGCTGTAGCAAAGCTCCTGCTTGCTATATTTCTGCCCCAGTCTCCCATTAAGGCTGTGAGCACAGTCTAAGCCCATTTGCTGAATGCAGCTGATGCCATGTGAGTGATGGGAGCTCCAGCCCAGCCTTAATAGACATTTTCTTATTCGGTGACTGTTCCCTCTCCAGGGAGCCAGTGGGGCTGTTAGGGCTCTCACTGCAGTGTTTACAAGATGAAGGGGCTCAGCCAGGAGCTGCAGAGGAGCGGAAGGGAAAGGCCTGAAGCAGAAAGAGCAGGGTCAGAACTGGGGCATGGTGGGAAGGAGGCAGGTGGTGGGGTGGAGGGACAAGCTTCAGGAGCACCCCTGCCCTCCCAGCCTGGGACACAGCCCTTGGCTCAGACTCTATCTCAGGAGAGAGAGGGCAGGGGGTATTGCAGTGCACCTGTTTGTGGGGGACACTGAGGACAGGGCCACCACACAAAGCCTCTCTTCAGTTTTTGCCATCACGGTCACACAGGGAAACCCACACAATGATCTTTTTGGAGATGAGAAAGCTGAGGCTCAGAGAGGTTAAGCAACACGTCCAAGGTCACACAGTGTGCCTGGAATAAGAACCCGTGCTCACCTGAAAGCCAGGCCTCGGCCCTTTGGGTCCAGCATCTCCACCAGCAAGTAGGCAGGGCAGTCAGGAAGGCCCCTCTGTGGGCCCTGCTCTCTTTAGCTCCTGGGGAAGACTTGCATTTTGACCTGGGAACGAAGCCACTTTCAGTGTTCCAAGAAGCCCTGTGCCTTACAAAGATAACAAAGCAGATACTTGCCTCCCTTGCTTCAGTGCCCTGTGTGCAGAATCCATTGGCAGGAACCCTGGAGGGGAAGGGGCTGAATGAGGGGGTGTAAGCAACCAATCCCACCCCAACCTCCAGGGGCAGGTGCTATTATTGTCCTCATTTTGAGACATGAAACCGAAGGCTGCCACAGCAGAACTGTGTCCCCAGCAAGTGTGGCACCAGAGCCTGCTCTAACCACTGCCTCCCTTGGCCTCAGCTGGTACTGTCCTCAGCACAGAGGAGACTTGCCAGGCATGTTTGATGAATGACTGAATGATGCTTGGGCGATGCCTTATTAATCCATGAGCTCCCAAAACAGGGAACAGAGTCTTCTGCACATGTGTCTCCATGGCTAGCCTCATGCATGAGGTATGTGTCTGCGTGGCCTGACAAACCACTCTCCCAGGATCTCTGCCATAGCATGTGACTTCGGTTTTCCTGCCTCTTCCCTTCTCTAGTGACAGGGTGATCTGACCCGACCGTTTGCTTCCATGAATTTGGGGTTGGAATTGCAAAGACCAGGTGGCCACAAGGCCACACCACCACAAGGTGTTTCTGATTACAGAGCTGGGAAATCTCTCTGGAGTCACTGAAATTGGATGAACAGAGGCTTAGCTTTCTGGTACAGGAAAGAGGAACCAGCCATAGCTCCCCTGAGGGCAGGCAGGGGTCCGCAGGGATGAAAAGAGAGAGCAGAGCCTGATTTATTTTTGCTTCTGAAGCGCCCATGGATAGACGGGCCCATCCTTTTAGTCATTCTGCTTGAATGGGGTGAAGCTGAGGCTGGGCAGTTTCCCCAACTCCTCCAAGAAGGCTGAAATGTTCGTGGAATTTTCTTCCTTTAATGGGCAAAGAGGGGCATATTAGTTTTCTGTGGTTGCTTTAACAATTCACTCCAAGCTGAGTGGCTTAAAACAACAAAATTTATTCTCTCAAATTCTGGAAGCCATGAGTCCAAAATCAAGAAAGAACTTGTTTCTTGCTTCCCCCAGTTTCTGGTGGCTGCAGGCATGTCTTGGCTTGTGGTCACATCACTCCAATCTCCACCTTCTTCTTCATATCACCTCCATATGTGTGTGTGTGTGTGTGTGTGTGTGTGTGTGTGTGTGTGTGTGTGTGTGTGGTGTGTATGCGTGCATGCATTGTGTGTGTCCATGTGTGTGTACGTGTGTGTGTGTGTATGTGCTCTCCTTCAAGAGGCTCAGAGTCCAGTGTGGAAGTCCAACCAGTATGTCCTCAATGACTATCTTTTGCGTTATTCCATGAAGCAAGTCACTGCAAAGCTGTGTGAGGCACATTCTGTGGTCAGAATCTGTGGCTGATGGGGTGGCTCATGGTAGTAAGGGGTAAATTCTGCCTGGAGGATCAGGGCAGGCTGCTCCACAAAGGGAGTCTTTGAGCCTGGCCTCGGAGGAAGAAGGGGACTCCAAGAAGGAGCATAGACCAACAGAAGAGAGCAGGCCCAGAGTTGTCTCTGGAAGGCCCACAGTCCTGCATGGCCAGGGAGAGCACAGGCTGATTGGATAAGAGGACATATTTGGAGGGATTGGGCTTCAAAGGGTGGACAGGGGGCATTGCAAAGGCCCTCTCTCCCCCTTCCTCCACCTTGCAGCCTTGGCATAAGTGTGGTCTCTGCTGCATTAACCTGGACGCATCCTTCTCTCAAACATGACTTCCTTAGAAAGACCTTATCCAGGCTACCCAGACACCAGCACTCCCCCGTGATTTACACTCATGGCACCCCATGCTTGTCTTTCCCAGGATTTATCTCATTTGTACATATGTGCGAAGCAGCCCAGTTTAATGCATGAGAGCAGGACACTGGATCAAGACTCCCAGCGCACACCTGGCCCCACCACCTACCAGACAGGTGATGTGCGGGGCTGCATCATTGCCCTGGTTCCTTACCCTCCCTGCTTACCCTTACCATGCCAGTTTGCCGTACCCTTCTCTGTGGGCAGGGCTTGCTACCTTCCCCTGTGTTTGGCCACTTGCTTTGCTTTAACCAGTGGAATTAAGGGGGAAATGACAGGGTACCAGCTCCAAACCTACTGCTTGCTCTCTTGTACTTCTGCCATCCCTATAAAAAGGATATGCCTGGACTGGCCTGCTGCTTTCAGAAGAGGAAAAGAGGCATGTGGAGCAGAGCCAAACCCCCATTGGCCGCGGGCATATGGATGAGAACAGGAGAACCACCTTGCTGAGCCCAGTCTGGATCAGAGCTGATACTCAGCCAACAGCTTGTGAGAACCAATACATGGTTGTTTTAAGGCACTAACTTTTGGGACTGGATTATTATGTGGCTATAGCTAATTGATACAGGAGACCTTGGGCAATTTAACCCATCTATGTCCCTATTTTTTTGTGTGTGGGGGAATGAATAGTACCTGCCTCATGTGATTGTTATAAGGATCAGACGAGTTAACAATTATACAGCACTTAGGTGCCTATATACACATTTGTTTAATAAAGTAAACATCTTTGTGTTTATTTGAATAATGCTTGTCTCCCCAACAAGACTCAATAACTGTTTTCTCATAACGTCTCCAGTGACTAGTACAATTCTTGGTCCATAGAAGGCATTCAATAAATGCCTGCTGCATAGATAGTGGACTTCCCTAACATACATATAAATTATAAGAGCAAATATGGAACTTTCTTTTCTTTTTTTTTTTTTTTTTTTAAAAAAAAGCTATTTAATGAGCCCTTACCATGTGCCAGGCACAATGTGAAATAACTTGGGTAGAAGTAGGTAGAATCTTTATGCTCATTGTAGAGACAAGAAAACTGAGGCTCGAGGTTAAGTAATTTGGCTGCAGTCACACAGCTGGGAAGTAGCAGAACTAAGATTTGACCCCAGTCTGAGTTCCTGCATTCTTTTCTCCACCCCAGCATGCCTCCCTGTGTGTAGATGGCAAATCAAAGCCAAGATTATTTCCCACTGTTAGAAAGGGCTGCAGGTAATAAGGAAAGGGTCAAGTTCCCAAAATGGCAGGCTCAGCCTGCAATGAGAAGTGGGCCCTCAGAAGGGAATCTGTAATTAGATGAATTCAGCTTCCTTTTGTGGGAGCATCTGATTGATGCTGTCACTGCAGGAGGAAGCCCAGCGTCAGCATATTCTCCACGACCATGGGCTGGCCTCTCCCCTAGTCGCCAGCTCCGTTTTCTGAAGGTGGTTTATTGGAGTTTGCTCCCTGAGGGCCACTTTCTGAGCAGAACATGAAGGCAATAGCAAGATGCTTATGTGGATGTTTTGTTTTTTGGGCAGGCATTGGAAGTGGTGGGAAGCCCATCTGAGTAAGCAGGTCTGGGCAGCCTGGGACTCCTGGGGCTCATATGCTCTGAGCTGCTGAGGGAGACTGTTGGCACCTCCTCGGTGGACCGCTGAGGCCAAAACAAGAAAGGGCCTTCTGTGACCTCCCTGCCTGCTGCTGCGGCCATCCCCCCCCACTAGGAGCTTCACATTCTCCCCTTGGACCCCCTGAAAGGAAGGACAACTGGAGGACACGAGCCACAGCACCAGGAGCCATAGGTCTAGCAGTCTGGTATCAGACGCATTCTACCAGCTGTGCAGACCATGAACACAGTGTCTCTGAGCCTGAGTTTCCCTGTGTGGAAATTAAGAACTGCACTGGAAATCATAGTTCAGTACCCTAAAGAATAAAAATATCTATGCATTTATTCAATACCTTCTACATTCTAGGTCCAGGGCAGTGCAAGTTATATATATATGATCTCATGCAATCATTTAAAAAACCCAGTGAGAGATTGTAGGATTGATTTACTTTTCATTTACAAATGATAAAACTAAATCTCAGGAGATTAAATAAAAGTCACTAGGAGAAATACCTAATGTAGCTGATGGGGTGATGGATGCAGCAAACCACCATGGCACACGTATACCTATGTAACAAACCTGCACATTCTGCACATGTACCCCAGAACTTAAAGTATAATAATTTTTTAAAAAGTTGCTTACAGTTTTAGCTGGTCAAACTTGGGAATGTCTACTTGGCATCATTTCCACCTTTCTATTTCCTAATAGAATCCCAATTTTATCTATGTAATTTTCTGTCCCCACAGGGAAAGGTGACCACATCCTTGGCTCCTGGACTCAGTCTCACCACCTCCAACAAGTAATATGTGTTGTTTGGTAGCTATACTGCTTGTCCATGGGTGAGCACATGACTTGTGCTGGGAGGGAGGGTCTCCTGAGCTAATGATGTTGTTCTGTGTGTAACCTCGGTTTGTACGCAGCTATCTAATGAGTATTGAGGGAGCCACCCTTAGGATGAAAGCAGTGTGAAGCAGAGATGGAAGATGTGGAGTCTCTGATGACATTGAGCCATTGAACCAACCACTCCTGAATCTTGCCCTCCCTCTAGATTTCCTGGGTAGTCAGATAAGCAATTTCTTTATTTTTCAGTCTAGTTTGAGTCTATCTAAATCACCCTGAAAGACACAATTAATAAATGGCAGACATGAGGTAACCTTTCATCAGTTCAACTTTTTTTTTTAAATTATACTTTAAGTTCTGGGGTACATGTGCAGATCGTGCAATTTTGTCACATAGGTATACATGTGCCACGGTGGTTTGCTGCATCCATTCCCCTGTCATCTACATTAGGTATTTCTTCAGTTTGAATACTAGCTTTGTAAAATGAATTGAGAAGTGTTCCCTTCTCTTCTGTTTTTAGGAAAAGTTTTATGTAGAATTGGTATTAATTCTTCTTTAAATTTTTAATAGCATTCTCTACTGAAACATCCAGATGTTTTCATCTTCAGGGAAACATCTGGAGATGTTGGGGGGCAGTTTTAAAATTATAAATATAATTTCCTTAATATTTATAGGTATACCCAAATTATTTTTTTCATATTGGGTGAATAGTGGTTATTTGTGGGTTTTTGAGGAATTGATCTGTTAAACCTGAGTTTTAAAATTTATGTGTGCAGAGTTCAAAATATTTTCTTCTTATCCTTTTGATGCCTACAGGGTCTATAGTGACATTTTCTGTTTCATTTTTATTATTTCTAATTTGTGTCGTCTTTGTCTTTGTTTTAGTTTTTGTTTGTTTGGTCAGTCTTGCTACTGGTTTGTCAATTTTACGGATCTTTTCAAAGAACCAGCTGTTTACTAGATTTTCTCTATTGTTTTCTGTTTTCAGTTTTATTGATTGTTGTTCTCTTATTTATTATTTTATTCTTTTTCCTTACTTTGGGATTATTTTAGTCTTATTTTTCTAGTTTCTTGAGGTTGGAGCGTAGATAATTATTTTGAGACTTTTCTTCTTTTCTAGAGTGTGAATTCTCTGCTAAATATGTCCCTCTCAACACTGCTTTAGTAGCTATGTCCCACAAATTTTTTAGGCTGTATTTTCACTTCCATTCTTTTTAATGTAATTTTTCATTTTCTTTAAAACTTCCTTTTTGAACCATGAATTGTTTAGAGGTATGTTGTTTAGTTTCCAAATGTTTAGAGATTTTATCTGTTATCTTTCTGTAATTTACTTCTGTTTAATTCCATTGGGTTGAAGCACATACTCTGTATATTTTTATTTCTTTTAAATTTGTTGAGGTTTATTTTATAGCTCAGTCTATGGTCGATCTTGGTATATGTTCTTCAAGCATGTGAAGAAGATGCATATTTTGCTTTTGTTGGGTGATATGTTCTACAAATGCCAATTAGATTCCGTTGGTTGACTGTGTTGAGTTTTTTGCATATTCTTGAGGGGTTTATTTCTAGTTCTATCAATCGTTCACAAATGTTGAATTCTTCAACAATAACTATGAATTGTCTTTTTATTATTTCAGTTCTATCAGTTTTTGCTTCACACATTTTACAGCTCTGTCGCTTGAAACATACTCATTTAGAATTACTATTTCTTCTTGGTGAATTGACTTATCATTGTATGATATCCCTTGCTAGCTCAGATAATTTTCTTTGAAGTCTACTTTACCTTACATTAACATAGCTACTCCTGCTTTCCTTTGATTAATGTTTGCATGGATATATTTTTTCCATCATTTTACTTTTAACTTGCCTTTATCATTATGCTTGAAGGGAATTTCTTGTAAGAAGAATATAGTTGAGTCATGTTATTAATCTCTGTCTTTGAATTAATGTGTTTAGGCAGTTTATTATATAT
This sequence comes from Saimiri boliviensis, assembly GCF_048565385.1. Classification (NCBI taxonomy): domain Eukaryota; kingdom Metazoa; phylum Chordata; class Mammalia; order Primates; family Cebidae; genus Saimiri; species Saimiri boliviensis. The sequence goes on along the minus strand of NC_133450.1, from coordinate 70,576,795 downwards.
TGAGTGTAATTATTTACATGATAGGCCTTAAGTCTTATTTTTCTGTTTGTTCTCTCTGTTTTGTTCTTGCCTTCTGGTGGGTTATATGGCCATTTTTTAGATTTACAAAGATTTAGAGTTTTGATTTATCTATAGCATTTTTTAGTGCATCTCTTTGTGTATGTTTTTTTCAGTGATTGCTCCAGATATTACTTTATATACATAATTTATTACACTCTACTCATCATTTTTGGAGTTTGAATAAAGAATGGTACCTCACTTCCTTTAATGACCCTTTACTCTCCCCCGTGTATAATATAATTGTATTACTCCATTTTCACACTGCTATAAAGAAATACCTGAGACTAGGCAATTTAGTTAAAAAAAAAAAAAAAAAAAGAGGTTTAACTGACTCAGAGTTCTGCATGGCTGGGGAGGCCTCTGGAAACTTACAGTCATGGCAGAAGGTGAAGGAGAAGCAGGCACCTTCTTCACAAGTTGGCAGGAGAAGGAGAATGCACAGGGGAAACTGCCACTTTTAAACCATCAGCTCTCATGAGAACTCCTTCACTATCGATATCACAAAGACAACATGAGGGAACTACACTCATGATCCAATCGCCTCCCACCAGGTTTCTCCCTTATCATGTGCAGATTACAATTAGACATAAGATTTGGGTGGGGAGACACAGCAAACTAGATCAATAATTTTCTTAATTATTTATTCTACATACATTATAACGACATCAGACAATGCTAGAGTTTTTGCTTCAAACATCAAACACAGTTCAAAAAACCAAAGAAGAGAAAGACCCCCATCGTATTTACCCATATTTTCACTTAGCCATGTTCTTTCTTCCCTCCAATGTTCCAAGATTTCTTTTTTTACTGTTTCCTTTCTGTTTAGAGAACTGTCTTTAGCCATTATTTAAGGCAGGTCTACTGATGACAAATTCTCTTCATTTTCCTTCATCTGAAAATGTCTTAAATTCTCATTTATTCCTGGAGAATATTTTCACTAGATGTAGGATTCTGGATTGACAGTGCTTTGCTCTCAGCACTGGAAAATATTGTGCTACTTCCTTCTGGTCTCCATATTTTCTAGTGAGAAATTCACTGTTATTCTATTTGTTTTTCTCTTATACTTAAGATACTGTCTTTCTCTGGCTGTTTTTAAAGATTTTTTTCATGTTTTTGGTTTTCAGAAATTTAACTACGATGTGTCTGGGTGTGGATTTCTTTGGGCTTATCCTGTTTGAGATTTGCTTAGCATTTTGAATTTGTAGGTTTGTATGTCTTGCCAACTTTGAGGAGTTTTAGCTATTATTATTTCTTTAACTACTTTTTCAGCACAATTCTTCTCTCTCCTTTAGGGCCCCCTGTGATACAAATGTTAGCTCTTTGTTCCACTGACCCATGAGGCTCTGTTTATGATTTTACAGTCTGTTTTTCATACACTGTTCATATTGAGTAATTCCTATTGTTCTATCTTCCAGCTCATTGATTATTTGCTCTATCCCCTCCATTCTGCTGTTCAGCCCATCCGCTGAACTTTTATTTTGGTTGTTGCATCTTTCAATTCTAAGTTTACCTTTTAGTTCTTCTTTATATCTTTCCATTTTTGGCTTGTTTTTGTATTTCTTTGCTGAAACTTTCTATCTTTTCATTTGTTACAACCCTGTTTATGATGGTTTGTTGAAGCACTTTTATCATGATGCTTGAAAATCTTTGCCAGATAATTTTAATATCTCTGACATCTCAGTGTTGGTTCTATTGATAGTCTTTTCTCATTCGGTTTGTGATCTTCCTGGCTTATGATATGAGAAGTGATTTTATTTTAAGATCTGGACATTTTAGTTTTATGTAATGAGGCTATGAACCTGAGTGTTTTAGCTATTTTTAATGACTGCTCTAGCAGGGGAAGTGGGGACATTGCCTTTTCATTTTTAGGCAGAGATAGAAGCCCTGAGTTCACATTTGGCTTTGTTCATACTTGAGAAGGGGGCTCTCCATCTCGCTGGATGAGAGTGAAAGTCCAGGCTCCCCACTTGTTCTCTAGTGATATTGTTGGGAAGAAGGTCTCATTGTCAGCTGGTAGAATGAAATTTGTGGCTTCCTAATTGGCCATCTCTGACATCAGTAGGGGTATGGGAGTTCCTTGTTAAAACTTCATGAGATTGAACATCTAAGCTCTTCTTCTGTCCTTTTCTGGCATGAGTGAGGATCGGGGCTTCAAGTTTTTGTGTGGAAAGTGTTAGCTAATGTAGAGTAGTTATTGGGAGCGGATTTTGTTTGACCTTTTGATTTCGTCTGCTCCTGTTCATGTTTCTGGGAGTGCTGGCTTCTTCACATCCAATTATGGGACATATGAGAAAAAAAGAAAACCCAAGGAACCCACCAATATGTAATTCCTTGGGTTCTGAGGTCTCTAGCCTTTTGCCTTCCCCTCTGTTTCTTGCAGGATCTTCTTAAGTTTACTTTGAATACAATGCCTAGGGTTTTAATTGTACTTAACAGGATGAATAGAGGAAAGCACACCTGCTTTTTCTGTCCTTAGGCAAGTAAGTCCCCTCAAAGATACACTTGTAGTTAAAAAAATCGAGGTGCCAAACAGAGAGTGTGCTCTGTGTGAGCACACATATGTGCCAAGACTCTGTTGGAGAGTCAAACACAAAACACTAGTCACATGGCTTCCACGGAGACTGGGGTCAGGGAGGAAGGAAAATGATGCTTCTCTCCATATTCTTTTGTAGCATTTCAAATTTGTGCCATGTGCATGTGTCACATATTCAAAAGAATAAACCATTTTTAAAAGAATGCAGCATGATGAACATTTTTATATTCTCCGAGAATATTTCCCTGACTGTCTGCCTAACCTTGAGTTCTGGGCTGCATTGTGTCTCTTCCAAAATTAATATGTTGAAGTCCTAACTCCTAGTACCTCAGAATGTGACTGCATTTAGAGATAGAGCCTTTAAAGAGGCAATTAAGTTATATTGAGGTCATCAGAGTAGGCCCTAATCCAATATAACTGGTGTTATTATAAGAAAAGAAGATTAGGACACAGATATGCACAGAGAGAAGACCACGTGAGGACAACAGGGGAAGACAGCCATCTGCAAGCCAAAGGGTGAGGCCTCCGAAGAACTCTTGCCAACACCTTGATCTCGGACTTCCACCCTCCAGAACTGTGAGCAAATAAATCTCTGTTGTTTAAGCCATGCAGTCCGTGTTACTTTGTTACAGCTGCCCTAGCAAACTCATATACCTTGTTTGGAGATGACACTGAGGGTATGAATTTGAGACCCATGGTAAGTGAGAGACCTGAAAGAGACGGGTCTCTGGCTGCACCAGCCCAAGTCCTGCCAGTGTGCCTACTGCGGGGTCTGTGAGGCCCAGGCTGCCTCTAGGATGACCCCCACCCCCGCCAAGCCAGGACTCCCTAAGTGGGGAAGCCTGCCTTGCTCCAGACTCTCTGGTATGGTGAATGACGACTGGGAAACCGTCCCAATCCAGCATCATCAAGAACAACACTGATACTGAGCCTCACCTGGCTCCCTGTGTACATTCGCAATTGGTTACACACCCAGACGGGGGAGGAGGGATTTAATAGGTTCCCTCAGACTTCCAACAAGAGCAGCCCCGCAGTTTTGTGGTGCAAATGCTTTGAAGAGCATCATCCCATATGTTATGCGAGGTCTTTTGTAAAAAGACCTGTGGGACGAATCCCACTCTGATCTCAACGTCAGAAGCCTCTATTACCCACTTAGCAGCTTGTGCTTCCTTTACAAACATCAGAGCCTGTCTTGCTCTTTACCCAGACTCTTTCTACTGTGGTAGAAGGCAGGCTAGTTGATAATCAGCTACGGAAATAGCCTTTCTGTCATTTTCCTCTCTTCCCTCCTGTGCCTTTTGGGGTTTTTTGGGTTTTTTAATTTGTTCCTTTTTTTCTGTTTCTTGTTTGAGTCATTTTTAGTATTACCTTACCCATGTTTTTGTTGCAAGCTCTCAACTCTGAAGATGAGCTGATGTGCACATACAACCAGGTAGAGAGAGATAACCTACATTATCGTGTACCTGTAATATTTAGTAATAACAGTATCAACTGTAATTATGGTGAATGTTCACTGAACATTTTTTATATACTCATGACTTTATGGCGCACATTCATGCATCGTTTCACTTGATCTTATGATAACTGTCCAGGGGAAGATATTATTGTTGTCAGTTTATAGAGAGAAACAGGCTCTGAGAGATTACGACACATGGCCACAGCTCACCTTGCTTATATGTAACTGACTGTTATTTGAAACCAGGCTGTTGAATTCCACAGCTTTTAATCACTGGCATGCTACTTGGCAAAAGGAAGGGCAGGTGTCTTCCTTGTGCCTGGCACATAAAAGATACTCATCCCATAATTGCCAAATATTAGCTTTGTGAGACAGGGCTTTTGCTCTGTTTTGTTTACAGCTTGGCACTGAATAGGTGCTCATTAAATATTTGCTGAGGGTGTCGAATTAGTGCATGAATGAATGAATACAAGAATGAACATGAGACTCAAGAGCTGTGGGAATTCAGAGAAGGGGAAGTTTTTTTTTGTTCTTTTGCCCAATTAGGGTCAGGTGAAATACAAAAATCATCTACAACAGCTCCCTCTGATACCAGCAGTAAAAAAATTCTAGCATTACAAACAGGCTCTGTGTTGCCCAGCACACACCTCAGGAGATATCACTGGGGGCGTGGGAGTGTGGGGAGGGCGGAGATTCCACATCCATCACCGGAGAGAGAGGGCTCCAGAGGAAACCACAGATCTTCAAGCTGCACACAGGTTTGCAGTCTACACAACTTCTGCCGGGGGCCCTGCTTAGAGGTGTGGGCTTGCATTGGGGCACCTCTGGGTGCTAAGTGGCTGGGCGCTGGGCATGGCTGTCCCGGGCATGGGTTATGCACATAATTTAAAACGTAAAAGTACAGAGATGCTCTTCAAGTTGCTTCCAGTGGCGACTGCACTATCAGAGGGGAGAAACCACCCACAGAGAAGGCAGTGACTGCTTCAGGAGTGACAGGAGGGTGGGATTTAGTCTCCCATAGCCTCATCAGTTATTTGCCCCATTCTTTGTTATGGACAACTGATGGTTTTCAGTCCCATATGGAGGGATATGAAAATACCCCAAACCCACATCCCTGTCCACAAGTCCCTCACCTGGTGACACAGGTGTTGTTACAGGCAGAGGATTCACCTCATGCTGGCTCCCCTGCCTCTGTGGCTTCATTCCTACTGGCTGCGTGCTCACAAAAGATGTGTTGCAGTGCTAACTCCAGTACCTCAGAGTGAGGCTTTATTTGGGAATTGGGTCATTGCAGATGTAGTTAATTAAAATGAGGTTGTATTGGAATGGGGCAGGCCCTTAATTCAATTTGACTAGTGTCCATATGAGAAGAGCAAAGACAGAGAGGAAGGCTGTGTAATGACAGAGACCTGCCAGAGAAGAGCACGAGAAGCAGAGATAAGAGTGAGGCAGCCGCAGGCCAAGGAATGCTGAGCCTTGCCAGTAACTGCCAGGAGCCAGGAGAGACACATGGAGCAGACTCTCCTTCCGACCCTCCAGAGAGAGCCAGCCCTGCCCAGCACCTGGATTTCAGCCTTCCAGCTTCCAGGATTGTGAGAAAATTACCTTCTGTTGTTTTAAGTCACTCAGTCTGCAGTGGTTGGTTACAGCCACTGTAGGAAATGAATACCCTTAGCCATGGTGCCCGAATGCCAAGACACTTCTCAAGTCATATCTTTCCCATACTCAAGAACCTTCAGTGGCTCCCCATTATCTTCAGGATAAAGTGCAACGATCTGACATGATTCACACGGTCTTCACAATCCGGCTCTGCCTGGTCCACCTCTCTGGCCTCCTCCCCTAGTCTCCCTGCCACTGTCCTTCCAACTGAGCCACAACAATGCCTTCATGAACCCCTTCTTTGTCTGGAAAACTCCTATTTATTCTTCAAAACCCAGCCCAAGTATTCCCTCCTCCAAAAAGGCTTCCAAGGTCTATCTGAGCAGAGAGAGCCAGTTACCTCCTCTTCAGTGCTCGAGAGCACCCTGAAGTACCTTTGTGATGGCAGGTAACACAAGAATGTAAACTCCACGAGGACAGGCAGTTTATCTTGTTCACTGTTGAGTCCTCATAGTCTAGATAATAGTCATTCACTAGGCATTTGTTGAATAAACAAATATGTGAATTAATGGAGGAAAGAATGAATGAATGCAATGTGCTATAATTACAGTCGCTTGAGAGACTGAGCACCTTGGTATAGGGACTGTGTCTCATTTGTCCCATGCACCTATGGATGGAAGGGAGAAACAGGTTTCTTTTCAGCATCTGTGATTGGAAAGGATGAGGTTTGAGGGACACAGGCCTAACGGTAATAAAATGAATTCAGGCATATTCCCCAAAATAATGAAAAGGCATTTGCAAGGCTTCATATCAGCCAACTGTAACTGTTTTAAGGAAGCACAGAAAACAAAGAAGGTTCAACACAAGCAATCCTGCCGTAGTGTGTCCCCAGGTCCCAGAATCAATAGACATTAAATGTCATCAGGATTGTAGGACTGCAGCTGGAGGTCATTTTGTCCTGCCTTTGTGCAGCAGGTGAGGACACCGACTCAGGGAGGAAAGGAGTCTGCACTGGGTCACGCAGGAGGCGGCCATGGAAATGTCAAGCTATCACCTGTCTGCTGTTGCTAATGGAATGTTAATGCTTCCTGTTTGATCCTAGCCCTTAGAAAGTGAAGCGTCAAAGCAGGAAGGACCCTCAGAGACTGTTCAGCACAAATGTGCTGTCACAGAGATGAAAAGCGAAGCTCACTTACCACAGGGGAAGGAAGAGGGATGAGATAATACACAAAGGGATCACAAAAAGCAAAGTATGCCAAGAGCTCCGTGGGGCATTTAAATGGCGACTTTACACTGCACAGGTAGGGAGGGCTTCTCTATGCAGGTGACATTTAAACAGAGATCTGACTGACAAGGAGTCAGCCTGCTAATGATCTGGGGGAAGAATATTCAGGGCAGAGTAAAGAATTGTGCAAAGATCTGAGAGTCCGATTAGTTAGAGCGTCACCTCTGAAAGAGGAAACACTGCAAGATGGAAAGGCAACCAGTGACTCTTGCATGGCATCCTGTCTGAGGTCAGCTTCCCTAGAAATGGAGCCTGAGACAGAGATTCTTGTGTGAGCAATTTAAAGAGGAAGTGTTCTCAGGAGAAACCTGTAAAGGAGTCAGAAATGTGAAATATGGGAAGGGGACAAGCTAGGCAAATGTGTGGTTTAGGGAGAGTCTGACCTCCTGACCCCATGGGGAGCTCTGGAGCTTCAGATACACCCCAGAAGTTGTCCTGGCAGAGGCAGGAGGGCTGGGTGGTTATACCCCGTATCAGTCCGTTGCTGACCACAAGTCATTCCTGGGGGTTTGGCCATACATCCCAGGCATCCCTGGGCAAAGTAGCTCCATCAACCAAAGGCCACCCTCCAAAGGATGCAAGCATGAGCTGCTAGCAGCACACACCTGCCACATGTCGGAAATGAGGACGGCAGCCCCTGAGAGGAGATGGGTGGAGACCAACATGACTCAGTGCACCTGCGGCACACCCTAAAGCATTTCAGTACTTTCTCACCCACCGCCCCATGTGATATTCACATCACCCTGTGTGGAAGTCATCACTAGTTTGCAGATTTAGAAACTGATGTCTAGAGAGGGTAAGGCACTTGCCAAGCTCACTCTGCTAGGAAGTTAGTGAGCTGGGCCTCAGACCTAGGTTTTCCGATCCTGCAAGTGCTCTTTTGGCTACTTCAGACTGCCTCCGATGCATATATAAATACTCAGTCCACAGATGCAGACAGTAGGTGCCATTTGTTGCATGCCTTTCTGCATGGTATATACATTTCATAGCCAGTGATATTGACAGACTTTCGAGGGAGGAGTGATTCCTGAAAGCCAGTGTTCTCGTAGATTCCTCCTCTGAGCATCTGCTCAGAGCCTGCTCCACATCCTGATTAGCAGAAGAAGTCATTCTGCTTCCAGTCTGAGTTCCTGAAGTCAGCTCAGCAGAGATACTGTGTTCCTAAAGCTTGAGGTGAAAACCACAAAACTGATCGCACGCTGTTGTGGGTGCTCAGCTGCTTGCTTCAGGAATCCTCTGGAAAGGCAGCTTGCAGCTCACATTTGTGCCTGGTGAGCAGTGAGTCTTCATCAGTGAGCATCGAACCCCAAGTGTCCTCCACATTAGTCATTTTTACAGAGATCTTTCTAAAATGATTAAGATGCTGAACAAAATTTAAGTCTTCTTAATGACTCAGGGATCTTTGTTCTTAGAATGGGGCCAAAAACAATATTTCTTTCAGAAAGTAGATACTGCTTGTCCCCAAACTAAATAACCCCAGATTGCTGCCTATTATGGGTTAAATTGCATTGTCCTACACATTCGTATGTTGAAGTCCTAACCTTCAGGATTTCAGAATGTGACCTCATTTGGGAATAGGGTCTTTGCAGATATAATGAGTTAATATTAAGTCATAGCGGAGGAGAGAGAGACCCTAATCCAATACGACTGGTGTCCTTATAAAAATGGGAAGCTTAGAGACAGACAGACACACACACACACATACACACACACACACACACACACACACACACACGCAAGGAGAATAGCAGGTGGGGATGAAGGCAGAAATGTGGGTGATGCATCTATAAGCCAAGAAATTCCTATCATGGCTTGAAAGGCTGACACCCTAAGCTAGGAAAGGGGCACAAACAAATTCTCCCTCACAGCCCTCAGAAGGAACCAACCCTGCCTATACTGTAATTTCCAACTGTGGCCTCCAGGACTGTGAGAATAAATTTCTGTTGGTTAAACCACTCATTGTATAGGACTTTGTTAGGGCAGCCCTGGGCTAACATGCTACTCTTGCTAGTTATAATCAGGTTGACTTTTTAAATATTTTTTCAGTATCTTTTCTTGGTAATCTTACATATGAATGTAATAGTTTCTCTTTTTATGAACCCAATTCTTTTTTTTTTTTTTTTAAAGATGAAAGAGAGCTGAATATTAACCCAATTCTAATTCAACTTCTAATCAACTAGAAGCTGGAAAACTAAGTCATGACGTAGTTAGGTAGGCCTGTGGGTAAAATGGTAACCAATAAGACCCTGAGTAGGGCTCAGTGCTTGAGTTTTGTCACAACTTCTTCGTTTATGCTCAGACTCTTCCTTCTTGCTTTGAGATTCCTGTTCCGAGAAGCCTGGGTTCCCTCTAGCCGGACCTTTAGATAAACATGTTTTCATGGGGAGAAAGGGAATTAACACATCGGGCCCCAGGCTGAGCCCTTTTTGTACATCAGCTCATTTAATCATCATAACCAAATGATAAGCAAGAGTCTTCATCCTCATTTTCTGCTCAAGGAATGAGAAGATTACAGAGTAAAGAAAGTTGCCTCAAAGCAAGCAGCCAACGAGCAGTGCAGCCAAGAAATAAACCCAAGTCTTTAAAATGACTTCAAAGCCTGGTCTCTTTCCAGTAGAACACAGGATTTCTGGTCATCAAACCCACCAGCCCCATATGTTGGTATCACCTAATGATCATACTTAATATGATTCTTTGTGTGGACAGGACTGGGATATGATGATAGGAAAAGGATTCCAACAGGCATCAGCCTCTGAACTCCAGGCTGACCAACGACTTCTAAGTTCCCTAGCCATCAGCTTAATCCAAAGATGGACTCTTGGCCAAATTACACTGCAATTGCATTGAATCCAGGAAGTTCTTTCTTTTGTCCAAGTACATTCTCAAAGCTTCAATTTATTCCATTCTTTTTGCTGAGAAGCTCTCTAGAAAAGGAAAATAAACTTCTGTCAAGTTTCTGCTCCACATATGTGATATTTCTGTAAGAATAAAATTTGTCACCTCTTCTTTGTAAATCAGTTGAGTGCAATGATAGAGCTTTTTTTTTTCTTAGCCAGTCTCGCTGTGTCACCCAGACTGGAGTGCAGTGGTGCAATCTCGGCTCACTGTAACTTCAGGCTTCCGGGTGCAAGGTATTCTCTTGTCTCATCCTCCCGAGTAGCTAGAATTACAGGTGTGTGCTAATTTTTGTATTTTTAGTAGAGATGGGGTTTTGCCATGTTGGTCAGGCTGTTTTCAAACTCCTGACCTCAATGATCTGCCTGGCTTCAGCACCCCAAATGCTGGGATTGCAGGCTGATAGACTCTTCTTTAATATCACTTCTCCATAAAGAGAGTCACTCAGCTCGAACCAAATAATTAAAAAAGACAAACAGCAACTCTTCATCTGTCATGTCCACAGACATCAGACAGCTTGGCTTAGACCCTGCTGTGTGCAGGGTTCTTCTTGCTTAGTCGCTGCCATTTTTCCATGGATCAGGAAGCCCACATCATACAATTTTGTTATCATTGTGAGTTAAGTCTGAGTCAATAAGCCCTTAATAAAGACTCTTTCTGTGTTTATACCATGCTGAGAATTTGATGAATGCTATTCCCTTCATCCCCAATTCACATTAAAAGAGCACAAAACATTAATATGAAGTCAAATATTCTCTTTTTTTTTTCAGAGTCAATCACTGTCCATGGCCTCAGGTTAAAAACACCTGACTTAAAAAGAGACTAAGAAAGAAAAACCCCTGAAGTGGTTTCTTAGACTATTAATGACTTTATCCCAAGGCCAGTCCATTAAAATGTGAGGCTACACGTTGCAATCTGGTCAAGAAAAGCGATTGTGGAAAAAGAAGAAAGAAAAGGAGCAGATAAAGAAGGACAAGGAGCAGAAGGAAGAGGAGAAGAGAAGGAATAGACTTTGGCCCCACCTGACAAGGGCTGGAGAGAAAGACCTGTGTCCTGATTGACCATTTGGGCTGCCTTGAGAATCAGAAGCACAGCTCCCGTCACAGTGACATAGACTCGATTTACTGTTGAAGAAATCCTGCATCTCCAGCCATCCAGGGATGTTTCCCAGCCTGAGACACAGCTGTTGGCTGTGCTTTCTGCCTGGCCAGCCATCAGGGATACTCTGAAAGGACTCTAGCTTTGTCTCTGTGGAGAAAAACACCAACCTGAGATTGAGAAGAGCTATGTGACTTGGACTGATCCCTTTACTCAAAGCTTCAGTTTCCTCTTCTGAAAAATAAGAACAGTAGCCCCTGCCTGGCTTGTCTCACAGGGATGTGGTGATGTCTGGGTACTTTACAAATGGAAAACACTAAGTTGACATAAGGAAGACCGTTGGTCAGTAGGGTGATGGCTCAGGAGACAGTGGCAATTTATTCTGAATCACTCCCAAGTGCGATTCTGCCTGTTCACTTCCCGTTGTCCCAGAGTTGAGAAACAGCCTTGCCCTTCTCCTCACCAGCCATCTCTTTTTCCTTCCATCAGCTCGCTTTGACCTGGCAGCAGCAGGAGTTTTATAAGTACCTGGGACAGTCTGTTCTCTTAGAAGACTGTGTGGAGACAATGTGATACTGAGTACCTGTTGAACCTGATCTCTAGAAAGGGTGTCTGGGAATAGGTAGGGCCATGTTTTCTCATCAGGCAAAGCCACTGCATTCAAACCACCGCTTATGAGCGCTTACTACAAGTGTGGTTCTCACTGGGGATGCTAATGAAAGACAGATGTAGTCTCTGCCATACGGGGAGAAAAGAAACCAGCTACTGTTGAGTAGCTCAGGTGGGCCGGATGAATGCTTTCTCTAACACTTGCAGCAATCTAGTGAGGTCACATCCTCCCCACTTACACTCAGAGAGCACAAGGCATGGAAAACCCTGGTGATTTGCTCTAGATGTGTGGGATGGAGCCAGCCTTGGTCTCTCTGGATCCAAATTTCACGCCTTTTTCTCTGTGCTGAGTTAGCACACACTCTGGAGGAAGAGGCAGAACGTCCATAATAACAATAATGACAGTAACTCACAAGTCTTGAGCAGGTATTATCCACCAGACACTGTGCTCAGTGCTTTACATAGTTACTTTCTTCTGATAAAACACCACAACATGGTTTCTATTAACAGCTCCATCTTGCTGGCAGAATAACTTAGACACAGAAGGTTAAGCAAAGTGACCAAGTTCACACAGAGAGAAAGTGCTAAATCCAGGGCACAAATGCTGATAGTTGCCCCAGAGTCTACACTATGACTGTCTCTGCTACTTTCTCCCCATCAGATAATGAATCACTCTGTGGGATGGTGAGACTCAGCACCCAGAAACCAGTGAAAGATCCTCCCTGTGATAGTGAATTTTATGTGTTAACTTGTCTGGGCCACAGGGTGCCCAGACATTTGGTCAAACATTACACTGAGTATGTCTGTGAGGGTTTCTGGATGAGATTAACATTTGAAATGGTAAACTGAGTAATGCAGATTGCCCTCCGGAATAGAACAAACAGACTGCATTAGAAGGAATTTCTTTTGCCTTCCTGCCTTTGAGCTGGGACATCAGGTTTTTCTGCTTCAGACTTGAACTGAAGCATCACCTCTTTCTGGTTCTTGAGTTTGCCCACTTTAGGACTGGAACTATTCATCAGCTCCCCAGTGTCTCCAGATTGCAGAGTACAGATCTTGGGACTTGTCAGCTTCTGTAATCATGTTAGTCAATTGCTATATAAGTCATAAATATTTCTCTCTATCTGTCTCTCTCTCCGCAACACACACACACACACACACACAGAGAGAGAGAGAGAGAGAGAGAGAGAGAGAGAGAGAGAGAGAGAGAGACAGAGAGAGAGAGAGAGAGAGAGAGAGAGAAACTATTGGTTCTGTTTCTCTGGAGGACCCTGACTCTCTGACACCACAGACAGCAACATGCACACTGCATGCCTTATCCCTGGATCATCCCTGGTTCATTCCCGGTAAGGGAAAGTTCCATCCCTCACTGATTTGTTGAATGGAGGATCTTTCCATAACCTCTCTGATTTTGAGTCTTCAGAGCTCTTCTGGCCTCAGCCAATTGGTTGACATTTATTATGAGTTCCTGAGGCCAGGGATCAACTCTTTCATCTTTGTGCCATGGTGCCTGACACACAGCAAGGACCCTTGTGCATCTGCTGGTTTGAACTCAGTTTGGAAGGAAGGCAAGAGAAGAAGAAAATGTAGCTCCCTGCTCTTTGATTGGATAACATGAAAGAGGACAAAGAACAACCCGAACGAAGGCAGGGAAGGGTTGAGTGTGGATCAGGATGGAGTTTACCTGCCTCAAGTGTCCAACTGGTGCCTGGTGTTAGTTATGATGAGGAAGGACCTTTCTTGCATTTTTCCCATGGAGTGAGGCCACTAGGAATGATTTTACCTGGGTGAGAGACAGGAAATACAGCCCCACAGCAAATGGTGAACGCTGGTCTGAAGCATCGGATCTACAATGTCAGCAAGCATAGGCTGGCAGCTGACATGCAGGCAGGCAGCAAAAAGTTGTGGGGTTGACAGTGTCAAAGAAAAAACATGGCTCTAATTTCTGCTGAGCATCAAGTGTTCTCCAAAGATAAGCCATGTTTAGCCAAGGCTAGTCTTCGGCCATGTTTGGAACAAAACAGAGACAAGATGACCTTGCAGTGCCCAAGGTGTGGGTGTAATAAAGTCCTCCTTGAAGGAAAATGCAGCTCCTTCCAACCCTGGCTCCCTGGCCCCCTATCCTGCCAGGATGCTGAGCAGAGATTAGCAGCTTCTTCAGCTGGCTGGCACCTCAGCAGAGAAAGAGCCAGCCTGGTGTTGCTGAGAAGGACTGGTCCTCTGTGGAAGGAATATGCCCTAACTCACCCAAGCTGGACCCAGCTCCTTTCTCTGAGTCCTAGGAAGCTCTTAACTTGAGCTTTACAGGCCTTTTTGTGGTCTCAGTTTTCTTTGAATTCCACAGAATCTCAGAAATGAACCACCTTGAGCTCTCACTGCAGAGATGAAGAAACTGAGGTCCAGTTGACTTATCCTCCAAGAGGTACAACCCAGGTGAAGGACTAATCAAATACTACATTTCTGTTTCTAGGCAGAGATATTACATGGACTCACCATCCAAAGCATGATAGGCTTAGAGGGATTAAGTTGTGAACTTGCACAGACCTAGGTTCAAATCCTGGCCCCACCATTACCATCTATATGCTATGGGAAATATTACATCACCTTTCTAAGCCCCTGTCATTTGAGGACAGTAAAATTTCTTATTCAAGACTGGTGAGGCTTTAATTAAAAAATGTCAGGCACTCAATAGATGTCAGTTGCTATTTCATCATGCCCAAAGGAGGTAAGCTGAATACCATTAAAGAGAACCCCAATTCACTCCTCTCAGTCTGAGTCCAAGCCTGGAGCCAGTCCTAAGTGGTCAAGTCTCTGCTTCTATTCTTTGAGACCTGAACTGACCACTGATACTCTACCAAACTCCAAATGCCTTCCTCCCAGATAGGGGAACTCAGAAAGCTATTCCAAGTCATATCATAATATCATCCAAAATCATGGTGCGAAGAGATCTATAGACCAGTCTTTCCCTCAAAGCAAACATTAAGCTGAAAAGGGTAAATGAAATAAACTCCTCTGGAATTCTGGAACTTGAGGGTATTAATGACACCCAATAGAATGCTTGATAAAGGAAGAGGATGCTGATCCTTCATAAGTGAATAGCATGGGCAAACCAAGTCCTTTCCTCCATTTTTCAGCCCCACTACACCTGTGGGCATAGAAGCTAATGTTCTTGGCACAGTTGGCCATGAGAGGGTTGGCAGTGAGACTTGGCCTCCAAAAGTTTGAAGTTGTACATTTTGGTTGGTTTGGTCATGGCTTGAGAGACTGCTATAGATACATAGCCCTCTTGTCATTAGTGACTTCCTCTGGTGGCATCTATTAGAAGATTTAAAGAGATAAAATCTTTTCTCCCATCATTTTAGAGCCAGACCTTTAAGAAAATCTGTGTTAGGTCACCAGTTGACTGCAAAGAAAACAGAACATAAAGTTCAGTGACCAGACACGACAAAGAATATGCACTTTGCAAAAATAAATTGGAAAAGTCACAAACAGATAATGCTAGCCTTCAAGAAGCAAAAATCAGCAATCTCTGAAGAGGGGAAAAATCAGATTTCCAGAGCTACCACATGATAATACTCAGAGTTTCTAGTTCTCAAGGAAAAAATATCCCACAAAACCTACAAAAACACAGAAGTGTATGATCTAATTACAGGAAAAAAAAATAACAGAAACCATCTCTGAGGAAGATCAGATATAACTAGTCCAATACATTAAATCAGCTATATTAAATGTGTTCTATGAGCTGAAGAAAATTATGAAGAAAGCACTAAAGGAAATTAGAAAAGGACTGTATGAACAAAGTGAAAATATCAGTAAAGAGATAGATATTATAAAAAGAAACCAAACAGAAATTCTGGTTGAAAAGCACAATAGTTGAAAGAGAAAATTCACTGAAGGACTTCGACAGTCGATTTAAGCAGGAATAATAAAGGATAAGATAACTTGAAGACAAGGCCACTGAAATGATCCCATTTGGGGAACAGAAAGAAAACAGAATAAAGACAAATGAACAGAGCCTGAGGGACCTATGGAACACCATCAATTGTACAAATATATGTACCACAGGAATCCCAGTAGGAAAAGGAGAAAAAAAATAGTGGCTAAAAAATTCCCAAACCTCCAGCCTGCTCAACATAGCAAGATCTCATTTCTACTAAAATTTTTTACAAAAATAAGCTGAGTGTGGTGGCATATACCTATAATCCTAGTTACTCATGAGACTGAGGCAGAGGATTGCTTGAACCCAGGAGTTCAAGGTTGCAGTGAGCTATGATTGTGCCACTGCACTCCAGCCTGGGTGACAGAGTGAGACTGAAAAAAAAAAAGCTAATCTCAGTTTTTTTGATATGAGACTCCTTATCTCAAAAAAAGTTCCAAACCTAATAAAAGATATGAATCTACATACTCATAAAGTTCAATGAATTCCAAACGACATAAATTCTAAGAAAGTCACGCCAAGACATATTATATTCAAATTGTAGAAACCCAAAACGACAAAAGGAATTTTGAAAGCAACAAGAGAGAACCAACTCATTGTGTACAAAGGATCCTCAATATGATTAACAGCTGATTTTTCATCAGAAACCAAGGAGGCCAGAAGGCAGTGGGATGACATATTTAAAGTCCTGAAGAAAAAAAAAATGTCAACCAATAATTTTATATCTAGCAATACAATCCTTCAAGAACAAGGGAAAAATTAAGACATTCTTAGATAAATGCATGCTGAGGGAGAGGAAGCAGGAGAGGAAGGGTGGGGCTGGTCCCTATGCTTCTGGGAAGGGTTATAGTCATGGTACTTTTCAAGTCATTCCCAAATAAGCTAACATGAAAGAGACAAACGCAGTTATGGTCAGCACAGAGCTTTGGTTAGATAGTCTCCAAGGCCCCTGAAGCTGGTATTTTATACCTACTATGAAGCCCATAGAATTTTGAGGGTGTAATAGACATCAGGCTGGTGACAAGTGGGCATGAAAATAGTCTTCAGCACATCCCCTCAGACCATATAAAAGGCACAAGCCACCTAATGAAAAAATGAGATGCCTCTGAACCTGTGAACACCCCATGAGAGGAAGGAAGATCTGAATGTTGCATTGAGTCAGGCAGCAGAGGAAGTGGTCCTCAAATGCATCAGCACCGGAACTGAAGCAAGGTCTTTCACTGATCACAGTTACTCTCTGCCCCTCACCTTGTACTTCCATCCTCATTTTGTCCTCCAAACAGTAGCCTGGCAATCACTGCAAATCAGATCCTGTCCTTACTTAGTGGCTTGTATGATCCAAAGATTAAAATGGCAACTATTGACTTGTTACTCACGACCCCCTAGATTCAGCCCTGCATCCTCTCTGGGATCATTATTCATCAGTGATGAACAACCCAGAGTCCTACCAATATGCAATTCTTTCACACGTCCCCAGGACTTGGCCCCACTGCTCCTTCTTCTAGTAAAGGCTTCCCTCATTTGTCAAGTTTGAGCTTTCCTTGAACCCCTGGCTAAATCAGGGTCCCTCCTCTGTGCTAAGTTTACTCTACTACTCATTGTAACAGAAAGACCACCTACTTTTCCCATCCCTTAGTAGGTTCATTTTCTCTGACAATCTCTTAATTACCAGACACTAGTATAAAGCCTGGCACAGAGCTGGCACTTAATAGATCCTGTGCTCAATGAATAAATGAAAAAAATTTACAGATGAGTGAATGAATATCTATATGACAGGGGGCAGGGCATTCTGGGCTTGCACAGGTGAGGAAGGCCATGCCAGGAATACAAAACAATTTTAAAGCCATTATATTATTAATGCTGGCTTGAATTTGGCAGAATAAACTCCTGGCTTTGCCCAGAGCATTTTGCTGTCTTCTGAATTGCCCAGGTGTGAACAGCTCAGAAGTCAGACCTTCTGGTGATTTTGTTTCCTCTCCTGTACTTGCTGGAAATGTGTGTCCCTCTATGTCTTCACCCACTAAAGTGTTCTTTTGACTTTATTGGTTTTAAAGGACCCAAAGTTCTACAGTTGCATCCTTGGGTATCAAAAGGTAACTAGCTACTAGAAGCTTTCTGACACTCTTTTGGAAAAAATTTGGTATCCTGTCAGCCTATCCGCAAATAGTTTCAGACATTTATTCACACAACAGACGTATTCAGAGGGTCAACCACATGCTCAGTATCATGCAGGGTGCTGGGGATTCAGGGATACAGATCTGATCCTGAAGGAGCTCACTGCCCAGTGGGGCAACAGATAACTACTATGTGGTGGAATGTGTCTAGGATAGGGCTTGCAATGGGGCATATGAGAACTCAGTTAGAGGACAGCCATCCAAGCCTGGGGAAGACAAAAGGCTGTATCCACAGGAAGAGACATTTAATTAATTAATCAGTTTTTGAGACAGAGTCTCACTCTGTCACCCAGGCTGGAGTGCAATGGCATGATCTTGGCTCAGTGCAACCTCTGCCTCCTGGATTCAAGCAACTCTCCTGCCTCAGATTCCCCAGTAGCTGGGATTACAGTTGTGTGCCATTACACCCAGCTAATTTTTGTATTTTTAGTAGAGACAGGGTTTCACCATGTTGGCCAGGCTGGTCTTGAACTACTGACCTCAGGTGATCCACCCGCCCCTGCTTCCCAAAGGGCTGGGAATACAGGCATGAGCCATCATGCCTGGCCTAGAGGAAGAGACATTTAAAGAGCAAATGCAGGTTGTTTATCTAACAGATGAAAACACTGAAGAAAGGGTATCATGACCAAAGAGATCAGCACATGCTGAGGCTTGGAGGCATGAGAGGAAGTCATTGGGAAAGTGTAAGTGTCAGTCATAGGTGTGGCCAGTGTATGACTACAAGATGTGAGGAAGAAATACGGTGCCAGATTGGGCAGGAACTGGAGATGAGGAGTCTTCTATGGCATAAGAAGTGGTTTGGATCTCTCATCTATAGGTTTCAACATACCCCCAAAGGGTTTTAAGCAGAGAAGTGGTGAGAGCAGAATTAATGCTTTAGAAGGATTACACTGTTTGTGATGTTGAGCTTAAAAGGCTTAGGGTAGTGTCTGGTATGTAGAAGATGCTCAGAAAATCAGTGCCTCTGCCACCTTCCAGCTCCCCGACCCCACAAGTCTTCTTGATCCTAGACTTACCCTCCCCTTTTTCTGGCATCTTTTATGTTTACTCCCTAATTCTGCAATGGCCTTTGCTATTCCGCCTGCTCCAGCCTCACTGAGCCTTTCAGGTGAGTGACAGGTAGTGAAAGACGGGAAGCCATTAGAGACTGTGTCCAAGGAAGAGTTAATAGGGCTGCACTCCAGACTAGCAGGACATGAGCTAACTAATCTGCGAGTCATGGACCCTCACACGTGGTGATGTGCTCATCAATTTCCTTGAATCCACCTGCAGTGAATCACTAGCTCAGAAAAGAAGGGTTATCTGGACACTTGTTCCAGTGGATCATTGTGCACACAAAATCTTGCTGGGGGAAGAGTATCGATTGCTCAAAGCTGCTCTAATGAAACTGAAAGTTCCTTAGTAAAGGAAGGAGAAAAATCAAGGAGAACAGGCTTTGATTTTGTGCTGAATTCACAGTCAGAATACTCTCAGAATGGAGAAAGGCAACCACTGAGCCCATGGGGAGATGGCTTGAAATTGCCAAAAAAGCAGAAACTACCAGGGAGGCTTGGCAGAGGCTGTGATGACGTGGGAAGCTCAGATGTTCTGCCCCTCTCCAGGCATGCAGATCACAGTGTTGTCTTAATCTGTTTTCTATTGCTATGACTGAATACGCAAGGATGGGTAATTTATGAAGAAAAAAATGCTTCTTATAGTTCTGGATGCTGGGAAATCCAAGGTTGAGGGGCTGCATCTGGTGAGGGCCTTCTTATCTTGTCAGAACATCACAAAGGGCATCACGTGGTAAGATGGCAAGAGCATGCCAGCTCAGGTCCCGCTTCCTCTTCTTAGAAGGCTACCGGTCCCATCATGGGGGCCCCACCCATGATCTTATCTAATCATAATTACCTCCCAAAGGCTCCACCTCCAAATGCCATCAACATATAAATGTGGGGATTAAGTATGAAACACATGAAATTTGGAGGACATATTTGAACCATAGCAAGTGTCCCAGAAATGCTCTCCGTGTGGCTGCAAGGAGTACACCAATAGAGGAAACCCATTCTGTCCACCCAGCAGACTTTGGGGATGACTGCCCTGGTGCTCACCCATATGACAAAGGCTCTTATGCTACTGCTAAGTTGGCTTCAGTGGCTGGCAATGCACCATCCCTGTGCTTCCATCACAACACAAGATAATACGTGTAGAGCCCCTGATACACAGCAGGTAGTCAATGAATGAAAGCCATTGTCATATTCCCCAGGCTTTCTGTAGCTGAAGGTTAAAGTAAAATGCTTTTAGCTGAAGGGTACATGAAGTTTATTGCCCAACTTTTCTTGAAAGAGTCCTGGCTGAAAATAATCGTCCCCACTTGTTATCAGAGAGGTGTCCCTTCGAACATGATAAACCCACTGTCACACACATTCCCATAGATCTCTGAGTTCACTGAAGCCCCGCTTTAAACCAAAGCATCACCATTTCTTCTTGGGTGGCTATTGTTGTGGTCTTTAAGAACCCAAGGAGGCATAGATGGTATCTAAGCTCCTCTAGTTGGGTGAACAAGGCATGTTTATGCCAGAGGGGTGGGTGGAATGTGGTCAACAACAACTGAGCAGATGGCCCATCTGGTCAGGCAATCTGTCCTTCCAAAAATTACTGCAGTGGTATGGTGGAGTGTAAAAATGAGGCAGGGAAATTCAGATTCATGCTCAGCCTGGCCACTAGCTGTTTGCCTTTGGCATGTGACTACGTCTCTCTGAGTCTATTTCTTATGTGGAAGATAGGGGTAATGGTATCATTTTTACTGGGCTGTTGTGAGAATAAGCTTGGATAATGCACCTGAAAGGCCTGGCAGTGTTTGGGACACAGAAGCTGCTCAGCAGATATTAATTTCATTAGTTTATCTCTTCCATCTGTGCCTTCCTAATGTACCCATTTCCAAAGTAGACCCTCTTTGTGTGGACCCAACCTCTCTTAAGTTTTCCACACCCTTAATGTGGAAGGTTCCTTTCTCACTGATATTCCCAACTGCCCCCAAGTGACTTCTCTGTCTATATGTCACACATGGGCTCTAGGTTCGTGACTTCCAGGACAACCACTAATTGGTCCATCCTCTCCTCCAAGAAACTCGTGGGGAAAACAGTGGCTCCCACTTTCCTTATCTTCATCTAGCCCTGAAAAATGGGGCCACCCACTGGAGCAGTATCCAAAACATAATCCCAGCTTGCCTCCCCAGCATAATCCCACCAATCTTCTCTGTGCCACTACCAAAGTCAAACTCTCACTGCTCCCAAACCCACCTCATGTTCTCCTGCCTGCATGACTTTGTTCCTGTAATGCTCTGCCACGCAAATGTGCACATGAGCATGCATGCACACACACACACACAGACACACACACACACACACACACACACACACACATACACACACACACACGCCCCCCCGTGAAATCTTCCACCTCCATTTCAAAGGCTCTTCTGGACCCTGTAACCCTCAGCAAGTGCAATTATTTTTTTTTTTCTTTCCAACTTTTATTTTAGTGTGAAGGGGTACATGTGCAGGTTTGTTACATGGGTAAATTGCATGTCACGGAGGTTTGGTGTACAGATAATTTTGTCATCCAGGTAATCAGCGTAATACCCAGTAGTTTTTCAATCCTCACCCTCCTCCCACTCTCCACCCTTAAATAGGCACAAGTTTCTATTACTCCCTTCTTTGTATCCATGAATGCTCAATGTTTAGCTCCCACTTACAATAGAGAACATGCAGTACGTGGGTTTCTGTTCCTGTATCAATTCACTTAGGGTTATGTCCTACAAAATCCAACCATGTTGCTGCAAAAGCCATGATCTCAAGTTATTAATACCTGCATAGTATCACATGGTATACAGGCATCACATTTTCTTTACCTAGTCTACCACTGATGGCATCTACATTGATTCCATGTCTTTGCTATTGTGAATAGTGCTGTGGTGAACATACGTATGCATGCATCTTTATGGCAGAGCAGTTTAAATTCCTCTGGGTATACACCAGTAATGGGATTGCTGGGTCGAATGGAAGTTCTATTTTAAGATCTTTGAGAAATCTCCAGACTGCTTTCCACAATGGATGAACCAATTTACATTCCCACCAGCCGTGTATAAACATTCCTTTTCTCTGCAACCTCACCAGCATCTGTTGGTGAGAGCGTAAATTAGTTAAACCATTGTGGAAAACAATATGGTGATTCCTCAAAGAGCTAAAAGCACAACTACCATTTAACTCAGCAATCTCATTACTCAGTATATACCCAGAGGAATATAAATGGTTCTACCAGAAGGACACAGGCATGTGAATGTTCATTGCGGCACTATTCACTATAGCAAAGATACGGAATCAACCTAAATACCCGTCAATGACAGATTAGATAAAGAAAATTTGATACATATATACCATGGAATACCATGCAGTCATAAAAAAGGATGGGATCATGTATTTTGCAGAAACATGGATGGAGCTGGAGGCCATTATCCTTAGCAAACTAATGCAGAAACAGAAAACCAAATACCACATGTTCTTACTTATAAGTGGGAGATAAATGATGATAACTCATGGACACAAAAAGGGAACAATTGACACTGGGAGGAGGGAGAGGAGCAAAAAAGATAACTATTGGGTACTAGGCTTAATACCTGGGTGATGAAAACAGTCTGTACAACAAACACCCATGACCCGAGTTCACCTATGTAACAAACCTTCATGTGTACCCCAGGCCTAAAACAATCATAATAGTAATAATAACCATTCTGACTGGTATGAGATGGTACCTCATTATGGTTTAGATTTGCATTTTCCTAATGATTAGTGATGTTGAGCATTCTTTTAATCTGCTTGTTGGCCACACATATGTCTTCTTTTGAGAATTGTCTTTTCATGCCCTTTGCTCATTTGTTTAAATGGGTTTTTTTTTTCTTATTGATTTGAGTTCCTTGTATATTCTAGATATTAGAACTTTGTCAGATGCATAGTTTGCAAATATTTTCTCTCATTCTGTAGGCTGTCTGTTTACTCTGTTGATAAGTTTCTTTTGCTGTGCAGAACCTGTTTAGTTTATTTAGGTCTCACTTGTCAATTGTTGTTTTCGTTGCAATTGTGTTTGTTGCATGAAGTCTTTGCCTAGGCTGATGTCCAGAATGGTATTTCCCAGATTTTCTTCCAGGGTCTTTATAGTTTCAGATTTTACATTTAAGTATTTAATCATCTTGAGTTGGTTTTTGTATATGGTTAAAGGTAGGGATCCAGTTTCAATTTTCTGCATATGGCTAGCCAGTTATCCCCACATCATTTATTGAATAGAGAAGCCTTTCCTCATTGCTTGTTTTTGTTAGCTTTGTCGAAGACTAGATGGGTGTGGGTGAGCAACTATAATGTTTGCAAATCTCTTGAGGCCCTTCTAGTCATCTGACCCCATGGGTCCAAGTTTTTGAAAGACTTAAGGAAGAACTTATTTCCCCTTCAGCCAGATGAATGTCTTTACCCTTGTAACCTATATTAGTTTGCTAGAGCTGCTGTACAACCATCACCACAATCAGTTTTAAAACATTTCATCAATCAAAAGAAAATCTCATACCTATTAATGATCACTTTCCATTTTTCCCCAACCTCCATCCCAGCTTTAGGCAACTGCTAATCTATTTTCTGTCCTTACAGATTTGCCTGTTCTAGATATTTCATAAGTGGAATCTTACGTGGTCTTTGGCAGTGACTGGCTTCTTTCACTTAGCATAATGTTTTTAAGGTTCATCTATGTTGTGGCACGTATCCATACTTCATTCCTTTTTAGTGCTTAGTAATATTCCCATGTATGGATATACCACATGATATTTTGTCATTCATCAGTTCATAGACATTTGGGTTTTTTCCACTTTTTGACTCATATGAATACTTCTGCTATGACTATTCATGTATAAGTTTTTGATTGGATGTATGTTTTAATGTCTCTTGGATATATACGTAGAATTGGGTTTCACCTACTATTTCGCTAAGAAAACAGTATAGAAGCAAAAAGAAAAAAAACCTTCTTAATCTTTCCACCTCAAATCAACCAACATATTGCTTTTATTCTGTTACAATGAAAGCATTATTCCTGGTTGTCTTAGTCCATTCCTGCTGAGACTGAGTAATTTATAAAGAACAGAAATCTATTGCTTACAGTTCTGGAGTCTGAGAAGACTAAGATCAAGGTGCCAGTAGGTTTGGCATCTGGTGAGGCTCTGGTCCCTGCTTCCAAGATGGTGCCTTAAATGCTGCTTTCTCCAGAGGGGATGAATGCTGTGTCATCACATGGTAGAAGGGATGAAAGAGAAAACTCATTCTCTCAAGCCCTTTTTTAAGATCCTTATCTCACCCTTGAGAGAAGAGCCATCATGACCTAATCACCTTCTAAAAGGCCTCACTTTTTAATACTGTTGCACTGGGGATTAAGTTTCAACATGAATTTTGAAGTAGACACAAATGTTGAGCTGATCCCATCTAAGGCTGTCCTATCCAGCCCAAGCCTGGGTTCTGAACACTGTTTTCTAGTCAAGAACTTTGTTTCTTCCAACATTCATTGTCTCTCCTGTGTCACCAATTTCTCCCTCCATTTCCATCCGCTCTCAACTATACCATAATGTCTCCCAAATTATGAACAGTTCTCTAGCTCCCCACATCCCTTTCTAGCCAAACCCCCATTTCTATGCTCCCATTTATAGCAAAATTACTCAAGAGGAATCTGCTCCCACTCTCTCTATTTCCTCACCTCTCATTTTTTTCCTAATGCTATTTGAGTTGAGCTGCTATTCCCACCACAACAATACAGTAGCCCTTTTTAGGGTCACAGATGCCTGCTATCTTGCAAGCCCAGAGGCTGAATCTTAGACCTCATTTCTCTCTGCTTATCGACAGCCTCTAACAACTGATCACTTCAGGACACCACATTATCCTTGTTTTATCCTATCCTGCCAGTCACTCCATTCTATCTCCTTTGACTGTCCCCACTCTCTTCCCATCCTCTAAATGATGAAATGCCCTGGGACTCAGTCCTTTGTCATTTTTTCTTGTCTATACTCTCACTTATTATGTACTATTATCTACTTTCACAGCTTAAAATATTAACAATTACAGTGGTCAGTAAACTTACCATAGAGGGCCAGACTAGTAACTATTTTAGGTTTTTTTGACTCAGATGGTCTCTCAACTCCTGCTACTGTACTGTAAAAGCAGCTACAGACAATATGTGGGTGAATGTGGCTGTGTTCCAACAAAACTTTATTTACAAGAAATAGCCACCAGATAGATTTGACCTGCAGGCTGTAGTTTGCTAAGCCCCAAACTGTAAAACATTTTAAAAACTTTGTTTTTTAAGCCTAATGTCTTTTCTGAACTCTAGGCCCATATATTAATTGCCTACTTTTGTCTCCACTTGGTTGTTGACTATTTCAAACTTAACACATCCAAAACAGAACTCGTACTTTCATCCACCTCCCCTCCCCACATAAACATTTCTTCCACATATGTCTTCACCTCAGTAAGTGGCATTCCATTTATTCAATTAAAGAATGCAACTGGCTGGGTGCGGTGGCTCACGCCTGTAATCCCAGCACTTTGGGAGGCCAAGGCAGGCGGATCACCTGAGGTCAGGAGTTCAAGACCAGCCTGACCACCATGGTGAAACACTGTCTCTAGTAAAAATACAAAAAAGTTAACCGAGTGTGGTGGCAGGTGCCTGTAATCTCAGCAACTCAGAAGGCTGGAACCCAGGAGGCAGAGATTTCAGTGAGCCAAGATTGCACCATTGTATTCCAGCCTGGGCAACAAGAGCAAAACTTCGTCTCAAAAAAAAAAAAAAAAATGCAACTTTATCTCCTTTCTTTCCTTCATACCCTCATCTAATCCATTAGCAAGAACATTAGTTCTGCACTCAAGATACACTCAGAATCTGAGGACATGTCATTTTTCCAAGTTCATTACTGCCTCCATGGTCCCCTGGACTGCTGCAAAACCTCCTTACCAAACCCCTTATATGAAAATCTCCTGGCAACAATGAGAGTGACTTTTAAAAACTGCTAATCAGATCATCTCAATCAATGACAAATAAAACCTAAATGCTCTATCATGAGCCACAGGATTCTGTATTAGAGGTGGGCATCTGATTTTATTTTTCTGCACATGGGTCTCCAATTTTCTCAGCACCATTTATCAAAGAGACTCTTCTTTCCCAACTATATGTACTTCATGCCTTTGTCAAAAGTGTATTATATACTTCAAAATAGTTGGAAGAGAGGATTCAGAATGTTCCCAACACAGAGATAATAAATGTCTGAAGTGATGTACATGCCAATGACCCTGATTTGATCACAGTGCATTTATATGTATCAAAATATCACTTGTGCTTAATAAATAAGTATAATTATTACAAGTCAATTTTTTAAAAGATTCTGTTAGGAGACCTAGCCCATGCCTATTTCTGTAAACTCATGTTCTAAGACTCTTATCTTATTCCTTCTACTACAGTCACATGGATCTTCTTTCTGTTTCTTGAATACATCAAGCTAATTCTGACCCCAGGGCCTTTACATCCACTCTTCATCCTGCCCAGGGAGCTCTTCAGACGACTTTCTTTATTATTTTGTCTCTGCTCAAAAGCCAACTCTACAGAGATGTGTTTCTTGGACAATCTTGCCTAAGTACCTCCCTAGAACCATCTCTCTCCTACTAAGTCCTTGCGTGGCTTTCTGTTTTTAAAACAGTGCTTCTAAGTCTTTGATACTATGTTTACTTACTTGTTTATTAGTTTATCAGTCCATCTCTCTCCCTAGAACAGAAGCTCATAAAATGAAACCCTTTATCATGTTCATCACTCTGTTCCCAACACTTAGAACACTGCCTCACATGGGATAGGATTTGATAAAGTGTGAGCTGAAGGAATGACTGTGCGACGTGTTGTCCACACCAGAGCCTGAGAAGCACTCTCTCAGATGCTGCTCAAGTGAGAGGACAACAGGATGTGGCAGAATCAGCCCTCTGGGAGGAGCCAACAGTCCTAGGTCCTAGCTCTGGCTCTGTCATTAGCTGTGTGACCACAGGGGACACAGGCCCCTAGTGGAAGCCTCTGTTTTCTCATTTGTGCAATGAGGATGTTAATTTGGATATTTTCTCAGGTCCCTTCCAGCTTGGATGTCAATGAATGAAGTTGAACTGGAACACCCTAATGGAATTTCAGGATCAGCAGGAGAGGGCCAAAGGAAGCAATTCAGCAGTACCTTTCAAATGACCCCACATCTTCTGAGCAGTCTTGGAGCTTAAGGAGGCAACTCTCCTTAATGAGAACAGCACGTCAGGTGGGCAACCTGAGCCAACGTGGCAGTGAACCCCATATCAATGGAAAATGATAATGACTGCAGCCCTTCCAGATAGAAAGAGCCACATGCACCTAGCTTTTCTAGTGAATCTTGAAGATCCTGAACTGATTCGTGTTGCTGCCAAGAAAGCTTTCATCCTATAAATATGACTCAGGAATACAGGTGAATCAGCTGTGTGCCACATCTTTAGAGAGAAAAAAAATACAGCATTTAGAGTTGAAAGCCTGCAATGGAAGTGAACATGTCACTTAAATTTATTTGCTGTGATATCACTACCAGATTGCTATAAAAATGGAGAATGATCATCAGTCAGTACAGGAGAGATCACCTTCAAGAGAGCCACAGAAAAATGTCTTGGCTCTCCTTATTAAAACTGTAAGTCCTGGCCAGACATGGTGGCTCACGTCTGTAATCCCAGCACTTTGGGAGGCCAAGGCAGGTGGATCAGGAGGTCAAGAGATTTGAAACCATCCTGGCCAACATGGTGAAACCCTGTCCCTACTAAAAATACAAAAATTAGCCAGGCGTGGTGGTGCATACCTGTCATCTCAGCTACTCAGGAGGCTGAGGCAGGAGAATCACTTGAACCCAGGAGGCAGAGGTTGCAGTGAGCTGAGATTGTACCTCTGCACTCCATCCTGAGCAAGACTCCATCTCAAAAAAAAAAAAAAAAAAAAAAAGAAAAAAACTGTAAGTCCTGGCATTTTCATGTTTCTGATGACTTCTCAGTCCTGCTGCTTGTCAAGGCAATCTTTCAAAAGAATGGAGTCAAGGAGGCCCACCACATACACATGTAGACAGCTTCACAGTTTACTATGCATGTTTTCACTCATTATCTCATGGGCTCTAACCTTTGATGTCTCGAGGAAATGTCTGACCTTAAGTTTCAGGTTTTTATCTTCTTTGCTATGTGGCCTTGGGGAAATCACTTCCCCACTCTGGCTTCAGCTTTCCCATCTACAATCTGAAAATACTCAGAGTCCCAGGTGGGCCTTCCTAGACCGCCAGAGGCATTTGAAGGTCAAAACTGAGATCCAAGAACTGTTTTCACATTTCAAAACACCCCTGAGAATTCCACATGTGTCCACAGCCAGGCCACACAAGTTAATTAAAATGTCAAGCTTCTTTGCTTTGGATGGAATGATATTGGCTCAGATGTTGGCTCGGATTATCTTGCAGTAATCAGAAGCTCTGATAGGCTACCAGTGACATCACAGGAAATCCTGGCATGTTGTTTTATTGCCTACTCTGCTGCCATGTGTCTGGTTAATAAAGTAGGGGCAGGGGAGAAATCAGCCACTGCAAACCTGCAGACTTGTAGTCAAAACCTGACAAGGAAAAGGTGTGTGAAGAAGAGTAAGTGGTACTGCATCACAGATACTGAAATGTCCCCCCTCCACCCGGCTGACCCCCAGATCGTCTCTGATATTCCCTTTCTGGTGCTAAATTCTATGATTCCAACATTGTGTTCATTTGAGAATGCATTTTTATCCATCAGGGAAACATATTGAAGAGGACATTGCTGTCTGTTTTCTTTTTAAAATAGCCCTTTCTACGATAAAGTCACCCCCAGGTACAAGCAGAAAAAGAAAGTAATTCATTACAGTGTATAGGATAGATGCAGCAAGGACAAGGTCCTGAAAAAAATCAATATGGCACCAGTTTTAAAGAGAAATTTTGCAGCATGCCTTGAAGTTCAGCAGTTGTTGGCTCTGTTGAGAAAGGACAAAGAAACAGATTCCACCAGCGACACCCTTTGGCTTCGAGGATCTGTGGATGAAAAGAAGGGACACGGTGACAGCAGAGCTCCAAACTCAGGAACTGAGCCATGTGACCCTCAGCAAGTCATTCATCCTCGCAGGACCTCAGTTTTCCCCTCCACAGGGTACAAAGCAGTTTGGACGCTGTGTGTGCCCCGCCAAATCCCCTCTACTCTGCCATGCCTCCAGCTCCCACCTGCTCTGAGTATTGGCAGCTAGCAAGTCACAGCTGTCCCTTCTCTGGAGAACTGTTCTCAGCTGAAGGAGGCCACCTCCTCAAGGGTAGCTCCCACCCCACTCCCCAGCAGGAGCAGCCTCTGCAGCCATTGCCAGACTGATATGAGAGTATAGCAGTTCACCCTTGCCTCGATGTGGGAACAGCTCAGCAGAGCCAACAACTGCCGAACCTCGGGGCATAATGCAAGATATCACTTTTAAACTGACGCCCTGTTCCTGAGTTCCCCATGGGACCAGAGGAAGCTGGACTTCAGTGGAGGCCACATCATTGCTTGTTTCCTCCCACCACTTCTGTCCTACTTTTCCCAGTCCCTTTATCCCTCAATGCATCATGTCTCTGAGTCCCTGTCCCAGACTCCGCTCCTGACCTAAAGCTCTAATGCTTGAAACATACTTGTAGCTATATTGACTGACTATTCAAGTATTCTAGGTGAGAACATTCTGGAGCATGGCTGGGCCTCCCCAGAAGCATGTCATCACCACCCTTTCTCCATGGAAGCCTTTAATCCTTGACCTAGCATAATTCTGTCATCCTGAATACTTCGTACTCTAACCAGCTGGTTAAAATTACCATGGCTGCCACTCCCTTAGGCTCTTCTGTATTTGCTTCCTGTGTTTATGGAATTAAACTTCCAGATTAGCCCTCCAGAGAGTACACAACTTGCTCCTTGTTTCTCTAAAACCTGTTTCTCCCAGGGATGACTTCCAGCTAACTCAGACCTGGTAAAGTGGAGGGAGACCTGCTGGAAAGTTGGAAGGCACCTCAACCCATGGCCTGGCCCCTCACGGATTGCATGGGCCTCAGCTTCATTATCCCTATGAAACAAAGAATGAATCAATATCTATTAGCCAATATTGATTGGATCAATATATATGGAAATATCATATAAGGACCATACTCATTCAAATCCTCTGGGGAACCTGTTTTAAATTTAGATTCCCAAGTTCCATTTCAGATATGCTGTGCTAAAATTTCCAACATGTGTGTGTTGAGGGGGTTTGGGGGCCGCATGTCTAACAAGTACCTTCAGGTGACCGCTAGGAACACTAATATGAGACCACCAAACTACGTGACTTCCAAAGCTTGTTCCCACTCTTACGTCCTCTACCTTTATTTATCATGGCCATTTCTCAGATGAGTAGGGCAGATATTAGTGCTATATTCATGCCAACAGTCTCCCTTTAAAGTGTTCAACCAGAAGCTTCCTTTCTAAGCAGATCCTTCTTTAAGCACAGTCTCCAGGCTACCTGACCCTCATGAATCCACCTATTCCCACCTGTGGCACCATCCCCAGGATTGCGGCACAAGATCTCTTCTGCTTCAAGTCCATTTACTCTCACTGGAGGCTTCTGTGGTTGCAGAAATCACATTCTGATACAATTAACTCGATCCTCCATGATCCTAGGACCTAACATAGGCTATCGTGAATGGTGGCCTGAGGAATTTGGACTTCATTCTTTAGGCCACATTTCCCCACACTGTGTTTGATGGAATTCTGCTTCCACAAAAGAGAGAGGAACAAGGTGTTTCCAGTAAGCTGGAGAACAGTGGCTCATTCTCCCCTTCTGGGGGTTTCACAGTACTACCTGCATGGTAGGGGCGCTGAGAAGTCCAGCTGTGTGGAAGCTTGCCTTTGTTGCTGTGCCCAGCAGTTCCGATACAATTTGGGCATGGAGCCTTTCTACCAAGGAACACTAATATTTTGCAGAAATTAGTGTACCCTGGAAGATTATTTGGGAAACTGCTCTAGGCAGTATCTGTGAGGAAGCCAATTTGAGAATTTTCAAGCCAGGTAAAGACATACTGAGATGTGCCTTAACATGGCCCACCTGAAAGCTGTTGGAAATGAATGTAGCAGTGGAGGCTGCAGGTCGGGGGGACAGTGATGGAGCTGTTGAAATGCTCCTGCATTAGGCCATTTTTGTTTGCTGTAAAGGAATACCTGAGATTGGATAATTTATAAAGAAAAGAGGTTAAATTGGCTCACAATTCTGCATGTTGTACAGGAGGCACTGTGCCAACACCTGCTTCTCGTGAGGGCCCCAGAAAGCTTCCAATCACAGCAGAAGGTAAAGGGGGAGTGGGTGCCTCACAGGATGAGAGCAGGAGCAGGGGGCAGGGGAGGGACACGTTTCTTAAACAACCCTCTTGCATGAACCCAGAGAAAGCATTCACTCATCTCCAAGGGGATGGTGCCAAGCCATCCAGGAGGGTCTTGCCCTCACAATCCAAACACCTCCCACCATGCCCCACCTCTAACGTGGGGAATAACAGTTTAATATGAGATTTGGAGGGAACACACATCCAAACCATATCAGCTTCATGGGAAATATGATGGGGCCTGAACTAGGGCAGACTGGGGTAGGAGGTCTGGGACAAGTGGATGCAAGGGACACTGGAGAAGCAGGATGATTAAAGTCTGGGAACTTTGTGCTTTGACTCGCTGCCTGCACAGTCTTCAGGCCTCTCCTGGGTGCTTATTCCAAATTCCCTTTAGCCCGACTCTGCTTACCCTTTGGTGCAGCAAGAATGGCAACAAGCCAGCCCTCAGGGTCTGTTCTCTGCAGGGATAATGGAAGCCATGAATCCTGGACCACTGGCTCTGCCCTGATGCCAATGTATCTACGGGCTCCCCCTCTCAGGACCTCAGCCTCTCTGATCTCTCCTTTCATCTTCTCTCTTAGCCCTTTTGTCTGGCTGCAGATCTGACCACGAAGGTGCACTGGACTCAAGGTTAAGCCTGATTCCCGAAGTCCCCATCCGCCATGCTGATGCCCCACTGCTCCCTGAACTGGCTTCTCAGCGTGCAGGATTTCCCAGTCTGGCAAGCACATTCATTTACCTTCTGTAAATTAACCCTCCCAGCAAACTTGAGCGAGGACTACCATTCCCATTTTGTAAGTTAGAGGGGAGCAACTTCCCTCAATGTCGCACTGCCAGTGAGTAGCAGAACCAGTTCCTAATCCCTGCTTTAGTTCTAGGTCTTATGCTCTTTTACTGCAATTCTAAAGTATAACTAAGTCAGTCAGTCTATCTTCCTGACTCTATTTGCCCCCCTCTCTCCATTTCTCTCTTGCATTCTGAACAACTGCACAGGCCCTATGCCTCCCTTTACAACCTTGAAGATGGCACAGGTGTGCAGAGACCCCAGCTCCTTCCATGAGTCTATACTGCAGATGCTTTCAGATGACATCACTCCTCCATGCAAGAGTCTACCCAGAATTCCTGCCTATGAGTTTAAATAAATTCCGAGTGTCACAAAACATTTAAAAATTGCTTCTCCTAAGAGATCATCACTGGGATGGGGATGGGAGCTGCCACCCCCCATGGGGACAGAGGCATGGTTATTTCTAGGCTGAGCGGGCCTGGCTCTATGCCAGGGTCTGGCATCAGTAGGTGACCACTGCTCCGCCTCAGGTGGCAAATGCTCCCTTGGTGCTGCAGGCTTACATGGCACACTAAAGAGAGGGGAGTTGGGGGGACTTTTTATGCAGGTGGAAATTTCCACTGCTTGCAGTATGTCCCATCGGATTCCACTAAGAGGGCAAGGCTATTGGGCCCAAAGTACCCATGGAATATATTTGAAGAAAGACAGCATGGGGTAAAAGGGAGGTCTTGAAGGTCATGGCCAAAGAGATGGAGAGCAGGGCAGGACCATGGCAGGCTGGGGGCAGCTGTGTGCTTTTGCAGGGCATGGGTGAGCAGGGCAGCTGGAGAAGGCAGGAGCGGAGCATGGGCAGTCAGGCCAGAGCGGCAGGCTGGCTCCTCTCTCTCCACTTTGCTAACATCAAACCCATCCTAGCTTGACCACGGCTTCTGCTCCTATCAGCTGCTGCCTGGCGGGGGGCAACCGCAGAAAAACTGTTCTCACCCACACGTCTGATCGGCATGTTTGGAGATCCACAGTGAGTGCAGGAGAGTGGTCTGGGTCGGAGGGGGAGTCTTTCTATAGAGCTCACAGCCAGGTCACAGCACAGCTGGAATCCCTGCTTGGGTCTCTGGACTCTTAATGAAATCTTTTCATAGTGCAAGTGCTGTCTGCCATTCCAGAGATCCTGGAAGCCTGCAAACCCTCCCGAACCTGGCTCGTTTTCCTCAGTTTTGCAAAATAGCAGAGACT
The DNA here is from genome assembly GCF_048565385.1 of Saimiri boliviensis. Classification (NCBI taxonomy): domain Eukaryota; kingdom Metazoa; phylum Chordata; class Mammalia; order Primates; family Cebidae; genus Saimiri; species Saimiri boliviensis. Next base: position 70,543,664 of record NC_133450.1, on the reverse strand, counting down.
CTAGGAAGTGAATAAATCCCTGTGGTTACAGACTGGCAAAGTCTGGATGTGTGTCTCTGCCCAAATCTCATATTAAAACATAATCCCAAATGTTGGGGGTGGGGCCTAGAGGGGGTGATTTGATTGATCATGGGGGCTGACTTCTTGTGAATGGTTTAGCACCACCCCTCTTGGTACTGTCCTTGTGATAGTGAGCTCTCATAGATCTGATGGTTTAAAGAGTGCAGCACCTACCCTCTTGCTCTCTTGCTCCTGCTCTAGCCGTGAGACACCTGCACCCCGTTTACCTTCTGCTATGATTAGAAGCTTCCTAAGGCCTCCCCCAGAAATAGAAGCCACTATACTTCCTGTACAGCCTTCAGAATCATGAGTTAATTATACTTCTTTTCTTTGTAAATTACCCAGTCTCAGGTATTTCTATATAGCAATGCAAAAATGGACTAATACAAAGCTCATGGATCTCTATTTTATGGGAATGGTACCATACCCGCCCTGCTTCCAACCACCATCTTCACATCTCCCCTCTTGCCTGCAGTTGGAATTTCTAACGATGCTGCCTTCCCCTGGCTCCTTTCAGAATACTGCTGCCGAGTCCTCAGAAGCCCCTGGAAATGCCCACCTTTATGGCCAATGGAGCCTGATAGGACTGTCTCTTTTGAAAGACAGATCAACTGAACAAAACACCTGGTGTCTGAGCTCCAACTTTCAGCTAGGTCCCCATCAGTCCAATCTTGAAAGCCAACACCATGCAGACTGACAAGCAGAGGCAGCTCCAACCCGACATTTCAATGGGCGCTTACTGAGCATCTATTATGCGACAGCTGCTGTGCTTGGGATAAAGGAATGAGGTGCCCACAGACACAAAATATCGTGAAATGCCACATGATGATGTCAATAAGAAAAATAAGCTCAAAGTGTTTTTGGGAACCCAGAGGAAAGCAAAGTGAGCTCTGCCTAGAACTGAGAGGGTGTTGTAATGGCCTGGTGAAGAATCACTGGTGGTGTGAGCAGTCAATGGGGCTGCAAACAGAGAGAAACGGAACATTTGAGAGTCATTATAAAGCTAAGCTGGCCAAGTCTGGAAGATTCATTGAATGAGGTGAAGGATAGTTGGATGACTGATTGGGTGAGAGTCAGGAGCATTCCTTGTGACAGGAAACCCAGGAAGGGGGAAGATTCAAGGCAGCAAGAGGGTTTTGTGTCACTTGCTTCATGAGAGCCACCATCAGACCAGAGGCATCTGAGTCCTTTCACTAGAATAAAGTACACACTACTGTTTGAAATTACCTTAACATTTCCTTCTTGGGCTATCAAAACCTCACCCTATCCTAGCCCAGTTCAAATTTCACCTTTTCTGAGAAGCTTTCCTTAAATGCAGTGGACCCTTCATTCTTTGAGGTCATCCTGGTACCACCTTGTTCATCAATGACAGCACCACGGCCCTGCCTGACTGGGGATACAGCAAGCCGCACACAGGTGTGTCTCTCTCCAGGGCCCTGCCCGTTTTCCTCATTCTTCATTCATGTCTTCATGTGCCCAATACCATACTCAGCACAAAACAAGGTGAGCAAATGAACGCTACATTTAGCCAAATTGCAGGGCTTCTGCTTAACTAGGGCAAGGAGCAATGGAAATTTCTGGAGCTCTGACCTGAAGCTTCAAAGAAAACCAGTCTGCAAGATGCAACAGCCAGACAGCAACTCCTTCTGATACACAAATGACACCAAGCCTGAAGCAGAGAGCCTGGCACCATGTCCGCCTCTCCAGATCATCTGCCTTCCAGAGTTTTACTCTGTGAAGGGGGCTGGCCCCTAAGTGGAGGTGACAGGTGACTGGCTCTGGCCACCCATGCACACCGTCTTGGCTCTGTTTCTGTGGCAGGCGGAACTTGCAGTATGAATCCAAGCATTGGGAGCAGCCCTGGGCCAATCTGAAGCAGTGAGGCTTGTCATCCTTCATTCTCAACTCGGCTCTCGCTGACCTTCAGTGAGTACCAACTCTATCTGTTTCAGTGACCTTCAGTGAGTACGTCCCCCTGTTTCTAAGCACCCATCTGCCCCCATCAGTGCCCTGCTTCCAGTGCAGTTATCAAAGGATCTGCCCTCAGACCTTGCTCTGAACCCTGCCCTTCACCTAGTGTTACTATCCATGCCATTCAGCAAGGAGTCTCAAAGGATCCTTTATAAAGCCAAGCCCCAAGCCGGGCACCCTACAAGAGTGAGAGACCCCATCACACCTATAGAACTGCAGTGTCCATCATAGCATCTGACACATAGTAGGTACTCAATGGATGCATATTACATGAATGTTGGGTATAAGAATAGATAGCCCCTATCCTGCAGCAGCCCAGGATCTGGCAGAAGAGACACTAGACAGAGAGGCTGGCTTGGGAGCTGGGGTCAAACCACATGGTCTAAATACACATTCTGCTATGGATGTACTGGGTGGCTTTAATTTCTCTGTGTCTCCATTTACTCATCTGTGAAATGTGGATAACTTTGAAACCTGCCTCCCAGGTAGTTGAAGAGAGTAGGTGACATATGATAAGTACATAGCACAGTGCCTGGCACTCAGCAAGTGCTCAATAAACTCCCTAAAAGGATGAGTAGAAAACCAGCGAATGAGTGAGGGAAGACATGAATGAAATACAAATGTAGAACAAAGTGCCATGGGAACAGGCAGCATTTGGGAACTTGGTGGAAGGAGGTGTTTCATGAGGAGGGTCTGTCTAGGTGGAGCAGGGAAAATGGCGCTCCAGGTGGACGGCACAGCCCAAACAGCCCAAGCAGAGGCAGAGAGGTGGGAATGGGTAGGGCAGCTTGGGGAACAGGTGGCTCAAGCTGGCTGGGCCATGAAGGGCAGGAAAAAAAGCCATGAAAGATGCCGCTGAAGGGGAAGGTTGGGCCCAGACACATGGGGCCCTGAATGCCAGGCTGGAAGCTTGGCGAAGGAGAACTTAGCCAAGGGGAAGGAAAGAGCATGCCCAGGGCAGGAGGCAGATGATGCCTACATGGCCACGGAAGGAGCTGAACACCAGCTGACCCCCTTCATGCTGCTCACGGCCCAGTTCAAGCAGAGGTGCCCTGATGGGGATGAACAAGGGCATGGGGAGAAAACCCTCAAACCCTTTACTGCTTGTCCATCAGTAAGCATTACTGGGTTTGCTGGATCCAAGAACATCCATAAGGTATAGGATTTCAATGTCCATCTCATCCGACTCTCCCAGTTTCATAGATGAGGAACCCAATGGCCCAGAGCCGGGAAGGGACTTGCCTGAACCTAAGAGCTCCTGGACCTCTGCCCCTGGGACCCATTTCCCTTGATCCTGAACTCAGTATCAGCAAGTTAAATCCATCCAAGGCAGCAGAAATGAAAATAAATTTCTACCAGCCATCCCCACACCAATCCTAAAGAACTGATATTTTACTCTTCAAACACAGAGGCAAGGAAAAGTGGCATTGCTTGTCCCAAATGCTGATGGAGCCTGTCTTTCAAGGCACGATGGCAGGAGACATTCATTCATTCATTCACTCATTCACTCAACAAGTGTTTGTCGAGTGCCTTTGCCACGTGGGGCTCCATGCTGGATGCCAGAAGCCTAACTTTGGAAAGGCCACAGATTTGGCATCTGACTTCAGGCTAATCGTGGCCATGCCTGTCCCATCTGCATGGCCTTGGGCAAGTCACATCATCTCTCTGAGCCTCAGCTTTGTCTTCTGCAATGCAAGGATCCAGCCCAGAGCTCTGGTGTTGCATTCAGCATTGAACAGAATCATTCGTGTCAAGTGCCCCTTGCCGTCCCATAGAAGGAGGTCCTAAGGCAGGTTCTCAGCCCAGACGCCTCTCTCAGATACATTTTTGTGACTACCCCCATGAGCTCCCAATGGGGATTCCAGGTTTGAGGGGACTTAATTGTTTCCTTCTGATAAATATCACAGGCCATAAAAGCTGACAGCTGCAACGGGTGCATCTGACACTTTGAGATGTCACATCTCCTTGTGGAAGCATCACTCACCACTCTGCGAGCCAGGGAACCCAGCCCACACTGCTGGCAGAGAGGAAAGAGCTCTGACAGCCGTTGGGACACAGTGACTGATAAGGTGCTGTCACTTTCCATCCACTGCTGTATTCAAGTATCAGAGCACTTGGTTGAAAATGCCAGGCAATTCCTCTTCTCCAGAATTCATCAAAGGCCATGGGGGTTTGGGGAATAAATAGAAGAGATGCTGAAAACAATTGCAAATGTGTTTGTGAAATGACACACTGGGGACTCCTGTACATCACACTTTCACCTTTTCCTCCAGCCCATCATGTGGTGGAGAACACTGGGTCTCGGGTCTCAGACAAGGAGCACTTACAGACTGGAGGGCCTGGGGTGAGGCACTCAACCTTCTGGGGCCACGGTTTCTTCACCTGGGAACAAGAAAATCTATTTGGGTTTATTGTGAGTGTTCAATTATGTTGGGAGTCTTAAGTTTTGGGGCTGAAATTACCCTTGGTGGTCAGGAATTCTTAACTCTGGCTGTACATTAAGCCCACCTGGGAAATTGGTTATTTAAAAATAGCTTGGTCTGGAACCCACCTGTGGGTAGTTTTATTTAATTGGTCTGGCCTGGGGTCTGGGCACTGTCTGGCTGGTTAAAGCTTCCCAAGTGATTGAAATCTGCAGCCAGGTTTCAGAATCCTGATGTTGAATCTGCCTCCTCACTGCACGTCTTAAGCATAGGAACAACATTGTCATTTTCATGCCTTGGAAAGATTACCCTGGGGACTGTGAGGATAATGGGTTGCATGGCAGGTGTAAGACTACATTCAGGGACACCATTAGAGCCTTTCTATTCACTGCGTCGTCCACGGAACAGCAGCATTGGCCCTCCTTGTTAGGGAGGTAGACTCTCAGGACACAGCCTGAGCAACTGCTGATTGAGAGTCTACATTTTAACAAGATCCCAGGTGATGTGTACTGTCATCTCTCGGTATCCACAAGGGATTGGTTCCAGGATCCCAGAGGATACCAGAATCCACAAATGCTCAGATCCTTTGTATAAAATGGCATGGTATTTGCATATAGCCTGTGCACATCCTCCAGTATACTTTAAATCATCTCTAGATTGCTTATCAGACATACCTAATACAATGCAAATGCTATGCAAATAGTTGTTCTACTGTGTTGGTTTTATATTTGTATTGTTGTGTTGTTACTTTTGTTGTTTTTAAAAATATTTTCAGTCTGCTGTTGGTTGAAGTTTCAGATGTGAACTTGTAGATACAGAGGGCCAACTATTCATGCATGAAAGCTTGAGAAAGCCTGGATAAGATGACCATATACTGCAAGGGTCCATGCTAAAGATGGTGACAACCCCACTCAAAGCAGAGTGGAGTTTTAGAATAGCAGGAGACATATTGGAGAAGAATTGACATGGTAGAATGGCAGAGCTTGGTGAGGAGGTTGAGAAAGAGAAATCAAAAAGAGGCATATATTTCTTATTTGGCCCTTGGGGTAAGATAGTGTCTCTGTCTGCAGATTAGTAGGAAAAGGCTGGTGAGTTAACTTCTTTAACTCAACTATTTTTGCACAGCATCTTATAACAATAATTAGCTTTCAACTTTTGTGTCTTATTTAGTAAGTAGCATCTACCCAAACATGCTCATTCTGGTGTAGATCAAAAATGTGTTTTTTTCATTGCAAGTTTTCACATTTGGAAACAGGCTTGGTATAGTTAGGTGCTTGCTCTTAGTCGCATACCCGGGAACTGATGGAATGAAGCCTGAACTCAGACTCAGACCTCTTACTTCAGACCCTGTGCTCTTTCCCAAGCCTGGTGGTGGTACTTTGATTTTGTTATTTTGTGTCCCACTGACCTCTATTGCTGTTATGGTTTATGCGCTGCCTAGTATCCAACTAAGTCAACGTATCCCTCATGAAATGCTTTCCTTGTTATTAAGACGTTTATATATATATATATATATATATATATATATATATATACACACACACACACACACATATACATGTGTATATATATATATATATATATATATATATATATATTTTATTGCACTTTAGATTCTGGGGTACATGTGCAAAACATGCAGGATTGTTGCATAGGTACATACATGGCAATGTGGTTTGCTGCCTCCATTCCCCGTCATCTATATCTGGTGTTTCTCTCCGTTATCCCTCCCCAACCTCCCTACCCCCTGCTGTCCTCCCCTATTCCCCTCCAACAGACCCCAGTGTGTGATGCTCCCATCCCTGTGTCCATGTGTTCTCATTGTACAACACCCACTTATGAGTGAGAACATGCAGTATTTGTTTTTCTGTTCTTGTGTCAGTTTGCTGAGAATGATGGTTTCCAGATTCGTCCATGTCCCTACAACAGACGTGAACTCATCGTTTTTTATGGCTGCATAGTATTCCATGGTGTATATGGTGTATATGTGCCACATTTTCCTTGTCCAGTCTATCATTGATGGGCATTTGGGTTGGTTCCAGGTCTTTGCTATTGTAAACAGTGCCACAGTGAACATACGTGTGCATGTGTCTCTGTAATAGAACAATTTATAATCCTTTGGATATATAGCCAGATGGGATTGCTGGGTCAAATGGAATTTCTATTTCTAGGTCCTTGAGGAATTGCCACACTGTCTTCCACAATGGTTGAACTAGTTTACACTCCCACCAACAGTGTAAAAATGTTCCTATTTGTTCACATCCTCTCCAGCCTGTTGTCTCCAGATTTTTTAATGATCACCATTCTAACTGGCATGAGATGGCATCTCAATGTAGTTTTGATTTGCATTTCCCTAATGACCAGTGATGATGAGCATTTTTTCATTTGTTTGTTGGCCTCATAAATATCTTCTTTTGAAAAGTGTCTGTTTATGTCCTTTGCCCACTTTTGAATGAATTTGTTTGTTTTCTTCTTGTAAATCTGTTTTAGTTCTTTGTAGATTCTGGCTATTAGCCCTTTGTCAGATGGGTAGATTGCAAAAAATTTTTTCCATTCTGTTGGTTGCCAATTCAATCTAATGATTTTTTTTCCTGTACAGAAGCTCTGGAGTTTAATTAGATCCCATTTGACTGTTTTGGCTTTTGTTGCCAATGCTTTTGTTTTAGTCATGAAGTCCTTACCTATGCTTATGTCCTGAATGGTTTTGCCTAGGTTTTCTTCTAGGGTTTTTATGGTGTTAGGCCTTATGTTTAAGTCTTTAATCCATCTGGTGTTAATTTTAGTGTAAGGTGTCAGAAACAGGTCCAGTTTCTGCTTTCTGCACATGGCTAGTCAGTTTTCCCAACATCATTTATTAAACAGGGAATCCTTTCCCCATTGCTTGTTTTTGTCAGGTTTGTCAAACATCAGATGGTTGTAGGTGTGTGGCATTGCCTCCAAGGCCTCTGTTATGTTCCATTGGTCTATATCTCTGTTTTGGTACCAGCATTATACTGTTTTGATTACTGTAGGCTTGTAGTATAGTTTGAAGACAGGTAGCGTGATACCTCCAGCTTTGTTCTTTTGCTTAGAATTGCCTTGGCTATGTGGGCTCTCGTTTGGTTTCATATGAAGTTTAAGGTGGTTTTTTCCACTTCTGTGAAGAAGGTCATTTGTAGCTTAATAGAGATAGCACTGAATCTACAAATTACTTTAGGCAGTATGGCCATCTTAACAATATTGATTCTTTCTAACCATGAGCATGGAATGTTCCTCCATCTGTTTGTGTCCTCTTATTTCCTTGAGCAGTGGTTTGTAGATCTCCTTGAAGAGGTCCTTTACATCCTTTGTTAGTTGTATTCCTGGGTATTTTATTCTCTTTATAGCAATTGTGAATGGCAGTTCATTCTTGATTTGGCTCTGTTTAAGTCTGTTATTCGTGTATAGGAATGCTTGTGGTTTTTGCACATTGATTTTGCATCCTGAGACTTTGCTGAAGTTGCTTATCAGTTTAAGGATATTTTGGGCTGAGACCACAGAGTTTTCTAAATATACAATCATGTCATCTGCAAATAGAGACAATTTGACTTCCTCCTTTCCTAATTGAATATCCTTTATTTCTTTTTCTTGCCTGATGGCTCTGGCTAGGACTTCCAATAATATATTGAACACAAGTGGTGAGAGAGGGCATCCTTGTCTAGTGCCAGATTTCAAAGGAAATGTTTCCAGTTTTTGCCCATTCAGTATGATATTGGCTGTGGGTTTGTCGTAAATAGCTTTCATTATTTTGAGATACATTCTGTCAACACCTAGTTTATTGAAGTTTTTAGCATAAAGGGCCATTGAATTTTGTTGAAGGCATTCCCTACATCTGTTGAGATAATCATGTGGTTTTTGTCTTTGGTTCTGTTTATGTGGTGGATTATGTTTATTGACTTGTGTATGTTGAACCAGCCTTGCATCCCCGGGATGAAGCCTACTTGATCATGATAGATAAGCTTTTTGATGTGCTGTTCCAACCAGTTTGCCAGTATTTTATTGAAGATTTTTGCATCTGTGTTCATCATGGATATTGGCCTGAAGTTTTCTTTTTTTGTTGAGTCTCTGCTGGGTTTTGGTATCAGGATGATGTTGGTCTCATAAAATGATTTGGGAAGGATTCCCTCTTTTTGGGTTGCTTGGAATAGTTTCAGAAGGAGTGGTACCAACTCCTCTTTGTACATCTGGTAGAATTCGGCTGTGACCCCATCTGGATCTGGGCTTTTTGTGGTTGGTAGGCTATTAATTGTTGCCTCAACTTCAGCCCTTTTGATTGGTCTATTTAGGGATTTCAGTTTCTTCCTGGTTTAGGCTTGGGAGGGTGCAAGTGTTTAGGAATTTATCCATTTCTTCCAGGTTTGTCTGCATAGAGTTGTTTGTAGTAATCTCTGATGGTAGTTTCTATTTCTGTGGAATCGGTGGTGATGTTCCCTTTATCGTTTTTTATTGCATCTATTTGATTATTCTCTCTCTTCTTTTTTATTAATCTGGCTAGTGGTTTGTCTATTTTGTTGATCTTTTCAAAAAACCAGCTCCTGGATTTACTGATTTTTTGAAGGGTTTTTTTTTTTTTGTGTGTGTGTGTGTGTGTGTGTGTCTCTATCCCCTTCAGTTCTGCTCTGATCTTAGTTATTTCTTGTCTTCTGCTAGCTTTTTAGTTTTTTTGATCTTGCTCCTCTAGCTCTTTCAATTTTGATGATAGGGTGTTGATTTTAGATCTTCTTTCCTTCTCATGTGGGCATTTATTGCTATAAATTTTCCTCTAGACACTGCTTTAAATGTGTCAGAATCAGAGATTCTGGTACGTTGTGGCTTCATTCTTGTTGGTTTTGAAGAACAACTTTATTTCTGCCTTCATTTCATTGTTTACCCAGTCAACATTCAAGAGCCTGTTGTTCAGTTTCCATGAAGTTGTGTGGTTCTCAGTTAGTTTCTTAATCCTGAGTTCTAATTTGATTGCACTGTGGTCTAAGAGACTGTTTATTATGATTTCTGTTCTTTTGCATTTGGCATTTGCTGAGGAGTAATTTACTTCCAATCATGTGGTCAATTTTAGAGTAGGTGTGATATGGTGCTGAGAAGAATGTATATTCTGTGGATTTGGGTGGAGAGTTCTGTACCTGTCTACTAGGTTTGCTTGGTCCAGATCTGAGTTCAAGTCCTGAATATACTTGTTAATTTTCTGTCTCATTGATTTAATACTCACAGTGGAGTGTTAAAGTCTCCCACTATTATTGTGTGGGAGTCTAAGTCTCTTTGTAGGTCATAAGAACTTGCTTTATGCATATGAGTGCTCCTGTATTGGGTGCATATATATTTAGGATCATTAGCTCTTCTTGTTGCATTGATCCTTTTACCATTATGTAATGCCCTTCTTTGTCTCTTTTGATCTTTGTTGGTTTAAAGTCTATTTTATCAGAGACTAGGATTGCAACTCCTGCCTTTTTTTTTCTCTCCATTTGCTTGGTAAATCTTCCTCCATCCTTTATTTTGAGCCTATGTGTGTCCTTGCATGTGAAATGGGTTTCCTGGATACAGCACACTGATGGTTTTTGACTTTTTATCCAATTTGCCAGTCTGTGTCTTTTGATTGGGGCATTTAGCCCACTTACATTTAAGGTTAAAATTGTTATGTGTGATTTTGATCCTGCCATTTTGATGTTAGCTGGTTGTCTTTCCCATTAGTTGATGCAGTTTCTTCATTGTGTCAATGCTGTTTATCATTTGGTATGTTTTTGGAGTGGCTGGCACTGGTTATTCCTTTCTATGTTTAGTGTTTCTTTCAGGAACTCTTATAAGGCAGACCTGGCGGTGACAAAAATCTCTCAGCAACTGCTTGTTTGTAAAGGATTTTATTTTTCCTTTGCTTGTGAAGTTTAGTTTGGCTGGATATGAAATTCTTGGTTGAAGGTTCTTTTCTTTAAGGATGTTGAATATTGGTCTCTACTTTCTTCTGGCTTGTAGGGTTTCTGCAAGAGATCAACTGTGTCTGATGGGCTTTCCTTTGTGGGCAACCCAACCTTTCTCTCTGGCTGCCCTTAGCATTTTTTCCTTCATTTCAACCCTGGTGAATCTGATGATTATGTGCCTTGGGGTTGCTCTTCTTTAGGAATATCTTTGAAGTGTTCTCTGTATTTCCTGGACTTGAATACTGGCCTGTCTTGCTGGGAAAGTTCTCCTGAATAATATCCTGAAGAGTGTTTTCCAGCTTGAATTCATTCTCTCCGTCACATTCAGGTACACCTATCAAACGTAGATTAGGTCTTTTCACATAATCTCATATTTCCTGGAGGCTTTGTTCATTTCTTTACAATCTTTTTTTTTCTAATCTTGCCTTCTCATTTTATTTCATTGGGTTGGTCTTCAATCTCTGACATCCTTTTTTCTGCTTGGTCGATTCGCCTATTGAAACTTGTGTATACTTTGTGAAGTTCTCATTTTATGTTTTTTAGCTCCATTAAGACATTTATATTCTTCTCTAAGCTGTTTATTCCCATTAGCATTTTGTCAAACCTTTTTTCAAAGTTCTTAGTTTCTTTGCATTGTATTAGAACATGTTCTTTTAGCTCAGAGAAGTTTGTTATTACCCACCTTCTGAAGCCTGTTTCTGTCAATTCATCAGACTCATTCTCCATCCAGCTTTGTTCTTTTGCTGGTGATGAGTTGTGATCCCTTGGAGGAGGAGAGGCATTCTGGTTTTGGGTGTTATCATCCTTTTTGTGCTGGTTTCTTCGCATCTTTGTGGATTTATCTACCTGTGGTCTTTGTAGTTGGTGACTTTCCAATGGGGTCTCTGAGTGGACATCCTTTTGGTTGATGATGAAGTTATTTCTTTTTGTTTTTTAGTTTTTCTTCTAACAGTCAGGCCCCTCTGCTGTAGGACTGCTGGAGGTCCACTCCAGACCCTGCTTGCCTGGGGATCACCTGTGGTGGCTGCAGACAGTAAGGGTTGGTGCCAGTTTCTTCTGTTATCTTTGTCCCAGAAGGATACCTGCCAGATGTCAGCCTTGGATATGCAGGGGTCAGGAAGCTGCTTGAAGAGACAGTCTGTACCTTATAGAAGCTCAAGTGTTGAGCTGTGAGCTCCATTGTTACATTCAGAGCTGCTGGGCAGGCACATTTAAGTCTGCTGCAGTGGAACTCATAACTGCCTTTTTTCCCAGGTGCTCTGTCCTGGGAAGGAGCGTCTTTATTTATAAGTTCCTGATGTGCTGCTGCCTTTTTTCAGAGCTGCCCTGCCTAGCAAGGAGGTAGCCTAGTCACAGTCTGCCAGCAGAGGTATTGCTGAGCTGCTGTGGTCTCTGCCCAGCTGCTGTGTGAACTTCCTTGTGGTTTTGTTTACAGAGGTATAGTTAGGACTGCCTCAGTAATGACAGACTGCCTCTGTAATGGCAGACTGCCTCAGTATTGATGGACTGCTTTGGTAATGGTGGATTATCTCAGTAATGGCAGATTGCCTCGGTAATGGCAGATTGCCTTGGTAATGGTGGACTGCCTCAGTAATGGTAGACTGCCTTGGTAGTGGCGGACTGCCTTGGTGATGGCAGATGCCCTTCCCCCAATGGAGGTGAACTGTCCCAGGACCAGCTGCACTTGCTGCAAAACTCTCAATCCAGAGCATTTCAGATTGCTGGTCTTTGTGGGGGTGGGTCCTGCCAAGCCAGATCACCTGGCTTCCTGTTTCAGCCTCCTTTTTTTTCAGTTGAATGGGCAGCTCTGTCTTCCAGGCATTCCAGGAACCATTTGAAATGGCCGCCCAGATTTCTGTGAGTTTTTGTGTGGAGACCAGCTGCACCAGCTGAAACAGATGTGCTGGAAACTTGTGGTGCTTTTCAGACTGGGAATCTCCTGGTCTGTGGGCAGTAATAATTAATTTGGACATGCAGTATTCACTTATTCTCTGCATTGTTCTCGCTGTGAACTGCACTCCAGAGCTGTTTCTATTTGGCCATCTTGGATCAGTCTGATCAAATGCTCTTACAGAATATCCTTTATTAATCACTTGTCCTTTAAATAATAACTGCATATAATAGGCACACACTCAACACATAACAACTCTGGTCATCAGAATGTGTGAGATTTTTCCTACACTGACCTCACATGACTGCCCTGATTTAAGATTCTACTCTTAAGTCCAGGTCTCCAGTATTTATGGCCAACTGGCTATAAATTGGGGATTCCCACAACTCCCTCCTCAGGTTTGAACATATGAGTATATGATGGAAATTGAGGGGTGGGGAGGGTGGAGAAGCATGCAGGTACTCTATTTTGTGGGGGTGGGGGGTCTCAGATGCCTTGGAAGAGGTTTGGACCTTGTCAAGGGCATGAGACTAATAGATCTGTGCCTTTAAAAGGTCACTGTAGCAAAAAGATAGAAGGGTAATCATATCAGGGTTAGAAAAATATAAGAAAACTTGGCTGAAGAAACAGTCCACGTGAGAAAGGAAGTCAGCTGAACCAGTGCCCCTGGCATAAAGAGCAAAAGCAGTGGCCATCAACCTTTCAGGACCATGGACAGATCCCCTCTTGGTCTAATCTGCTTTTGCCAGAATATTGTATAAATATCCTGTCCAAGTATTTTTTAAATAGCCACCATTTATTGAGTGCCAGGATCCTTGCATACATTATGTCTTTAATCCAAATAACAACACTGAAAGGCAGTGATTATTGGCCCCATCCTGCTGGGAAGAAAACATTGAGTCTCACTGAGGAATCCCTTATCAAGAACACACAGCAGACCAACAACACAGCAACTTCATTTTGCTATACTGACCATTGCATGAAGCTACCACCACTAAACATGTTCTAATTTTGAAGTGTCAATTAATTCATTTTTCCATTTTAGTTAATTAAAACCACAGAGCCAGCCAGGAATTTTACTTGATCATCCAGAACTGCCACACGTACTGCTTGCACTTCTAGCCCCAACGAAAGGGATTTGGCATCCTTGCTCACTGTGCTGAGTATTGTGAGTAACTGCAAAGACATCTATGTGTTTTTTTCAAATATTGGAATGGCTTTGGACACCCTTAAGTTCTCCTTCAAGGATGCCTAGGGATCTGGGGTTCTTATGTGAGGAACCAGGACATGCAAAGGTAAAGAAGGCAGAGCCTGGGAACCCTGGCACCCTTGTTAAGGTTTATAAATGGGTCTTCTCCGGGAAGCTGAGAAAATACTCAGCCCTACCAGCTTCTTTCCTCATCTTGGGAACATTTCCTTTCATTTTCACAAAGTCAGGCTTGTGATTATTTTCCGTTCTAATATGAGTTTGTCACTGTGTGTGGAGTGTAAATGAGGTGGATGTCAAATACTTGATAGAGTTTCTGCCTCACAAACTGAGGAGTGTTGAGAGAACTTTCAACACCAATGAGAATTGTATTACAGCATCTTCTGGGCTGCTGTCTGTATCTTTGGTCAGAGGGTCAGAATTCAGGACCTCACGACTTCCCCCTGGAAAGCTGTCTCTAATTTCTCCCGCTTCGATATGTTGTGCATACAGCATTAGATTAATCTTTGGTAGAACAACTCTATCTAATAAAGGTACTCTTATGCTCCAAGATTCTCAATGGTTCCCTATTGCCTCCCAATATAGTTCATAGTACTTAGCTGGCTATTGAGGGCTTGTCACAATGTAGCCATAGCCTGTCATTCTAACCTCATATCCTGCTGCATCTCTCCACAGACATCATGGTCCAGTCACATGAGTCTAATTGCTATTCCACAAGTTCACAGCTTAGGATGTGCAAATTGCCTCATCAGTTTCTTGGCACACAGCCCTCCCCAGCATAATAAGAGGCTTCCTCAAAAATCACCATTGAAAGCAGTTTGCTAGTGAGATGAAAGTCGTTTGTAATTTTATCATGAAAGTGACATCCCCTCAATGTTGCAGTGTTTTGTTTATTAGGAGCAAGTCACTGAAAAGGAGGGAATTACATGAGGCTGTGGATATCAGAGGGTAAGGACCATTGGGGGCCATTTTAAAAGCTGCCTACTACAATTCATGTTGAAGACCTGCCATCCCTTTAAGAGTTAAATCAAATTATATTTCTCAAAGATCTTTCTGTATGTCCCACTTAGAATATTGTCTCTCACTTCATAATATCCTTATTCTACATTGCTTTGTCTCTCTCGAGGAACACTTGTCTTAATGCATATATTGGAGACACTTAAAGATGTCTGTCTTCACCACCATTTGGGGAGCCCCTGGAGGGAAGGAACCACATTTGTTTTTGTCTCTGCATTTTACACAGCCTAATGAAACAGAGGTATTGTGTAAATATTTGCTGAAGTGAGTTGGCCAACTCTTCTATTTTAGAAATAGCTTTTAACCTCCAATTTCAAACACAGAAAACAATTCACTGACAGGGTGTTTATCTTGGGCAGTAAGGGAATATATGTTTTTCTCAGAGTACAAAATCCAAGATTTGACAGGTTAAGAAATAAGAGTTTACCACAAGCTGGAGCAGAGAGAAGCAAGTTTCTCTGAAGGCATTCATGTATGCAATATATGACCATATATAAAAATCCACAAGGTAATAACAGTCACAATAATAAATAATGCATACCATGCCACGTACTGTTTACCTGCCTTGGACCACTTAATTCTCACAAGAGTCCTACCATGTTGGACAAGTCACCTCCATTCTATAAATGGGACTTAAAGAGGTAGGTAACTGGCACAAGATTATAGGGTCTGATGACAAAAGCTATGCTCTTCACTGTTCCCCTAGGTGCCTTTTTCTCATTTTCTTAAATCAAGAATTTTCTTTTTCTTATTACTATTTAAAATCTGTAATTTTACCACAGTGAACTTAGAATTGCATTGGGCCAGTGGTGAGCGTAGCTTAGTGAATGACACACAGGTCTGCACATCAGGAGAACTGAACTGTTGTTTCGGTTATACCCCAAACCTGCAGTACAACCCTGGAAGGTCATTTGCTGTCTCAGGATTTTCTTTTCTAAAAATAGATGCAAATTGTGCAATACCTAGTGTTCATCACAATTCTAACAGTATAAAGGATTTAATTACAAATCATTACAGATAATTTAAATTGTGTTGCATTACATTAAAATCAGATCATTTCTATTTTGTCAAACTCCCTCTCCTTTATATACATACATACATATAAAGGAGGAACCATTTAAAGTTACATTTCAAAATGTCATCATGGAACAGAGACTAAGCCTCCACGATATCATCTGGGATACTTTTTTAATGAGGTCTTTTTTTTTTTTTTTAGAAAATCTTATCAATAAGTCATAACAGACTATATTCCCTATTACAGACCCAGCGGTTTCATTACGGACCATTTAGGAAGATTAAAGAACACTCTCTGTAGGGGGACTTGGTTCTCAGAGCATCTAGGATATCACATTAAGCATCTGAAATACTCATTTTCTGTTTCTAACGGTGGATTAGTGAATCTACAAAGAACACACTTATTAAAACCAACATATGCTGAGGGGGGATAATAAACCTAGTCCACAATTTCATCTGTCTCTTTCTGCCTGTGAATAAAGAGAAAAGGAGCATGAAAATGGAGGTGCCACCCCACCCGACACTCTCATCTTCCTTGTTCTGTGCAATGGTGGGAAGTGGTGT
Organism: Saimiri boliviensis; assembly: GCF_048565385.1. Taxonomy (NCBI): domain Eukaryota; kingdom Metazoa; phylum Chordata; class Mammalia; order Primates; family Cebidae; genus Saimiri; species Saimiri boliviensis. The sequence continues at coordinate 70,527,590 of NC_133450.1, read as the reverse complement.
CATGGACTGGACGCTGGTCTTGGGGTCGAGCACACAGGTTCCAAGCCCTGACTAAGACACTCACCTGGTACAAATCATCTGACCTTCTGTGGGCCTGTCTCTTTCTTTTCAAAATAGGCTACATCAGTGATTTTCAGGATATGCCCCTCAGAGCTTGAGGCACTTCTTCCTCAGTGCCTGTGGGAATGCTGCTGGTGATGACCAGATGAAGGGGTTTCTCAACATTAAATGTTGTTAGAAAACCACTGGCTGGTTGATATGTAGAGTCTTTTCCAGTTAGATTTTAGAGGTGATAGGAAAATATCTATTGGTGTTTTTATATTCTTCAATTTTTTTTTAACTTATAATTCAAGCTTGTAAAATTCCAGTATACATGCTTTTATGGTTGAAATAACATTAATAGGTGCCATATTGTCAGATTGAGTCTTCCTGTGGGCTCCATAGAGCCAAGGTCATATCTCTTTGGCATAGGTAATATTTTCTGGTCCCAGAGCCGGAAAGAAACAGAGAAGATTCATTTAAAAAGGAAACTGAGACGCAGAGGTTATGCAACAAAGAGAGGAGTGGACACCAGGTTTTCTGTCTCTCGTTTCAGGATGTTCTCTGCTGTTCCAAGCTCCCTGCCCTGCTGTTTTCCATCCTACGGCATCTCTGCATCATGCCATGGTTGCCTGTGGGCATCATGCCATTCTTTCTAAACCGTGAGGTCCTGGGGAGTCTGGACTGGTCTATCACAATGACCAGTGGTGTGTGTTTCATCCCATCCTCCTCTGAGAGGGGCTACAGACATTTGCCATCATCGGGAGAAGAAAAAGAAAGCCTTAGGAAGATAAATCAGTTTCTTTTTCCTTTACTAAGGAACTCTTTAAACTGGAACCCATCTCCACAAATTATGGAACCCATACTGAAGTGTCTTTTTTTGCAGAAAACAATGATTCACCCAAGTTTTTCCTGACTGGAGATTTAAATTGGGCTGTCCATCAACTTGCTGTCAATCAGCCTCTCCTATCCTGAGCCGCAGAGTCAGAAATAGAATCACAGTCTTTTCTCTGAGGGGAAGCAGGGCTAAGTTTCATCCCTTGGGATTTGCCTCTTAATTTAGTCAGTTGGCAAACACATGGCAACACCTACTATACACCAGGCTTTGAGCAGGTGGGAGGGAAGCTAAAGACAAGGAAGGCATGGACCTTCCCTGCATTCGTTTTCTGTTTTCAAAGCAAATTACCACAAATGGAGCAACTTAAAATAACACAAATTTACTATCTCACAATTTCTGCTGGTTAGAAATCTAACACCGAGCTAAAATCAAGGGCTGCCTTCTTTACTGGAGATCGTGGGGAAGAACCCACTACTACACTTATTCAGTTTGTTAGCCTGACTCAGTTCCTTTGCTGGGGTACAACTGAGGCCCCATTTCTTTGCTGACCATCACCGTGGGGTCTCCCTCAGCTCCCACAGGCCTCTCCCCAGGCCTTGCATGTGGTGACCATTTGCACCTCAGAACCAGCCACAATGTACCAAGTCCTCAGACCCAGGCTCTTTTTTCTCCTTCTGCTGTACCTCTGTCTCTAGCCAGAGAAGGTTCTCTGCTTTTATGGGCTTATGTGGTGGTTAGTGTGGGCACACATGGATGACCCAGAATAATACCCTGTCTTCAAATTTCTAATCTCATTTACATCTGCAAAATTCCTTCGCAAGAACACCTAGACTCATGTTTGCTTGAACAACCAAGAGATGGGAATTGTATTAGTCCGTTCTCACAGTGCTATAAGAAATGCCCAAGACTGGGTAATTTATAAAGGAAAGAGATTTAATTGACTCACAGTTCCACATTGTTGGGAAGGCCTGAGGAAACTTACAGTATGACAGAAGGCAAAGGAGGAGCAGGCACCTTCGTCACGGGGTGGCAGGATGGAGTGAGTGCAGGCAGCGGAAATGCCAGGCACATAAAACCATCAGATATCACGGGACTCACTATTCCGAGAACAGCATGGGGAAAACTGCCCCCAGGATCTAATTACCATCACCTGGTCCCACCCTTGCCATTTCAGGATGAGATTTTGGGGTGGGGGAGAATGGGGACACAGCCAAACCATATCAGGAATCTCAAGAGATGTCACAGTTAATTTTATGTGTCAACATGATTGGTCCACCAGGTGCTTAGACATTGGTCGAACATTATTCTGGGTGTGTTTGTAAGGGTGTCTCTGGATGACATCAGCATTTGAATTGGTAGACGGAGTATAGCAGATTACCCTCCCAATATGGTGGGCCTCATTTAACCAGTCAAAGGCCTGAATAGAACAAAAGGGCTGTTGTGTCTGAGAGTAAAAGGGAACTCCTTCTGCCTGACTTCCTTAAAGCTAAGACGTTGCTTTTTTCCTGTCTTTGAGCTCAAACTGAAATATTGACCCTTCCTGGTCTCAAGCCTATAGGTCTCTGGACTCATCAGCTCTCCTGGTTTCCAGGCCTGCTGACTCAGACTGGAACTACACAACCAGCTCTCCTGTGTCTCCAGTTTGCCACTGTAAGATCTTGGGTCTTGTCAGCTTCCAAATCATGACAGCCTAGATATATATGTGTGTGTATACACACACACACAGACACACACATATATAGTGGGCACCGCCAGGGCTAGTTCATTATATATTAATTACCTAATTAATACATAATGGTATATATATATGAATTACCTAATTCAAATATATATTAATATAAATTCCCATTAATAACCTGATTTATATATATGTGTATATATATATATATATATATATATATACGCAATATGTGTGCACACACACACACACACCTCTATATATATATACACACACACACTTGTTTTCTAATATATATCCATACTGATTCTGTTTCTGTGAAGAACCCTAATATACAGGAGTATACCTCTACAAACATCCTCCTTCAAAATTCTCTGTCTGGAGCCAGACCCTTCAACAGGAATTGCAAACTCAAAAGGCTTGAGGGTCAAGGTGAAAAATCAAAATACCTGATGGGCCTGGTGTAACACAACAGGGCGGTGGTGGTTCTGTGGTACACTAGAGTGCACAAGCTCTACCCACCTTCAAGTTTCCTAAAATCACAGTGCTGCCCAAGCATAACGCATTCAGAGCTGAATACAGTCAGGAGCCTTGGAGTTTTCAATGAAATGAAAACTGTTATAGTAGAGGCTTGCTGGAGAACCACAAAGAAAGGAAGAATAGAAATATTTTCATGGAAAAGATGACATTCACATTGAGCCTTGGTGGTGAATTATAAATTCTCCAGGCCCAGGGGGAGGAAAGGCACTGCAGACAGACAGAAGAGCATAGCAAAGCAGCAGAGCCCTGGCGGTGCTCACATCTGCTGTGCAGCGGGCAGGGGCACAGGGCCCCGGCAAGCAGCTGGAGATTAGGTGGGGGCCAGACTCAGGAGGGCTCTACTGTCAGGAGAGCAGCCATGCCACCCACACACTCCCTGAGACTGGTGTCAGGTGCAAGGCAGGCCTGGGCTGGGAGCCTCAGATCAGCCAGAGATCCATTTTGCTTTCTATACAGGGATTTCATCGTGAGAGACTGAGAGGAACACAGCTTGAATAGCAATGAGGGCCTTACCTCCTTTTGTGCACACCAGGCCCTGGGCTGGGGGAGCTGGAGCCCTGGAGACTGAGGCCTCTGCCTTCCCCACCTTATTCATTCTCACAGATTGCACCCCTTACCCATTAATTACCTAATTCTTGTTTGAATGCCAGGCGACCATCCTCCAATTCCAGCCGAGGAAACCCTGCAGCTCCCCAGGTGGTCAAGGGAAGCACCTATGGGGAAAGACTCTGCCTGGTAGGCAGGATCCGTGAGCCACATTCAGCTTCACTCCTCACAACTTACCTTTCTGGGATCCCAGTTCCACCCTCTGAGGAACCGCAGCCTTGGGCTGGTTACTGCCCAGACCTATCCAGGCTCCCAAGTTCTACTCTAAATCCAGGTCCAGACTTTTGTAGATCTTCAGTCCAAAAAAGGTTTTCTTCCTTTTCTACCCCAAAGACAGAAAACCCTTAGAGGCAGCAAAAGCACAGTGAGAAACTGCAGAAAGGGAATGTTTATCACTTCTGGCTAATGTTGGAGTTTCTCATCCCCATTCACGTTCCAGATGCATGACAGGAAGAAAAGCACAGGCATCCAGCAGGGGAAACAAATCCTCTGTTGAGAAAAGTAAGGTTGGGGGCAAGTGGCTTAGTTGTATGGGGTCCCTAAAACTGTACCTCTGAACCAGACACCTGTGCCTACCCAGCTCTCAAAGAGGACCCAGAAAGGGCTGATCCCAACCTGCCCAGTTCCTTCTCCCAGGCTCACCAGTTCGATAAATGCTGCCACCTTCCTTGGGGAGGCGTAAGGGGAGGAGGGTATGGTAGAAAGAGACCAAGGGTGTCGCCCGTGGAAACATAAGGAATAGGGGGAAAAAGAGCTAGTGATAATAACAATGAATAACGTATATTGAAGGCTGAATGTGCCTGACTCTGATAGTGTATTGCTTTGTCTCCTCAAAACAATCTCATGAGGTAGGTAGTGGAGAAACTGAGGCACAGAAAATGTCATTGGCCCAAAGGTCACACACCTGGTGATAGAGTTTGGATGTGTGTCTCCACCCAAATCTCATAATGAAAGGTAACTCCCAGTGTTGGAGGTAGGGCCTGGTGGGAAGGATTGGGTCATGGGGGCAGATTTCTCATGAATGGTTTAGCACCATCCCCTGGGGTACTCTCCTTCCCCACTAGACTCTGGTTTTTGTGAGTTTTTGTGGGATCTGGTCATTTAAATGTATGTGGCACCTCCCCCTGCCTCCTCTGCTCCTGCTTTCACAATGTGACGTGCCCACCCCACCTTTGCCTTCCTCCATGACTGGAAGCCTCTGAGGCCTCCCCAGGAGCAGAAGCTGCCATGCTTCCTGTACAGCCTGCAGAACCATGAGCAACCAAACCTCTTTTCTTACACATTACCCAGTCTCAGGTATTTCTTTATAGCAATGCCACAACAAACTAACATACATGGTGAATATCAGGTAGGGTGCTGCAAGCTCTCTTTCCTGACCACTCACTCGAGACCAGCTCTCTCCCGACAGCTGTGGGACCGGACGCAAGGCTCTTGACCTCTCCATGTCTTGGGTCTTTCACCTGCAAAAAGTCATGGCAGTCCCTAGAGCATGGAGTTTGGTAAAGATCATGCCCCAGATGTACTTTTTAAATTAATGTATTTATTTATTTTGAGATGGAGTCTTGCTCTGTCACCCAGGCTGGAGTGCAGTGGTGTGATCTCAGCTCACTGCAACCTTCCCAGAGTTCAAGCAATTCTCTGCCTCAGCCTCCCGAGCAGATGGGATTACAGGTGCCCACAATCATGCCCAGCTAACTTTTTTTGTATTTTTATTGGAGACGGGGTTTTACCGTCTAGGTCAAGCTGGTCTTGAACTCCTGACCTCATGATCTGCCTGCCTCAGCCTCCCAAAGTGCTGGGATAACAGGCACGAGCCACCGCACCTGGCCGAATGTTCTTCTGTTTTGAACTTACTCTGGTTGGAGAGGCCAGATAATGTAGTGGGAGGGGCCTAATGTGGTGGGATAAACCAGGAGGTTCAAATTCCTTCCCTTAAAAAGGATCATGATATCTACATCACGCGGATGGACCAACATCCGCAGTGTAGACCTATATCTGCGGCATGGGAGTCTCATGACTTAAAGGTGCACGGTGCCTACTCGCTGCTGTTTCATTGCTGCTGCTGCTGTCATAATTGCTCTGGGGTCTCCTGCCCTCCTCCCCCACCAGACTCTGGCTTTTGTCTCCTGGAACCATCCCAATGTCTGGCATACAACAGCCACTCGGTGAGTATGAGGTGGGGTAGATAGACGTTATTTTCTTCCTCCCAGGCCCACTTTCCCACACTGCTCAGGGGAGCTCTCCAGGCCCTGTCAACGCCCTGAATTTCCACTTAGAAGAGTGCTCACCACTCTTGAAATAGATTGTTGAATTGTTTGCTTTCCCTACAAGATTATCGACACCATTAGTGGAAGGCTGTGACTGTCTCATTCACCATTTACATCCACCCGTGGTACAGTGCCAGGAATGTGGAACTCACTCAATGGATGCCTCTAAGATGGATGAATGAGAAAAGGAATTGAGTTAGCGAGTGGATGATTGAACAGAACAGGGGGGCCCAGACCAAATACAGGCTCAAACTTTGACCTTATGCAATTCCAGATATGACCAACAGAGGGTGCTCTGCTCTGAGGTTCATAAAGATAATGAAAGCTTGAAAATAAACTGAGTGACCTATGCTATCAGGCAAGTGGCTTTAGGTAATGCCCTATTTAGCAGTCTCTGTTGAAGCTGCCCACTCTCCACAGCTGAGCTGCCAGCCCAGCGGGGGCAGTTAAGACAGCCCTGTTAGGGCTAAAAAGCCTTTCTTTTCTTTTCTTTTCTTTTTTTTTTTTTTTTAAGAGATGGGGTTTCACTATGTTGGCCAGGCTAGTCTCGAACTCCTGACTTCGTGATCTTCCCACCTCAGCCTCCCAAGGTGCTGGGATTACAGGCGTGAGCCACCGCGTCTGGCTTAAAAAGCCTTTTCTATATTTCGAAGATGTAGGTACAATCCCAGTAAGGCATTCAATGCTTATTGGCAGAGTCTAGCCTATTTTTTATTCAGGCACTAAAGGTGGTGGGACTCATGCTGGCCTGGAAATCCTGACTCTGTGCTCACTGTATAAAACCTTGGAGGCTTTACTCATTCACCCACTCACTTCATTTATTGGACAAACTTTTTGAGTATGAAATATGCCAAAAGCACAGGACTATCTGAGTTGAAAATTCAAGTCCTTGTCCTTAGAGATCTCAGAGTTGAAAGGGGTAAGACAAGCATGAAACAGACATTTCAATGCCAGTGCCATCCTACGGACTGTGCAGAATGGGGCACAGAAAAGGAGCACCCGATTCATCCCAGGAGACGCGCTCAGGAAACAGCTCTAGGAAGAGGTGGCCTTTGAGCTTTGTCTGAAGGATGAGTGAATGAGCAGGTGCAGGGATGGAGTTCCTGGCAGGAGGACCAGCAAGAGCAAACAAGAGGAGGTCTGGAGGGGTGCGTTTTGCTTGGAGAAGGGCACTGTGGGCAGTTAGTGCGCAGAGTATTCATGCAGGGGCCAGATAATGAAGGGCCTGTTGTACTGAGAGTGGAGGCCCTACTTCATCCCCACGGCAGGAGAGAGCCTTTGAAGGATTTTAAGCAGGTGTATGGCAGGGCCAGTGTTGACCAAGCAGGCAGTTGGGGTGGAAGGTGGCTGGTGGCCACTCTGAGCTCAATTTTCTCACCTGAGATGTCAGAGTGAAAGAAGATGGCCCAGAAGGTTCTTTTCGGTTCAATGTCCTATTTTTTCTACACACACAGATATAGACACTTTAGTCCTTCGGCGTGAACAGAGGTTACCAGAAACACATCACAACTGGGGGTTGAGGGGGGAAAGGTTTCCAGCAAGCTGGGGTCTAAAAATACCATGATCTAACTGGGCCTGCCTGTCACCCACTTCTTCAGTGAGTCTGATGTGGTGTCAAGAAGCTGTAGTCTATATCTGTCTGCAGCCTAGTTAAGAAAAGCTTGCAGGAGGCAATTAAGAAGGGAAGATGCCACTCACCTTGCTGGACGGGTGTCATGCTGAGGCTCCCTGCTCTAACTAAGTGTCCGAAGGCAGAACTTGAAGTCAGACACCTTCCTGGAGTTGTTCTTCAGAAAATGGGACCACTATGGCCTTTGTGGAACCTGTGTTCTGGTAATGGCAAGGAAAGAACCCAGAAAGAAATGTACTCTATTCCTCACCCCAGGAACCCCACGCTCAGGACAGTTCAGTTTTTCTCATGAGGCAAGGGCAGAGGAGACTGGGAGATTGATGAGAAAGGGACACAGTTCTTCATAGGCAAATTCATCAGATACAGATGGCAGCAAAAGTGTTCCTGGAAGAGAAAGCAGCCTGGATAATGACCTGGAGTCGGGAATTGTAGCAGCCTAATGCGATCGTGTTGGAACAGGTCTTGACTGTTGCTTTTTCAGTAATTGGAGATGTCTCTAATGTTAAAGGAGACAGCTTGGGAGACTGTTCTTAATGGCATATTGATGAGAATGGCAGGACTGGTATCAATGAGGGATTCCCTAGTCCTTGCAATATTGTAAACACTCATCTGTAAACCCCCCTGGACCTGGCAGTGGTTGTGTGTGTATGTGTACTGTGCACTGATTTTTAAAACTTATAAGGGGTCAGGCACAGTGGCTCACACCTGTAATCCCGGCATTTTGGGAGGCTGAGGTGGTAGGATCATGAGATGATCATGATGATGGTCAGGAGATCAAGACCATCTTGGCCAACACGGTGAAACCCTGCCTCTACTAAAAATACAAAAATTAGCCGGGGGTGGCAGTGCACACCTGTAGTCCCAGCTACTCGGGAGGCTGAGGCAGGAGAATTGCTTGAACCTGGGAGGCAGAGGCTGCAGTGAGCCAAGATCATGCCACTGCACTCCAGCCTGGGTGACAGAGCAAGACTCTGTCTAAAAAAAAGTTAAAAAACCAAAACTTATAAGGGTATATGCAGTTTGATACTATGTATGTGCCTTTAAAACTATATAAGTTAGTGCTGTAAATTGTTTAGGTGTTTACCCTTAAATCATGAAAGTATGGGCAGGAAGACTATGCCAATTTCGACACAGAGGCAACCTCTGGGGAGAGAGAGGCAAAGGTTTTACAATATCTGCAACATTTTTCTACAAAAAGAATATGTTATTAAATTACTTTTCTATGTGTGATTTTAGTGTTTCATAATTTGAGATTAAAATATGAAAATGGAAATCATTGCCAGCAATAATAAAACTAGAGCTCTTTTCTGCAGTCCATTCATTCAGGGGCTGGTTCCCCAGGGGTCTGCCTCCTACAGGCCCCAGTCTCCAGTCCACCTCTTCCCCACCCAGACCTGCTGCCTTTCTCCCAGACCAGGTGGCACCTTAGAATCAAGTTACTTTCTCCAGAATCCTGACCCGTCACTGCCGTGGGCTTTCCCGAGTTTGATCGGTGCTGCAGAGATGGGATCTGAAGCTTGCATTGTCACTGGGTTCACTCTGCCACTTCCTGCTCCATCCTGGCCCAGACCCTAACATGGCCTTCTACCTGATTGCTGTTCCAGAGGTGGAGGAGGAGAAACTGTCCCTCCCTGGTCCCACCTCAGGTTCAGGTCAGTCCTCCATGCCTCTCAGCCCTGCCTGCAGGTCACCATCCCAGTGGAAACCCCTCCAGGCACCACCTCATGTTGCTCCCTGATCCAAATGTCCTCTGCCCTCCTACCTGCACCTTCCCCACTAAGCATCCCAGAATCCTGGCTGTAGAGCAGGAATGCCCCTTGTATTAGTCTGTTCTCACCCTGCTAATAAAGACACACCTGAAACTGGGAAATTTATAAACAAAAAGAAGATTAATGGACACAGTTCCACCTGGCTGGGGAGGCCTCGCCACCACAGTGGAAGGTGAAAGGCAGGGCTTACATGGCGGCGGGCAAGAGAGAATGAGAGCCAAGAGAAAGGGGAACCCCATTATTAAACCATCAGATCTCATGAGACTTATGCACTACCATGAGAACAATATGGGGAAACCGCTCCCATGATTCAATGATCTCCCACCGGGTCCCTCTCACAACACTAGGAATTGTGGGAGCTACAATTCAAGATGAGACGTGGGTGGGGACACAGCCAAACCATATCACCCCTCTATCCTGAATCTCTCATTCAGCTCTCTTCATCTCCCTGTTGAGGCTCAGCTGTCCCCCGAGGGTGCCACTTCCTGACAGGCCTGTTCTCACAACCAGGGCAGACACAGGCTGAAATTCTTCTTAATCTCCACTGCTCTTCCTAGACCATTATTTTCTCAACTTCACATACAATGCCCATTCTTTCAGGATCACATCCTCAGCCCACATAGTGCAGCGCTGTTCCTTCCTGCTGTCGTCTCCAAAACCCTGGACATTCCTCTTTATTAACAGAGCACTCTGGCACCTGAACGCTGCACCATGAATGCCTTTGAGTCTTGCAGGCTGCAAACTCATGGACCACCAGCTGAATCAGGCTGCACACATTGTTTGTAAATAGGAATGTGTATTAGCCAGCTCGGGCTGCCATAACAAAATAGTCCATATTGAGTGGTTTAAGCAAGAGATTTATTTTCTCATAGTTATGGAGGCTAGAAGTCTGAAGACAGGGTGCCAGTAGGGTTGGTTTCTGCTGAGAGTGTTCTTTCTAGCTTGCAGATGGCCATCTTCTTACTGTGTCCTCACATGGCCTTTTCTCTGTGTGCAAGCAGGGGAGGTGACAGGAGGAGAGGATGAATGAGCTCTGTCTCTTCTTATAAAGACACTAATCCTATTAAATTAGGGCCCACAACCCATGACTTCATTCAACCCTAATTACTTCCTTAGAGGCTGTATTTCCACAGACAGACACATTGGGGGCCAGGGCTTTGCACTGTGAATTTTGGGGGGATACACGCTGATATGGTTTGGCTCCGCCTCTCTACCTAAATCTCATCTCGCATTGTAATCCCCATAATCCCTATGTGTTGAGGGATGGACCTGGAGGGAGGTGATTGGATCATGGGGACAGTTTCCTCCATGCTGTTCACATGATAGTGAGTTCTCACAAGATCTGATGGTTTTATTAGGGGCTCTTCCCCCTTCACTCCCTCTCTTTCCTGGCTGCCTTGTAAAGAAGATACTTGCTTCTCCTTTGCCTTCCTCCATGTGTGTAAGTTTCCTAAGGCCTCCCCAGCCATGCAGAACTGTTCATCAATTAAATCTCCTTTCTTTATAAATTACAGGTATTGATCGGCTTATGACCTATGCAACTTACGTCCATTCGACTTTACGACACAATGGCTAGCCACAACTGCTCCACGTCTGGCAGCGCAAATATTGCCCAGCTGGGCGTACAACAGTGCGGACCAGCTTCCGGCAGCACTACCATCTCCGTGTGCACCATTTCAACCGTTATCCCAGACTCGGTATAGCAATTTGTGTTTTGTGTCTTGGATATTTTTCACCAAACCCCTCCCAAGATGTCTACCAAGAGGAAATTGTCTTTGTCTATGCCTCAGCCTGCCAAGAAGGAAAGAAAGGCCATCGATCTCGACACAAAATTGAAGGTAATTAAGCAGTACGAGGGAGGAAAGAAAGTGAATGTGATCGCACGTGATACGAAGTTATCACACTCGACTGTGTCGACGATTTTGAAAGATAAAGAAAGAAATCGTGAAGCTGTGAAAGGTTCTGCACCCATGCGATCAACAGTTATAACAAAGCAACGAAGCGGGCCCATCCACGAAATGGAGAAATTGCTGCCTCAGATGATGACATCAACGATCCGCAGCCAAGCACCAGCGGCCAATAAAATGTTTCGTACATGTTTATATATTTTGATATGTTTTGCAATTGGGAAAATGTTTCCTATGGTATTTTTTACACCTGTATTTTGTATTTTTGTATGCACCTGTATTTTGTAATTTTGTATGTTTTGCAAATATTAAACCAGTTGTACTGGTAATGCAGTGTTTTACTTAAACCTGACGAATGTAAAAATAAGAAACAAAATGGTGTAGAGATTATACAAATGGCATAAAATGAACAAATAAAATTATGATATATAACAATAATGAAAGAAAATTATGATAAAATATGACTTAAAGATTTTTATAACATCATTTCACAGTACTGTACATATAGCCTACTCAACTTACGACCAAATCGTGTTACGACTGGTCTGTTGGAACCAATCGTGGTCGTAAGTCGAGCACTAGCTGTACCCAGTCTCAGAGAAGTTTTTATTGCAGTGTAAAAATGGACTAATACACAACCATTCATTCTGTAAAAGCAGGTGGATGCCTTTGAGCACGCATGCTCTCTTGTTTGCTACCATCCTTACCATTCCATATTTCTTTCTCCCTTCCTGCTGCAATCTCTTACATGTCTACCACGCTGAATGATCTTCACTCTTCTCTGGCTCAGCAACCAAGTTCAGCTGCATCCTGAGCCATGTTGTCACCCAGGACCTTTGGATCCCTGAAGCCAATCCACAACCTTCTGGTTACAGCCTTTTAACTTTCTATCCTGATAAACTGGGTCCATTGGATAAGGTGCAAAACCACACTTCTACATCTGGGGACAGTTTTCTAACCAGGAGCCTTGATCTGGCTGTGTTGCCCAGAGGTTCTGTCATACCCGAGGAAGACAATGAATCCAGCTCACATCCCAGAAGAGAGCACGGAAAGAACTGGAGTTAGAAAATGGGTTCAGTCAGAGGCAAGTAATTTAGCTTTTCTGGGCCTCAATGTTCCCATATATAAATGGGAGAGTAGCAATTCCTTCTTCCTAGGGTATTTGTGGAAATCAAACTTCATGTTCATGGAAACATTTTGTAAACAGCAATCATGGAGCACAGGGAGTCAGTTGTCACCTGAGAAGCACACGTTCCCCTAATTGATACTGGAGACACTATCTCCTTATATGGACGTATTAGTCAGGGTTCTCCTGAGAAACAGAACTAGTAGGATATATGTGTGTGTGAATATTATAAGGAATCAGTTCACATGCTTCCAGAGGCCGAGAAGTCCTAAGATCTACAGTTGGTAAGCTGGAGAATCAAGAGAACTGATGGTGTCATTCCAGGCTGCAGACAGGCAGGTAGGTGCAAGACCCAGGAAGAGCTGAGTTTCAGTTAAAGTCAGAAAGGCAAAAAAAAAAAAAGACCAGGGTTCCAGTCCAAGCACTCAGGCAGGAAGACTTTCCTCCTACTCAGACTTTTGTTCTTTACCTCAACTGATTGGATGAGGCCTCCCTAACTGCTTTCCTAAGTCTACTGATTCAAATGTTATCCAGAAACATCCTTACAGATGCGCCCAGAATATTTGACCAAAGGTCTGGGCACCCTGTGGCCCAATCAAGTTGACACGTAAAATTAATGATGTGGACACAGATTTTTCAAGGTCAATACTTTCCTCTCCTTTTGTACAGGCAGTTACAGTTGAGAATTACAGTGATTTAAACAGCCCTGTGGGGTGCTTTGCTGATAGCCTTGGACTTGATCTGTGTCCAAAGATAACAGAATTAATGGATCCAAGACAGTAAAAACAAGAATGTTTTGGAAGAGTGGAAAGTTTCATAGATATACTAGTAGGTGTTGGTATCATGGTTCAAATTGGTGCAGCTTAATCATTATTTTCTGAGAACCAATCACAGGCAAGACCATGGGCCTGGCCCAGTAGAAGCCCAGCTGGAGAGAGATGAGGGTTTGGGATCTCTGAGGCATCCCCGTTCCATGTACAGCATGAGTCTGCCTAAGAGCATGTTGATGGTGCGACCTTGGGCTTCTCCCTGGGCCTCTGTGTCCTCGTCTGAACAAGCAGGCTCTGAATAAGGTGAGAATGTGCAGAACCATCATAAACTAAAGCCCCAAGAAATGGCAGGCAAGTTCCTTACATCTCAGAGCCTCAGTTTCCTGGTGGGTAAATGCAACAGTCATCAGTGCCCTCCTAGTTGGTGTGAGTGTTCATGAAACAGTGTCAGAGGATGCTCTCCATGCATGACGGGTGGCCAGGGGAATGTCACAGGTGTCACTTATTCAGGACTTTGGACATTGATTGGACATGCATTTACTGAGGGCTTGCTATGAGCAAGGGCTGTTCTAGGGACTGGAGAAACAATAGCAAATCAACAAAAGGTCAAGGTCCTTTCCCTGAGGGGGACAAAGCAGAATCAGCCAGGTCGCTACTCAGCCGCCATCCCATGTGGTTACTTAGAGGCAGGTAAGACAGAACACTGTGGGGCTCAAAGGGTGGGTATCAAACCCCGACTGGCGCTGCATCACAAGAAAGGCTTCCCAGAAAAAATGGGTGGATCTGAATTTCAATAATAAGTAAAAGTTTAGGACCGAAAGACAACACAGTTAACTCCTTCTTTTGTTTCTCCTTCCTCTGTGCTAAGATGACCAGGACTTCCTTTCCTGAGGCCATCTAATATTAGACACTTTCAATTGACATACCCGAGAAAAAAACCTCAGGATGCACTCAGGCTCAGTGATGTCTAAGTCCAGCTTTAACCTGCACTTGTGTAGAACTCTGTGGTCACGCAGAGAAGGAAGAAGTTGGGAGACTAGAGAAAAGTCTCTTACATCACACATCAAAATACATTCCAGATGGATGGCAGAGGTTAGGTAAGGGCAAGAACATCCATATACCACCAGAAGATCTAGACATGAATATCTATAACATCTGGAGGGAGAAATGACTTGCTAAGCATTGCAGCACTGGAAACAAGCCCAGGGGAAAACAATGGGCAGAAGGGATGTCAGCAAATTTTTTTTTCAATTTTTTTTTTTTTTAATGGATGAGAGGTTTCTATGTTGCCCAGGCTGGCCTTGAATGCATAGCCTCACCAGTCTCACTCTGTCCCCCAGGCTGGAGTGCAATGGCACGATCTCAGCAACCTCTGCCTCCTGGGTTCTAACGATTCTCCTGCCTCAGCCTCCAGAGTAGCTGGGATTAAAGGAGCCTGCCCCCACAACTGGCTAATTTTGTATTTTTAGTAGAGATGGCGTGTCGTCATGTTGGTCAGGCTGGTCTTGAACTCAGCCTCGGCCTCCCAAAGTGCTGGGATGACAGGCATGAACCACTGTGCCGAGTCCAGCAAATTTTAAGGTCTCTGCACATGGAGGTAGGATGAGGAGAGGAGAAAAATAGTAGGTGAGCAGGGGAGGATTCAGGTCCTTCTGGTGTGTGAAAGCATCTGGCAAACTGTGATATGCTGGACAGACGGGAGGTGTGTTCATTACGTAGGACACCAGGGCTTCTCTGAAAGCAGGTTATTTATTTCAATGAGCGCCTCAGAATCTTCCCATCCCTCCCGTTTGGGCTGCAGCATTCCAGGGGAAGGATGGGTTTGTCCTTGCGGTCTCATGCTTAGAGAAGGACTGTCCCATGTGACAATGACTCCATGTTCCTTTCAGCAGTTACAGAGGTCTAATGACTTGATGGCTAATTTTGTTCTGATTCATATATTGCTTCCTTAGGGTTTTTACCCTCTAACAGATGGCTGTCTCTGTTAAATCATGATCCATTTGCTCTGACTGGAAGCAGCTGGTTTGGGGGGTAAATAGCAATTTATTTTCTCCATGTCAAAATGAGCCACAAGGAAAGGAATTCAGATGAAAATAATGCAGTTTGTTCCATTGAGTTTTCATTTGTTTCGGTTTTCTGTTTTCCCTTGAGTCTTTTAGAGGTCTGCACTATGATCTCTATAACCCTTAAGTAGTGGGGGAGTTAAGCAGAAAACCGGGTCACCCACTGAGAAACTCCTAAAGGCAGGGGACCATGCAGCTGCTGTAATGGCTCCCAGGGCTGCTGTGCAGCTGCAGAGCCAGGCAGCGCAGGATGGACCAGTCCGGTCATATTGTTTTTATTTTGCATTTCTTTGTTTTGTTTTACGGGTGGGAGAGTAAGCCTCAGTGAGGGAAGCTCGCTTGCCCAGAGCACCACGTGGTTTTGGTCGGTGTGAGCTCCACAGCTGAGGTCCCCCATACTCAGAAGGGGGCTCCAGTCCAGCAGCTTCGTGGCTATCACCTGGGAACCTGTGAGAAATGTGGTGTCGACCCCAACCCACAATCTATTGAACCAGACTCTGCCTTTCACCCAGATCCTTGGGTGATTTGTATGCCGGTAAAAGTTTAAGTAACCCAGAAGACTCTAACCGTATCCAAGGCAAGGTGCTGACCTGAACATGACTTTCTGGGAAGTGATTTATGCAGCGCATACCAGGGGCCAGGAACCTTGCAGCTTTTGCAAGGTGCATCATGTATTTTATTTCATTTAATCCTGAGGAAAGTGTTGAATATAAGGCAGATACTTTATTCCCCTTTTGCTGGTGCAGAAATCAAGGCCCTGAGAGACGGAGTGAATTTACCCAAAGCCACACAGCTGGTAGATGAGATTTAAACCCAGGTCTGTCTAACGGCCAAGCCTGAGCTTTCAGTACTAAGCCAAATGCTATGGTTTGAATGTTTGTGTCCCTCCAAAATTCATGTTGAAACTTAATCTCTAATGCAATAGTATTAAGAAGTGAGGCCTTTAAGAGGTGATTAAGCCATGACAGCTCCACTCTTATCAATGGGACTGGTGACTGTATAAAGAGAACTTCCCGTACTAATGTGAGGGAAGCAGCTCTTTTACACCCTTTCTGCCATGTGAAGATGCTGTAGAGCCACCATCTTGGAAGCAAAGAGAGAGCCTTTACCAGACACTGAATCTGCTGGTGCCTTGACTTTGGACTTCCCAGCCTCCAGAACTGTGAAAAATAAAATTCTGTTATCTACATAAATGACCTAGTCTGAAGTATTTTGTCATAGCTGCAGGAACAGAGACACCAACATTATCGCTAAGCACCAATGACTTTTTAACCACTGTGAGAGCTAAAGAAGTCTTCAGCACCATTCTAAATATATTGCATTCATCCCTGCCCTCTGAAACTAAATAGTTTTAAAATGTCACTTTTTCAAAATTATAAACTTCAACATGAAGATATATTGTTTTAGAATACAAGGAGACACATAGATTCTGAGGAGTCCACAACTTTTTGTCTCTTCACTGAATGAAGCCAGTCAGTGGAATTTTTAAAGTAAACTTTTTATATTAGAATAGCATTTGATTTAAAGTGTGAAGATAGTACAAAGAGTTCCCATATCCTCCACAGCCAGGTTTTCCTCTTCTTAGCAACCTACGTTAGCATGGTACATTTGTCACAGTTCATGAACCAATAGTGATAACTTATTATTTATTAACATCCATACTTTGTTCAGATTTCCTTAGTTTTTAAACTGTGGTGGTTTTTTTTTTTTTTTTTTTCATTCCCAAGATTCCATCCAGGATACCCCATTGTTTTAGTTGTCCATCCTCCTCAGCTTCTCTTGGCTGTGAGGGTTTCTCCGAATTTCCTTGTTTTTGATGATCCTGACAGTTTTGAGGATGACTCTCAGGTATTTTGTAGACTGTCCCTCAGTTGGATTTGACTGATATTTTTCTCATGATCAGACTGGGGTTATGAGGTTTGGGGAAGAAGATCACAAAGGTCCCAACATCATACCAAGGGAGGGTGCATACTGTTCTCACAATGTACCACTGTTGATGCTGACTTTGGCCACCTGGCAGAGGTAGTGCTTGTTAGATTTCTCAGTTGTAAAGTTACTCATTCCTCCTTCCTCTTTCCATTATATGTTCTTTGAAAGGAAGTCACTATGTGGAGCCCACACTTCAGGAGTGGAGATTTGGAGAGTTAAGTTCAACCTTTTTTTTCTATTTCTTTTCTCTCTCTCTCTCTCTCTCTCTTTTTTTTTTTTTTTTTTTTTTTTTTTTTTGGCAGCATTTGGAAACCCCTTGCAGCACAGGGCTAACTCCTAGTCCTAGGCAGTGTTCCCAGAGTCAGCGATGCTCTACCTTCTTAAGGGCAGAACATCCGTATAAATTATTTGAAATTCTACCTATGAGATTTACCTGTGATGTCTCATTTATGTATTTATTCAATCACATATTTATATCAGTATGGGGTATGGGATCATGGACATTTATTCTATGATTTGGATTATAATCTAATACTCCTTTATTGATCACGTTGCTCAAACTGTTCAAGCATCGGCCACTGGGATCTCCTTCGGTTGGCTCCTGCCTCCCTTTGACAGACTCCCATCACTGTGGGTTTTCTTTTCACACGTCCTTACTCTCTTGACACTGCAGGACGCTTAAGATGCTCCAGGCTCATCTTGCATCCTCCTGTTTTAGCCCAAGAATCAGCCATTTCTGTGAGGGGCTGCTTTGTGGCTTGTGTCTGGGAGTGCTTTACGTAGCTGGTTGGGTTTCTCCTTACATCAGCTTCACCCCCATTACTACCTGCTGTGGGCTAACTCCTGCGTCTTTCCCTTTCCTAGTTTATGACTTCTAATCAGCTGCTGATTGGGAATTAGCAGCCCCATCAGATCAGAACCGCTCCCACTTCAAGTTCCTCACCCTCTTTGCTCCCTGCACCCCATGGTCAGCCTTCCTTCTGCTGGCTCCTCTCACATGCCAAGGTTTCCACTGCCTCGGGCTGTCCTTCCCTCTTGAACACTCTTTGAGGCCCCTTCTCACTCTTTAGCTCTCACTCAAATGCTCCCTCCTCAGAGAGTCCTCCTCTGACCATCCCACCCAAAAAGACTCTCTCAGGCTAATCCCTGTCTCAACACTTGTCTTCTTTAAAATTGATTTTGTCAATTGATTTTGAACCTCTGAACCTCTCTACCACTAGCCTGAGAGCTCACGTGGAATCACATCTATTTTGTCAAGGGTAATATGCTGTAGCAGTTAAAATGGTGGCCTCTGGAACCCAGTTGCCTAGGTTCAAATCCTGCCTCTGACACTCACCAGCAGCGTGATTTTGGACAATTCACTTCATCTTTGTATGCTACCATGCCCTTATCTGTAAAATGGGTGTGATAATAGACTAGTACATAATAAATGACCTAGAACAATGCCTGAAACTTAGCAAATGATTAGAAATGCTATGTAATTATTTTTTCCTACGTGTTCAGATAGGCGATTTTGTTAGTTCTGGCGTCTTACCGACTGAGATGCCATGGGACAATTAGCAAGAAGCATGCATTGCAACCATTTCAAACTGCACCTTGTATCCAATTGCTGAACACTGGACACTGGCAGTAAAAGGGAACCTTCCAGCCCTCACAGTGCCTGGGATGTGGAAGATCCTGTTTCTGAAAACGACACAACCCCTTAGGAACTCCTGGACATGCAGGCTCCTTCACAACGCAGGGGAGTCCACTCCCCTCAAATATGCATGCAGCATTCCTGCCCACACCTCTCTATTTATGCCATTCCCTCAACAAAAACAGCTGCCACACCCATCTCTCCCTTCCATCCTTTTTGGGAACCCCCTTGTGCCTGGCACCTGGTTGGGCAGTAGGGATGGGGAATGTGCAGTATCAGGGATTGGTCCTGTCCTTCCAGAGGCGAGAACCTGCTGCCTGATTCCTCCCCAGCTGGAGTCCTACTGACACATTGAGCTGGATCCCTAAATAAGCCCTTCCCACCATGGTCTCTCTGGCCATTCCTGCCTCATCTACCCTTTATTATACCCTTCCTTGTGTATCACTATAGAAATAACTTCACTAATAGTAATAACACTCAATACTCAAAATGCTCCTTCAATCCCAACAAGTGCTTCCAGATATCATCTCCTCAGGGCCTCAAGTCAACCCTTGAGGCTGGTTGAGTTGGCACTGCACAACCTTGTTATAACTTTGGGGCTTACAAGCACCCCTCCAGCACACAGTCAGCCCAACAAATGCCTGCCAAGTGAATGAGTAAATACATAAACACAAGAAACACTGGCTCGGGGGGCTCACACTCCCTAGCTAGTAAGCATGTGTCTGGGGCATGACTCCTAGGCTTCTACTCTAAGCCTGTTCTCCTTTGCAGAGAGATGGGGAGGAAGGCCTTCTAGGACAAATGGTCAAGCTATGTTTCTAGTGTTGCCTTGGCAGCCCCTATGGAATACGATGGGGACAGTGGAGGGACAATGTCAGTGTTTCGATACTCTGACTACTTAAATGTTATTATTTAATAATAGCTGTCATCCCTGAAGGGGCTTCCATGTGTTAGGTGGCTTTTCTATGCATCTCATCTCATCTTCTCAACAGTCCTACAAGATAGGTGGCCACATCCCTCCTTGAAAGAATGGATCAGAAGGGAGAGAGTGAGGAATGCCCAGCTCATGAGGATGGATCAATATCCACCTGCTCCAAAGCCTTTGCCATGTATACTAAACTGGCATGCTGAAAGCTGGGGCAATCTCTCAGGGCTCTATGTTTGAAGGATCCAACAGGGGAGGATGAACACACACACATACACACACACACACACACACACACACACAGAGAGAGAGAGAGAGAGAGAGAGAGACAGACAGAGAGAGAGAGAGAGAGAGGACAGAGGGGGTGATTAGAGTCATTGGGAGGGGAGAAGAAGATTGTGGTACTGAGGTTCCTGTACCTACAGAGCACACACAGAAGCCTCCCTCTTCTTCAGCCCACCATTCAAACCACTTTTCCGTATCTCCTTCTTTAGTTCCCCTTCCTATAATTTCAGTTCTAGAAGACACGCAGAAATCAAATCATCAACTTTCCTCCCTTTACAAATAAAATAATTGAAGATCAGAGAAGGCAAAAGGCTTGTTCAAGGGTGAACAGCGACTTGACACCACAGTCGGCAGTAGGATCCAGGCTCTCTGATTCCTGTCATCCCCCTGGGTGACCTTGACATAACACGGTAACCTAGTTTCCCCTGGTTTTACTTGGGAGATGCCATGAGGTTTGGCATACTTCATCCCCCATCTCATCTCTGTGCATGTCCGAGGCTTACAGAGCATGTCCTCTGGAGTTGGGGATCTTCAGCCCTTAGTCATCCAAAGACTCCCTTACCCCCAAAATTAAGCTTTAGAAGAAGAATGTGAAGAGTTTTTTCTGGAAACTCATTCTGGATCCTTCTTCTGTGTCACCCTTTGATACTCCCCCAAATCCCAGCCAGAGCAGCGGGGATTTGGCTGCAGAGCTCAGAGCTCCAAATTACAGTTGGATGAGACTCCCTGGTTCATTAACCCCTGGCACCCAGTGTTTGGTGGGGACGGAACCCAAGAAATGATGAACAGTCCCCAACTCATGTCCAGCCCGATGGCAGTGGAGCTATCCACCTTGCCATTAAGAGAGCCCCCTGCCTGGCAAGGGTGAAGCAGGCAAACAGAGATGAATATTTTTATGATCCAACTCTGGGTAAATTCATTTCAGGGCCTGCTTAGCTCCAGGGCAAGCAGGAAGAGATTAAATAAATTAATGGATGTGATAGCACTTTCTAAACTGTAAAATGGTTGTGAAAGCACTTTCTAACGGTGAAGTGTTATGTAAATGTGCGCTGGGATGAGTGTGTGAGCCATCCTGAGAGGGTGTGGGTGCAGCCTGGGAAGCAACACTTCTCAGTGCCGCCAACCTCTGCTTAACTGTTTCCAGTGATTTCATTAATTTAGGCTTATCATCTTTGCTATCAAGCCAATGTTATTTCTCCCCCTTTGAGGAACTTTCCTTTGCAGCAGGCTGGGCTGCCCTACTGCATGGCTTTGATTTAAACGTGCACACTGATGGCAAGGAAGATTTTCAGTCACTCCTTTCCTTAATCAAAAGCAGAATTTTCTATGAAATTAGTTAAATAATGGTAAGTCTTGGAGAACACTGAATGATTTCATGAAGCTTTATAAAAGCTACAAACCACTACAGGAAGAGTTTGATACTTTTCTAATCAATAATTGTTATTAGTGATTTCATGACTGTATACATATGTCAAAACTTATAAATTATAGACTCAAAACTGGTAAATTTTATTATATGTAAATTATGGCTCCATCAAGCTGGTTTTTTAAAAAGGGATAAACACCTAGGGATACTTTGGTATTTTCCAGCAATTATTATTAGTTAAATTTAATCTACTGTATTTCTAGGTACTATAGAGGAGGAAGAATATCTTTTCTTCATCTGTCACTGAATTCATGGCTGAGGACTCACAAAGAGTAACAAGAGGAAAGCATACAGATTTATTTAAGTTTTACACGACATGGGAGCTTTCATAAGGAAAAGGAAGACCTGAAGAAATATGCAAGGTTGTAAAATGTTTATGCTAAGTTCGATGAAGAGTGGATAGCTTTGGAGAAATAGAATTGGACAAAGATGGCATGAGAGCTTAGCAAGACCTGATCAGATTCTTCTCTGTGACCCTGTCTTCAAGATAAGAATGTTCCTTTCTTCCAGTACAGGGAGGGTGCCTCTCAAAGGAGACCTGCTTCAGGAGGAAAGGGAGGCAGACGATGAGAATGACCTTCCTGCTTCTGCCATTTCCTCAAACTCCATATTTTGGTGCCATATTTTGGGTTAGCATATCCTGAACCCATCAGTATAGATGGTTCCTGTCTACATCATTTAAAATCTTATCTTCAAGACACAGTCCTGAAAAGAGTTCTGGAACTTCAGGCAACTTTGATATGAAATTTCACATCAAAACCCCCTAAGAATTTTCCATTTTCTAGGTTTGCACTTCAAATTTTAAAGGCAGTCTTTTCTATCATAGCTTCCTGCTGGTCACAAGAAAGCCCTTGTCTTAATTTTCTAACCCTAGTTTAATCAGCTAGAAAATTCTCCCTGACTCTCTTCTGCCATAGTTCTTACTGGACAGATTCTCAGTGAGGAAATTTAAAGGAGGTCATTTTCAACCAGGCTTCAGAGAGAGGGTGTCCACTTCACCAGCTGTGTTCTAGTTGGAAGTTCCCAGGGATGTGTGACTTTAAAGTTAGGCAAGATAAACATTTTCTTTGCAACAATCCAACATTGACAGTGGGTCCAGCATTTTCAGTGATTCTTGATATCATGTGGGAATTCTTATTTCTTTCTTTCTGGGTTTTTGTTTTTTTGTTGTTTTTTTGTTTTGTTTTGTTTTTGTTTTTGTTTTTGAGACAGAGTTTTCTTCTTCACCCAGGCTGGAGTATAGTGGTACAATCTCCGCTCACTGCAACCTCTGCCTCCCAGGTTCAAGCAATTCTCCTGCCTCAGCCTCCTGAGTAGCTGGGATTACAGGTACACATCGCCACACTCAACTAATTTTTTGTATCTTAGTAGAGATGGGGTTTCACCATATTATCAGGCTGAACTCCTGAGCTCAGGCAATCCACCCACCTCAGCCTCCCAAAGTGCTAAGATTATAGGTGTGAGCCACTGCACGTGGCCGGGAACTCCTATTTCTAACTTTTGATATGTGCACTGTTAAAAAAGGAGCATGATTAATGTATCTCCCAATGTCTTCTATTTCCTTCCACATGGAGGGAATTTTATTAGAAGTCTTTCTCTGCTCCTTTACTAAATCTCCCTGGGGGCTGAAGTGACTTATTTGATGGGCAAATATGAAAAAATAAAGCAGGCAGGCTGAGGTTGATTCCTTGTCTTCATCTTGGGGAGAGTGAACTTGTTAATAGAAACATGAGTTCTCTGCTTCTCCATGTCCTAAAGCTAATCTGGGCAGACCCCTCTCAATGTAGACCCAGTGTCCTGTCTTACTCCAGCTGCTGCAACTGGGTAGTTAAGTCAGTTCAATTTCAGGGTTTAAGTTTAGTAAGCCTGCTTACCCAAGGATATAAGCCATGCCCTCCAACCTAGCCTTTGTGGTAGGTTGATGTTCTATTCACCCCTTTTGGACAGAGAAGGTGTTGTCATTATTGAATTACACTGAAATACCCCAAGACTTGTAAGAGAAGGTAATGAGCATGCATTGAATTCTCAGTCCTATCAATTAACTAGAGTGTGACTATGGATCTGGCACTTGATCTTTCTGAACCCCATCTGTAAAATGATGGAAGAATCATTATGGAGAATAATGATACCAGCATCATTGAGCAGGTGTGAGTATCAGATGAGTAATGGATGCCAGATAGCTTGGCCAACTGTGATGACCTTTATAAAGTGAGCCATGCCTAAAAACACTGTAACAAGGTCTTTAGTAAACATCTACAATGTACGCATGCACACAGAAACCCAAGATATTTACATGACATCTGTTCACTTAGCACTTCATAGATCATTGTCCACTTGCTAGTCTTGGCTCTGGAACTAGCCCTGAGCAAGACTTCATAGGAGGTGAAGGCATCACTTTGTTGGATGTCACATGAATGTGGTGAGGTGGCTGACAGCATAGATTCTGATGCCAAACAGAACCCGTTTGACTTCCAGGTCTGCCACTCACTAGCTGGATGTCTGTGGGTGAATTGCTTCATACTTCACTCTTCTTAGTCTTGAATTTTTTTCCTTTTTCTTTTTAGAGACTGAGTCTCACTCTGTCACCAGGCTGGAGTACAATGGTGCGATCGCAGCTCACGCAACCTTTGCCTCCCGGGTTCAAGTGATTCTCTTGCCTCAGCCTCCCTGGTAGCTGGGACTACAGGCACGCACCACTACACCTAGCTTAGTCTTGAATTATTTGTTTGAAAAAATAAGAATAATAATAACTGAGGGTGATAATGAAACCTGCTTTATAGGGTCATTATAAGGAGCAGAAGAAGGAAGGCATGGGATGAATCCAGCACAAGTTTGGGCACATGATAGACATTATGATGGCTACCCCCCACCTCCCGCATGGCACCTATGACACACAACTCACAGGCTGATGCGGATTCTCACCACAGCAGGTGCCACAGCAGAGCTGGGACCAAACACAGATGGCTCCTTGTCTGAGCCCAGCCTTCTTCCCAGTCTTTATAGCCCATTCCTCTCAGCAACGCATATGCTCTCAATTCCCCCAGTCAACCACCCCACCCCACCCCACCAAGCCCTGTTTACCCCAAGCTCCTGGCAGGTGAACAGGAACTATGCTCATTTACTTATTTATTCATACAGTAAGAGCATACCAGGCACCTCCTCCATGCCAAACCCTGGCTGGGAGTTGAGATCACAGAAGCAAATCAGTCTCATTCTCCCATTTTTGAGGAGCTCACTTACGAATGGAGAATGAACACAAATGGCTCCGCTCCATGGCAAGGTTTGAAGGGGCAACTCTGAGGCATAGGTAGCGTTTTGTGAGCACAGGACACGGTTCCTTCTAAGGAGGTCACGTTTAACTAGAACTTCAAAGGCAGGAGGTGCTGAGGAGGAGCTTCCAAAAAAAAAAAAAGGACACAGTGAGGAAAGGACCAAGGTAAACAAAGGCATGGAGGAAGGAAATGACAAGGAGTGTGAAGGTTAGAGCAATCCAGAGCCTAGGGTGCTTGGGAGGAGGCCACCAAGAAGAACTCTGTAATCAGAGGTAAGTTTTGGCAGGTGAGTTGAAGTTAGGCTTTGTAGAGCACTGGATTGTCCCAGGACGTGCATGTGCTATGGGGGCCCATTAAAGGGGTTTGCACCAGGGCATGCAGGAATGAGGACAGCTCCTCAGGACAATGAGGAGATCAAGTAATCAAGTAGGAAGAATAGATTGTGGAAGGGTGGGGAGGACCGGAAACCTTCTGAAGACCAGTCAGCAGTAAGAGCATCATCATCATCTGTTTACTAACTTATACTGGAAGTGGCTACTGAGTTCCCTTTGTCAGGCAGGACCTGTATCTTTGGATGGGACACTTGTTTCTGGGCCTCTGTTTCTTCTTCTGTGAAAGAAGGGTGTCAATATTCAGGGGCAGAGGCTATGCCTCTGGAGTCAGATCTTGGGCATGGGTTGCCCCTGCTGCTTTCTGGAGTCTTCTGCAGCCTTTGGGATGTACTCTCTGGGACCCTGCTTGGCCCAACCAACTCTTCTGGACTTGAGGACTGACAATATCTCCTCAGCCTTTCCCAAGCTCCACTAGACTGTCATGTCCTGAGGACAGAGGCAGACATGTCCATATCATCTGGACATGCCTAGTAGGTGCTTGCCTAGAAATTGAATGTCACGTGAATGTCAGCATTCTCTGAAAAGGCATATTCTCCAGTCAGATGAGGAGCCATGGGTGCACAGGATTTTCATCTACTGAGCCTTTACTTCATGCAGAGACACTGTGGCTGGGGTCTCTAACGACCTTTGCTTAGCCCTCCAAGAGGCTTCGGAAATGGGTGTTTGTGCTCTCACGTTCCCAATGACTAAGCTGAGGGTCAGAAAGATAAGGCATTTGCCTGAGGTCCCAAAGTAAGGACACAGCAGAGCTACGACCAAACACAGATGGGGCTTTCTCCTCATCCATTGTTCTTTCTGCTACCTCCCACCTTGGACTCACACTGGCTCCCATCCCTGTCCAGCATCTCTCATTCTCTAGGGCTTTGGGGGGACCCATGCATATCTCAGGGTCCTCAGCATGATGGCTCTCCCCACCTCAAGGAGAATGGCAGCAACATGATCTGGGGAAGAAATAGCACATGAATGCGTCTGGTTCATCACCCAGTCCAACAGGAAAAACAAATTATTAAACATGCTCTGTGTGCCCCTTCTAAACCTGGTAGAGAACAATTAAAACTTCTCATTGCAAGAGTTGCCCTAGAGACAAATGAAAGGAAATTGAATGTGAAAATGAGGCGAGAGAGGGATCTCCACAGAGGATCTGGGAAACGTCAGGACTGTTCAGAGAGATGATCATTTTAAAGCAGCCTTAGCTGGCAGCCTGCAGATGAAAACTCAAGAGCAGGTCCCAATCATTTCTGGAGTGGTCAGTGAAGAAAGGCTTTTCTAATATGCAATAAGTTTGTGTGTATACATACATGTGTGTATATGTATATACACGCTTATATACACACATATTATAAACACATATACATACATATGTGTATACATACATGTATATATATTTATAAACTTATGTTTTATGCATAGAAACACTTAGATGTATGTACTTATGCGTATACACACACTTATAGAAATGTTTTCTAGCTTAAAGCATAAAAGATGTTCATTCAAGAAAATCCTGAAAGTAAAAGAGGAGAAATCTCCCTTGGTCCTACCCCATTGCTTCTTTTTCTTGCCCAGTAAACAGGTTGTATTAGTCTATTCTCATACTGCTAGGAAAGATACCTGAGACTGGGTAATTTATAAAGAAAAGAAGTTAAATTGGCTCACAGTTCTGCAGGCTGTACAGGAAGCATAGCAGCTTCTCGGGAGGTCCCAGGCAACTTTCAGTCATGGAGGAAGGTAAAGATGAAGCAGGCACATCTCATATGGAGCAGAAGGAAAAGCGAGGGTGGGGGGTGCCACACACTATTAAACCACCAGATCTCCTGAGAACTCTATCACAAGAACAGCACTAGGGGGAGGTGGTAAACCATGAGAAACTGCCCCCATGATCCAATCACCTGCCACTAGGCCGGCCCCGCCTCCAGCAGTGGGAATTATATTTCAACATGAGGTCTGGGTGGGGACACAGGTCCTCTCCAAAAGAGAGTCATGAGTAACATCTGATTCCCTCGGTTCCATTTCTTTTTTCACATGCTCAAAACTGTGACTTCATAGGCAAAGGAAGTGTTTATTTAGCACCTACAATGTGCCAGGCAAGCTTCATTGCTTTGCCCTTGCTGCCTCATTTAATTTTCACAGCAATGCTGGGAGGTCAGTATCATTATCCCTATTTCAGTGTTGAGGAAACTAAAACTCAGAGTGGTTCAGAAACTTAAGTCACACAGCTTTCAAGTGGTGCAGCTGAGATCCCCACTTGGTTCTAACTATAGACCCCCTCATTACCTCAAAGGGAGCAATGTGGAAAAGCATGAATACTTGGCTATTGCTCATAGCATGACAGGGAAAGTCAGACGTGCATGGTATTGACCAGAAGCCCAGACGAAATGCTCCAATTGCATGAAGTTTCATTAAAGTCCTTGGCGAATTTACAAAACGAGCATTTTACTTTTAGTTGCAGAGAGGCAAAGGGAGATTAGCTTAATGGAAGAGGTAACATTTGAGCTGGTCCTAACAAAAGGGGTGGGATTTTAAAGGGGATATCAGGGGAGGTGGAAGACTTTCTAGGCAGAAGCAATAACCCGAAGAAAGAAAAAGAGAACACTCAGAAGCCGCAGACAAGAGATAGACTCCTTCAGCTGGAACTTGAAGATGTGTGAATAGAAGACAGAAAATGAAGGTGGAAATGAGGTTGCAGGCAGATATTGAAGGGCCTTGAATGTTTAATCAAGGGTTCAAACTTCTGTTTTTGAGCAGAAAAATGGCATGCTCTGAGTAACAGTTTAAGGGAATCACTGCAGGAGCACCTTGAAGGCAGAATGAAGGGACTGGGGGTAGCTTTCCATGGCAGGGAAACCAGGCTGGTTGTAGTCACTGTGGTAGAACGGAGGCCCATGAGGGTGAAGTGGTAACAGTATTGGGGAAATACGAAGGCGAGAGCACCAGAATATGAGCTACATCAAAGATAGGAATGACAAGGCTTGTGTTGGGAGATTTCTGACCTGAGTTACTGAATAGGTGCTGGGCCATTAATTGGGAGAGGGAGCCCAGGGAGGGAAGCAGGCTTCAGAGACAACACAGTGAAATCAATTTTTTGTCTAGTTGAGTTCACGGTGACTATGTGGCATCCAGGTGGGATGTCCAGTTAGTAGATAGAGGTATACCTCAGGCGCTGGAGATGCTGGCTGACACCTCCCAGGACATCCTGTCACAGACCCAGAGGAGGCCTTGGGGGTCATCTATTCCGGCCTCATCATCCCTGCAGCAGACCCTGCAACACCTTTGCCTCCAATTCACTGACCTTTCAGTATCTGTTCCCTGAGCCACTTCCTTTATTTCTTCATCCCTGGGATAGTCCTCCCTCTGAAGTCATAATGTCTAGTATTCTCTACTCTGATCTAACTATCCCACCTTCTCAAGCCTTTATATCAGATTGGCTTCATCAGCACTCTTCCTCCTTCAGCCTACCCTTTTTCTCCCAGTCTTTGGCATCCTGTGTGTCCATTTTTTATCCCTCTGGAGCTTTTATTCCACATGGACTTTCTAAGCCATTCTTTCACCAACACCCTCAATTCCCTAGGCCTCTCTTATGCCGAGCAACCAGTTGGTGAAACTCCATCACTCCATCAGGGCAGGGCCCACCTTCTCTGTTACTATGCTAGATTGCCAAGCAGGAGGAAAAATCATGCAACTACATTGATCAAATATACTAAAATTAATGGTCTTTCCTCAGTTGGGCTCCGTACTCCATTGTCAAAACCTTCCACTTGTCCTTTTTCAACTATTTCCATCTTTGCTCCTCGTGTTCCATAAATCGTCTCCTCTTTCCCTGCACCTCTCACTTCCTTTTCCTCCCCTTCTTAACTGGTTCCAGGCTTAGATCTTTCTCACTTTAGCTGTCCTACCATCTCTTATATTTTTCTCTTCCCAACCTGTCAAAGGACTTGACTTGCCTTTCATGACATTCACTGAGTTCCATTCACTTCCAAGCCCATTAAAATCAGCTTTCCTTCCTGCTGCCCTCCTGAAACCACGCCCAGGAAGGTTCTTAGGGAACTTCCGACAGCCAGTGGCCCCGTTCTTCCTCCATGCCTCATCTCACTCTGCCTGCCTGTTAGTTTTGACTTCTACAGAGCAACAGCTTCTGGTTTATCTCATACCACTTTCATTCTTTCCCAAAATAATTCATGGTACCTCCTCCTCTTTCCACCCCTTGAAGTTGTTCCTTAACATGATAGTAGCAGATAATGATTCTTTTAACTTTACACATGCCCTTGTCTGGGAGCTCTTATTCAAATCACCAACTAAATACAGACAACTCCAAAGACTGTATCATCAACCCGAACTTCGCCCATGAGCCAGAATCAATTCTATCTGCATACCTCATCTATTCCTTGATACACTCTTGACTCCTCAACGTCGACATGTCAAAGTGCTCTTTCACTTAGTTGGTGACATGACCATCCACCTGATTTAACCTCGATTTTGACTTACTCATCGTATCCAATAGATTTCCAGGTTCTGATGGTTCTATCCCCTAAATGTCTCTGAAACCACTTCCTTCCTAATATCGCCTAGTGTTGTGCATAGCCTCAGCATCTCTTCCCTCACTAGTCTCCTATATACAGCCTTGTTTCCTCCAAATCCATTCTCCACACTGTTAAAGATAAATCCTACCGAACCACTGCTTTCTTTAAGACCTTTCAAAGACCCAGGGTTGCCCAGAGGCAGTGTTTACCAAGGAGGTTTTTTTAAAAACGGCTTTTCAGAATGTTAACAAATGTTACCAAGTTAATAAGCTGAATAGTTTTCTTCATTGGAGGACTTCTAAGTGCCCAATGGACTATTGTTTATTAGGAATCTCTAAGATATTCCCCAAACACACTTGGCCCCAGGACTTTTTCCTAAGTGGCATTTCACGGGATTGGTTTTCTAAGAAAAGTATTTTAGGACTCATTAGTACACATGATAAAGCCAGAGATCTAGAGTTCAGCATCTAAGGATCCCATAATATTGACCAAACTGACCGCTCCAATCTGACTCCCACCACTCCCCACCTCACCTCCTGTGCTGTGGAAACAGCAGGCACATGCCCATCCCTGCCTTTGTCATCACATCTCTCACCTCCTTACTGCTCACGCCATCCCTTTGTTGAGATGGCTCTTCCAATGCGTCTTCTCTTTTCTGATTCCCAGTAATTCTTCACATCTCAGCATAGCTATTTTCTCCTCTGGGAAGCATAAAGATCATGGAATATACATAATGGGAGGGTCGGGTACGCAGAGCAGATGCCTACCCAAGCAGCTGAAGGAGAACTGAAACTGACTCCTACCTGACTAATCACAGAGGGGCTAAGAAAGGGTCCAGTGAGTTGCCAGGACTGATCTGGGCTTCACCTAGGTTTCCCTACCCCATGGAGGACAGGAGCGAAAGGAAAAAGCACGCTGTCTTAGACCGGATATGCCGATAGGGAGAGCCCAGAACAACCCAAGACACCTATGCTCAGTCCCTTTACCCATTTCTCCAGACCAGTGAAGTCCCTCTTCCTAGCTACAGGACTCACGAACTGATAGGAACTAAGAGACACAACCTCTTTCCATCATTTCCAAAAAGATTGAATTTCTTATTTTAAGGACCAAAGTAGAAAATGACTATTTATCCTCCATAAGAAACATTCCATATGCTTAATTACATAAAAGAAACAGGCCATTTGAGTGCATCAAAAAGATTAAAGGAGGCTGTGGCCCTGCCAATCTAATTCAGGCAGCTGGTGCCTTCCGAAAATCTTCTTATGGCTCTGAGAAGAGAGATACAGCAGAACTAGAAACGGAAAGTAAATCAGGATCCGCATGGTCTCCTTGCCTGGCTTTGCAGAGAACTGGATTTCAAACATTCATCTCAATGAGCCTTACCACTGTCTGAGTGCCAGAGGTCACTGTCACTCCCCAGTTCTCCTTTTCTCTGAACTCTCTCTCTGGTAATTCTAGTTAGGCACACACCTGGACTGATATTCTGCTTCTTTTTACCCTTCTTAAAGGGCATCCCGGTCGCCCCCCATTTCACACAGTTGTCCGCTCCCTGAGGATGCGTCCTCCTTCCTGTTCTCAGCTTCCTTCCCATCTTGCTGCTACCCGCTTCTCTGTTTCCCAGGAATCTAATTAGTCTCTGTCTCCCTCACCTTACACTGCCCACAACCAAATGCAAAATGTCAGGAAATTGTGTCTTCACTGAATGCATCAGCAACCCGTCTGCCACACAAAACACACCGTCTATCTTCTGGCCCAGACCCTGTTTCCGGGTTGTCGCACCTCATCATGCTCAAGGCTGAGATGAAGCGTGGTGCCATGGAAGGGGCAGGCCCGGGTTTCGACACAACTCTGCCAGGAACACTTGCTTTGTTTAAGATTCTGGCCCTCAATTTCCTCACCTCTCAAATACAGATAATAATATAAAAGTCTCAGACTTCGTGATAATCAAATAAAAGGACCTTGTACACCAAAAAAGCCCATAAATACATTAGTTTAATGGAGACGCAGGGGCTTTTCAGGCCTTCCTGGAGAGCAGCTTCTTATCATTGGGTGTTGAGAGAGTTAAACATGAAAACGAATGCAATTCCAGCTGACAGGAGCACCCGTCCAGCCCTCACTCTCCCGATAAGCCCCATGTCCCATTGTCTTGCTGTCCCTGCACCTCCAGGATCACTGGAAAGATATGGGTGACCCTTCAGCTTCCCTTTGAGCTGGATCCCCACCCTCCTTGCTGTCTATTTACTTTGTGATGTTGCCAGCTCACGGAGTTCTAACTGCTCGTCTCATTAAAAATTGCCAACCAAATAAATACTATATTACTCTGAAATAAAACAAGAACACCCTTTGAAGAACAGTATACTCAAAAGCATCCGAGGTAGCAGACGTGGGGATGAGCCACAGAGCGAGGGCTTATCTTCTCTCCAGAACTAGTGAACTCTTTCCAGATTTTAATTACATTTCTCAAAAACAAGAACAAGACCTATTCCCCTGTGAGGGATTTCATCCCTGTTTTATGGAGAACAGAGCCAGCTGTGTTGAAGAGCAGGAAAACAAAACAGACGAGGGGCAATCATGGCTCATGTGTCCTGAACAAGAACAATTCCCCATGTTGTCCTCACCACACGCATAAGAACAAGGCCTCCAGGGTTCTTACCCATCCCCCAGGCATCCTGTCTAAAGGAGGGTGAGAGGCATACATGTTCTGCAAAACCCTGTGTCCCTGCCAGGCTCATCACAGCGCAACCCCAAATTTCCCCTACCTCTGCATTTCCAGCAGCCTGAAGACTGGAAACACTTGGTTTCTTGGACTTACCTGGTCCATGATACAGTGATTTGACTTCTTCTTGTAGGGAAAAGTCATTCTACCTTAATCTCATTTCCTCATGAAATGGGGCCAATGCTCTCCAGTCTGTCTATCTTGCGAGGCTGCTGTTGAACCGAAAACAAAAAGGAGGCACCAAATATAGAGTAATGTTGCAGATAACTTTTTTTAAAGTAAGAGAGTTACACTGAGCAATGCTCTCTTCTCTCTGAATTATGGTTGTGGGGTAGAGAAGCCAGGCCATGATCCTCCAACACCAGGTGACCAGGGAGGAATGCCGGCTCTTCTGCCTCATTACTCTGGTGAGTTATTTTTATGACCAAGTCCTCTCTACTAACCTAGGTCCACTAGGAGAGACCCCTTCTGAGATTCCATCAGAAGGATCCCTTTGTGGATGCCACCCAGAGTGACATGTGGCATGGAACGATCTCGCTGGAACAGTCCCCTTTGAACCAGTGTGAACTGCTCACCTCACCCCTCCAACCTGACCTTTTCTCGGTGCTGGGGCTAGAAAGTGACAGCTGAGATAGGGTTCCTAGCTACGTTTTCCTTAAACACAACTGAGGTGTATGCAAACACCTTGTCAGAAACAATAGTGCTTGGTGATCCATGCTGCTCCTTACAGAGGATGTGAGAGAGAGCTGGGAAATGTGGTCCTTGCCTCTGCATTCCTCATCAGGAGCCCTCTACATCAGTAATTTTCAGCCCAGAGTAATTTTGACCCCCAGGCGGTGTTTGACAACGTCTAGAGGGATTTTAGACTGTTATAACGGTTATGGGGCAGCTACTGGCATCCAGTAGGTAGAGGCCAGTGGCACAGCTAAACACCCTACAATGTACAGGACAGCCCCCACAACAGAGACCCCACCTAAAATGTCAGTAGGGCTGAGGCTGAGAAACCCTGGTATAGATAATATTTCAGGGCATTTAAACACATTTGGCAGCTGTCGTCACCACCACTAGCCTTTGTCTACCTTTCCTTAAGCGCAAATGACTTTTGAAGGAGCTTCCTGATCGACACATAATGAACCCAATAATGACAGTCATTGCCAAAGAAAATGTTCTCTCTTCTGCATAGAATGATGATGTTTGCCATCCTATTTTATTATTGCCAAAAATAACACACAGGATAGGTTACGTAGTCTCTCTGCCATCCCATGAATCGTGATGCTGAGACTTGCTCAAAAGTCAGAACAAGTTGATTTCCAAGAGACAAAGATTCTTCTTTTTCTTATCAGAACCCGTCACGTACAAAACTAAGCATGACATTTGCAAATCACAATGCTAGTTCACAGTTATATGAAATTAGATGGAGATCCAACCCAAGTCCTCATTGATACCTTTGTCTGTCTGCCAACAGAAATGTGCCAAGCTCCTTTTATGCCCAAGACCTTGTGTTCCAGCATGAGATTCCAGTGAGAAGTGGCCTCTGCCCTCCCGGGGCACACTCTAATGGGAAGAGACACTTGCAGAGAAGCAATTTCAGGAGAATGGGATGAACTGGGTGTGAAGGCCTGTCGCAGAAACTGACCGGTTGTTCTCCAAACCTGCTCCCTTTTCTCCTGCACACATAGCCATACTCTATTTCCCAGCCTCCTCTGAAGCCAGGGGCTCCGCATTCTGGACATTGGACTATTAGTCAAAAGTGATGGAACTCACTCACAGCCTGGCTCATGGGAGCCTCCCATGGCTGGCTCCTGTCCTTTCTCTGTCTCCTACCCAGATAGAGAAGATCCAGCAAAGGAATCTGAGACTCCATGGGATTACACAGCCACAAGATGAGAGGAACAGAGGCCTCTCATTCTGTTCCTGGGATGAGCCTTGGGAACCACCACCTCCACGAAAGAGTACCCACCGTATTCATCAGAGTTCTCCAGAGAAACAAAATCAATATGATACACACACACACACACACACACACACACACACACACACACACGCATTAATTTGTTACAGAAGCTCAGAAGTCCTACCATCTGCTGTCTGCAAGCTAGAGGGCCAAGAAAGCCAATGATATAACCCAGTCCCAGTCAGAAGGCTTGAGAAGCAAGGGAACCCACAGTGTAAGTTGCAATCCAATGCAAAGATCCAGAAATGGGGAGGCTGATAGTCTAAGTCCTGGTCTATCCAAAGACCTAAGAACCTGGAGTACTGGTGTCTGAGGGCAGAAGATCAATGTACCTGCTCATACAGAGATAGCAAATTCACCTTTTTCCTCTGTTTGGGCCCTGGACAGATTGGATGGTGCCCATCTACATTGGTGAAGGTGGTTTTCTTTATTGATTCAAATGAGAATCTCTCCAGAAACATCCTCCAGACACACCTACGCCCAGAAATAATGCTTAACCAGCTATCTTGGCATGGCTTAGCCCAGTCAAGTCCACATAGAATTAGCCATCATACCTGCAATGGAGGGAGACGTCAATCTGCAAGATGTTAACCTGCTGGACCTTGGGACTTTGGTTGCTACAGCAGCTAATGTTACCTCTATGAACTAACATCAGTTTTGTGCCCAGGCCATCATCTTAAGTGGAGCTGACTCTCCTCTGTCTGCCTCATACCTTATAGAGACCTTTATCTCAACACATGGGAGGTTTTGATGCACTCATGCATTTATCTCTCTGTCTCTCTACAGGGGTTGCCACAGATTTACTTGACATAAGGGGCTCAGGGTGGCAGTCAGGGGTGCTAGGAGATTTGTTTTGAGGCTGTAACTGCCCAAAAAGAATACTGTTGCACTCCTGATATATAAGTGAAAGAGTTTCTAGAGTAGTTTTGATACACTGCATAAGAATGAGAAAACGGCCATTGCTCCATTTCAAAGAAAGGGTAAGGAGTTCCCTTACCAGCTTGCTGAAGAATAACTGTGTTGAATCTAAGGTCTGCCTTTTACCATTCCTGATGTTAGGTGAGTTACTTAACTGTGCTCAGCCTGCTTCTTCATCTGTAAAATGGGGATAATGAGAGCACCTGCTTCACAGAATTAGGATTAAATCAGAAGCATGAAGAATGCCTCTCCTAGGTCCTGGCACCTAATGCCAGGCATCCTGATTATTACTATCTCCAAATCCCCAGCACTTTACCACAGTGCCCAAAAGCATGGCAAGTGTTAGCTGAGAGAATGAATCGCTGAATTTTTCAAATTACCCAAGTCAGATGCTCATCCAATGCTGATTCAGCTATCATAATTAATTTCAGAGATACATTTTGCTGGCATCTTTTCCGCAAGGATTCTCCCCAAGATTTAATTAGGACAGCAAAGTCAACAGCCTCTCAAGGTACTTATCCCTTTTTATGCTCCTCTTAAAAAAAAAGAAAAAAAAAACTGTGATGCTACTTAGTGCAACAAAAGGTATTATCCAGCATTCTCACTGTAGCAGTGCACACTGCATTAAAGAGCCAACCAGCTGTGCTGCCTACCTTTGCAGAGAGAACAGGGAATGGCCCTGGGAATCTAAGAGCTAATGTAAGGTCAGAAGACAAAACGGTGGGGCTCAGAGGCTATTAAAAGCAAGAAGCATCTTAGGAACCATCTCAAGTCATAGATGGGGAAGCTAAGGCCCTAGGAGGGGCAGGCCAAATTGCCCAAGATTACAGACTGAGAAGCAACAGCTTCTCTTTTAAGCAACTCCAGAGAGTTCGAGCAGGTACATTTTGATTCTTCTTTTTTTTTTTTTTTTTTTTTTTTTGAGGCGGAGTTTCGCTCTTGTTACCCAGGCTGGAGTGCAATGGCGCAGTCTCGGCTCACCGCAACCTCCGCCTCCTAGGTTCAAGCAATTCTCCTGCCTCAGCCTCCTGAGTAGCTGGGATTACAGGCACGTGCCACCACGCCCAGCTAATTTTTTTGTATTTTTAGTAGAGACGGGGTTTCACCATGTTGACCAGGATGGTCTCGATCTCTTGACCTCGTGAACCACCTGCCTCGGCCTCCCAAAGTGCTGGGATTACAGGCGTGAGCCACCACGCCCGGCTGATTCTTCTTAAGCATCCTCTCCATCCTCTATCCCCAGGATCTGGTGCACAGTAATTTCCTCAGGCTTCTCCAGAGGTGGATACAGGTCTCTGAGGACAGTGGAAACAGTCTGGACCCCTTGTGTCACATTGGAAGGCAACTGGACCAAGGAGCTGAGTAAGGCACACAGCAAATGCATCCACTCTTCCAGGAAAGAAAACCTCCAAGTCCTTGGAAGAGTAGTCAGATGTGTCAGCTCCATCTGCAGAGAATGGTAAAATCGATAATATCCTTTGGAATCAAATTGGGGTTACAGTACATTTTGGGGTCCCCTTTGGGTCAAATTGCCTGCAGAATAACTCAGAGGGTGGGGTGGAGGTGGGGGTGGGAGTTAGGACAACAAAAATCCTGATGGATGAGCTGCATGGGTAATACATCCCATCAATTTACCCCCAATCCAACATCCAGCGCGGTGCCCATTGGGCATCCAGAGTGGCCACACGTGCTGGAGGTTAAAAGTCCAACTCTGGGGCTAGACTGCCTACGCTGGAATCCCTATTCTCTTGCTTACCTGAGAGACTGTGGGCAAGTCACTTACTTGTGCATGACTCAGTACCCTGCTCTATAAAATGGAGAAATTAGTAGTCCCCATCTCATAGGGCTGCTGAGAGGATCACATGGAGCCTGGCTCCTTGTGTATACCACCTCCTCCAATGTGCACATGCATGCATGCATGCACACACACACACACAGAGACATCACGATTATAGTGCATGCACACACACACACACACACACACACACACACACACACACCACGATTACAGTTCCTGAACCATCCCTTCTGGGTCTGGCACTGATCTCAGCACTTCAGAGAATACAAAGATGAATGGCTTGGTCTCTGGACTAAGACAGGCATCAGATGACTCTACTGTTACAGTCCTGAGTGGGGTCCCAGGAAGGCTCCCACTGTGTGTTTTGGTCAAAGGAGGGTGCTGAGCCTGGTGGTCGAGAGCCAAGGCCGGCAGCTCGTGATTGTGGGTTCCATGCACAGCTGGCCTGGGCAGAGGACATCCTAAGGAGAAGAGTGGCAGTTGGCAAGTGTGGAGGAAGTGGGCTGAGAGCCAGATGACAGGGAGTGCGGCTCACAAGGCTGGGTCCAGAGCCTCTTTGGAAGGCAGGTTTTAAAGCAGGAGGACTTGGCGCAGGGGAGCACGAGTATCGCCCACGTGGTAGCTTTGCCTGCCTTGCAGTTTACAGTGTTCATTTGATCCCACAGCAGCCTCAGGGCAAGGCTGAGTGACGTCTCATATTTCAGGTGTGACTTCTCAATGCCTCTGTACATCAGGCCCCTTCCACAGCACTCAGCCCGAGGTAAGGCAGCCAGTTCTCCTGACTGCCCTTATCACCATCTCCTATCTACAGAGGGGAAACCAGCAGTGAGGGGTTAGGTGCTGTGTCCCATGACCCTCAGCTAGTGGAAGATTCAGTCCCACATGAAGCTGGCGCCACAGTCCACACCTTTAACCAAAAAGCCGAACAGGAGAAGTGGGGCTCAGAGCCAGACAATGAGGGACTCTGCTGTGAGTAAGCGAAAAGACAGAAGGCAAGCCCTGTCCTCAGAGGCATGAACGGTGTCCTCCCACCACACCCTTGTCCCCCTGGTTCCTGGGTGATTCTACAGGACTGTCTATTTCATGGTCTCACCACAGGTGCCCTGGGCCAGGCATTCTACACCCCCTTTTGACTCACGTGTCTTCAAATATCCTCTGCTCTCTGGAAAGTAGCTCCTGTCACAAGCTTGCCCACAGCCCCATGGCCAGCCCTGGAGATGTGGTCTAAAGGAAATAAACCTTTTCCTCCATGTCAAGAATCACTGGACATTGCTCCGAGTGGCAAATGCTTTTAGCTGTTGACGAATCCTTTTTTCCCCTTTGCTTCTGTTTCTTCTTCCATCACATAAAGATGATAACGATGACTCCTGCCTTGAATCAGTAGTAGCAATTAAACCATATTTGTAAATGATTTGCAAAATTGGCACTAATTATATGCAAAGGAGTGTCATAACCAACTCATGGCTGATCTGCCCCCTCCAACTCATAAGATCCAGTATCTACTTCCTTTGATCATTCCAGAGGGTTTAAATAGTTTGCATCTTGGCTGCAAGATGACCTACCAGCTTATGACTTTGGACAACGTATCACCATGTCGTCATCTGTGAACTGGGGATATATATTGACTCCTCATAGGATGGCCGTAAGAATTAAATGAGTGAATTTATAGGAAAGCACATACTTCGGGCAGTGCCCTGTAAAAGTACATATTCATATTCATGGCAATTAGCTGCAGCAGCACACTCCCCACCTTGCTGTGTCACTTATGTTTAAATGTCCTCCTTCCAAGACTGTGGGCTTCTCATGTGCAGGGATCATTTTCTATTTTAGTACATTCATCTCTGAACTGGATGTTGGATTACTCTTGCACAGCTCTCTGAGATGGGGTCCACTGCTCTTGCCCTCTACACCACCACTTTCCAGCCACCGCTACCACGGCCTGTTCCACAGAGCTTCAGTTGGCTTTGTGCACGTGCTGTTCGGCAGTGCCTCTTCTCAGGTTAGGGCTGTGTGTGTCTTGTGCCCTATCCCAGGGCTTCTCTCATGGGTGTCAAACTCCTGGGCCCTCAGATCCATGCAGCCAAAAGTGTAGGAAGTGAACACTCCATGGGCAGCTTTGGGCCAACAGGGATAGGAGCTAATGCCTTCCACTTTCATTATCTGAAGACAGTCCTGCAATGCATTTCATAAGGTGACTCAGAAGGTCCATAGGATTGAGCAACCAGTCATCCATGATGGTGGCCAGTAGAATAACGTCTTCTTGCCTTGGATCTCCCCTTCCCATTTCACCTGCCAAGGCCCTCATTTCTGACTTCTGGCATTACATTCTCAATGAAACAACCCCACTGTGAACTTTTCTCTCAGGTTCTATGGCTGGGGAGCCAGGGATAGGGGACGGTGGGGGCAGGCTAAGAAAACCTACTCCTCTCTCTATGCTTCCTTAAGCATCCCCAGCCACACTGTTTCCAGGAAAGCATCTGGGGAGAAAGTCTACTCCTCCTTCCCCTTCTTCATTCCCCTGCCTAGCCCTCAACAGCAAACCCACACACAAACTGTCGGCTGATTTTCTTCCCACTGATTCTACTTTACTTCCTGTTGAGTCAACTTTACTTCCTGTTGATTTGGCTTTATTTCCTACAGATTCTTCTTTACTTCCTGTTTATTCAACCTTGCTTTCTGTTGATTCCACTTTACTTCCTGTAGATTATTCTTTACTTCCTATTGATTCCACTTCCTTAATAGCTTTTTCAGCAGCTCATTTCTTACATCCCAGCTGCCGCTGCCTTTGATTAAACCACCTTCATCCCTCTCTCAGCCCACAGCAACTATCCTGATGGTCTCTCTGCCTCCAACACTCTACAAGGCCAGATCTCACAGAACCTTGTACAGTCTGGCCTGGGGCTGGCACTTTATCCTCAGGGCAGTGACCTGTTCAGATTCCTGGTGTAGAAGATCTCACTCTGGTAGAGGGCAGGATAAGAAAAGTCTAGATACAGGGAGATAATTCAGCCTAAATAATTTAGCCTAATGAAGTCTAATGTGAGGTTGCTACCAGGAGACTGGGGAAAAGGTGGTACAATCCCAAGGAGCAGCAAATTTGGGAGTAAAGGTTTTGAGTTCACTCTCCATCTCCTGGATTGGGATTCCCGTAACTCATGACATTGCACCTCCAGGATTTCAGCAGGAGGGAGAGACCTTGCAGAGTCTGACAAACCAAGCACATTTGGCATGGGGGACTCACAAACCCACTGTGAGCCAGCTTCTTGTCCTCAAATAAAAGTGCTGCTTCATCTCTAGGCAAGGCATGGAGCAGCCAAAGGGAATTCAGTAATAAACTGCATAACGAGCATAGACCCACTCCAGTCCTCTCTGTGAATCACCCCAGCACCAGTCCCTCAGTCTTTGTGCTGACAAACAACTGTTCCAATCTGGAGACCGGGAGCCTGAAGTCGGCTATTTATATATTTATCATTGTCACCCACAGGTTCTTGGAGGTGGGGAAATCTAGGCTTGTCTATGGTTAAACCCAACATATAATATACTGTGTATTTAGGGACTAATAAAGGCTGTCTAGGGTTATTTTTTCCCGCACTAACAGTTTCATCCTAACCACCACATGTAACACTCATAACTCTCTGAAGGGGTATTATGTTTCATTTTACAGATGAAGAAACTGCAGCTCAGAGTAGCTAGTAGCTTTCTTAGAATCATAGAAGAAAGTATGCATCTCTCCATACTTAATTACATCACACTGAAATTTCTTTTTAATCCTTTCCTTCAAAAATTACATAAGGCTGGTCAGAAATTCCCCTGCATGGAAAGAACGGGTTATAATCATTAAACTGTTTTTCAAAGGTTTTTTTTTTATGTAGAGCCGAAGGGCTTCTTCCCATTCATCAGAAGCCTGACTAACTTTCAAGCTGTTTAAATGCTCCTACCCAAGAAGACCCCGGGACCTCTCCAGGCCACACCAACCACTGCTACTCCAAGTATTCAGAGCATCTAAGCCTGTGTTCACCCTTTGTTTTGTTTTGTTTTGTTTTGTTGGGGTGTGTGTGTGTGTGTGTGTGTGTGTGTGTCTTTCCTTCCTTCCTTCCTTCCTTCTCTCTCGGTTTCTTTCAAGTTAGGGTCTCATCCACTCGTCACCCAGGCTGAAGTGCAGTGGTTCAGTCATAGCTCACTGTAGCCTCAAAATCCCAGACTTAAGTGATCTTCCTGCCTCAGCCTTTCAAGTAGCTAGGAACACAGGCAGGTACCACTATGCCTGGTTAAGTTTCTTTTTTCTTTTTCTTTTTTTTAAATTTGAGACGGATTCTTATTGTGCCACCCAGTCTAGAGTGCAATGGCATGATCTCTGCTCACTGCAACCTCTGCCTCCCAGGTTCAAGCGATTCTCCTGCCTCAGCTTCCTAAGTAGCTGGGATTACAGGCATGCATCACCATGCCTGACTAATTTTGTATTTTTAATAGAGATGGGTTTTACCATGTTGGTCAGGCTGGTCTCAGACTCCTGACCTCAAGTGATCCACCTGCCTCAGCCTCCCAAAGTGCTGGCATTACAGGCGTGAGCCGCGGCACCCAGCCTCTTTTTTTGTGTTTTCTTTCTTTAATTTTGTATAGCTGGGGTCTCGCTCAGACTGTTCTCAACCTCCTGGCCTCAAGCAATCTTCTCAACTCAGCCTCCCAAAGTGCTAGGATTACAGGCATGAGCCAATACACCTGGCGCCTTTGATTCTGCATGGTCAGCATTTCAGATAACTTCTCTTTATTATTTAACTGCTTATCATGGCACATCATTAAAAGAATGAAAAGGCAACCCAGAAAGTAGCAGAAAATATTTGAAGTACACGTGTCAGAAAAAGACTCTTATTCAGAATATATAAAGAACTCCTACAAATCAACATGGAAAGACAACCCAATACGTAAGTGGGCAAAATGCTCAGACACTTCACCAAAGATGTTAATTTTAACGTTGATAATAAAATCCCTTTAACT
Source organism: Saimiri boliviensis (assembly GCF_048565385.1). Classification (NCBI taxonomy): domain Eukaryota; kingdom Metazoa; phylum Chordata; class Mammalia; order Primates; family Cebidae; genus Saimiri; species Saimiri boliviensis. The sequence goes on along the minus strand of NC_133450.1, from coordinate 70,485,597 downwards.
GAAGTATAATAGACATACAGCAAAGTGCAAGTATTTTGAGTATCAGCATGGTGAATGTTCACAAATGCATCTGTGTGACCAGCACCCAGCTCAAGAAAAGAGACCATAATCAACACCTCCATTATCCTTCAACTTATACCCACTTCCAGCTGCTGTCTCTCCCCACTGAGGGTAATCCCTCTCCTAACTTCCAGCACTACAGATGAGCTTGGCCTGTTTTTGTGCTTTCTGTAAATGGAATCATGAAAGGAGTCATACAATATGTATAAGTCTGTCTGCTTTCGCCCAAGGAATGTCTGAGGTTAATTCATGGCTTCTTTCTTTCCCTCAACCTTATGTTCGTGGGTTCCATCCACCTGTTTGTGCATAGCTGTAGTTTGTTCATTCTCATTGCGGAGATGGGCTTTCAGGTGCTTACCAGATTGAGGCTGCTTTGAACAGTGCTGCAATGAACATTCCAGTCCATGTCTTCCATTGGGCATGTGCACACATTCCTGTTAGGTAAGAAGAGTGGGTCCCTGAAACTTGGAATAATACTGAACCCAATTGCTGTCAATCTGAACACGATTCTGTTCATACATTCCACCCACAAAGGTCATGCCTTTTCCATCTTCATTAAGCACTTAGCAGGCACTGTGGCTGTAACTTTTGCAGTCTGAGGTGCAACAACAAAAGGAGCATGAATGTTTTGTCCTCTTTCACAATTTCATGGATGGAAGATTTGTTCTTACTGTAGATCTTAGCAACCTCAACATATGTGTTTTTTTCTTCTTTTTCTTTAAGTCAAGAACTTTCACCTTTTCCCTTAAAGAAAGTACTTTAAAGCTTCCCTTTGGCATATCCGAATTGCCAGCATCACTACTCTTGCACTTTGGGGCCATTATGAAGCAAAATAAGGGTAACCTGAACATGAGCACTGAGATACCTCAACAATCGATCTGAAAACCAAGATGGCCACTAAGTGGCAACTGAAAGCAGTGTAAACAGCGTGGATATGCTGGGAAAAGGAATGATTCACGTCCCAGGCAAGACAGAGCAGGACAGCGAGAAATGTCTTCACGATACTTAGAATAGCATGCAGTTTAACATTTAGTAGTTATTTCTGGAATTTTCCATTAAACATTTTTGGACTGCAGTTGACCATGGATAACTGAAAATGTGGAAGGCAAAACCACAGCTTTAGTAGAAACTGCCAGTTTTCCAAAGTGGTTGTATAAATGTACACTTAACAAAATATGAAAATCCAGTTGTTCACATTCTTACCAACACTTAATATCTTCTATTTTAGCAATTCTGGTACATATGCAATATTAATGTCTAATATTGGTTTTAAACTGAATTTTCCTGATGTCCAGTGAAGTAGAGCTTATTTATATGTTTGGATATCTAAATAACCTCATTGGTGAAGCTCTTGTCCGAGCGATTTGCCCACTTATATACTGGGTTGCTTGCTTTTTTATGCTGATTTGTAGGAGTTCTTTATATATTCTGAATCAGAGTCTTTTTTCTGACCATGTAATGCAAATATCTTCTACAAGTTTGTAGAAGAAGTAGGTTGCCTTTTCATTCTATTAATGGTGTATCATGGTGAGAAGACATCTTTCATTTTTATCCAAATTTAGCCTAGATTTGTAAAATTTTCTTTTATTGTTAGTGATTTTGTCTTACTTAAGAAATCTGCCTACTTTAGGATTATGAATATGTTCTACCACATTTTCCTTTAAAGGCTTTATTATTTTACCTTTCTTGTTTAAATCTGCAATTCATTGTACATTCTGTGAGGTAAGAATTGAGATTCACTTTGGTCCATGTGTTTATAGCTGGGAAGACCATCCTTCCCCCACTGCTTGTGATGTCTCTTTTCTAGGTCTGTTTTGGACCCTCTATGCTGTTCCATTGTGGAGTTTTTCTATCCTGGAACCTACAACGCTGTCTTTTTTGTTTGTTTGTTTGTTTGTTTTTTGAGACAAGAATCTCGCTCTATCTCTCAGGCTGGAGTGCAGTGGCACAATCTCAGCTCACTGCAACCTCTGCCTCCTGGATTCAAGTAATTCTCCTGCCTCATCCTCCCAAGTAGCTGGGATTACAGGCACATACCACCACACCCAGCTAATTTTTGCATTTTTAGTTGAGACAGAGTTTCAAAATGATGGCCAGGCTGGTCTTGAACTCCTGACCACAGGTGATCCACCCGCCTTGGCCACCCAAAGTGTTGGGATTGCAGGCATGAGCCACTGCTCCCCGCCCACACTGTCTTAATTATCGTAGCTTTTCTTTCTGGTAATCCTCTAGCTTTGTTCTACTTCAAAATGGCCTTGGCTGTTCTTGGCTCTTGCAGTTCCATATGTATTTTACAACTACCTTGTCATTTTCTGACAAAAACAACAACAACAAAAAAAAACAGATTAAACTTGCTGGGATCTTGATTGGGATTGCTTTGCATAATGTCTTTATAATATTGAGTGTTCTGGTCCATGATATATTGAATCACTCCATTTATTTAGGTTTCCTTTCTGTAATGTTTTGCAGAGTTCAATACAGGATCTTATGCATATTTTGTTATATTTATATATGAATGATATACTATTTTAATAGTACCTTTAAAATTTTACTTTCTTTTGCTTCCACATAGAAATACTATTGAATTTTTTGTATACTGGTTTTACATCCAGCAAGATGGTTGCTTAAGTTTCAAAGCATGTGTCTCATTTCCCCAGCAGGCTGTAATTCCTACAGGGGATCTTGGCACTGGGTTCCCAGTTTGATATATCCTAACTCCCCTCACCAGTCCTTGAGATAGGCATAAATAGCCCCAATTTAAAGATGCAGCAACTGAGTATCATCAGTGACTCAATTTGCTAAAGGTCACATGGCTTTTTGTGCTTGACAGAGCCCAAGTCCAATGCTGGAATGTCTGATTTCAAGGCCCATATTCCTTCTACTACAGCAGACAGAGTGACTGATATTGTACCTGAGTAAATTTCTCTTTCCTCAGCATAGAACTAGGGACATAGAAGGTGCTTAGTTGTTTTTTGCACAAGAGTAAAAAACCTTTCAAACTCATCTCTTACTTTCTCATTCTCTGTCTTTCATGAGAGGAACATGTATGTGCCAAGTTGCCAAGTTACTCCTTTAAGAGAGTAACTCTAGATAAAGCCCTTGGGGTTTTAATTATGCTGCTCTTTCATATTGCAGACTGAATTTTCTCTGATCACTATCCTTTATGCTCCCAAAAGCTTTCACCTTGTGTTACAGACACAGAGCACTTGGCGGTGGGGACTGGTCAGGTGAATGGATTCACAGAGGGAAAAAGAGGTTACTCAAAGCAGGGAGAAAAGAGAGTTGGGAGGCAAGACATAAGGAAGGAAATCCTCCTCTGACCACTTTTTGTACCCACTTTCTGTACCAAGAGCTGGTTTGAAATTTTGGGAGGGGGGTGGTGTTTACAGCTCAGGTGCACAGAACTGAGTTCCTCATGGTCACTTCCTGACACGTTAGCACCAGTTTCGTCAGAGATATTTGAACCAGAGAGACTCCATCTTGAATAAGGGCTGGGTAAAATAAGGCTGAGACCTACTGGGCTACATTCCCAGGAGGTTACCCATTGTTAGTCACAAAGTAAGATAGGAGGTTGGCATAGATATAGGTCAGAAAGACCTGGCTGATAAAACAGCCTGTGATAAAGAAGCCAGCCCAAACCCACCAAAACCAAGATGGCAACAAAAGTGACCTCGGATTGTCTTCATTGCTCATTATGCACTAATTATAATACATTAGTCTGCTAAAAGACACTCCCACCAGTGCCATGACAGTTTACAAATGCCATGGCAACATCAGGAACTTATCCTATGTGGTCTAAAGTGGGGAGGAACACTCAGTTCCAAGAATCACCCACCCCTTTCCCAGAAAATTCATGAATAATCCACCCCTTGTTTAGCATATAATCAAGAAATAACTAAGTATCCTTAGTCTAGCAGCACAAGCTACTGCTCTACCTATGGAGCAGCCATCTTTTATTTTATTTTATTTTTTTTCCCTTGCTGACTTGTTTGCTTACTAAAAGTGTAAAATTTTGGACCATTCACACTACCTGACTGTATTTTTTAAAATTTATTTTCTGATTAAAAGCATAATACATGTCCACATGTTCAATGAAGAAAATTTGAAAAATGAAAAATATATAAGCAGAAATACCACATTACTCAAAATTTTACCATCAGAGGCAATATAGCATTTTGGCTGTTTTTCTCCTTGCCTGTTTTGCTTTATTTAGTCTACGCATGTGTAGATACATTTAAAGAAATTGAGAACTTTAAGACGGCTGAAATTTTATGGTCTTATTTTTTATTTCAATAACAATAATCTTAAAATAACAGATACAATTTAAGAAATACCAACAAGGTACTATGAAATTTATCCTTGTTAATAATAATATAAATGATATCAATTGACTATTTTTATTTTAAATATTGGTTTCACCTTACTCTAGGAGTCACCCTGAATTCTTTCTTGCATGAGATCCAAGAACCCTCTCTTGAGGTCTGGATTGGGACCCCTTTCTCGTAACAGTTTCGGGCAAGATGGCCCTTTGGTATCTCATTATTTTTCTCCTCCATCCTTCATCCATTATCCCAATTTTGTCGATGTTATGGAGTATCCAACCTAGTGCTTATGCATCCTTCCAATTTCCCTTCCAATATGCATTTGGATGTATAACTTTTAAAAAAATAATTTGAGGGATGTTGCTTGAAAAATTATATGAATGGGATTTCTTCAACAAATCTAATTCCATTTTCACTTGCTTCCTTTGAAAGGTGCTTTTGCAGTCTATCCAGGTGGCTCCAGGTAAATACAGTTTACTACATGTAACTACTGTGGTATCCTCTTCCCTCATAGAAACATACCACATTTTACTTATCCATGCCCACAGGTGCAGATTGCTTACTTTCTGCTCTCTTTGCTACATTCATTCATTTCCTGATTCACAAACATCTGTTGAGTACTTTTATCCTTCATGCAGTAATCTAGGTATTGGGGTTAAAGCAGTGGTTAAATGATACTAAATTAAAACCCTTATAGCAACTATTACTCTGGGGGATTATATCTTTGAGTGGGATTTCTGGGTCAAAGGAGGTACACATACTTAATTTCAGAGTCCTCCCAGATGGACTGGATCTCCAAAAAGGCTGTATCCTTTACCCTCCTACCACCTATTCCTGCAGGTTTTTATTCTTTGCAGACTCCCCAGTATTAGATGACTTTTTAATGTTTTTCAGTGTGATGGTTTTGGCATGGTATTATGTTGCTTTAATTTGCATTTCTTTCACTAGTGTTATATTGAACATCTCTTGTCCAAGCAATGGGGTTTCCCCATCTGAATATTCTGTATAGACATTGCTCATTTCCTTTAGATTTTTTGTCTTTATATTGCTGATATAAAAAAGCTCTTTGAATGCTCTGGTTGTTAATTCCTCAAAGGTTTTTGGTTTTTTGAGACAGTTTCTCTCTCTATTGCCCAGGCTGGCATGCAAAGGTGTGATCTCAGCTCACTGCAACCTACACCTCTTGGTTCAAGCAATTATCCTGCCTCAACCTCCCAGAGAAATTTTGTATTTTTCTTAGAGATGGGGTTTCATTATGTTGACCAGGCTGGTCTCGAACTCCTGACCTCAAATGATCCATCCACCTCAGTCTTCCAAAGTGCCGGGATTACAGACATGAGCCACCGTGCCCAGCAACCTCATAGGTTCATAGGTTTTAGATACTGCAAATACATTCTCCTGTCCTGGTACTTGCCTGTCGTTTTTGTTGATAGCTTTCATCATTGAATTTAAGTATATACTTTTGGTATACTTAAGTCCATTTTTTTTCCTGTATGCTTTGTTTGTTAAGGGTTTGTTAAGGAGATTCTTCTGTCCTCCTGAGTCACAAATATATTACATATTGTTTTACCTCTCATGTGTGCCTCTTTAAACCACTTAGAATTTTTGTTCGGGGTTTTTGTTTTGTTCTATTCTTAAAATATTTTGAAGGATAGGAACCTAGCTTTCTTCATATAGTAAGGCAGTTTCTAAAATGTTTATTAAAAGGCTCATGCTTTCCTCATTAGATGATACCTTGATCTTATACCTAATCTTCATATATACTTCTATTCCTTTGATTAATTTGTCTGTTGTTGGAAAAATAGTACCCCATTTTATCATTATGGCTGTTAGAATATTTTTAAAATGCAGAAGGAACACCCTCTTTGCTCTAACTTTGCTGTTAGAAAAACTCTATGCTTCCAGGAATATTTAGAATATGTCAAGTTTTTATGGTGATTGGAGTCACACTGAATTTGTCAACCGCTTTGGAGGAAAACTGACATCTTTACAGTACCGAGTCATCACATCCATCCAGGTGAAGCACTCTCATTATCCAAGGCATCACTTGAAGGCCTTTGTTTCACAACAAGAAAATTAAGGAGCTTGAACACCAAGGGTGAGGTTGGAGCAAATGTTTAATGAGCAAAAGAAGGAAGTGTAAGAGTTAAAGAGGAAAGAAACACAAAACAGGGCTGGCAGTTAAAGATGGGTTTTCTTTAGATAAAACCTGAGAGGGGCTCCTGGCCAATTTTGGTCAGGAGTGCTTTCTCTTACAAAGAGTATATATTGGTTTTAGGGTGAGGGGACTTATCACAGCTTGGAATGTTTATGTGTGTGGAGAAGTTTATGGTGGGGTTGGAATCTCTCTAGGAGGAGGGGAGTTTATCTTGAGGCAGACATCTTTTCAGCCTGGAGGGGGTTATCTCGGGGCTAGCATCTGTGAATGTGCCTGGTTCAGTGTATCTTACCTGTGCAGCTGAAGTTTTAGGCAAAAACTCCTGTACAAGTTCCCTTATCTGAGTATGCCCCCCAAAAATAAGGGGTGTGCTCACTGAAGCCCCCCATGTATATGTGAAACTTGCTGGTTACACAAAAAGCATTTTTTTGTGTGAGACCTCACTTCCTTATCTATGCTTGTAGCTTGATCTTCCAAGCTGCTCTTTTTGTTAGAGAAGAATTCTTCTGAGGCCTTGTCCTAACTATCTCCCTTGCCTAACTTATTCCTTCCTCTCTCCTCTCTTACAGGCATATAGTGGTGTCTCTCCATTTACTTGGGATTCCTCTTATATCATTTCACAAATGGACTCTCACTTTTGTCACCCAGGCTGGAGTGCAGTGGTGAGATCTCAGCTCACTTCAACTTCTGCCTCCCAGGTTCAAGTGATTCTCCTGTCTTAGCCTCTCCAGTAGCTGGGATTACAAGCACGTGCCACCACACCCAGCTAATGTTTGTATTTTTAGTAGAGACGGGGTTTCTCCATGTTGGCCAGGTTGGTCTTGACCTCAAGTGATCCACTCACCTCAGCTTCCCAAAGTGCTGGGATTACAGGTGTGAGCCACCACACCTGGCCAGATCTTATACATTCTTTGACAGAGTAATTCCTTGATAGTCACTAGATTTGTTTTCATTATAAATGGTATTTTATTTTCTATTACTTTTTCCTTGTTGGTTATTGCTAATATAAATAAATATGACTGATTTTTGAATGTTGATCTTACATCTGGCAACACTTATTTCATTGCTTCTAACCCCAAATTTCTAAGACACAAATTTAGAAATAATGTGTCTCGAAGTTCCCATTAAGTACAATATCTGCTGTAAACAGGCTTTAGATAGATGTTATCAATTAAAATAAATTCCTGTGTATTTCTAGTTCATACTGTCATATATATCATCTCTCAAAATATCTGTAATTTACAAAATACATTTTCTGCATCTATAGAAAGGTTCATTGGACTTTCCTTAGTTTCTTAATCTACTATCATTATTGTGGTAAATTATGTTGATACATTTTCCATTTAAAATTTTTGTTTTCCATTTTTTAAACTTCTTATTGAGGTATAACTTCACATACTAACATGCACAAATCTTAAGAATACAGTTCAATAAATTTTTACATATTCATATGCTCTTGCAACCATCACTAAGCCCAAGAGAGAAAACATTTCTAGTACTCAACCAAGCACTCTTATTTCTTCTGCCAGTAGATACCACTTCCCCCCAAATGCTTGCCGTTTTGAATTTCATATACATAAAATCACATAATATTTATTATTGTGTGTTGGGTGTCTTTAACTGAACTTTTTTTTTTTTTTTTTTTTGAGATGGAGTCTCACTCCATCACCAGGCTGGAGTGCAGTGGCACAATCTTGGCTCACTGCAACCTCCACCTCCCAGGTTCAAGCAATTCTCCTGCCTCAGCTTCCCAAGTAGCTGGGACTACATGTGTGCATCACCACACCCAGCTAATTTTTGTATTTTTAGTAGAGATGGAGTTTCACCATGTTGGCCAGGATAGTCTCAGTCTTTTGACCTCGTGATCTTCCCACCTCAGCCTCCCAAAGGGCTGGGATTACAGGCATGAGCCACTGCGCCTGGCTAGCTACTGAACATTTTATTTGTGAGGATCGCTCATGCTGTTGAGTGAAGCAGAATTGCTCATTTTTGTTGTTCTGTAGAATTTCATTGTACAAATAAATGACCTTTTATTCATTCTGGTGTCAACCAAATATTTGAGCTTCTCCAATTGGAGGTCATTATGAATAATGATGATGTGAACATTCTGGTATCTATCTTTTGGTGGATGGAGATATGAATTTCTGCTATATGTACACCCAGAAGTGGAATTGCTGGCTGACATGTCTTGCTTTATTAGATTCTCAAAATAGTTTTCCAAAGAGGTCGTGCTAATTAGGGCAACCTCTTTGGAAAACCACTTGGAGAATCTAATACAGCAAGATCTATTAGCCAGCAATTCCACTGCTGGATGTACGTGTAGCAGAAACACATTTCAGCTGTTCTATACCATTCACTTCTTTAAATTGTGGTACTGGTGTGGTGGCTCAAACCTGTCATCCCAGCACTTTGGGAGGCTAAGGCAGGGGATTGCCTGAGCCCAGGAGTTCAAGGTCAGCCTGGGCAACACAGGGAGACTCCATCTCTATGAAAAATAAAAAAATTAGCTGGGCGTGGCATCACACATCTGTGGTCCTAGCTACTTAGAAAGCTGAGGTGGGAGGATTGCTTGAGTCTAGAAGGTTGAAGCTGCAGTGAGCCATGATCACACCCAAGGATAGATGTGATGTCCTCTAGAGGGAGAATTCTCTGCCCTACCCCACTCCAGCCTAGGCAACAGAACAATACCGTGTGTCAAAAAATATAAACAATTGCGGCTATTCTAGTGGGGAGGTATAAAGAGTAGTATCTTTTGGGGTTATAATTTGCATTTTCCCTAATGAATAATGATGTGAAGCATCTTTCAATAGGTGCTATGATGTTCTGTTTGTCTTCTCAAAATTCATATTGCTAAAAACCTAATCACCAACATAACAATATGAGGAGGTAGGGACTTTGGGAAGTGATTGTTCTGTGGGATTTTACTTTATTTAATGAAAAAAAGTTTTTAATCTCAGGAAACCCAATGCACCAATGTTATTAGGGAAGAATTTAAGGCAGAGTTTAGTGACTCCTTGTACTACCCCCCACCCCACTCTGGGCAGTCCAATGAGCTTCTGTCATTTCCCAGTATACGGTTTTTTTCTGGACATTAGTTCATTCATTCAAGTATTTCTTAAGTACCCCCTGTGTGACAAGGTCTCTCCTGGTTATGTAGGATTCAATAAAACAAAACAAAAGCTTTGCCCTTATGGAGCTTACATTCCAATAGGGAGTTAGAAAAAGCATAAGTCTGAAATCTTCAGTGTGAGTAATGAAATAAATCATCAAGACTGCTGAGTGGGCTGAACTGGGATTAGACATGATGAATGCAGAAAATCAGAAAGATGCTATGACCTTCTCCAGTGGCACTCAGAGGCCAGGGAAGAGATAAAGCCAGCAATAGAGGTTTGGAAATTAAAATGGGGGGGGGGGCGGCGGGGAAACAGCAACTCTTTGGCTTGATTTTCTAGCAATATATTCTAATCTCCAGAGGTTATTGCCACAACTGTTCTGCTCAATTTTAACACAATATAGCAATGCCCAGACTAATCCAGTGGTCAGCTTTTTTGCACAAATACAAACTAAGAAATGAAAAAGATTTTAGTGAGGCCACTAAGCTTTAGGAAAAATGGGTGTTATCCAGCCTTTGCCATCCCTAGCCTCTCACTCAGATAAGATCATATAAAATTAGATAGCAGATTAGGAGACACCAGAAAGTGATGGCTAACAGAATGAGAAAAGAAAGTAGATAAATGTTTTGCAAAGCAAATGGAGCTAAGAAATAGAGGAGTTGAGGGAGCACAGACTTTAACTCTTAAGGTGTGAGCAGCCTGATCAGGCAATGTATTCAGACTCCTTGTGAACATTTCCCAGTCATTACATGGTATAATAACTTGACGTGATAGAGCCCAGAAAAGAAGATTTATTTACATTTAGTCTACTCCCTTTATGAACTCAAGGATAGATGTGATGTCCTCTAAAGGGAGAATTCTCTGCCCCACCCCCTACTGCCAGTTATATTTTTAAGTTGTCATAAATGGAGAAAAAAAACTTCAATTATTATAAAAATAAACCACATGAAGTAGTTCTTAACTTTCAGAGTTTTGGACCATCTCCCTATATAAAGAAGTCATTTATTTGCATATAAAGAAAATTTTGCCCACTGATGCTTAGCTTTGAACTTCAGGCTGCAATCTCTGACTTACATGTAACACCCTCATTTACCAGTACCTCATTTAATACTGAGGAGTAGGGTGTTGCCATAAAAATACCTGAAAATGTGAAAGTGCCTTTAGAGCTGGGTAAAAGGCAGAAATTGAAAGAGTCTGGAGGGCTCAGAAGAAGACAGGAAGATAAGGGAAAGTTTGGAACTTATTAGAGACTGGTTAAGTGGTTGTGACCAAAATGTAGTTAGAAATACGGACAGTAACAGCTAGGCTGACAAGGTTTCATACGGAAATGAGAAACTCACTTGGGGCTGAAGCAAAATCCACCCTAGCTTTGAACTTCAGGCTGCAATCTGACTTACATGTAACACCCTCATTTACCCATTTACCAGTGATACAAAAAAAATCATAATAATAAATACTGTTACAATTTTTGTTCCACTTTGCCAAAGTTAGTGAATCAATCTTCCATGATACCCTCTCAGTTATATTTCTTAATAATAATAAGCTTAAACCCCATGTTTATAAATACGGTGTAATCCTGGTTAATCCTCCCTAGCTCCACTTCATCACTGAGTAATTTACACAGGGCTATATTTACTCATCTGCTCAGTGCACTACCCTGTGACCTCACCCACCTGGAGACACCCTGGCCTGATCTCAGCATCTTCCCATCCTCAGGCCTGTGTACCCAGGTCACAGCATGCCTCCTGCTGAGGTATACCTGAGTGCTGAATTCCTGCTTCCCACCTCCATCCAAGTTCCCCTCCAACTTTCCTAATTCCAATTTCTTTATTAAATGTAAGAATAATGTCCTCCTTTATGGAGAGGCTCTGTAACATCATCTCTGTCCAGAGTGCACTTGAACAGCAGCCCTGATTGTCCAGGAGAGTTTCCAGGACTCGACAGTCACTGAAAAGCTCTCTGTGCAGCTTTTAGATGATTTAATGTCTACATATTACAGCTCATGTCTCTGCTCTTATGGGAGCCTCTCAGGCTCTGCTCAGAGCCCATCTGCTTGCATATCACACAGAATCCTAAGAAATTCATGAGTTTTTTGTTGACAAAGATTAAAAGCAAAACGTATAAGCAAAATGAAGAAAGGTAGCATATATGGGAACATGAGCAACACTACATTGTGTGTGTCTGTGTGTGTGTGTGTATACATGTATTACATCTTTTTGAAATCCAGGGTGCATTTCACACATATAGTCTATAGTCAGTATAGACTGGCCACACTTCACATGTTCAATAGTCACACGTGGACAGTGGCCACCTACTGGATGACACATTTTTAGAAAGTTAACCACATGAAGGCCTTATGTATAAGGGCTCTTAGAGGAATTACTCCATCAAGAAGTGAATCTAAGAAGGAGAAATAGATATAAGAAGTGAGTGTAGAGCGATGCCATCTGAGATAGTGGAGTAGGAGAAACCAGCCTTCATCCCCCAACAAAACAAATACTGACAGTTGTCCGCAAACCAGAGTAGCCCTAGGAGGGCTCAAGGGCCCATTAAAGAATATGCAGCAACACAGTAGAGAAAAAAACAAAAACAAAACAAACAAAAAGTAACAGAGAATACCCACACAGAAAGGATTGTCTGTGAGACTGGCAGAATTGAGATGCCAGAAAATGGTTAAAAACAAAGAAGAAAGGCAGAGGCTACTGGCATCAACCATGTGATAGAAGCCACCCTATCGCCAGCAGCCCACGTCTCAGGATACACCAGCATCTCCTGCCCCTGAGGTTAATCACAGCCATCACCACTGCAAAAACCAAAAGAGAAAAAAACCCTTGGGTAGGGTTTTTTCCCACCCAAGAAACAGATGGTGTTGGGTGGCTTCAAGACAAGAGCCACCACCTTCCCTCTTGGGTATGACCCTGACACATGAGCCACAGCTGCCCCATGAGTGCCCACACTCCAGACACCAGGCTCTGTGGCTGCACTGCACCCACAGACACCAGAGACATAGCCATAGAACAAGCTTACACCCCAGAGCCGAGAACCAAGGCCTCTCTGCACATGTACATGCCCATGCTCCAGGCACCAGCTCAGCTGCCATAGAGAACTAGGTCCTCCCCTGACCCTGGAGCCACTGTAACTCTGACCATGTCTGTGCTCCCATTTGTAGCTCTCTGACACTTCACAAGCACTCACACCTTATATATTGTCACCAATGGAGCAGTAGAGTGACTTCGTCCAGGCACCACCAGACTCCAGAACCTCAGTCCCTTCACACATGCCCAGGCTTCAGATCTCAGCTCTATGGCTACCCCAGGGTACCATTCATCAATACTGATGTCACTACCCATGCAATGGGCCCAAGAGCTGGACCCAACACCAAAAGAGAACTCTTCATCCACAACTTCCTCAGCTGGAGAAAAAGAAGGTGGGAAGATCTTAGCAGCTATCACCAGTGAAACCCTGACAATCTTCATCACCGCTGCAGACATCGACAATGTTGGCCGCTGAGGGTCCTTATAATCTTCAGCAACATCAACGCCTGAGCTGACAGAGCTTCACAGAGACCACACAACAGTGGCACCCTCTCTGGTGTCAGAACTCCGACACAGCATCCAGGAAATGTCTTCACACCTCCAACTAGTAGAAGGTATTTCCACATCGAAACTAGCCCATAAAGTCTTGAAGGGACTGATCTTAACAAATGTGCAGAATTCAGCATAAGGCAATATGCAACATGACAAGATTAGAGAAAAAAGGATGACAAGCAATGAACAAAGCCTCCAAGACATATGGGATTACGTGAAAAGACCAAATCTACATGTGATCGGTATATCTGAAAGTGAAGAGGAGAATAGAACCAAGTTGGAAAACACTCTTCAGGATATCATCCAGGAGAACCTTCCCAACCTAGCAAGGCAGGTCAACATTCAAATTCAGGAAATACAGAGAACATCACAAAGATACTCCTCAAGAAGAGCCCCAAAACACATAATCATCAGATTCACCAAGGTTAAAATGGAGGAAAAAATGCTAAGGGCAGCCAGAGAGAAAGGTTGGGTTACCCACAAAGGGAAGCCCATAAGACTAACAGCAGATCTGTCAGCAGAAACCCTACAAGCCAGAAGAGAGTGGGGGTCAACGGACAACATTTTTAAAGAAAAGAATTTTCAACCCAGAATTTCATATCCAGCCAAACTAAGCTTCATGAATGAAGGAGAAATAAAATCCTTTATGGACAAGTAAATGCTGAGAGATTTTGTCACCACCAGGCCTGCCCTATAAGAGCTCCTGAAGGAAGCACTGAACATGGAAAGAAACCACCAGTACCAGCCATTGCAAAATATACAAAATTGTAAAGACCATTGATGCTAGGAAGAAACTGCATCAATTAACTAGCAAAATGACCAGCTAGAATCAAAATCACAGGATCAAATTAACACATAACAATATTAACCTTAAATGTAAAGGGACTAAATGCCCCAATTAAAAGACACAGACTGGCAAACTGGATAAAGAGTTAAGACCCATTGGTGTGCTGTATTCAGGAGACCCAACTCACGAGCAAAGACACACATGGACTCGAAATAAAGGGATGGAGGAATATTTACCAAGCAAAGGGAAAGAAAAAAAAGGCAGGGATTGCAACCCTAGTGTCTGATAAAACAGACTTTAAACCATCTAAGATCAAGAGAGACAAAGAACAGCATTACATAATGGTAAAGGGATCAATGCAACAAGAAGAGCTAACTATCCTAAATATATATGCACCTAATGCAGAAGCACCCAGATTCATAACACAAATTCTTAGAGACCTACAAAGAGACTTAAGACTCCCACATAATAATAGTGGGAGAGATTAACACCCCACTGTCAATATTAGACAGATCGAGACAGAAAATTAACAAGGATACCCACGACTTGAACTCAGCTCTGGACTAAGTAGACCTAATAGACATCTACAGAACTCTCCCTACAGAAATCAACAGAATATACATTCTTCTAAGCACTACATCACACCTATTCTGAAATTGGCCAAATAATTGAAAGTAAAACACTACTCAGCAAATGAAAAAGAATGGAAATCATAACAAACAGTCTCCCAGACCACTGTGCAATCAAATTAGAACTCAGGATTAAGAAATTCACCCAAAACAGCACAACTACATGGAAACTAAACAACTTGCTCCTGAGTGACTACTGGGTAAATAATGAAATGAAGGCAGAAATAAAGATGTTCTTTGAAACCAGTGAGAATGAAGACACACTGTACCAGAATCTCTGGGAAACATTTAAAGCAGTGTGTGGAGGGAAATTTATAGCACTAAATGCCCAAAAGAGAAAGCAAGAAAGATCTAAGATCAACACCCTAAGAGCAAACAAATTCAAAAGCCAGAAGAAGACAGGAAATTACTAAGATCAGAGCAGAACTGAAGGAGACAGAAACACAAAAAAACCTTTCAATCCAGGTTTTTTGAAAACATCAACAAAATAGATAGACCGCTAGCCAGACTAATAAAAAAAGAGAGAGAGAAGAATCAAATAGATGCAATAAAAAATGATTAAAATGATATCACTACCCATCCTATTTGGCAGAAATACAAACTACCATCAGAGAATACTATAAATACCTCTACATAAATAAAACAGAAAATCTGGAGAAATGAATAAATTCCTGGACACTTACACCCACCCAAGACTAAACCAGGAAGAAGTCAAATCCCTGAATAGACCAATAACGAGATCTGAAATTGAGGCAGCAATTAATAGCCTACCAACCGAAACAAGGTCCAAGACCAGACGGTTTTACACCTGAATTCTACCAGAGGTACAAAGAGGAGCTGGTACCATTCCTTCGGAAACTATTCCAAAAAATACAAAAAGAGGAAATCCTTCCTAACGAATTTTATGAGGCCAACATCATCCTGATACTAAAACCTGGCAGAGAAACAACTAAAAAAGAAAATTTCAAGCCAATATCCATGACGAACATCAATGCAAAAATCCTCAATACAATACTGGCAAACGGAATTCAACACCACATCAAAAAGCTTATTCATCACAATCAAATTGGCTTTATTGTGGGATTCAAGGCTGGTTCAACATACACAAATCAATAAACATAATCTACCACATAAACAGAACCAAAGGCAAAAACCACATGATTATCTCAATAGATGCAGAGAAGGCCTTTGACAAAATTCAACAACCCTTCATGCTAAAGACTTTCGATAAACTAGGTATTGATGGAATGTATCTCAAAATAATAAGAGCTATTTATGACAAACCCACAGCCAGTATCATGCTGAATGGGCAAAAACTGGAAGCACTGTCTTTGAAAACTGGGACAAGACAATGATGCCTTCTCCCATCACTCCTATTCAACGTATTATTGGAATTTCTGGCCAGGGCAATCAGGCAAGAGAAAGAAATAAAGGGTATTCAAATAGGTAAAGAGGAAGTCAAATTGTCTCTATTAGCAGATGACATGATTATATGTTTAGAAGACCCCATCATCTCAGCCCAAAATCTCCGTAAGCTAATAAGCAACTTCAGCAAAGTCTCAGGATACAAAATCAATGTGCAAAAACCACAAGCATTCCTATCAACAATAACAGACAAACAGAAAGCCAAATCATGAGTGAATTCCCATTCACAACTGCTACAAAGAGAATTAAATACCTAGGAATACAACTTACAAGGAATGTGAAGGACATCTTCAAGGAGAAATACAAACCACTGCTCAAAGAAATAAGAGAGGACACAAGCAAATGGAAAAACATTCCATGCTGATGGTTAGGAAGAATCAATATCATGAAAATGGCCATACTGCCCAAAGTAATCTATAGATTCAATGCTATGCCCATCAAGCTACCATTGACCTTCTTCAGATAACTGGGAAACAACCACTTTAAGTTTCATATGGAACCGTAAAGGAGCCTGCATAGCCAAGACAATTCTAAGAAGAAGAAAAAAAAAAAAAAAAGCTAGAGGCATCACCCTATCTGACTTCAAACTATACTACAAGGCTACAGTAACCAAAACTGCACGTTACTGGTACCAAAACAGAGATATAGACCAATGGAACAGAACAGAAACCTCAGAAATAACGCCACACACCTACAATCATCTGATCTTTGTCAAACCTAACAAAAAACAAGCAATGGGGAAAGGATTCCCTATTTAATAAATGGTGTTGGGAAAACTGGCTAGCCATATGCAGAAAGCTGAAACTGGATCTCTTCCTTACACTTTACACAAAAATGAACTCCAGATGGTTTAGACCTAAAACTGTAAAAACCCTAGAGGAAAACCTAGGCAATACCATTCAGGACATAGGCATAGACAAAGACTTCAAGACTCAAATACCAAAAGCAATGGCAAAAAAAGCCAAAATTGAAAATGGAATCTAATTAAAGAGCTTCTACACAGCAAAAGAAACTATCATCGGAGTGAACAGGTGACCTACAAAATAAGAGAAAATTTTTGTCTACCCCTCTGACCAAGGGCTAATATCCAGAATCTATAAATAACTTAAACAAATTAACAGGAAAAAAACAAACAACCTCATCCAAAAGTGGACAAAGGATATGAACAGACACTTGTCAAAAGGAGACATTTATGCAGCCAACAAACATATGAAAAAAAGCTCATCATCACTGGTTATTAGAGAAATGCAAATCAAAACCACTTTGAGATACCACCTCACACCAGTTAGACTGGCGATCATTAAAAAGTCAGGAGACAACAGATGCTGGAGAGGGCTGGAGAAATAGAAACACTTTTACACTGCTGGTGGGAGTGTAAATTAGTTCAACCATTGTGTAAGACAATGTGGTGATTCCTCAAGGATCTAGAACTAGAAATACCATTTGACCTAGCAATTCCATTACTGGGTATATACTCCAAAAATTATAAATCACTCTATTATAAAGACACATGCACACATGCTTATTGTGGCACTGTTCACAATAGCAAAGACTTGGAACCAACCTAATTGCCCACCAATGATAGACTGGATAAAGAAAATGTGGCACATATATGCCATGGAATACTATGCAGCCATAAAAAAGGATGAGTTCATGTCCTTTGCAGGGACATGGATAAAGCTGGAAACCATCCTTCTCAGCAAACTGACACAATAGGAAACTACTGCATATTCTCACTCTTAAGTGGGAGTTGAACAATGAGAACACATGGACACAGGGAAGGGAACATCACATACCGGGGACTGTAAGGGGGTGGAATGCTAGGGGACAGATAGAATTAAGAGAAATACTTAATGTAGTTGAAGGGGTGATGGATGCAGCCAACCACCATGGCACATGTATATCTATGTAAAAAATCTGCATGTTCTGCACATGTATCCCAGAACTTAAAGTACAATTTAAAAAAAAGAATACACATAAATTGAAAGTGGAGGGTTAGAAAAATATTTCATGCAAACAGAAACCGAAAGAGAGCAGAGATAACTATATTTACATCAGATAAAATAGACTTTAATTCAGCAGAACATTGACTCCATAAAAAAACAGACTGTTAAAAATTGTAAAAAAGACAAAGGTCATTATATAATGATAAAGGAGTCAATTCCTAAAGAAGATAAAATAATTACAAATATACATATCCCCAACATCAGAGCACCTACATATATAATGCAAATACTAATAGACCTGAAGAGATAGACTGCAATACAATAATAGTAAGGGAACTTAATATCTCCTGTTTCAACAATGGACACATCATCCAGACAGAAAATCAATACATAAATATTGAACTTAAGCTATACTTTAGGCAAAATGGACCTAATGGATATACACAGAACATTCTATACAATATAAGCAGAATGTATTCTCAAGAGCACAGAGAACCTTCTGCAAGATAGACAATATGTTAGACTACAAAAAAAGTGTTAACAAACTTGAGAGAACTGAAATCACGTCAAGTATCTCTTCCAGTCACGATGGCGTGAAATTAGGAGTCAGTAGGAGGAATTTTGAAAATGTACAAATATGTGGAAATTAAACAACATGCTCCTAAACAGCCTGTGGTTGAAGAAGAAATTAGAAGGAAAATTTAAAACAATCTTAAAACAAATGACAGTGGAAACACAACATACCAAAGCATATGAGATACAGCAAAAGCAGTTCTAAGATGAACATTTACAGCAATAAATGCCTACATCAAAAAAGAAGAAGAATCTTAAATTAACAATCGAACATCATACCTCCACAAACTAGAAAAAGAAGAACAAATTAGGTTCAAATTAGCACAAGAAAGGAAATAATAAAGATCAGGGCAGAAATAAACAAAATGTATTAGAATAACAGTAGAACATATCAAAGAAACTAGGAACTGATTTTTTGAAAAGATAGACAAAATCAACAGAGCTTTAGCTAGACTAAAAAAAGAGAAGAGCCAAATAAACAAAACCAGAAATGAAAGATGAAACATTACAACTGATGTTGTAATGATACCTGACCACAGAAATACAAAGGTTCATAAGAGCCTACTATGAATAATGATGTGCCAACAAATTGGATAAACTAGAAGAAAGAGTTGAACTCCTAGACATATATAACCTACTAAGACTGAATCATAGAGAAATAGAAAATCTGAACAGAGTAATAACAAGTGAGAAGATTGAATCAGTAACAAAAAGTCTCCCATTAATGAAAGGCCCTCCACCTGATGCTTCACTGCTGAAATCTGTCAAACATTTAAAGAACTAATACCAACCCTTCCTAAGTGCTCCAAAATATTGCAGAGGAAGGAATATTTCCAAATGTATCGTATAAGGCCAGAATTACCTTGATACTAAAGTCAGACAAGGACACTGCAAGAAAAAAAATATATTACAGGCCAATATCTCTGATAAATA
Organism: Saimiri boliviensis; assembly: GCF_048565385.1. NCBI lineage: Eukaryota > Metazoa > Chordata > Mammalia > Primates > Cebidae > Saimiri > Saimiri boliviensis. The sequence goes on along the minus strand of NC_133450.1, from coordinate 70,466,064 downwards.
TAAATGTAAAAGTCCTCAACAAAATACTAGCAAACTGAACTAAACAGCACATCAAAAGGGGATCATTCATCATTATCAAATGATGTTTATCCCAGGGATACAAGGATGGTTCAATATACACAAACCAATATAAGTAACATATCACATTAACAGAATAAAGGACAAAAACCATATGATCATCTCGATAGATAAAGAAAACACATTTGACAAAATTGAATGTCCTTTCATGGTAAAAACACTCAACAAATTAGGTCTAGAAGGAATGTACCTCAATACAATGAAGGTCATATTTGACAAGCTCACAGCCAACGTCATACTGAATGGTGAAAACTTTAAGGCTTTTTCTCTAAGATCAGGAACAAGGGAAGAATAGGCCACTCCCACTTCTAATCAATAGAGAACTGGAAACCCTAGTCAGAAATCCCAGTCAGAGCAACAGGTAAAAGAAAGAAAGAAAGAAAAGACATCCAAATGAAAAGGAAAAACTTAAATTGTCTGTGTTTGTAGAGGACATGATCTTGTATGTATAGGAAACTCCTAAAGATTCCATCCAAATGCTGTTAAAACTGATAAATGAATTCAGTAAAATTACAGGATATAAAAATCAACATACAAAAATCAGTAACATTTCTATACACTAACCATGAACTATGTGAAAACGAAATTTTAAAAATCTCATTCAAATAGCTACAGAAAATAAAAAAATACTTAGGAATCAATGTAACAAAGTGAAAGATCTGAACACTGAAAACTACAAAATACCCATGAAAGAAACTGAACAAGACACAAATAAATGGAACAATGAAAGCTAGATTAAAGGAAATAAAATTATTAAAATGTTCATACTACTCAAAGCAACCTACATATTCAATGCAATCCCTACCAAAATTCCAACGACATTTTTATATTAATAGAAAAAATAATCTTAAAATTCATATGGAATCACAGATCTGAATAGCCAAAGCATTTTTGAACAAAACAGAAAAACAAAGCCGTAGACACCACAGCATCAGTAGGACTGTAACGCCCAAGATGTAGAGTAATCCCAGGATTGGGAAATGTTTCCAATACAAATGTAGGTCAACTTTAACTTGCCTCTGGCAGATGGGAGCCACAGTTGGAGCTCAAAGTGACCAGCGCAATTCTATCACATGTTGCTCGCTTTCTAGCTCGGCAGAATCAGTATTTGGTGCATTTTGAGTAGGGGTTATGAGTTGTGTTTCTCATTTGTGTTTTGTGTGGGTATCAAGGGTAGCATGGGGGTGGTACAGGAGCTTGGTTCCCAGAGGTGATGTCTAGACCATTAGTATCTGCCTCACCTCCGAAGATATGAATATGTTACAAATGCAGAATCTTGAGAATCATCTCAACCCCACCAAATTAGAATCTGCAAAGAAAATCTCCATACCAACTTAAAGTTGGCAAAGCTTTAAGTTTCTTAAAACTGTTAAGTTTAAAGAGAGAGATGATAGTGCAGTGGGCAGAGTAGGGTCAGTCCCTAATTTCTACTTGAAATATCCTTGCCCCAGATTCCCCATTAATTTAGAAATACCATTTCATCCCTTATGAGTAAAAGCTACAGCATCTTTTTTTTACCTTGAACTCACTTGATCAGTAGCCTTAATTATTTAAACCATAGTCCAGACTTAGGAATAAAAAAAAAAAAAAAAAAAAAAAAAAAACACTCCAGGCATAGATGCCTTAACAGCTACATATCACAGATTGTATTATACACATTAGCAAGATCTCATACCCTTATAATTCCTGTAAGCTTAGTGCTGTGGATCCCTGACCACAAACGATTGGAAGCAGCCAAGCAAGGCAAAGGGAGAGTAGTAAAAACGCAGCTGGGATGAAGTTTACAAGGAGAACTGATGGTAGAAAGAATAGCTTTGACATGTTCATAGTTATTTAGATTTATAAATCTGTGCACACATCAAAAACAGTCACTCAGATCTTAGAGAAATTGTACTCAATTCTGGCTATATATTAGAATCACCTACTTTTCTCAAGCCTCAGTCTCAGAGCTTCTGATCTAATTGGTTTGGAGCGGGTGCAGGTATTGTATTATAGCTTCCCAGGTGATTCTTAGTGGCTTAGGATCAGTCATCATAGGGCCCAGAGGCCTAAACACCTGAGTAGCCTCTAAGTAGGCTCTTTCCAGCTTGCTACAATCATTGACAATCAAGGATCCCAGGTTGATTAGGATGACCTTGGTTACCAGGATTTTTTTTTAAAGGGGAAAATACTCTATATATTAGAGGTGATTTTGACAGAAAATAAGACAGCCTAGAACTAAATGATACATAAACACCAATGTAAGTCCTGTGTCATAGTTGGAGAAATCTAGAAGGCACTGGTGGGAAGAATCAGACACCCCCCTATCTCTCCCTCCTGACCCTCACCCCATAGCCCAAAATGTACCATGCCCATGAATCACCTGGGGGTCTCGTTCCAATACAGAGTCTAACTCAGTAGGTCTCAGGGGGAGGCTCCAGATTCTGCCATTCTGATGAGCTCCAGATGATACTACTGTAGCTGGTTCAGGGACCACACTGGGAGTCAAGGTCATCCTGATGGTCTTGATTACCCCTCAACCCCTTCTTTGGAATCCAAACAAGAAGAATGGCTTCCAAGAATTCCACTGGGGTCCTTGATCCAGAGCCACCGTACCAGAAACTATAGGCTTTCCTGAACTAACATCACAGCCTTTGTTCATCTCTTTTCTTAACTGTTCCCTCCTCCCACTAGGCAATGTTATGGGAGGACTGGGGACTACTGAGTTAGAAACGGGCTTACAGCACATGTAGTTCGCCCCATTCCTTACAAAAGTATGGCACTGAGGCCAAGTTGGCGAAGGATTTGCCAAGTTCACAGGTGATCATGGCAAAGGCAAAACTAGATCTAAGTCAGGACATGAACGCATCCGTTAAGGATTCTGTCAAAATGATTGCTTCCTGTAGCTTTCTGTGTGAAACGTCCATTTGCTTATCCTCAGGGAAATAACAGACTATTAAGACTCAGAAAGGAAACAATTTGAAAGCTAGGCTGGTGGCCTTTATAGCCCTTCGACAGGGCAGATAACATGCCACAGAAGCCGAGAGACAGCTCTGAGACTATGCAGTAGCGACTGCTTCCCCTTTTGCGGAATGTGCACCAAAAAAAAAGCTTAAGGGCTCTATAAGTTGCCCAGTGAACTCCATAGTCATTTTATTTCATTTTCGTTTCTTGGAACCCTTTCTCAAATAATTTTTAAAATCCCACACAATAATGATATATATTCTTGCTCAATATTAAGAGGCCCTCATGCAAAATTGAATAGTTTTTACAAAAGAAGGAAACAGAAATTCTATTCCCAGAACATTCTGCTTTCCCGGACACGAGGATCTGATTCTTGCTCCATTGTTTGTAGCCTTCTAGGTCCTAGAGCCACTGATGGGGCTGGGTCAGTGGCCACATTGGCTCCTGGAGATCCCTTCCCTGGCCACAAAAGTCCATCTCAGCAGCACTATTTAAACTGGACTTGTTATTTCTTACCTCAAAGCTCTGGCCTGGGATGAGACCTCCCCAACAGAGCTTGTTAGCGACGTTTTCATCTTGTTCTGTGGCTATCTGGGTCTGAAGTCAAGAGCCATTCACAGGAAAATCAGCCTGAAACCTGTAAGTTTGCATATTAAATATGAACACCACAAAGGGCTACAGTGGAAAAAAGGTTTGCTGGGCTCAGGGACCCTCACTCCACCCCCAACTTCCCTCTGCTTTTCTCTTCTATTTTGTGTTCCTGGTAAATCCCCTTATATCTCGACTACCTTAGGCCACCTGAGCCCCTTCTTGGGAATTAGGTTGTCTGGACAGGCAAAGAGGCATATACCCAGCTGTCAGGTGAATCAGGTGTCCTCATCAGATCTCTTAATATCCACTTTTGTGACATTTCAAAGAATCACAAATTATTTTATTAATGCCTAGCCAGAGAGAGGGGAAAGAGCTAGAAGGTGAGGCGTGGAACTCCATCCCGTGGTGATGTTTGAACCAGGCTGGAGCTGGCTTCACATGTTTCTCATTGTGCTGACTTTCTTAATTGCCTCAGTGGGCATGTGTTACAGCAAAATAAAGTGAAATTGCTTTCCTTATTGCTTCTAATTTACAGAGATGGTTTTGATCATATAAACCAGGAACTTTTCAAATCCACTGATCTTAGGGTGGAAGGAGGGGTTTCTTTTTAAGTATTCATTTTGAACCATGCTTTCACTAGTAAATTCAAAGCTCAAAGGGAAATACCCATGTTTCTCCGCCACATTTTGTAATACCTATTAGATGTCCATAGCATCACCGAGCCATGGAAAACGCACGCTTTGTGTATGGAAGACGAAGGGGGAGCGTCAAGAGTTGCACTTTGCCAAGAAATGTACTCTGACGCTCCAAGGCCCAGGCTGGGAGCGATCCACCGAAGCTTGGAAAGCCCAGGCCTAGCTCAGGCCCGCGCGGGTCTCTTCTGCTCCCAGAAAATGTGGAAGGGGTCCCAGCTCTGGGCATCCTGGTGTCGACTGTGAGTTCCCAGCGGAGGCCCAGAGTCCGGGTCCGGCAGCGGAGGGGAGCGGCGGGGCCCCCCAGAAGAAGAAAGGGCCACCGTCACGCCAGGTGCCTCTCCAGCAGCGGAGGACGGCGGTCGGGGTCGCGGCGGGCCTGCTGGGGCCAGGTCTGCGTTCCCAGGCGCTGCCACCGTTCCAGGGAGCAAGTCAGGCCGGGACGCAGCGCCTGCGTGGGACCCCCACTTCCCACCACGACCCCCACGAGCCCCGCCCCATCCTGCCTGACGCCCGGCGCCAGGGTCGTGGTCCCGCCCCAGAGCCCCGCCCCCAGGCCGTCCTCCCGCCCCGCCGCTGGGTGGCGACCGCAAACTGCCTTGCTATAAAGCGTGGCCCCAGCATCCCGGGGACCCGCGAGCGACCTGCAGAGGCTCTGGCTCTTGCTTCTCGGAGGGTCCGAGGGAGCCATGGTCGAGGAGCAGTTACGCAGGGACTCACTCACCGACCACCCGGACCGCCTGTGGATCTGGCAGAAGTTCGTGTATTTGGATGAGCACCGGCGCACCTGGCTGCCCTTAGTCATGGAGGTACAGCCCACTTTGGAGCGGGTGGTGGGGCGGCAGGGGCAGCCCCGGGAGCTTGGGAGGCCCCAGGACGGGCGAGGCCTAGAGGGGCACCCACTGTGGGGCGGGGAGGCTCCCCACAGATGAAGCCACTTTGAACCGGGCTCTGGAGGATGGACAGGGGTTCACCAGGCCGGGAAGAAGGGTGGGAAAACCACTAAGGAATGTCGACCAAAGGATGGGACCCCGTGCCTGTGAGTGTGACTGTAATGGTGACTAAAGCAGGACGTTTCTGGGCTCGGGGTCCTAATCCTTAAAATGGGTATCTCTAAAGTAAGTGACTCATTCATATGGCCAAACATCGGAATCATCTTAGGTGGGTCCCAGAAATCTGTATTTTAAAAAGAACCCTCAACGGCTTAGGGTCATGGCAACCATTAACAGCCCTGGAGTGTGAGGTATTTCCTATTTCCTCTGCGCTTTATTAAGAAGAACAAATTTAACGAGGAATACCGTAGTATACGCGCCGGTATTGAATCCGTATCGGCTTTGTTTCCTATGTGATACCTTAAGATGTGTCTTTAGTTCATATTAAGTTTTTATGAAAGAAATATAACTCTTTTACAAGTATTTGGATTTACTCAATGAAAGAGTCAAAAAATATTCAAACTCTTTCCAAACATACACTGAAGAAAGTATACAGACTTAAAAATATATTAGAACATGTATGTAACACAGTAGCAAACAAGAGTTACTGAGTGTTGACTGTGTCTCTACAGATGGGAAACTGAAGCACAAAAATGTACACTTGCCCAAGGTGGGACTGCTAGTAGGTCATGGGGCTGGAATTCTAGGCTCTTAAACCCCCAAAACGTGCACTTCTATTGGCATTCAATTTTTTTTTTTTTTTTTTTTGAGACGGAGTTTCGCTCTTGTTACCCAGGCTGGAGTGCAGTGGCGCGATCTCGGCTCACCACAACCTCCGCCTCCTGGGTTCAGGCAATTCTCCTGCCTCAGCCTCCTGAGTAGCTGGGATTACAGGCACACGCCACCATGCCCAGCTAATTTTTTTTTTTTTTTTTTTTTTTGTATTTTTAGTAGAGACGAGGTTTCACTATGTTGACCAGGATGGTCTCGATCTCTTGACTTCGTGATCCACCCGCCTCGGCCTCCCAAAGTGCTGGATTACAGGCGTGAGCCACTGCGCCCAGCCTAAATTTTTTAAACATACATTTTTCTTTAAAAACCATGTCAAATGCTTACTTAAGTCAAAATTTGAAAAAATAATTTGAAGATTCAGTGAATTTCTTTTTTAAAATGTCTGGTTGAGAAATCTCTTCTTCAACGTGACACCAAAATCATGAACTAGACAGTTTTTCACATAATCGTGATAAATGCCACACAAAAAGTAACCCACTAGCAAACTGTGGGGCAGGGTTTGCCTCACACACTTGAAAGAGCTGGTATTCTTTTTCTCCTTTTTTCTTTCGTCTTTTTTATTTATTTATTTATTTATTTTTTTGGTAGAGACAGGATCTTGCTCTGTCACCCAGGCTAGTCTCAAACTCCTGGCCTCAAGCGATCCTCCTGCCTCAGCCTTCCAAAGCACTGGGATTACAAGTGTGAGTCACTGCAACTCGGCAGAAAAAAGTGTGCCTTTCATGGCCCTTTCTAGGTGGCTAGACACGTGTGCATGCTGGTGGTTCTGGCCCAGCCAGAGTCCCTGTGAGGATCATGCATGGCCTAAGGAAGTGAACTTCAGGGGACAGCGATGACCAGCATTTCACACTTGGACCCCTCCCCAGCTGGGTGGGTGGCTGGCAGGAAGGACTCCGGTTTTCTGTGCCTGGAGGAGCCCGGGCAAGCGAAGCCTGAAGGTATGCCCTGTCCTTTTCTTCTCTTCAGAAGGAGGATAAATTACGGGTGCTCTTTCGTCAGGAAGTCACCATCCTGGGGAAGCCTATGACCCCCACCCAGATAGGCCCAAGCCCGCTGCCTCTCATGTGGCAGCTCTACCCTAATAGACGATACCGATCCTCAGACTCCAGCTTCTGGCGCATAGTGTACCACGTCAGGGTAAGTGTGTTTCTCCCAGGGATCTATCGGGCGATCTTGGGTTTCCCCTCCTCAGTGCCTGGCCTCAGTGGTTTATCTTCCCTCCATCCCAGTGCCAAAAGCATTAAAAAATGGGGGAAATGTACAACTGTGGATTTCTAAAGGATTTTAACAGAGAGAAGATGGATCCTCTGAGGTCTCTAACAGAACCCTGCCGATACTCCCCACCAGCCCCCAGCCTGGCTGCAGGAAGCCCCCTTTGGTGGGCAGTCACAGGCTGAAGGCTACAGGGAGGAGGGCAGTCTCCAAGAGCCCCAGAAATCCTCACACTCGGGTTCCCACCTGTTATTCCCAGCTAGGGAAGGCACAGGAGTGAGGAGTGGAGGGGGAGAAGGGCTCTGCTCATCAGTGCCCTCTCTCTCTCTGCCTCTCAGATTGAAGGCCTGGAGAACCTGTTTCTCGAGCAGCTGCCAGATGACTGAGTGTGGCATGGTGAGTTCCACTGGGGCCTGACCCCTCTTAGTCCACGGTGGCTGTATCAGAAGGAAAGACCACCCCTTCTCCGCAAGGGCAGTGCTAACCCCTCCCCAACTGTTGCCTTCTGAGGGTCCCGGGATGGGAGAGGCTTCCTAGAGGCACTCATGTCTCTCCTATACCACTTTGGGACCCAGGGGCTTCACAGATGCATACGGCCCCTTTAGCACAGCTGCACGCATCTGTACAGTGCTTCACAAGTTTTGGCCAGCGCTTTCATTGTCAGTTGCTTTCTTACATCAACCGAGCCAGATATTAGATGGTGTTACTGCATTTTGAGGCAGTGGTCTTCTGACCATAAGCCCTCTGTCCTGTTCAGAATTTGCCTTGGCTCAGACAGAAAGCCTCTGGGCCATCACTGACCACCAGGCTTCCCACTCAGACTTGCTCCTGCGGCACTGCCCCTCACCCCTGCCTGGTCCTTTCCTTCAGCCTTGACTCTGTCTTCTCTTGTCCTTTCCCAGGTCTTGCAGCACCCGTCTCCTTTCACCCCAGGGCCTGCACCTGGCCAGTCCATAGTGGGGATATTCGTGTTTCTATTCACCTTCGTTTCCTATGCCGGTGTCTTCTCCTCCGCCATGCTGGGGTCTGGGAAGGAACAGACAGAGGATGAGCTCTACCCAGGGCCTGCTGGACCTGCCTGCGGCTCACCCTGCTCCCATCAGCACTACCACTCCTGCCAGGGAGGACTCCAGTTGGTAGAGCTTCCTTCAGGTGCCCAGTATACCTGTGCCTTGGCTTTTCTCAGCCGGCCGATGGCCTTTGGCCTCTGTCTGTCCCTTCTGTCCCTCACGGCACTAGTGCTTCATGTCGTACAACCACTCAGCTCCCTAACTTCTGAGAACACAGCCGATTCACCTGAGCAGGGCCTCTGAGACTCTGGGCCAGTGGTCTCACGTTGGGCTGCCCCGGCACACAAACACATCTGCAAACCGTGCCTGCCAACACGGGTTCAGGGGCAGCTCAAGGAAAGGCCTGGAAGAGCCCAGATCTGTGCTCAGGACTCAGAAGCCTTTGGATCAATGGTCCACAGCCTGGGACGCAGCATCAGGCCAGGCTGGTGAGCCCTGTGGACGAACCCCTAGAACCCTTGGCTGCCTACCTGGGAAAGGGATAGACGTTGGGTTTCCCCACTTTTATAGATGACCACACACCTGGATGTGGTATGAATACTTTTTGTAATGATTGATTGATTAAATGCAAGATGATTTCTCTAACTTTGTGCCAAATCAGCGTCTATCCTTGGCTTAGATTCTGGTGGAGAGAAGTGAGACTAGGTAGCCACCAAACAAATAAATATTCATGGATTTACTTCTTTTACTTTGGAGATAAGGAACTACAGTATTTTTTGTCCATGTAATCCAACGCTTAAAACCCCGGCATTCTTGGAGGCATACGTTGAGAACCACTGGAGTAAGCCACCTCAAAAACGTTGTCAACAATTCCTGGTATTCTAGAGCCCTTCCAATCTGCCGCCATGTGGTCCTGCCCTCCTCATCCTCCTCACTCCCATGTGCCCTCGGCCCCAGCCAGCTCTACTCCTCCTCACCCAGGCAGTCACCAGGCTCTGTCCTTGCCCGGATACTTCTATCCTTTCTGCTCTCAATCCCAGCAGGAGCCCCTCCTGCCTGAAACTGTCCCTGACCACTCAGGCCCCAGGCAGACTCCCTTCCCCATGTCCCCTGACCTGCAGTCACAGCAGAGCCAGCCCTGGGCCGTGTGCTCTTACTCCCTTCTCAAAACCCACTGCCACTCCCTAGAGGGTAGCTGGACCTCGGATATCACCGGGGGATGCCTTCCGGAGAATGGAATCCGTCCCGGGTAGAATCCTGGCCCTCCCACTTGTGTCTCTAGTCCACAGCTCTCATCACAGAGATGAACTTAGGGAGTCCTTCTGAGGATTCAGTGGGACATGTAACTCAAGTGCTTTAAGAGAATTGTGTAAGGAAAACACTGTTTCTCCCACTTTATAGTCTCTGAACCCAGATTTCTTAACCAGCACTAGACAGAGAAGCAGCACTGGCGCCCAGCGTGCTGGGGTGTGTGTCTCTTTTTGTAACCCCGTCACCCAGCACAGTGCATGGCAGCCTAGGAGTTTGGTCTTGGGAGCAATTACTGTACAGATGCCTCTCAGCAGGGCCAAAACATGGAGAGTCAGAGTAGTGGGACCATAGGAGGTCAGGCAGCCGCCTCATTTTAGGAATCGGAACATGGAGACCCAGAAAGAGGAAAGCTCGTATGCAAGATTCTTTTGTTTACCAAATATTTGACCATCACCATGAACAGCGCCAGGAGCTGGGATGCAGCAGGGACAAGGCAAAGGCCCTACTCTCCTGCAGCCTTAGTTCTGGAAAAAGATAAAACGTTGCAAAATCCCAGAAGAAAATAGAACAAAGTAACAGGGTAGGGAGTTCGAACTGCTGGTAAGGAAATTCTTGTCTGAGGAGGTGGCATTTAAGATTGAGCCTTGAGGCCAGGCACTGTGGCTCATGCCTGGCCAGCACTTTGGGAGGCCAAGGTGGGTGGATTACGAGGTCATCAGTTCAAGACCAGCCTGGTCAACATACTGAAACCCCATCTCTACTACAACCACAAAAAGTTAGCTAGGACTGGTGGTGGGCGCCTGTAATCCAGCTACTCTGGAAGCTAAGGCAAGAGAATCACTTGAACCCCTGGGAGGCAGAGGTTACAGTGATTGGAGATTGCACCACTGCACTCTAGCCTGGGCAACAGGGACAGACTCCATCTCAAAAAAAAAAATGAATGAGCCTTGAAAAAGAGGGAGCTGGCCGGGCGCGGTGGCTCAAGCCTGTAATCCCAGCACTTTGAGAGGCCGAGGCGGGTGGATCACGAGGTCAAGAGATCGAGACCATCCGGGTCAACACGGTGAAACCCCGTCTCTACTAAAAATACAAAAAATTAGCTGGGCATGGTGGCGCGTGCCTGTAATCCCAGCTACTCAGGAGGCTGAGGCAGGAGAATTGCTTGAACCCAGGAGGCGGAGGTTGCGGTGAGCCGAGATCGCGCCATTGCACTCCAGCCTGGGTAACAAGAGCGAAACTCCGTCTCAAAAAAAAAAAAAAAAGAAAAGAAAAAGAGGGAGCTAGGTTCTAAGGAAGAGGTAATGGCAAACACTGTGAAGATTCAATTTGCTGTGGAAATTACAAACATAGCAAAAGGAGTACTTCTCACTAAAAGAAATACTGTTTTGTAAGAATAAATGGCCCTAATAAATTAACTAAATGCAATGCAGAATCTCAGTTTTCCACAAGACTGACTCTAAAGTTCTGGCTGGAATGGTTAGACATCCTATTTATCAGGATGAGGGAGGCATAGGTTTGGCCAAGGCGGGGGTATCTCAGGAGTTCTGTGTTAGTGTGTTACACATGAGTTACTTAGGATACCCCAGTTGAATTGCTGATACTCTTGATTGAATATGGATCTAGAACTCAGCTCAGGTCCAGAACAATACGTTGAAGAGTCTTTAAAATGATAATTAAAGCCAGGGGCTTGACTGAGATCACTTACGGAGAGATGGTGGTCTCTTTGTTTTATTTATTTATTATTTTTTGTTTTGAGACAGGGTCTTGCCATGTTGCCCAGGCTGATCTCAGAGTCTCAAGCTCAAGTGATCCTCCTGCCTCAGCCTCCCTCCCAAGTAGCTGAGATTGCAGGTGCAAGTCACCAATGCTCCGCGATGGAGATGTCTTTGAAACCAAGAGAAGAACGTGTTTTAAGGAGGATGTGGGCAGCTGAGGAACTCACTGTTGAGAGACTGAGTAGAGAGAAGGAAGGGATGTGGCCATTGGAGTTGGTACATGGAGAGCGATGGGGACCTTGCCAGGCAGTGTCAGTGCTGTGATGGGGCAGAGCCCTGCTGGTGTGGCAGGAGAGGAGGGGTGTTGAGGAGAGCCAGCCCCGCTGTTAGCCTTGTTGTAAGGAAAATTGGAAAAGTGAGGTGCTGAGAGTGTTCCAAGTAGGAAATAATGGAGCCTGGGCATGCATGCTCCAAGAAAGGGTTTGTGGAAAGTGACCACCTGATGGGGCAGAACAGAGGGCCCAATCCTAGATGCCTGAGGAATCTAGAAGGCACAGACGCAGGTGCCAGCATCCGACAGGGCAGTGCCAGCAGCTGATCTACGTTATGCTAATCTTTTTTAAATTTTTCCCTACACAAAGTTGTTTTGCCAATGTATTTTAAATACTTCATAATTTTTCCCTTACATACTTTTTTTTTTTTTGAGACAGAGTTTTGCTCTTGTTACCCCAGACTGGAGTGCAATGGTGTGATCTCGGCTCACCGCAACCACCACCTCCTGGGTTCAGGCAATTCTCCTGCCTCAGCCTCCTGAGTAGCTGGGATTACAGGCACGTGCCACCATGCCCAGCTAATTTTTTGTATTTTTAGTAGAGACGGGGTTTCATCATGTTGACCAGGATGGTCTCGATCTCTTGACCTCGTGATCCACCCGCCTCAGCCTCCCAAAGTGCTGGGATTACAGGCTTGAGCCACCGCACCCGGCTCCCTTACATACTTTTTTTCTGAGATGGAGTTTTGTTCTTGTTGCCCAGGCTGGAGCGCAATGGCGTGATCTTGGCTCACTGCAACCTCTGCCTCCCAGGTTCAGGCGATTGTCCCACCTCAGCCTCCCAAGTAGCTGGGCCTACAGGCTTCTGCAACCACACCTGGCTAATTTTTGGATTTTTAGTAGAGACAGGGTTTCATCATGTTGATCAGGCTGGTCTTGAACTCCTGACCTCAGGTGATCTGCTTGCCTCGGCCTCCCAAAGTGCTGGGATTACAGGCATGAGCCATTGTGCCCAGCCTCCCTCTACATATTTTATTCCATATATATTTATTTATATTTTCTTTAATTTCTTTGAATAACATGTTGCAGTTTTCAGAGTATAGGTTTTACATTTCTCTTGTTAAATTGATTCCTAAGTTTAATCTTTTTTTATTATGCTAAAAAAAAAAACCATCTAATTAGCCTGGTATGGTGGTATATACCTGTAGTGCCAGCTATTTGTGGAGCTGACAGGGGAGGATTGCTTGAGCCTGGGAAGTCAAGGCTGCGAAGAGCCCTGTTTGTGCCACTGCACTCCAGCCTGGGTAACAGAGTAAGACCCTGTCTCAAACAAACAACAAAAAAAAGCAAACAAAAAAACCTAACGTGAAATCTGCCCTCATAACAGACTTTCAAGTGTGCGCTGCAGTACTGTTAATTATATGAACATTGTTGTACGGTAGATCTCTAGAACTTTTTCCTCTTGCATGAAAAAGAAAACCACTACTCTTCTCTCTGTTTCTATGAGTTTTCCAACTTTAGCTTCCTCATATTAGTAGGAATCACACAGTATCTGTCCTTCTGTGGCTGATTTCTTTCACTTACTGAGATGCCCTCAAGGCTCATCCATATGGCTGGATTTCCTTCTTTTCTAAGACTGCATAAAGTTTCATTGTATGTATACACCACGATTTCCTCATCCATCAGTGACAGGAGGTGGTTTCTACCTCTTTGCTATTACGGATGGTGCTGCAATGAATGTGGGCAGGCAATATCAATTCAAGATTCTGTTTCCTAATTCTTTTGGATGAATACCCACAGGTTGGATTGCTGAGCCATATGGTAGTTCTATTTTTAATTTTTTGAAGATCCTTCATACTGTTTTCTGTAACAGTTAAACATTTTACGTTCCTACCAACTGTGCACAAGGGTTTGCCACGTCCTTACCAGCATTTGTTGTTGTCTGGTTTTTTTGATAACGTCCATCCTCAAAAGTATGATGTGATACTTATTTTACTTACTCTGTTTCAATCTGGATGATTTTTCTTTTGTCTTCTTGCCTAATTACCCTGGCTAGAACCTCCAGAACTGTGTTGAGTAGAAATAGTGAGAGCGGGCTGGGCATGGTGGCTTACGCCTCTAATTCCAGCATTCTGGGAGGCCGAGGTAGGCAGATCACCTGAGGTCATGAGTTCAAGACCAGCCTAGCCAACATGGTGAAACTCCCATCTCTACAAAAATTAGCTGGGTGTAGTGGTGGGAGCCTGTAATCCTAGCTACTCAGGAGGCTGAGGTAGGACAATCTCTTGAACCCAGGAGGTAGAGGTTGCAGTGAGCCAAGATTGTGCCTCTGTACTCCAGCCTGGGTGACAGAGCAAGACTCCATCTCAAAAAAAGAAAGAAAGAAAGAGAGTGGACATCCTTGCCTTGGTCCTGATCTTAGGGGGAAAGCTTCATCTTTCACCCTTAAGTCTGATATTAGCTATGGCTTCTTCATAAATGTCCTTTATCATGTTGAAGAAGTTCCCTTCCATTCCCAGTTTATTGAGTGTTTTTATCACCCAGAGATGTTAAATTTTGTCAAATGCTTTTTCTGCATCTGTTGAGATGACCATCTATTGGAATGTTGGTTTTTGGCCTTTATTTTATTGATATAGTTTATTACACTTACTTTTTTTTGTATGTTGAACCACTTTGCATTTCTGAGATGAATTCTACTTGGTCTTAGTATATAATCTTTTTTATATGTTGCTGGATTTGGTTTGCTAATATTTTGTTACGGGTTTTTATATCTGTGTTCATAAGAAGTATTAGTCTGTACTTTTCTCTTGTGATGTCTTTGTCTGATATTGGTATTATATATAAGTTTTTAACACTATAAATTTTATTTTTTAACTTAAAAATATTATTAGACACAGGGTTTCACCATGTGACTGAAGCTAGTTTTGAACTCTTGGACTCAAGTGATCCTTCTGCCTCTGCCTTTCAAAGCCTAGGCAAAATGTTGAGACCTCATCTCTAAAATAAATAAATGAATAGGTGAAAAGGCTGGGTGTGGTGGCTCATACCTGTAATCTCAGCACTTTGGGAGGTCAAGGCAGGTGGATCATTTGAAGTCAGGAGTTCGAGACCAGCCTGGCCAACATGATGAAACCCCATCTCTACTTAAAATACAAAAATTAGCCAGGCATGGTGGCACACACCTCTAATCCCAGCTACTCAGGAGGCTGAAGTGGGAGAATTGCTTGAGCCTGGGAGGTGGAGGTTACAGTGAGCCAAGATCATACCACTAGCCTGGGCAAAAGAGCGAGACCCTGTCTCAATCAATCAATCAGTCAATCAGTAGTAAAACTAAATAAATAATACATAATAAAAATTAAAATTAATAAAATAATAAAAATAATAAAAATAAATATGTCGGGCCACGTAAATTATGCCTATATATCAAATGCACACGGATATGCTCAATTTTCATGATTGTTCCATGTGCATTTGAAAAGGAGGCATTTCTTTCAACTAAGTTCAGAGATGTAAATCTCTGCTTTGTTACTAATATGGCTTAGGTTTTCTGTGTTCTCAATCATTGTTTTTGTTCATTTGTTCTATCTCATCCCGAAAAAAATATACTAATGTTTCCTATTAGTATATTCTTTAATCTGGTAGTTGACGTTTCATAAAGTTGTTGCTGTGTTACTGGCCACATAAATGTTGATTGTTATATCTTGTGTAGCCTTTGGCTCAATGATCTATCCTTTCTTTCAGTGGTTTCTGGCTAGAGTTCTACCTTGACATACGTGGAGTTCATGAACTGTGTCTATCTGTTTGTATTAATTTGCATTTGTCTGGCATATCTGTGCCTAGCATCTTATTTAAATCTTCCTGAATCTCTTTGTTTTAGGCGTGTTCATTCATATGTGTGTGCATGTGTATGAAAATGTTGGATTTTGATGCATTTTTTGAATTGGTGAATGAAACTCATTTCAGTTACTGATGATATATCTGATGTCCTGGTCTTAGTATTGTTTTATGTTTGCCTTTATATACATATAAAATTTTCTCTATATGCTCCGTTTTCTACATTCTTTTTTAGCATTTCTCTTGGTGTTGCATTTTCATTTCATATCTTTTAGACTAATATCTTAGGGTAGTTTCCTCAGTGATTGTTTTCTTTCCTTTCTTTTACTTTTTTTTTTTTTTTGAGACAGGGTCTTGCTCTGTCTGTTGCCCAGGCTGGAGTGCAGTGGTGTGATCTCAGCTCACTGCAACCTCCACTTCCCAGGCTCAAGCAATCCTCCCACCTCAGCCTCCCGAGTACCTGGGACCACAGATGTTTGTCACCATGCTCAGGTAATTTTTAAATTTTTTTGTAGAGATGAGGTCTCACTATATTGTCCAGGCTGGTCTTGAACTCCTGGACTCAAGTAATCCTCTCACCTTAGCCTCCCAAAGTGCCGGAATTACAGGAATGAGCCACTGCACCTGAACAGCCTTTCCTAAAAAAATACTATTTCCTCTAGCATTGTCTAAAGAACGCTCTATAATACTGGACATGTTCTGTATCTGTGTTGCCCAGTGTGGTAGCTACTAGCTACTGTGGCTATGGAGCACTTGAAATATGGCTAGTATAATTGAGAAACTTAATTTTAAATTGTATTCAATGTTAATTGAATTTTAATAGCCACATGTGACTGGCGGTCCACCTGTTGTGTAGTGCAGGTCTTTTGGTTCCCTACTGCAAGCAAATTTGAAATGAGTAACATTTCCTTCCCCAACCCCCTCCCTCTCCAACGCATCTAAATTAACCTTTTTTTTTTTTTTTTTTTTTTTTGAGGCGTAGTTTCGCTCTTGTTACCCAGGCTGGAGTGCAATGGCGCGATCTCGGCTCACCGCAACCTCCGCCTCCTGGGTTCAGGCAATTCTCCTGCCTCAGCCTCCTGAGTAGCTCGGATTACAGGCATGCGCCACCATGCCCAGCTACTTTTTTGTATTTTTAGTAGAGACAGGGTTTCACCATGTTGACCAGGATGGTTTCGATCTCTTGACCTCGTGATCCACCTGCCTCGGCCTCCCAAAGTGCTGGGATTACAGGCTTGAGCCACCGCGCCCGGCCTAAATTAACCTTAAATGCTAAGTAATATCTCCAAGGAAGCCATCAAGCTTACTTTCTGTATACTCTCCATTTTTCCCCCATTTTCGATAACTGAAATATACCTTTATTATCAGAGAATGTAACAAACACATAGGATTTCTCATACCCCTATGCTTTATTTAGGATTAGGGTTAGGGTTAGACATTTCTCACCACTAGTCCTCATGGAAAGCTTCCTAAACACTTCTTGATTGTCTGAAGGTCACAGCTTAGTGAATTACTCAGGAAGTGCTCACAGGAACATTATTTTTGGATTCCTTCCTCTTCACTGAGGTTTGTCTGTGGCCTTTCTTCTTGAGGACATTTGACTGAATTAAAAAATCTCGAAGTGAGGAGGGTGTTATATTTCCTTTCTTGGGTATTTGCACTATGTTACTCCATTTACTTCTCCGTGGTTTTAACTTAAAAAGTATTCTGTGAAGATCTAATCCCATGTAAGTTCCTTGGTCATTTTACCTTATGCCAAAGGGATTTCTCTTCCATAATGTACAATAATTTTAAGACTGTGTCTTGGAGGTGACTGTTCTTGTCCATATGTTTCAGGCACATCATGGTCCCTTCAGATACACAGGTTCATGTCATCTTTTTTGTCTTCAGGATTTTTTTTTTTAATAGTTTCTACCCACTGCCTTGCTTTCCTCTTCGTGGGGGTTTGGGGGCGAGACTTCTATTACGGATACGTTGCATCTTCGTTGCCTATTATATCCATCACTTTCTCTTCAATTCTTTTCATATTTTTATCCTACTGATTTTTTTCCTCCTACTTTATTTGCTCAGTTTTTCTTTGATATCCTGGCTGGTCTTCTGGACTTTGTGAGAATTGGGAGATTGGAAAACAATGCCTCTGTCAGCATCTTGCCCTGAATCTTATTGTATTTTAAAGTTACTTTGTTACTGTCACTGTATTTTGCTTACAAAACAACTTTATACAAAGGGGAAATGCCTGCAGAAATAAACTAATTCTCAAAGATTCTAACCTTTTCGTATGTCAAATGAGTTAACTTGAACTAGTTCAGTGAATTTATTGCCAGTGAATCTCCTATGGCAAACAGAACTTAGAAATTTAGGTGAGAAATTTTCCAAGAAAATGCTCTCACAAATACTTTACTATAGTGATCATTTATAGTTTCGAGGTGAAAATTCTATAGCTCTAGAAACTGCTAAACACATTTTAATTATATGGGAGAGCTCTTTGTACTAGTCAATACTAAAACTTATAAATTCATTGGTGGTACCTGGTACAGTAGTGCAGGACTCACTCACACAGCAGGTTCATTGGTTAAGATGCCAATTACTCGGGCCCCTGGACTTAGAAGGCCCCAAAAGGCTGAAATCCAGGGAACATGGCCAGGGCTATTCTGACTCAGTGGTGCCTCTCCTCAGCACTGGCCTCATCAGCTCACTAAGCAAGGACCGCAAGAAGTCAGGGCCGCTTTACCATCTTATCGGCTGGGGTGTCTCATTTCTTTTTTTTTTTTTTTTTTTTTTTGAGATGGAGTTTCGCTCTTGTTACCCAGGCTGGAGTGCAATGGCGCGATCTCGGCTCACCGCAGCCTCCGCCTCCCGGGTTCAGGCAATTCTCCTGCCTCAGCCTCCTGAGTAGCTGGGATTATAGGCACGCGCCACCATGCCCAGCTACTTTTTTGTATTTTTAGTAGAGACGGGGTTTCACCATGTTGACCAGGATGGTCTCGATCTCTTGACCTCGTGATCCACCCGCCTCGGCCTCCCAAAGTGCTGGGATTACAGGCGTGAGCCACCGCGCCCGGCCTGTCTCATTTCTACTCATCCCCACAACTTGGAGGTCATGAGTAACAGAGAAGCTTCAATCTAGAAGGGACTCATACACGTTTAGCCTATTTTCTATAAATAGACTATGATCATAGGTTTTTTTTTTTCTTTGTTTTGTTTTGTTCTGAGATGGAGTCTCACTCTGTTGCCGAGGTTGCAGTGCAGTGGAGCGATCATGGCTCACTGCAACCTCCGCCTCCCGGGTTCAAGCAATTCACCTGCCTCAGCCTCCTGAGTAGCTGAGATTACAGGCCTGCACCACCGCACCAGGCTGATTTTTGTATTTTTAGTAGAGACGGGGTTTCACCATGTTGATCAAGCTGGTCTCAAACTCCTGACCTTGTGATCCACCTGCCTTGGCCTCGTAAAGTGCTGGGATTACAGGAGGGAGGGTCAAGCTAAATTAAGTCTGAAAGGGTGGAATGCCCCGCCTGACATATAGATACAGGAGGCACAGGGCATTTCACAATGAACTAGATGGGATGATTGCCCCCTGAATCTATATGTTGGACGGAGTACTCCATCCTTTTAGACTTAATTTAGCTTGACCCTCCCTCCCATGACAGCTTTCACAATCTCTCCAAGGATTTCAATAGGGTTTCACGCTTCTCCCCATCACCCCTTACTTTGAGCTCTAACATCCACCGATTTAGTGTGGGTTATGGATGATCCTATTCCTGTTCCATGCACGTCACCCTGCCCTACACTGAGCAGTACCCTGATTCTTTCCCTACAGGGCTGCGGGTGACAGCCTTTGGGGATACGCTGGGGGTTAAGTTTGAGGATTTAGGGAGGGGAAGGGGTTAACGTTCAGACTAGAGCTGGAAGTGGGCTATCAGTAAGTCTTGTTTTGAATAAGTCCCTGAGGGGTTGTTACAGTATTACCACCGCCGCAGTGAAGCTCTACCACGCACATCTTTCTGGGGTCCTTTCTGCCTCACAGAACGCACCCTCCTCCTCCCTTCACATAGGTAATCCTTGAAACACCAATATTCTTACTGTATTATGCGGAGCAACTCGATTGTCTACCTTGGGGCTATCTTCTCTGGATTTAGCACCATGTCAGTGTTGTTCCTGGAACCAAGCCACGTCAGCTCAAGAAGCAGATCATCTAGGAGAGAAGGAAATTTATTGCTGTAACTGGATACAGGAAGAAGGCTGGAGATAATTCCACCAGACCAATGCAGAGTGTTACAATTTTCTTTGTGCTTATATAGGTTGGGGTTACGTGCCTATGTGCAGTATAGCATTCACCTAAGTCTACAGGTAACTAATTTTGTTTCAACTAGAAGTTCAGAGCCCCCCTCCCAAAAAAAATGCTTGCTAAGTCTGATTAAGCCGTGTGGGCCCCAGTATCTTCAAGGTCTGTCTACTGTGATACCGGAGTGATTATTTCTCTCTTACCTCTTTTACAGCTTGGTCCAGAGAGCTGCCTTAGACTCTCCAATGGATCTATTCAAACGGCTGCCTCTGTTACCTTGACTCGTCTCTGATTTTGTCCATCTCAGGCGGGCCCTGGCACTAGGAAGGTAAGGCTGGCTCCATTATTTTGGTTTGCTCCAGCAAGGAAGATGCCCATGCAAGGCTCCTGCTGACCATGTTTCATTTCTAGCTTGATGTCTGGGCACCGAGTTCCCCAGGTTTCACTATGTGCTCAGTGTTAAGGCAGCTCTGTGGAAGTGGCTCTGTGTAACTGGGGTACTATCCTGGCCTGCCTGTTGACTGTCATGCAGGCCTGTCTGTGTGACCATCGGGGAGAACTGGCCTGCCACAATGTGACTTGCTAAATAAAAGACTATTCCGAAAAGAAATTATGTCTCTCCTAGGAGGCAAAGCTGCTATCATCAATTATGAATTTTCAATTTTCTTTCTTTCTTGTATACTGTTCAGGAAATGTTTTTGAGTTGAGAAAGGAGGAAGACTGGGGAAAAAGTTTCCATGAACAGGACCTGTTAAGGAATACTCTCTGGAAAGTGGGTGGGATTTAGGCCTGTGGAGGAAAGTTCTTGAGTGCTCCAGGAGTGTGCAAAGGCCAGGAGACTAGACTGAGACTGGTCCAGGACTAAGAGCAAGCCTGCTTGGCTAAGAAAGAGGTATTCTAAGAACCTACCTATAGGAGGTATTATTATAATGATGCCTTTTTTTACAGGAGAGAATATAGGCTTAGAGAGATTATACACAAGCTCTAAGTTACATCTCTAGTAAGCAGAAGCCCTGGGTTCAAACACAGCCACGCCTGAGTCTATACTCTTAGTCACCATGCTATACTGTACAGACTAAATGAGGAAAACATGCTTGGATGGAATCCCAGCTCAGTTACTTACTTTCTCAGACTCACAGGTGAAGTGTTTCACTTCTCAGAGCCTCAGTTCCTCACCTGCGCTCAGAGAGGTGCATTAAAACCTATCTTATGATGAAACTGCCTTTTCAGAATTATGGGTAATGAGCGAACTCTAACAAGACTGACTCCATCTTGCTTCTAAACTCATAGGCTCAACTGGTTTTGTTGCTGCTTCTAGTGAGAAGGCCAAGACAACTGTGATAGTAATTCAGTTTATAGCTAAACTTTCAGGCCAGAAAAACTGACTCCCCTCCAATTTAGATACTGAAGTCGTATTCCTAAGTCAAGCTTAGAATCATGGTAGGAGCTTGAACTTTGCTAAAGAATGGCAAAGTAGACCAAGAGATGCCACCTAGTCCTAAAATCATTGCCTGCCCTCCTCGGAACACAGGTGCAAGAAAACAGTTTTAGATGCCCTATGATGATGTCATCCCCAGTGGCTTGTTTCAGTTCCCTACACCTATGCCTCCTAATTCTAAGGGAGATAGGTTTGAGAAATTTCTCCCTCTTCTCACTCCACTGCCCTGCAACACCCACTGTAGTTGTATTTTTTCAGGGCAGCAGGCAAAATAAACCCATTGGGCTGTGATGAGAAGGTTGCTTTTAGTTTTAAAGCAGGTAACAGAGGAAAAGTACCTGGCATAGAGTGGATTCCAGAAATTTCAATATTCGTCCCTTCTGATATTGTTCATATTCAGTGAAAAGTGTCATGAATAGTGTTCTAAAGAGAAAAAAATTAAAACCTTTCCTAAGATTATTTTACTTTGAGAAAGATCATAAAAAGCACTGAAGGACAAACCAAATGTCGATGTCTTGTCCTTTCAGTTTTGTTCATATGATTTAAGCAGGAGGGAAAGAATTACTACTGGTCTGCAACTAAAGAGATCAAGAATGTTGCAAGAATAACACAATTTGCTCTATTTTTTAAAAAAATCAAACAATTGGCTTGAGAGGCTCACCTTAAAAAACAAGACATATAGTCACAAATAATTATGTTGATTTTTGCTCCAAGTTACAACTGCCTTTTTTCAACATCTCAACTTTCTTTGGCAACCGTTCAACAGGGTGACAAGCACCCCCCACCTACATCTGCTTCCGGCTAAGAATGAATGCATCCAGGTGCTAATGCCACAGTAAGAAAAACTAAACTTGAAATAAAACTGTATCGTTAGCTTTGTAATTACTTGTAACAAAAGTCTTTGAATATATAAAGAAAAGAATAAGATGTGGGTATTGTGCATTTTTCTCCTCAAATTGCTAATCCTTTTGTAAAGATAGATTTGTAAATATTATATTCTAAATTTTATTAATCTGTTTCTTGATATTTTAAAAATGAACATCACCACCTTTGTTACAAGAAGCTCGGGGTAATGTGCCCAGCAATTGGCAATGTGGGGCTGAAGGTGTGTGATGTCATGTAGAGTCACGAAGCTGGGGTTTCATTGACTCCTAACCACCTGCAATCTTGTCCCAGGACAGAGTCTTGCCAGCCCCACTTGGCACCTAAGGTCAAGATAATAAATTCTGGATATTTTTTTAGGAGACTGGGGTGACAGGCACATACTTGTCACCCCTGGCTTCCTAAAAAATGTGTAATGTAATGGTTACACTAAGCAAAAACACCAGCGCCTCAGAGTCATTTACTGGGAAGTACAGGTAACAGTGTGTGGTATGCCTTGATTGAGGAATGAAAGATGCTGAGGAAACTTGGTTCTGGTTTTAGTACACCAGAATTACTTTTCAATTTTAGAAAACCAAGGAGGTTAGAGAAAGCAGAGAGGAATTAGGGGTTGCTTTTTTATGGGTTCATTTATACGAAGAAGAGAACTAGCCATAAATATTTGGTAAGATACATCCTGTCTTTTTTTTTTTTTTTTTTTTTTTTGAGACGGAGTTTCGCTCTTGTCACCCAGGCTGGAGTGCAATGGCGCGATCTCGGCTCACCGCAACCTCCGCCTCCTGGGCTCAGGCAATTCTCCTGCCTCAGCCTCCTGAGTAGCTGGGATTACAGGCACGCGCCACCACGCCCAGCTAGTTTTTTGTATTTTTAGTAGAGACGGGGTTTCACCATGTTGACCAGGATGGTCTCGATCTCTCGACCTCGTGATCCACCCGCCTTGGCCTCCCAAAGTGCTGGGATTACAGGCTTGAGCCACCGTGCCTGGCGATACATCCTGTCTTAAACTTGAATTATAATATGAGGGAATTTAATAAAGAAGGAAAGCTAAAAAAAAAAAAAAAAAAAGAAAGGTAGTTGGTCCAAAAAGTGATCCCAGTGGACTAGCTAGTATAATGTGTGATTAACACACATTATCTCCTTTAGGCCTTGCGAAGAAGTAAGTACTCTCGTTATCCCTAAGTTCCTGGTGAAGAAACAGTCTCTGAGACTAGAAGTTACTTGCCCCAAGTTAGTAAGCAGTGTGGTCCGGAGGTTGCCAGAATCTGCCCTGTTTCTGCCTTCTGGTGTTCGTTTATTCTATTCAATCTTTGGGCCTGGGCTGGGTGCAAGGGGTACACATTCTAGCACAGAAGGAACTCCTGCGATGGAAAGAAACCCAGCGCAGTGATCAGGAACACTGATCCTGTTTGAGGTCTCTTTTTCAGCCAAGCATAAGGCAATGACATCGTACGTCTGATGGACTGAAACAGCCCCCTTGGATCCAGGGGAAACCACCTTACTAGAGAAACTTGAGAGAATTGTTGAGCATATCTGGCTTTTTGAGGTTTACAGGCAGGAATTCAAAGTGGAAATTGTGAGCCTGTTTTTACTATTATTTTGTCTATCGATATTTTTCTCTCAGGTTTAGAAAATAAGAAAGCAAAGTACGTTCCACCAAATGTAGCATTTCACCTGGCAAATGATACAGAAGAGAGGGGCAGACAGTCTCTCGTGTGTATGGAGTTTTTGGAACATAGAATCTAAGCTGGTGAAAGATGAATGTTTAGATATTCAGGAAAGAAGTCCTTTGTCAGTGTTTCTCCACATACTTACCTGTGTTTTTGCCATATTGTTTTGTACTTTATTTTGTTGTTGTAGGAAATAAGAATAAATAAAAGGTTCCTCTTCAAAATTTTCTTCTTAGTTCATTACCAATAGTTTCTTCCAAGGTTAATTTACTTTAAAGCTTTTGCTAATAATCCTAAAGTAGCTGTTAGTCATAATAAAGATGTAAGTGCATCCTGTGTTCTTAGTTCTTCCACTTTAACCTAGATATTTGCCCTGACAGGCCTGAACAAGCCCAGGCAAGCCTTAGGTCATAGCTTATGCTCCTTCCTTATTTGGAAATGTTATCGCTTCTCTAAGCATTCATCAAATGACTTCTCCTTTTCCTTTGTTCTCCTCTGCCTTTACCTCTTTAGAAAGTTCCCAAGTTTTTAGCCAATCGGGTCACACATACAACGTGAGGTCCCGTTCTGGCCAGTGGAAACCGGACACAGCAGCAGGGCGAGTGCGTCAGGTTACGGAAGTTATAAATGTCCCCGTCTCCTTGTTCAGGTGTGCGCTGGTGGCAAGACTGCTAGTGAGTTGCATCCTCCCTGCAGGAAGTAAACTAGCCTTGCTGAGTGATCCCTTGTCTCCGTATGGGTATTTCCCGACGTTATAAACCCGTTTCCAACATCGTTGTTCCTGCTAAGCAGAAGTTTTTTTATCATTGTCACATGTATTGCCTTTTTTTTTTTTTTTCTGAGACTGAGTCTCGCTCTGTTGCCCAGGCTGGAGTGCGGTGGTGCGATCTCAGCTCACTGCAACCTCTGCCTCCCAGGTTCAAGAAATTTTCCTGCCTCAGCCTCCCGAGTAGCTGGAACTACAGGTGCGTACCACCACACCCGGCTAATTTTTACATTTTTAGTAGAGACAGGGTTTCTCCAAGTTAGTCAGAATGGTCTCGATCTGCTGGCCTCATGATCTGCCCGCCTCAGCCTCCCAAAGTGCTGGGATTACAGGCGTGATACATGTATTTCTTTTCTTTGGTATATTCTGGGTTTATGTTTTTCTTAATAATGACTTCTCTGCTCTACAATAACAAATTTTCTTCATGTTTTTGTCTATCCATTAATCTATCTGGAATTTACTCTCATATGAGAAATGAAGTAGTGATCCAACTTTGTTATGCAAATGGCTAGCCAGTTGTCACCATACTACAATGTTTAGTGACTAACGTATCCTTTGGCAGTGCTTTCAAATGCCACCTTGATTGTGTAAGGAATGCAAAATTTGACTTCTTACCCTCTTAGCATGTTCGGCTGGGCTAGAGAATTGACATAACACAGATTAATAAGAGAAAAGCATGTTGATTTAATGTAACTTTTATGTGACACAGGAGCCCTCATAAGGAAATGAAGACCCAAAGAAACAGTTAAACACTATTATTTGGACAAAGAATAGTACATCGTGAAAATG
Source organism: Saimiri boliviensis (assembly GCF_048565385.1). Classification (NCBI taxonomy): domain Eukaryota; kingdom Metazoa; phylum Chordata; class Mammalia; order Primates; family Cebidae; genus Saimiri; species Saimiri boliviensis. The sequence goes on along the minus strand of NC_133450.1, from coordinate 70,440,916 downwards.
TGATAAGGCAAGGGGCCTTAGGCTAGGGGAGTTCCTTGTGGCTAAAGGAGAAAGGTTCATTTACGAGGTTAGTGTGTACAGAATTCTCTCGGCCGCAACTGCCAGCCCTGGCGATGAGTGTTACTTTCAGCAGAGGGAGGACAGGGTTTCTCTCACTTTCAGGAAGAAAAAAGAGAAGTCAGAGTACCCTTGGTGCATCTGTTGTTTATCAAGGGCCATTAGCACAACATAATCATTATGCCAAAGTGCCATGTCCTGCCAGCCTTCACGCATGTACTAAATCCCCACTTGCGTTTTCAGCTGTCCCCTCACCCCCATTCCGTTCCATTGCTCTGATGCCTGCATCTGCCTGACCACTGCCAGAATTAGTTCCTGCAGCTCTTCATTGCCCGCTGATCTCTGCTAACCCTACTCCAAGGGTAGTGGTGTGATCTCGGCTCACTGCAATTTCCACCTCCCAGGCTCAAGTGATTCTCCTGTCTCAGCCTCCTGAGTAGCTAGATTAAAGCTACTACCTCTTGGCTAATTTTTGTATTTTTAGTAAAGACAGGGCTTCACCATGTGGGCCAGGCTGGTCTCAAACTCCTGACCTCCAGTGATCCATCCACCTTGGCCTTCCAAAGTGCTGGGATTACAGGCGTGAGCCACCACGCCAGGCCCTTCAGAATTTTATATGGGTGTTCTATGATCTCTCCCAACTGTCCTGCTAAGGGTGAGGAAACCGCACCCTTGTGCTTCCTCTCGCCTCCTTTCCGTCTTTGGTTGGCTTTCTTATGAGTCTTATTTCTTCTAGCTTTTCCTTTTAAATACGTTCCTAGCTCTGTTACTTGATCTTTCAACTGTGTTTTCTGAATTTCCTTCCATGGGAAAACGTATGTAATTTACTTCCACCTTCTCTCTCCTCTCCTTCCCAATGTTTGGAAACACTGTTGTTGTTTGTCTATTTCCTGGAGGTCAGGAGGGTGGGACTAAAAGTTCCAACCCTGTAATCACATGGTAGGTTGAAAGGGGTTCATTATGGGTAACAAAAGATGCTTCTCACTCCTATCACTTGGAAAGGTTTCAGGAGCTCCAGGTCAGGAGCTGGGGATGGAAACCAAATCTTATTGTGTCACAATGTTACAGAAACTTCAGCAAAAGCAGCCTGGACCAGAGCAGCTCTCTGGGGCCCAGGCAATTCGAAAGAGCCCATTATTGAAGCGGCTACTTTGTCCCTGGTATATACCCTGGGGCTCATTGTCTTTGGGGGAAAACAGGACAGGATGCACATGAGTAGTTTAAGAGCAGAGGTTTAATAGGTAGACGAGAAAGAGAAACATCTTCTATGCAGGAAGGGGTCTCCAAGTAGAAAGGACAGTTGGTGGAGAATGCATGAGTTTCAAGGTACAGTTTGAGGAGGCGGTGTCTGATTGACAGGGCTCACAGACTGGTTCTATCAGAGGTTTCAGGCCCGTGCTGGGGGTCCCAGGACATGTCCTCTGCAGACGAGGGGGCACTGCTGCAGTCCTAACATTTTGTCATACAGAAATCTTCACTGCAAAAAGTCTGTCTTACACTGTCTTTTGCTTACCCCTGTGTCTTAATTTGCTTTTTTGTGTCCCACGTTCACGAACACATTTCCCCTAACTTTCTGTGAACGCTTTCAGATTCATTTTGGTAAGGTGGGGGATTTCAGCCCATGGGTGATTTCTTCTTGTAAATGAATTGAGGGGGAAAATCCCCTCTCCTTGCCACCACTGCACGGCCACCCTGACCTGCACTGTGTCGTTCTCTTCTTCTTGGTCACAGTGGCGGCACTGCTCAGTGCCCTGGCCCCTGCCCCATCCCTCCCTGCTCAAGGACTCTGCTCCTCTTGTCACGTCTTCCCTCCCGCACATGGACCCTTCTCCCCTGCGCCTGCATCACTGCATCTCCCGCGCCGACATGCTGTTCACCATCTCACTTTGGAAGCTCTCCCTTGCTCCCAGTTCTCCCATGACTACCACGGGCTTTCCTGCCCTTTTACATCAAGGCTTCGCCCAGAGCCTGCACGAGCCTCCTCCCCTTCCTTACCTTCCACCAGCGTCCTGCTGCGGAATGGACCAATCACAGTTTCCTTACCGGTGTGGAAAAACATGAAATGGATCATTAAAATGTTACCTTAACATTTCAGTGCCAGCAGCTGCATTTTTATGCTAGAAAGAGGTCAAAGAGAGGCTCCAATTCAGCACAAAAGTGGACAGTGAGTGATAAAGTTTAATTAACCCGTTCTGGGAGATCACCTTCATGGACTAGCATCCCTTCTGCGAACTGAAGGACTGAACAAGCAGAAGTAAAGGCCAAACCCATCTCTCCATGCTCCCCACTGTGCAGACGGACTCACTGAGGCTCCGGCGTACATTGCTTGCTCAGCACTGGATCTATTTCGGGCCAAAGTGTCAGCAGGACTGATACCCACAGGGCATCCGAGTCCACATCAAAACCAGGCTTCCTCCATGGCATCTCTTAAACCAAGTCCCTGCCTGCTGACAGTGAGTTTCCAATCGTGGGCTGCCATGGCGGTGCCGGAGGCCTGGCTGGGCACACATCCGGTGGGTGTGGAGTGGAGGGGATTGGGGAGTGGCTTCTAGATCAGCATGAGGGGCGCAGAGGGGAAAGAGAACCCACGGCTTTCAGCCAGCAAGGGAAACGGGCTCAGCACACAGACGGGGCCCCTAGTAAAGCCCACGCAGGCCGGCTGCCCCAAGTGCAGACTGGAGTGGGACAGAGTGGGGCTGACAACTGAGGAAAATTAGGGATGCTGAGTGTGCAGGACCCCGCTGCCTCCTGCCTGCAAAGAGGCCATGCTGGGTGTGCAAATGGTGAGCAGGTACATGGAGATCCTCACTGAGGGCCCAGGGAGATCAGGCCAGAGGAGGCAGGGCCAGCAGGGCCTGGGAGAAGACCAAAGGAGACAGTCAGTGAACTACAGTAGAGCCTGGCACCCCAAGCTGCTGGGGTCAAAGGCAAGGCCACTGCCAGCCCCTCCAATGAACCAGGCCCTGCCTGGCTTGCTCCAGCTGCTGCCCATCTAAGAGGAGCTCTCTGTGGGTCAGTGCTGGGTCCTCCGATGCCACCATCACATGGCACCTCAGTGCCATGCTTAAATCTAGGGATCTGAGATCACTAGATGTGAGCCGGAACACTGCTATTTCCTGGCTCTACAGTCTTGAGGAAATCATTCTCAACCCCAGAGTCTCGGCTTTCTCATCTGTGAAATGGGACATTGACATGTACACCTCACAGAATTCTCACAAGGATTAAATGATGAGTCGTATTCGATGAGATCCCATGCTTTAGGAACTTATGATGGGGGTCCACCCATGGTGGCCAATCACATCCAAGGGGCTAGGGGAGCAGAGGTGACAGGTGGCTATGTAAGAAAAACTCAGGAAACAGCAGGGAGGAGGAGACCACGCCATCTTTCGAAAGAGGAGAGGTCTCGCTTTTGTCTGATCCCTGCACCGAGAGGCACGGGGCCCCAACATACCAGCCGCTCCTAAGGTCAGTGATTCCTCTCCGGCTCATATGTTAGGACCAGCTGCTCGAAGGAGTCGATCTGCAGGAAAGGAGCAGCCATCAGAACCGCTGGGAGATGCTGCTCCACCTGGCCTTAATGGCCACCCATGCAGGCTGGCAGTGGTGAGAGGCAGGTGGGAACTCCGGCTTATGGATGTCTCTAGCCCAGGGAAGGCAACCCTCCCTCTCTCACCCACCCTACCCTCGTCCCACATGGGAACTCGTGCACCGACGCACCTTCACACACTCAGCCCTGCTGGAAGAAAGATGAACAATAGGAAGAGGAGAGACAAGAACCCTGAAGGGGCTGGGGTGCAGAAGAGGGAGGGCCACGGCAGTCACGAGGACGCCACCTGTCGCTCTCTCCTGGAACCACCACACACTTGCCTGGCCATGGTTCACTATTTCCCAGAAACTGGAATCTGGTGCTCGGTACTTGTTCCCGGGGTAGAGCTGCCACACGGCGGGCAGCCGGGAGAAGGGCATCTGGCTGGGGGACAGCGGATCCTGGCGGTGCACTGCCATCTGCCACAAGTGCACTGTGATGCTGGGCTCATACTGAAGGGACCAGAGAAGAGGCAGCAGATTAGGGATAGGGTTCCCTGCACACAAACATGGCAGGCGTAGATGCCCCAGCCCGGCCAGGGGGCTGCCGGGGTCAGAGGTCAATGTTTTCAGAATTCCAGACCCAGAGCCTTGGCACTGGTGCCTGTGGCTTCATCTAGGATGACTGGGGCTTTTCTGGCCCCCTCTGACCTGCACCCCGCCTCAGCCCACTCCAACCCCCAAATTTAGCCACTGTTGCCAACCTGTCAACAACCTTAGGTTAAAGCTGAGTATTCTGGGGCTCCGTCTCTGCCACTGTATAATTTTTTAAATCTCCTTTTTAAAAACAAGATATCCATGGACTCCTGAATCTGAGGGTGATAGATTCCCCCCCAAAATATACTGTAATTCTGATTATGACCTTCACATACTTACAGTAAATATACAAAATAAGGCCGGGTGCAGTGGCTTCTTATGCCTGCAATCCCAACACTTTGGGAGACCGAGGCAGGATGACTGCTTGAAGCCAGGAGTTCAAGACCAGCCTCAGCAAAATAATGAGACTGTCTCTACAAAAAATAAAAAATTAGCTGAGCATGGTGACATGTGCCTATAGTCCCAGCTTCTCGGGAAGCTAAGGTGGGATGATCTCTTGAACCTGGGAGGTAGAGGCTGTTGTGAGCTATAAGCACGACACTGCACTTCAGCCTGGGAGACAGAGCAAGACCTTGTCTCAAAATAAATTAATAATAGGCCAGGTGCAATGGCTCATGTCTGGAATCCCAGTACTTTGGGAGGCCAAGGCAGGAGGATTGCAAGGACAAGAGATTGAGACCATCCTGGCCAACATGGTAAAACCCCATCTCTAGTAAAAATACAAAAATTAGCTGGGTGTGGTGGTGCACGCCTATAGTCCCAGCTACTTGGGAGGCTGAGGCAGGAGAATCGCTTGAACCCAGGAGGCAGAGGTTGCAGTAAGGGAAGATCGCACCACTGCACTCCAGCCTGGGTGACAGGGACTCCATCTAAAAAAACAGATAATGAAAATAACAAAATTAGGCCAACACTGGAAGTTAGAAACATGAAAAGGAAAACTAAAGCTTCCTATGTTACACAACAAAATGGAAAGTCTTTTACACAATTTTCTAAGTATTTGTCTTCTGTGAAAAAACATCTTTTTGAATTAAGAATATTAGCGCTTTATCAATCAGACGTGAATAACTTTTCTCAGTTTGTGCCCTTTTTTATAGGCTGCTTTTGTAAAGAAAAATACTTTAAATTATACGGCAAAATTTCTCCTTCTCTTTGGATTCTGACTTTAGATCAGAGATCAGAAAACTAAGTCTAGCTTGCCATCTGCTTTTGCAAATAAACCTTTATTGTGGATATACTAAGGCTCCTTCCCTCAGCCCTTTACTCAGCCTTTAGCTGCTTCTGCACTGCAATAGCAGAGCTGAGTAGTTACAAGAGGATAGCCCTCAAAGTGGAAAGTGTGACCGTCAGATCCTTCACAGAAAAAGTTGGCTGATCTTTGCATTAGATACGCCCAGGAAGCATAATTTTCCACCCTGAGATGTTGATCTACTGTTAAAAAAGAGGGGAAAAAAAATACTACGTAGCTCCCTTAATCCCACCCGTGGCTAAGTTATTTGAAGAATCCATTCTATTTCCATTGAATCTTTTTTTTTTTTTTCTTGAGGCAGAGTCTCGCCCTGTTGCCCAGGCTGGAGTGCAGTGGCACGATGGCGGCTCACTGCAACCTCTGCCTCCCAGGCCCTCAGCCTCCTGAATAACTGGGATTACAGGTGTGCACCACCATGCCCAGCTAACTTTTGTATTTTTTAAGTACAGACAGGATTTCACCATGTTGGTCAGGCTGATCTTGAATCCCTAACCTCATAATCTGCCTGCCTCAGCCTCCCAAAGTGCTGGGATTACAGGCATGAGCCACCGAACTCGGTTGAATCATTGAAAAAAAAAAAAAAAAATCTTAAGAGTACAGTTCAGATGGCCGGGCACGGTGGCTCAAGCCTGTAATCCCAGCACTTTGGGAGGCCGAGGCGGGTGGATCATGAGGTCAAGAGATCGAGACTATCCCGGTCAACATGGTGAAACCCCGTCTCTACTAAAAATACTAAAAATTAGCTGGGCATGGTGGCGCGTGCCTGTAATCCCAGCTACTCAGGAGGCTGAGGCAGGAGAATTGCTTGAACCCAGGAGGCGGAGGTTGCGGTGAGCCGAGATCGCGCCATTGCAGTCCAGCCTGGGTAACAAGAGCGAAACTCCGTCTCAAAAAAAAAAAAAAAAAAAAAAAAAAAGTACAGTTCAGTGGCAGTAAGCGCATTCACATGTGCAAGCATCAGCACTATCCAACTCCAGAACTTTTTATCCTCCCAAACTGAGACTCCCTACCTGTCATTAACATTAACCCCTCCATCCCCCACTCCCTCCAGTCCCTGGCAGCCACCATTCTACTTTATCTATGAATTAGAACACTCTGAGTACTTCATACAAGAGAATCTGTCCTGTGACTGGCACGTTTCATTTAGTATAATGTCTCCACGTTCCATCCATGTGTCGGACTTTCCTTTTTAAGTATGAATACTTGATGGTTTGTGTTTTGTTTACCCATTCATCTATCAATGGACACTTGGCTGCCTCTACCTTGTGGCTAGCATGAATGTTACGGCTGTGAACATGGGTTTATGAATACATGTTTAAGGTCCCGCTTCAAATTCTTTTGGGTATATGCCCAGAAGTGGCATTGCTGGATTGTGCAATAATTCTCTTCATTTTTTTAGGCAGCCTCATGCTGACTTCCATCGTGGCTGTACCATTTTACATTTCGCTCCATTACCTCTTTTTCAGGCTTTTTAAAAACTTAAAATATTTGCTCCAGAATTTTTGCATCCTTTATTTAGTGTAGGTACAGAAAAGCCTTTCCATGTTCTCTAACGACATTTTTTCAAACAACCTATTTGAAGATTTCTTAGGAAATGTGTTATATTGTTTCGAATGTCTGAACTGGCTGGGTGCCGTGGCTCACTCCTGTAATCCCAGCACTTTGGGAGCCTGAGGCGGGCAGATCACTTAAGGTCAGGAATTCGAAATCAGCCTGGCCAACATGATTAATCCTTATTTCTACTAAAAACAAAAAAAATTAGCTGAGTGTGGTGGTGCACACCTGTAATCCCAGCTACCCAGGAGGCTGAGGGATGAGAATTTGCTTGAGCCTGGGAGGTGGAGGTTGCAGTGAGCAGAGACCACACCACTGCACTTTAGCCAGGGCAACAGAGCAAGACTTCATCTCAAAAAAAACAAACAAATCAACAACAACAACAAAGGCAGTGAATTGTTTATGATGACCTAAATGTTATTTTAAATATCCGGATAAGCTTTTCCCATAGTACACTAAGGCACAATCAGCTCTCCATTTCCGTGAACACTGCACCCATGAATCCAGCCAACTTCAGATTAAAAATACTTTCGGGGAGAAAAGAAATTCTACCAACTTCAAGAGGCAGAACTTGAAGTGACGTGTAGGCATTTCATTAGGTGTTATTAGTAATCTAATTTGAAATATAGGAGAGAATGTGCTGAGGTTACAGGTAATTACTACCCGAGCCATTTTCTATCAGGGACTTGAGCATCCACAGATGGTCCTGGAATCAATCTCCCTCACACACCGGAGACTCTGCTGTATTTAGTTTATCCCCCAAAGACCAGCTGTGATCTAAAAACCCTCATCTTCAGCTGTTTCCTGAGTCATTTTCATTATTACCTGGGGAGCTTTTTTTAAAGTAAAGAATCCAGGACTTCACCCGAGTCTCCCGAATTAATTTCCAGAGGGGATTCCAGGATCTGTTCTCCATCAAATGCTTCCCCAGGCCATGAGCCATGTCTGTCACTGGCTTGCCACAGACATACTCTCATTTTGCAGATTAGGAATCTGAAATCAATGTCGCATTCATCCTACTGGCCCACGGGCTGCCTCCAATTTGCAATGCTTTTGCATATACTACCCCTGCCTCCTTTCCGGACCTGGAGAACTCCTACTCATCCCACAAAGCCTAGCTCAAGAGCTGCCCCATTTGTGAACCTTCGCAGCATGCACTAGGAATGGCACTAAGTTCTGAGCTACCTTAGCCTCAGCTTCATGCCGCAGAACCACATTATTTCACCTGGATAAGCTTGTGCCTGTGGTCCCTTTATTGAGGGGGGAGGCGGGTTCCTGGGGCCAGGACTGGGTATGGACATTGCTGTGCTCCTAGACCTGCATAGAAGTGAGTTTTCCAGCGCGGGTGAGAATGGCCCTCTCTGATCCCTGCACGAGCAGGGTAGGGTTAGTGCGCAGCCCTCCCACAGCCTCCCCTCAGGCCCAGGACTCACTGTGCTGCTCTGGGAGGCGCTGCCCTGGGAGCTTGAGAGCCTGGCCCATTCTCTTTGCGATGGACTGAACCGCACTACTACGGTCACCCAGTTCCTCCCCGACTCGTCCTCGTAGATGCCAGGCCTTTGGATCCACAGACGGGCGGGGGGCGCCCTTGGATGCAGAGAAGCTTGGGAGGCCATGGCAAGCCCACACCCGGGGCTGGCCTCCAGGCGCACATGTGAACCTTTTCCAGGTGCGCAACCTCCTTAAGTGGAGAAGCTCCGGCGTGGGTGGGGCCGGCAGTGGGGGCAGGATCAGTACGGGGAGGAGAGGAGAGGAGGGAGGAGGAAGGAGGGAGGAGGAGGAGGAAGAGGAGGAGGGGAGGGAGGAGGGAGGAGGGAGGAGAGGGGAGCAGGGGGAAAACAAGCAACCCGCAGCAGGGGCTAGGCAGGGGCAAGGCCAAAGACCTGGGTCTCCTGGAGGGGCAGGGGCTGGACTGTGAGCTGCTGGGGGCAAAATGGTGGCTCGCAGGGATAGCGCTGCCCAGCCTTCACCCCAGGCTTCTGTAAGGAATTTGTCTTCTAAAATCAATTCCACCTCCTTTCCACTGGTCCCAGTTCCTGGGCGGCCTCATCTCTGAGCACCCCTGCCCAATTTTCTAGCAGGTGATTCCCCTCCTTTGCTCCTGGCAATCCCCCTGCCAACCACTCTGCCCCAGATCCTGAGCTGGCATGCACGACCCTGGTCTCTCCCACCCCTGTGGCCATTCCTTTAACAAGACTCTGTGTCAGGGACTCAGGGACTCTTCTTTGAGCTAAAGCTCAGAGGTTGGGGGAAGGGGGGCGCTGTAAACTCCGTGGACTCTTTCCCCTGGAGATACCTGGTGAAGGCACATCCTGCACAAATCAAGCTCCTTCTCCTTAGAAAATAAGCCAGTGCATTATCAGCATCTGAGATCAGGATCAGATAAGGCCCACGAAAACAAGGCCATAGGAGGGCACGTGGCCACCTGGCCAGCCCATCCTCGGCCATGGGGCCCAGAGTGCTCACTTGGCCTGGTCATCTTATTGGTTCCACTTTGTCAAGAGGCCACAGAAGCTCAAGAACATAGCAAGAAGCAGGTCCCTTCTATAAGCACCCTGGGCTGCTTCTAAATGCACCATGAATAGGAGCCTTTTCCTTTTGAAAACCACAAACATGATTCTTGCAGTTCAAGTAAAATTAGTGTTGAGATGATGCCATTCCCCTGGGGAGATGTGAAAATGATCTCTGGGCAGTCCTGATCCAGTGTAAGTGGCAGGTAGGATAACCACTTTTGAAGAACTCACTGGGCAGCTTCTGCGGAGGTCTGAGCCTTGTTTTCATAACAATTCCACCTCCTTCTCCAGTGCTTTCCAAGGAACCAGCACTTGGGGTGGGAATGCAGTGGGCCCAGAAGACAAGGGACATCACATTCTCATATAATGTGATCCATACATGGAATCACATATGTGTGTCACCTTTGCCATAGTCTGTTGGTGAGAGGAAGGTCCTACCCTTACTCAAGGTTATGAATACCAGGAGGCAGGGATCATGGAGAACCCCGGTCTCCTGGGCCCCTGGAAGCCTGTTTGCTGTAAGTACTGACCCTATGGGACCCCTCTGAGGATCAGATGAGGCTGTGAGTAAAGTGTTAAAGCCTGACACATAGCGAATACTTGAAATACGCTGGTCAATAGTCTTGTTCTCAGACTTGTTCCCTCTCCCAAGCAGACTCCATCAGTCCTACCCTGGCAACCACAATGCAACTACTGTTTCTCTCACTTCCTATTGCAAATATATACATATTGGTATTCTCAGCCTCGCTCCCCAATGGGCATAGGTGTGGCTATCAGGAGGCTGGTGGTAAAGGTTGCTTAATATGTGGGGAGCCCCTATGCCATGTCAGGCATTTTTCATAGAGTATCTCATTGACATCTCCCACCAACTCCATAAACTGTCACCCCCGTTTCATAGATGAAATATCAGAGGCTTGAGTGGCTTAGTAACCTGAACGAAGTGGGTGGCAGAGGGATACGGACCCCGCTGTTCCTGGCTCTAACATGTATGCTGCTGGTTGCCCACCTTGGCCAAGTTTGGCTTATTTCATGAAAGAGGCAGAACCTGAGTAGGGAGAGCCACAGTGGCTACTGTGGAAATGGTGGTGGGGTCTGAAGGTGGAGACTGAGAACACCTCCCCATGAGTGGGTGGTCAGAAGGTAAGTAGAGGTCTCCACAGGCAGAAAGGAGTAACTACCAGTCTCACCTATCACCCTCCTTGGCCCGGTCTCCCACCCCTCATCCCTTGGACCTGCACTGAAAAAAGCCCCAGAGCTGCAGGCGGGAACAGTTTGGTCCCTGGTCCTTCAGCTGGCCTTTGTCCATGTCATGTCTGAGATAAGGCTATGTCTTCTGGCCAAGTTGTCCATCTCTGGTACCTGTGACCTGAAGGCTTTGCTCTCCAGGATGGATGTCACCAACGTCTTTGAGAAACACTTTGATCTCGCCAGAATTGCTCCCAGGATTGCCTGGTCCTGACAGTGCGCTCATGCCTGGGCTCAATGCTCTCCTCCTCCAGCAGAGGGAGTCCTTCACAAGCCCCAAGCCCCTGGGATATGGCGACGGGACTCCCTCTTGCCGGGAGGGTTCCAGACCACAAATAAGGGGGCACACTGTGCGGGGCTTGAGAGGCTGTTAAGAGTCACTAAAACCTCTGCACGTTTCTGTTCAGCTCTTCCTGGGTACTGGGCCAAAATGGCAGGGCAGACAAGATGCCAAAGGCAGACAGCCTAGATGCTGTGTGGTTCAGATGTAACTGGCAAAGTTATCGCACTGAGGAAGCAGCACGAGTAGATGTGGAGGAGAGGTAATTCAGGGTGTGTCTGGAGATCAGGAATAATGAGGATTATCCAGGCTCGTATGATAAAGAATAAGAATACGGTGGGGGAGGGGGGGCGGTCAGGGGGTGGCGCTGATGCTCCATTGTAAGGATCAAACACGCCAGTCCCAGCAGCTGGTTTTGTGGAAGAACAATGAGTATTTGAGACAAGGCGTGACGTAAGTATGCACTTAATGTTTGAACTAATGATAAAACCAAAGAGTGGCTTAGTAATCAAGAGATCATGACTACTAGAGAAAGATTGGATGGAGATTGTGCAGATAATAATAAAAATGCGAACGTCCAAGTTCCAGCTCTGCTTATTTCAGACGGGGAGCCCAACAGACTTGCAAAGTGGTGAAAGAAACTCAACCCAACCATGGAACTAAAGAATGGGGGTTTAGGAAAGTTTTGCTTATTCTGAGGTAAAAATGTACACTATTTTCTTCTAAAGGTTTTATTTAGATTAATATTCCACGTTGATATCCAGTTAACTTAATGCCATTTATTTAAAAAACTAGCCTTTCTCTACTGTACTGTATTATCATGTCTGTCATAATCTGGGAACATTTCTGTATGAGTCTGTTTCTGGACATTTTCCGTTCCATTAGTCTGTTCGTCTCTCCTTGTGTTGACACCACATTGCTAATTGCTACTGCTTTCAAATAGGTCTTGATATAGTAAGATTCTGTTTCTCCGGAGAACCCTAATACAGCTATTCTCTTCCCTTTGCATATCCACATGAATTTTAAAATCAGCTTGTTAAGCCTCCCCACCTCCAAAAGCCTGCTAAGATTGATTGGGATTGTGCTGAATCTATAGGTCTATTTAAAGAGATTTAACATTCCCACCATATTAAACCTTACAATCCAAAGCAATTGCATAGTGTATCCTTCCATATTATGGGTTGTCTTTAATTGTTCTGATTTCATTAAGTCAACTCTTAGTTATTTGATTGATGCTATTTTAAATGTTATTTTAAATTCTGTATTATGTCTGTTGCTGTCATGAAAAATGCAACTGATTTGTGTACATTGACACTATATCCAAAACCTAGATAAATTCACTTAACTCTAATAAGTTTACCGATTATTTGAGAAAATGTCTTAGCCGTTATATCTTCAACTATTCCTACCTCATCCTTGCTTTCCCGCTCTTTCAGTGACTCCAATTGGACGTCGTCAGATACTTTAAACTGTTTACCATGCTTCCTGTGGTCCGTTCCATTTCGTTTCTGTTTTTTCCCTCTCTGAGCTTCAATTTTGGTGTTTTCTATTGGTTTATCTTCCATTTCACTAATGCTGACATCTGCTATATCCAATCTGCTCTCAAACAATTGATTGCTTGGTGCAAATATTATGTTTATTAGTTCTGGAATGCCCATTTGATGCTTTTTTTAATAGATTAAAACTTTCCCAATCCAAACCTCAAGAGATGGTTCTTGGACCTCATGCAAGAATTTGGGGCAAGTCCATAGGGTAAAGCTAAAGCAAGTTAATTATTTAAAAAGTAAAAGAATAAAGTGGCTACTCCGTAGGCAGAGCAGGCCGGATGGCTATTTTCATGGTCATTTCTTGATTATATGCTAAACAAAGGGTGCATTATTCATGAGTTTTCCATGAAAGGGGTGGACAATTGGAACTGAGGGCTCCTCCTCCTTTTAGACATATAGGGTAACTTCCTGACACGTCCATGGCATTCGTAAACTGTTATGGTGCTGATAGAAGTGTCTTTTGTCATGCTAATGTATTATAATTCATGTATCATGAGCAGTGAGGATGACCAGAGGTCACTTTTGTCACCAGCTTGGTTTTGGTGTGTTTTGACTGGCTTTTTTACTGCAACTGTTTTATCAGCAAGGTCTTTGCGACCTGTATCTTGCGCCTACCTCCTGTCTCATCCTGTGACTTAGAATGCCTAAGCTCATGGGAATGCAGCCCAGTAGGTCTCAGCCTTATTTTACTCAGCCCCTGTTCAAAACGGAGTCCCTCTGGTTCAAATGCCTCTGAAAGTAGCATTGGCCTGTTGCAAACAACTTCATCTCACCCTAGGGAAGGGAGGGCTTTTTTTTTTTTTTTTAAGGTAGAAGGAATGAAGTTATGTCTTTGTGCTGATGGAATTGATGCAGGAGAGAATGCCTACAGGCAAGGTATAAACTTAAGGCAAGTACAGTGGCGAGGGCCCAAGGGGTGACTTGGCTTGAAGGAAGGAGGGGCTTTTGTTCCAGTATAACTGAAAGGAACACGGAGAATCCGCTCAGATGCAAGTAAGGGCAAGAAGAGGAAATTCCCTTCCTCCACCTTTCACAACATGAAATTACAAATGGTTATTTTGTAATTTTCTAAGACCTAACCTTGGAAAATCAACATATGAAAATATTAAGAACATGTTTATGACCTTGGATAGGAATGACCTTCCCAGAGACGATGCACAAAGTAAAAGCATGACACATATATGACCTAAGATGTATAAACAACTTCGTATGACAATACATGAATTTTTTTTTTTTTTTTTTTTTTGAGATGGAGTTTCGCTCTTGTTACCCAGGCTGGAGTGCAATGGCACGATCTCGGCTCACCGCAACCTCCGCCTCCTGGGCTCAGGCAATTCTCCTGCCTCAGCCTCCTAAGTAGCTGGGATTACAGGCACGCGCCACCACGCCCAGCTAGTTTTTTCTATTTTTAGTAGAGACGGGGTTTCACCGTGTTCACCAGGATGGTCTCGATCTCTCGACCTCGTGATCCACCCGCCTCGGCCTCCCAAAGTACTGGGATTACAGGCTTGAGCCACCGCGCCCGGCGACAATACATGAATTTTTAAAAGTGACCAGCGTTAAGTGAAGATGGTAACAATATAGAGCAAAGTGTTAGTTTCCAGGGTATGTAATGAACTCTTATAGATCAGCAAGTAAAAGGAACAACCGATTGGAAAAACAGGGAACAGCTAGAATTCACAGAAAATGAGATGAAAATGGCCAGTTGCTATATGAGAAGCTGCTCAGTCTTACAAGTAATCAGGAAAATGCAAATTTTAAAAGTGAGATACATTTTTTAAATCTACAGTAGTGCCAAACAAAAGCACTTGACAATATCACATGTTGGCAAGTAATATCCTTTGCCTGACTGACCAGGCCCCTTCTTCACAAGGAACTGGCGAGGGGAAGCCAGGCTCTTCCTCCCGTGGTCACCCTGGCCAGTCAGTTTCCACAAAACTAGCACACCAGGCTGTACAGGCCAATACAAGTTTCTTCACCGAAAGGTGGGTTTCTTTCAAAAGGACAATTTTGATGCAAGATAGACAAATGTTAGAGTTTGAGATTTTTGCAAGACAAAACATCTAGTAACTTCAGTATTCACCAGGAGAAATTCCCCCGTGGTGTGCCCCTCCAGCCCTTTATCCTGCCTGCCTTCAGGATCACCCCTTGTCTCATAGGTACTCATTTTTTAGGTCTCCTTGAATAGATTCTATCCTGCCCACAAGTGAGCCCTTCCCATGCCAAGTTTCCATCTAACCCTTGGTCTGGAGCAGGTGCAGGCTTCAGCCAGGTGGAAGCTGCTGAGGCCGGCGGCGGGTGGGGGCGCTGCCTAGCCTTGGATGCTTGGGTAATGGGAAGCAGTGTAAAGTTAGGATGATGGGCTCCAGTATGTTGGCCAAGGATGAGCCTGGCTTCTCTCATTCAAGTTTCCTCATTGGCAAGAACTGTGAGCCTGCCAGTTCTTTTATTAATAGATCTATAAAGTTGGCACTTCTCCCAAGGACAGAACTTTTTCCCCCATAGGAAAAGACAGTCTAAAACCAAATTGAGGAAACATCACTTTCTCCGGTAGCACAGGCTCATCTTGCCCTTGCAAACTTTGGTCTTGTTATTGTCAGAGGGTTTTCAGTTTCTCCCCGGCTCCATTGAGAAGTGGGTGGGGAGAGGTGTATTTATCTTTCATAGCTGAGCTTTACTGGAAGAGGACCAAGGGATAAATTCATTCAGCCCGGCCATTCTTTTGCCTTCCCCATACAAATGGAGAAAGGTTCCTCCAATGCCATAGGATTTTCCATTTGCAAATGAGTCAGGAAGCCAGGGGCACACAGCATCCAGCCTATGGCAGGAACTCTTGCCTCCCTTTCAGTCAGAATAATTGTCTCCCACCTTTTTTATTCAGACTTCTTTTATCACATCAGTTTCTGACTTGGCCTACAGCATGTAGGTTTATATTGCCTGGATCCTATTTCAGGCTTTCTATCTGTCTCCCCTAGATTCTGGCTCCCAAACAAAAAGGGGTCCGGGAATATTTAAAAGTGAAATGGGTGAGTTGCCTGACCCCCGTCCCATGACATGTGACAGAGGCATGGCTCTTACTTTCAGCTGCCACATGTTCAAACCCCTTACAAGGGGAAGCATGCAGCCAGGCAGGTGCAGGAGACAGGGCAAGCGCTTTTTTGGTCTCTGGCCCCATGGTAGCATCTATGGGTGGGTGTCTGCGACTCCCTGACCCCAAGTGGGCACATGTTACAGTGTTCTGTTAGCCTTGCTGTCCATGGATGACTTAAGTGTCAGACCCTTTTGGTACCTAGGTCTTTGTCCAGCATCCAGGAAGAATCAGGTCACACTCAAACTTGAAGGATGAAGGCAGGGGTTTTATTGAGTGGTGGAGGTGCCTCTCAGCAGGATGGATGGGGAGCTGGAAGGGCAATGGAGTGGGAAGGTGATCTTCCCCTGGAGTTTGGCCATCCCGTGGCGAATCTCCTCTCCACTCCCCCTCAGCCCAATCCCTCTCAATGTTCGGACACTCCTTCTCTTCTCTCTTCTGTGCCATTCTGCCATTCTTCTGCTCTTCTGTTTGTCTCATCTGCTTCTGGAGCCTGGGGTCTGGGATTTATATGATACAGGATGGGGGGCATGACAGACCAAAAGGCAACTTTTGGGCATGAAAACAGGAATGCCTGTTCCCGTTTAGGGTCGTGGGTTTCCAGGTTTGAGGGTAGAGCCTTTGCCAGGCAACTGCCCTATTCTACCCAGTATTTCCCTGTCTCCTGTAGGTATCAAAAGCATATAGAGTTTGATGGTGAACAGCCCCAAATCCAAAGGTTTGTTCTACCTCTTACTAGTTGTGTGACTTTGACCTTATATCTTAACCTTTTTGAACTTCCTATTCCTCACTTGTAACACAAAGATGCCTTCTACCTTACTATGTTGTTGTAAGAAACGGTAATCACATTTGTAAAACCCCTGGCACACAGGAGATCATCAATGTTAATTTATCACCTAGGGGGCAGAAACTGTTCCTTATTCATCTCCATGTCCTCAGCATCAAACCAGTGCCAGAAACATTGGAAGGACCCAGAGAGTACTTGTTGGATTGAAATATCCATTAGTCAAATTGTTTCCTGGGTCAAAACAGTTCTAGCCAAATTCAACATGAACCCAGAGGTGTGCTGAAAATATAACTCATTCGGAGACTCCCTTCCTGCCGACTCCTCATAGAAAATGTACTCAGGAATGGAAGTGTTCACAGCAAAACAAAGGCCCTAGGTATTGAGAGTCTGCTGTGAAATAGAGAGGTCTGAGGGGTCAGGAGAAACAAAGCATCAGCCAGCACAGATGGTTCCCTGGGGTCTTCGTAATTATCATGTCTTCTCTTGCAGGTCTGCTGTGTGACTGGTCTATTTAGGTTAGCAGAGTTGCCAAGGTGAGAGGTGCACTCTGATTGGCCATGAAGGTGGCCCTTGTGTGCCTGGAGCTTTTCCTGATTGTGGTACAAAGCTGCATCATGCAGTGCATGAAGATTCACCTGCATCTTCCCTCTGCTGCCTCTCCCTCTGGCTCTTTGGGCTTTGGCTTTAAATGGTTCTTCATTTAATCCATCAGAATGACCCAGAAGGAAGGAATTGTTTGTAAGTGGGTCACTCCCTCAAGCGTGGTGGCAGCCTTCTTGTGATGAAGAAATTGGGTCTTTGCAAATAGTAAGTATCTAACCAAAGGCTGGGGTGAGGGGAGAGAGGCCCGCATGAGTTACAAGCTCCCCAAGGACACTGTGTTCCTCTCCTCATTTCAGAGATGAAAAACCAAGGCTCTGAAAGCAATCATCAGGTTAGGCATGGTGGCTCACACCTGTAATCCCAGCACTTTGGAGAGCTGAAGTGGGTGGATCACTTGAGCCCAGGAGTTTGAGACCAGCCTGTGCAACATGGCAAAATCCCATCTCTACAAAAGATAAAAAATTAGCCAGGTGCCATGGTGCATGCCCTATAGTCCCAGCTACTCAGGAGGCTGAAGTGGGATGATCGCTTGAGTTTGGGAGGTTGAGGCTGCAGTGAGCCATGATCATGCCACTGCACTCCAGCCTAGGAGATAAAATGACACCTTATCTCAAAAAAAAAAAAAAAAAAAAAAAAAAAAAAAGTGACCATCACTTAGCCAAGATCACAGAGGTAGCTAGTGGAGGAGCTAGAATCTGACCTTTAGCATGTTTGATTCCAAAGTCCAAACTCTCTTCCACGACACGACAGGTTCTTGGTAGACACTGCAAACTCTGTTCACTGATTGACAGAAGTCAGGCTGGTATTCATGAGCTGACCACATATGCCCCAGTAACTCAGCAAGCCTCTCCAGTTACATTGCCAAATACTAATCACTCATTTAATTCACACAGGGTACCTGGGGTCCAGCTCCAAGCTACTCCGTAACAACAGAGGGGACCATCTTATTTACAGTCAGGCCTCGTGAGATCCAACTTATCTAGGAGATAGTCTGGGGATAAAGTGGAGGGGCCTCACTGCACAACTCTAATAGATAGAATGCCTGATTTGCAAGGCCATGCTGCTTGAATATCTGAGGTCCCAGGGATGCCAGCCAACCTTCCTGGCTTTCTGAGGTTGACAGAGGAAGTAACCCAACTATCCCTCCCCTCTGTACATACAGATATTACAAGGACCCTCCCATCCTTAGAAACAAGCCTGCCCACCACCATCTTTTCATGATGAAAGTCAATGTATGTGGGTTAAAAACACAGATTCTGGGCCAGGCGCGGCGGCTCATGTCTATAATCCCAGGACTTTGGGAGGCCAAAGTGGGTGGATCACAAGGTCAGGAGAACGAGACCATCCTGGCTAACGCATTGAACCCCTGTCACTACTAAAAATACAAAAATTAGCTGGGCATGGTGGTGGGCGCCTGTAGTCCCAGCTACTCAGGAGGCTGAGGCAGAAGAATCGCTTGAACCCTGGAGGCAGAGGTTGCGGTGAGCCGAGATCGCACCATTGCACTCCAGCCTGGGAGACAGAGCAAGACTCCATCTCAAAAATAAAATAAAATATAAATAAAAACACAGATTCTGGAACCAGACTGCCTGGCTTCAAATCCCAGCTCTGGTATTTACTAGCCATGTGAATTCCAGGATGTAACTGACCTGTCAAAAGGTATAATGAAAATACTACATACTTTGTATAATTGTTAAGGATTAAATGAACTGAAATGTGCTGAGTTTTTAGAACAGTGTCTGGAACACAGTAAGTGCCTTAGGTATTGTTATTATTGAGTATCATGCTAGCTCTCCAGCCTTCCCTTTAAAGCCAGACTTCTCAGAATAGGCTAGAGGCACTAACCCTCAAGCCTGACAGTTAGTACAGACCATCTCATAATCTTGTTTCCGCCAACCTACCCCCAGCCTCCACTGAAATTGCTCTTTTAAAGGGCCCCCGGGGCCTCCTTCCAGAAGGTGATGGATGATGAGTTTCTTTAGCAGAAGCCATCCCACTAACTCTGCCACCTGCCACACTGCAGCCCTTCCCACCTTCTCAACCCTCTGGTTTTCCTTTGGTTTCCATGCCTTGACACTGGCAATTCTCACTTTTTGACATACTAAGTTTAAAATGTTAGGTGGAGCTAAAATTAACCATCATCCATCTCTTAAAAGCTTTCCCACTAAACTTTTTCTCTTTTAAATAGGGCCTCACTCTGTCAACCAGGCTGGAGTATAGTGGTGCTATCACAGCTCACTGCAGCCTCGACCTCCTGGTCTCAAGCAACCCTCTCACCTCTGCCTCCAGAGTGGCTGTGACTACAAGTGCATTCCACTGCACGTGACCCCTGCCAGATTTCTGATAACAGCATGTATTTTTCCCCACCATTCACCTTTCTAGTCAGAGAGCTCTGGTAAATGAGGCTTCACTGAACACACAGAGCCCAAGATGTGACTGTTTAACAGCCATCCATCTTTATCCATCAAACTGGATTCCCTAGTGTCCAGAGAAAAGGTTGTTCCCATTTTCATTATGCTACAGGGACCTACTATGGAAGATGGGCAAGCACAGAAGGAAGGCAGAAGCAATGAACAGCCACCAAATATACACAGACGTGCAATGTACAGCCAAGTCCACAGTCCTGTAAACTGCTGGATTCATCACCCATCAATCCTCCTTCCCAGTGTCTAGAATCATTCACCCCGCTGCAACCTCAGCGCTGAACCAGCCCTGAGTCCAATTCTACCCTGATTTAGAGAAGGGGAGTGGATTAGGCTGGGTACCGTGGCTCATGCCTATAATCCAAGCGCTTTGGGAGGCCAAGGCAGGCAGATCACCTGAGGTCAGGAGTTTGAGACCAGCCTGACCAACATGGAGAAACCCGGTCTCTACTAAAAGTACCAAAAATTAGATGATCATGGTGGAGCATGCCTGTAGGCCCAGCTACTCAGGAGGCTAAGGCAGGAGAATCGCTTGAACCCCGGAGGTGGAGGTTGCAGTGAGCCGAAATCATGCCATTGCACTCCAGCCTGGGCAGCAAGAGCAAAACTCCATCTCAAAAAAATAAAAAAAGGGGAGTGGATTAAAGACTTAGTACCTCTGAGAATTCTGCAACTCCAGCCTGTCTGCTATCCAATACTAATGTTCAGAGTCCCCACTTTGAAACTAGGGTTCGAGTCCCCACACCCCAGTCTTTCCATCAAAGATCTGCCTTAGTACCAACACTTCAGGGAGCCTCTTCTGCGCCCAACCACCAATATACAAACACCCCTACACACCATGCACACATACACCTACATACACACACACACACACACACACACACACACACACACGCACACTCATCCTTCCCAAACACCGGAGGCCTGCATCTGACCCAGGGCTGTGCCTCAGGCCTCGAGCCCTGATCTCTCTGATGCTGAGTGGATAGACAGGAACCATGTCTTCTTGCTGTCTACAGTAGGCTTGGCACATACTAGGTGCCTGATAAATGGCGAAGAACCGAATTCCTGCTGCCTCATGCCTGCTGCAAGAAAAGTCATAAAGAACAGCGTAAAGAGTACGTACCTGGGGATGAGACAGCCAAGCCTGGATCTGGGTTCTGACGCTACATTCCGGATCGTGAACACATTGCTCAGCCCCTTTGCACCTCGGTTTCCTCAAGGCTGTGAGGATTAGCAACGACGTGGAAATGTGTGCTGTAAAAATGCCTGCCTGGGTTTCATCCTGAGGAATAGTGGTATGAAAACAGAGTGTTACAACTCCCCTCCCCTTTGAGAGGGGAGAGAAATCAGAAATAGAACTTTTTCTTTAGGAAAAGAATCACTTGTAATGAAAAGAAACCGTGAAGAAATCATCGTACCTTTGTTTATCCAGTGCAAAAACGCTGCCTCTGCGCTGAAACATTGGTAGGGCCATCTGGGTTATGAAGTGTGATGGGCAAAAATCAAAGGTCTCAACTCAGATCTCTCCTCTGAGTTTTCACCCTCCCTAAGCTTTCTGATGTTCAGGGTCTGGAAATGCAAGCGATTTCTCAGCTGTGCACTCTATCTTTGCCTCTTTATAAAATAGAAATCGGGAGGCTGGGCGCGGTGGCTCACACCTGTAATCCCAGCACTTTGGGAGGCCGAGGCGAGTGGATCACGAGGTCAAGAGATCGAGACCATCCTGGTCAACATAGTGAAACCCCGTCTCTACTAAAAATACAAAAAATTAGCTAGGCATGGTGGCGCGTGCCTGTAATCCCAGCTACTCAGGAGGCTGAGGCAGGAGAACCCAGGAGGCGGAGGTTGCGGTGAGCCGAGACTGTGCCATTGCACTCCAGCCTGGGTAACAAGAGCAAAACTCTGTCTCAAAAATAAATAAATAAATAAATAAATAAAAATAAAAATAGAAATCAGGCTGGGAGTGGTGGCTCACACCTGCAGTCTCAGTGCTTTGGGAGGCCAAGGCAGGAGGGCTGCTTGAGCTCAGGAGTTTGAGACCAGCCTGTGCAGTATAGCGGGATCCCATCTCTACAAAAAATAAAACATAAAAATAAAGAATAAAATATAAATCAGAACCCTATATTCTGTGCAGACTTCTAGCTTTGTGAAGCACATTTTATATTACTGCATGAAGCTGTGAAATCTGGCAAGTGTAGGAGATTGCTGAGTGTTATCACTTGAGATACACATGTCAGAATTTGTTCTTGTTCGAGATGTTTTTAAATGTTCTCTTCCTCTGCCCTCCTCCTCCTCTGGGCGTTCCCCAGCACTGTAACTCCAGGTGCCTTTAGTGTTTGAGTGGGCAGCTTTCCCTGTTGAGTCTCCCTGTTGGAGGGATGTGTAACCAGTTTCTGTTGATAAAAGTGTTTTGGACAATTTCAGAAACTAAAATTCATCTTAAAATATAGCCGCGACTGTTCCTGCTGTCGTTAGTGTCGAATCCTCATGTATCAGCTGTCCTCAGACAGTGGTGGTCACCCACTTGCTAAGATACCAAATTTACCTCTTTGAGGGGTTTCCCTCCTTCTACCTTCTGTCACCTGACTTTCATTTCTTTAATCAATATTTCTCGGGCTCCTGCTTTGTGCTGACCTTGTCCTAGATGCAGCAGAGCCAGAGGCGAGTGGGACCGGCACGTTCCTCCCTGCGTCATCCATGTCTTTTCTAGCAGGGGAGCAGATGACAAACAAAACCAACTGATGGTATTTTAGAAGGCAATAAAAGTGTTATGGGAAAATCAGGCCCTGTAATGGGCTGGTGTGATGGATGAGGGTACCATGTCAGACTACAGTGCCAAGGAACACCCCCTCAGAAGAGGATATTTGAGCAGAGAGAGCCAGCTGCGTGGTCTGGAAAGGGGGCACAGATTCCCAGGAGACAGAAACAGTGGGAGGGGCCCAAAAGCGGAACAACCTGGGGTGTCTGAGAAACAAAGGCTGAGAAGAGGAGGGGAGGGGATCTTAGATGGGGTTAGGAGGTGAGGACAGGCGGCAGGTCCCACAGGGCTGTGGGCCAAGGTTTCATTCCAAGAGCTGAGAGACCAAGGGGAGTGGATTAAAAGGATCCGTCTTGTGGCCCTGCAGAGTAGGCACTGTAGGGTTTGAGAGCAGAAGCCAAGACCACTCAGGAGGCTGTTGTGAAAGTCCTAGTAAGGGATGAGGTGGTGTGGACTGGAATGGTGGAGAGAGGTGTTGAGAAGGCACTGGAGGCAGGATCTATTTCGGAGCTGATAGGACTGGACAGTGGGCTGAGGTGGCTGTGAGGAAAAGAGAGCAAGGAAAGTTGGCCCTCTGCCTCCCCAGTACCTGCTTCACCAGCCTTCCTGACTGGCCAAGACCCCGGCCCAGCTCCCACCTCCACCGAAGCACCATCCTGATTTCCCCCCTCACAGTCTACATACTCCAGAGCCCTCTCCTTTCTCACCTGCACTCTCACCTCCCCAGCTTCTGTTCCAACTCCAGGAAGGAGGAGGGAGAAATGTACATGACTCGAATCTGCAATGGCAGCTGCTCTTGGCCCAGCGTGAATGTGTCTGGGATGTAAATCTGTTGTCTCTCTGGATAAAACAGGAAACAATTACTCATGCAGATGAAAAACTTTTATTCCCCTCCTTGACAGCTAACATCTCAAGGAGCCTTTACTATGTCAGTCCTCAGCTGAGACAGAAGCAAATACTTTCCATCTGTAGTCTCTGGGATCATGTAAGGCAGCTCCTGGTTTAATAATGAGCTTCTGATTTCTGGCAGGACCACGGAGGTACAAGGCATGGGGAGGAGGAAGGCAAAGAACAGCAAGAGAGGTTCTAGGGAAGCACATCTAAGAATTGCAGGGGGAAAGCTGTTTCAAAGTCAGGGGAAGTCAGATACGCCACTGGTTTAGCTACTGAGATGATACAGGGGCTCCTGGGAGAGATGAGCCCTTAGACAGACCCTGGGCAGGAGACAGGGACTAGAACTGAAATTTATGGCCCTGGGTTGCAAGCTGGGGCTTGTTATTTTATTTAATCATTCAACAAATCTTCATTGAGCGTCCACAATGTGCCAAGCCCTATGTAAATTTCACTTTAGGTACTGGCAGGGGTAGGAGGGGATTGACGAGTAAACAGAAAAATTACGATGCAAAGGAAGCATTAGGAGAAACCAGCGCAGATTTGGATGCTGCTAATAAGAGCCCAGAGAAAGTGCATCTAAGCAGAGGCCTTAGGATGAGATGGGCAAAGGCAGAGGAGATGGAATTCGAGGCAGAGGGAACAGCATATGCAAAGGCAGAAAGACAGGAGGTGCTCAGCGGACCCAGGGAGTTGCTAAGAGCTCAGTGTAGTTGCAAAGTAGATTGTAAAGTGTGGAAGGCAGCATCTAAAATGGCTTTCATGTTCTTCACCTTCTGCAGTTTATCATTTGCACAGTCCCCTCTTTTCCTTGAATGTAGGCATGACCTGTGTCTTGCTTCTAACCTGTAGGAAACAGGACAAAGGCAATGTGATGTGTGGTTCTACATGCTTATGTAGCTATATTACATAAGATATGCTGCCCATCTTGCTGGCATCTCTTACTTCTTTGCTGGATTCTAATAAGCAAGGAGCCAGCTGGGCAACCTCACGTGGCAAGGAATGAGAGCAGCCTCTAGGGGCTGTGAATGGCCTCCAACCAGCAGCCAGAGAAAGCGAGGCTCTCAGTGATACAAGCACAAGGAAGTGAACCCTGCAAGTTCAGACAATCATCTAAGGCATCCTTGTCTGGTCAAGTATTCAGATGAGACTGCAACCATGGCCTGCACCTTGATTTCAACCTTGTGAGACCCTAAGCAGAGGGCCATGGCCTGACTCCTCAGCCACAGAAGGCATGTGGTAATAGATGCGTATTGTTTTAAGCTGCTGGGATTGTGTTGCTTTGTTCCACAGCAATGGATAACAGACAGGAGAGGAGAGTGGAGAGAGACGAGGGTCAGGTGGTGGATGGCCTTACAAGCCACAGAAGGAAATCTGGACTGACAAGCTCACTGACCTGGGATAAGTCAGTTATTTTTGTAGGGCCTCAGTAAATTGGACTACATGATCTCAGAGATAAAGCATGGATATGACGAGCTAGAGTTCAGCGGGCCTGCCATCAACTAAATGAGGTTTCAGAGCACGCCAGAGATAATTTCTTTGTAGCCACTTTGGAAAGAATGTGGTGACCCCAGAAGTCAGCAGCTCTCACCAGCTCACCAGGTCTAACTTCATTTTCTTCCTTGAGGGCAAAGACTCAGATCTGACTGTGCCAGTAGAAGAAGAAACTTGCTTAAAACTGGGGACAACAAACCACAACACTCAATGCTGGAAGCCTCCCTCTTTCCTCTCTACTTCAGAATTGTTTAGGTCTAAAATAAGGTAATAAAGAATGTAGCGTAAAGACTTGTATATCCCCCTACCATATCACAACAACTACAAATCCACCATTATGTATTCTTATGACTTATTTCACGCAAACAAAGCTATGTGCTTGTTGAGTGCCTAACCACCACAGTGGTATGCTTTGAGAGGCCTCCCAGGAAAGGACACTATCCTAAAAAAAATTCTCCCTACGTTTATTATCTCTCCACTGTAACTGCATTCTTTGGGGTCTTGGATATTTGCAATCTTCTACTGCAGTGTTTCCCAGAAAATAATGTACACAGAAATTGCCTGGGAATGGTGCTAGAATGCAGAATCAGATCTGGTAGGTCTGGGAGGGGGCTTGAGATTCCACATTTCTAACAATTCATGGGTGAGACCAACGCAGCCAACCTGGGAAGTTATGCTTTCAGTGGCAAGAATGATATTCTCAATTCAACCACATAGTGATTGAAATCACTGGAAGCTTTAAAAACACCCAGTGCCTAAGTAGCATCTCAGACCAAGTAAAACAGGATAGTGGTAGGGCCCAGGCATCAGGACTTTTTTAAGCTCCTGGGCAATTCCAATGGGTAGCTGAGCCTGAGAACTATGTATCACTAAGCCCTGGGGTAACCTCCAACACCATGGTAAGCAGGTAACGCCTTTAGGACTTCTCAAACTTTATGCCCAGGGTGATCAGGAGCTCACTAACACTGCAACTCTTGGGGCACCACCATGCGGATTCTAAATGCCCTGGACTGGGATCAGGTGTGTGCTGGTTTTTAAAGCACCAAGTGATTCTCATACAGGCGGTCCTTTGAGAACCCGCTGTCTTGATGTCCTCAAGGAAAATGGTCAGTAAACACCAAATTAATAGTTAACTTACTTTTCAACTGAAAAAGCTTAGTAACCCAGCTCTCTGGTTATCCACTAACTCCAAAGTTATCAACTAGTGCTTAGCTAATTACCTGCTTATAAACACCAGAATTCTAGCTCAGCTCCAGCAAAGATTAATCAATAGCTAGCAAAGAGAAATACAGACAAATGGACGAGAGCCAGAGAACACCAGAGACCAGGGCGAGGCTGATGAAGAAGCCAGAGCTGCGGCTGGACAGCCAGCAGCCTCTTTCCAAACCTGCCCCTCCACTGCATCATCGCTCAGGTTGCTCTTTTCTTCACTGCTTTCCTGGCTCACTTGAATCAATTTATAAGTGACGCCATACACCTCTCTGCCTCCTCCAGCCCCAGCGGGGTCTTCATCCCTCCCCAGAGGAGACTGGGGAGTGAGGATTAGCTTATCCAACTCTGGCTGAGGGCAGCTTCTGAAACAAAGAGGCTGCTTAGAACACGCCCGTGGAAAGAAGTCAAATTGAATTCATCAGAATTCCCTGCTTGTTGATGCTGGAGTGAAGCAGAGACATTCCATTCCACTCGAACCATTTTGTAGATGGGGAAGTGAGGCTTAGAAAACATGTCCCTTGAGCCTTGTTTTTAATGATGACAAAGAGACAGCCATGTGTAGTACAAAGGGCCTTGAACCAGAGATGCAGAAATCTGGGCTTTAACTTGTACCTCTGCCGTGGACGCCCTGGGCGACTGCAGACAACCCACTGATTCTCTAAGTTTAGGAGAAAATCAGAAATTGCTGATTCATCACTTACTCAGCAAACATTTCTGGAGCCTCTTTGACGTGCCAGGCCTGGGGACAGCTATTGAAATACCTGGGCTTCAAACTGTAGCCAGACCACATCATGGGAGCTGGGTTTGGTCCTGCGGCCACGTGTCCACCTGGCTTTCGGTCATGTTTTCTCACTCACTGAGTCTTGTTCACGTATGTGTAAATGAGAGAAAAGAAGGTCTGTTTTTCAGGCTGATGTGGAGATTGGACAGTAACATGGGACGGTGCACAGAGCAGCCCTGGCCTGCAGAAGGCTCTCAAGCGGTAGACAACATTGGTCGATGGACTGCTGCAAAGAACCAGCAAGAGGCAGGACATTCAGTAGACCAGGGTCCACTCTGGAAACACCTTGTCCAAGCCACAAGCCTCTGGACACTTAGTAGGTGGGCTTAATTCGAAACATTTGTGGTCATGCTTCAGGATGTCACTTGTAATTCCCTGATCTGCAAAGAGGTGAACTTACTCACACTTCATAGCTTCAATCTAACATCTCAGGCACCCCATAAATACATACATCTACTGTGTACCCACAAAAATTATAAATAAAAAACTTTGTTATTATGATACAAAAAATAGCTTGAATCTAGTCAAAACTATAGACAAAATAATGAGTTTGACATTGTAGTAACTTTTCGGAAATACATAAATGCATATTAATTATTGCAATTTTCTATCTTTGCGGCAGTTAGAGCCTACCTGGGAAAAACTCCGAGAAATGGAAAAGCATTTTAGATGGGATGCAATCATGAACAAGGGGTAGACTGTGAAAATTTCCAAATGAGTGGCGTGAGTAGTAGGGGTGACCTGGGCTCCCAAAGGGGTCTCTGGCCATAGAGTGAGGCAGAGATTCCAGGTGAGCCCAGACAGGAGCAAGAAGGGGGTTGTGACCAGAGCTGGAGTCTGAGAAGGGCCTCCACTGGCCACCCTAAGCACAATGCAGATGTGGTACAATACCCAGCAGGGCCCTCACCCCCTTGTGAGCTTAGAGCCCCCAAGCAGCAGACAGGCAGTGGTGCATGCAGAGAGCTTTCAGCAGAACACCCCGCAGGTCCCTTTGGGTGTGCATATATGCCCCCGCCTCCTTTCTGCTCTCCGTTTCTGTCCCGTACCTTGAATCTCCCACCTCCAGAAGTGTAGGCAAGAAATTCCTGTTGTGTATAAGCCATGTAGGGTATGGTACTTTGTTATAGCAGCCAAACTAAGACAGTCTAAAACATGTTTCTGAGTCTGTGAAGTCTTCGAATACTTGTCAAAGGCCTGGCAACAGCGTTTGCAGGTGAGTCGTGGACTATTTCCCCATCAGAATATCCCAGTTTTACTAAGGCAAGACTATTCGCTCAAAAGCTATCATCCCACAGAAACCATAGCAGTTTAGTCAAGAAGAGACCAGAACCATTGGTACTACATTC
The DNA here is from genome assembly GCF_048565385.1 of Saimiri boliviensis. Lineage (NCBI taxonomy): Eukaryota > Metazoa > Chordata > Mammalia > Primates > Cebidae > Saimiri > Saimiri boliviensis. The sequence goes on along the minus strand of NC_133450.1, from coordinate 70,412,906 downwards.
TACTCCATTAAGTAAGGTGTGTGAACAGTGTCCTCTGGTGTGTATGATGAGCAGCTGCTGGAAGGCTGTAGCATGCTGAGACAGACCAATGGCATCTGAGGTGTAGTGACTTGGCCATCTGGCTTCCCACTATGTTTGCAGATTTGTGGCCATCTTGAGAATCAGCAACCACTGTTCCAATGTGTAAGTATCAAATTCTCAGTAATAAGTCATCAAACTTTGAAGGATGTTTAAGGAAGAGAAATACCATTCATTTGACTTAGAGACACAAAAATGGCAATGGCTGCTTGGTTGATGGCTTCTTTAAAGAGAGCTAAATGGAGTCACCTTCTTCCAGTAAGCCAGTCCCTTTCTTGGCCATCCATAGCATGAAAGTTGGATATTGCACAGTGTGCAGGAGAGAAAGAATGAAGACATGGGAATATTAGAAAATGATTTCAGTTTTTAAAAACTAAAGATATTAAAATTTTTTATTTAAATTTTAAAAAAAAGTCAAAGGCCTGGCAACAGCATTTGCGGGTGAGTTGCGAACTATTTCCCCATCAGAATATCCCAGTTTTACTAAGGCAAGACTATTCTCTCAAGAGCTATCATCTCACAGAAACCATAGCAGTTTAGTCAAGAGTGACTTGTGTAGTCTGGTGCAGTTCCCCAGAGATCTCTCTCCGCTCCCTGCCCTCCAGCCCCACCCCTGGTTCCAGGGAGGACCACACCAGGACAGGATCCAGGACAGCAAGAAGGCAGCTCCCTGCCTTCCTGACTACAAGGTGCCTGTGGCTCTCAGACAGTGCAGTCACGGAGTAGTGGAGCTGGAGCAGGCAGACCCGGGTTCAAATTCCAGCTCTGCCTCTTATCAGCTGGCTGATCTGGGCACTTTCTTACTTTTCTGGCTTCTAACTCCTTCTCCGTAACACTGAACATGAATACCTGTCTTCTTGAACACTGGATCTACCCAGTGTTTACTGGGCATCAGTTATGAGTTAGGCATTGTTCCTGTGTGAGACCCCAATGACACCTGGGGTGACCGATCATCATACTCATTAAAGCTTTCATTTATCAAGTGTTTCTTATATACCAGACCCTGGATGAAATGTTTTACAGCTAATATCTCATTTAATCTTCACTCAAACTCAAGCGGAGGTAGACTCATCCCATTTAGCAGTTCAGAAAGAGAAGTCTCAGGAGGTGAAACAAGCTGCCCAAAGAGATTCGGCTTAGCACAGCACAGGTGGGATGGAACAGGGCCTGGGGACACCAGCCTGCCTCCCAGCTCCTCCCAATGGGCTCTACACTTGGGACATTCTGGGGAAATGCTTGGGATTAGCCAAGGTCCTTGATCCCCTTCCCACCCTGCATTGCGCACAGGACCGGGTGCACCGAGTGTCCACACCAGTCAGGAGTGACTGACGGAGGGAGGAACATGTGACCAAGCATTCCACCTCCGATCAGGGGTCCTGCCCCTAAATCTCAGTGGGACCTCAGCCAAGTGGCTCCACATCTAGGTCTGAGCAATGAAGAGATGACAGTTGATATAGATATTTGGAGAGTTCTCAGAGCACTGATGAAATATAGAGTCATCATTTGGATCAGAGAGAGCTCATGTTGCTGGCCTTGGATGCTGGCCCACCACTCTCCAGCTTTGTGACCTTGGGTAAGTGACTTAACCTCTCTGAACCTCAATCCAACTCAATTTTCCTGTCTGTATACTAGGGATAGTAGTAATGCCTCCCTCACAGAGCTCAGAGGTTAAAGGAGATGGTGGAGGCAAGGTGCCAGAGCATGGTGCCAGGCCCCCACGTGTGCAATGCCTTGTGCTGTGATCATAAGAAGAGCGGGTATGGTGGTAGCCACATTTCCCTGCATCCTCCTGGCCACAAGCATGGGAGGCAATGCCCAGTAAACCTGTGGAGCTGAGTTGAATCCACTAATCCGAGATAAGAACCCATGTGCAGTGACACGAACCCACTTGCAGTTAGGGTAAAGACCTCCTAGGAAAAAAATATGTCCACAGTCCAGGATAGGAGGCTCAGTGGGAGGTTCACTGAGCAGGGCAGAATCTCTTTCCTTTCCCTCAATGTTAGAGTCAGGCCTGTGTAGGGAGCTCCAAATGCAATGCCTTTCCCCAGCTGGTGGCTGCTGTTATGCTGAACCCCTGTCTACTCCAATGGGGATGGCAGCAGGTTTGAGAGGCCAAAGAAGAGACCCAAGGCTGGTGAAGGAGACATGGCATTTTACTGGAGCCTTTGCAGGGGACAGCGTTTAGCAATAGTGGGCTAGGCAGGAGAACCACGTAACTTGGAAAAAGCATGCAGTGTATATAAGTGTCTCCACTTAGCACCCTCCCCCAACAGTCTCTGCCTGCAACATTGACCTAACCCAAAATAAGAGGCCTTGATCCCCTGTACTGCCTGTGTTCCACAGGATGGGACAGGAACTCAGGTGTTCCTCATAGATAAGGAATAGAAATGAATCTCCAGGTCGGCCATGCCCAGATTCCTTAGATTAGAGCTCCAAACCACATTCACCTGCACTTGCCGTAAGGGTCTTTCTCAGGGAACGCTTAAGTGATTGCTATCAGGTGCATTTCTCATAAACCGCTTTTGGGGAGTCACCTGCTGGGTCTGGAGGCTCAGGGCCATTGTAGGAGAAGGTCCCCCGGGGTCAGAAGAGCCTGGTGATCTCAAGCACATCACCTCTCCAGGCCTCACCTTCCTCATGTGTCCATCCAAGGGCCTCTTCCTCTGTGTCACTCTGGGCTCCATCCTCGTGCATTTGGAGTCAGACGAGACCTGGGTTCAAATCCTTGGCTGGAGGGATGCAAGATGCACATGGAAAGAGAACCAATTCATCCTGTCCAGACTCTTCCAGAGCAGCTGGCCCCCTGCTGACCTGCCAGCTGACCCTGGATGCCACAGCAAGCCCAAGCCAAGGTGGGCCATGCCTGGCCTGGATTGACAGAAACACTCTGTATTTCGGTGTGGCTTGTCACAGAGCAATAGCTCACCAATGCCACCAAGCAGCAACAGAGCAGTGTGCGCAGTCCGACTGCCGGGGAGTGTTTCGTACATGGAGGCCGGAAGCCTTGACAGCACCTGCAGCTTACCAGCAGGATAGGTGTGACGCCTGCCGCTGTGAGGGTCCTTCTGCTACCTTGAGAGAAGCCAGCCTGGGGACAGAGCTGAGACTCAGGAGGAGACCCCATTCCCCACTTGTCCCCTCATGTGCTCCCACATGGCAGATATTTGATGCTCACAGCTGTGCTAGGCATCTTACAAAGGTGAAGGGAAGGAAAAGCGTATAATGGGGATGCCAGCTCAGTGCCCTGACCTTTTGAACCAGTACTGGAAGCTTCTGTTTAGGGATAAAAATAAGCCCTTCTTATTTCAGTCACATTGGCAGGCTTTCTGCTGCCTGCTGCTGAAAGCACTCCTGTCTGATGTGCAGCGGCTGCCTGGTCCCTGCAACTCCCTGATTTTTGCTAAACCAGGCCAGACACCAAGAAGTTCCCATTTGGTCTCCATGCCAGAGGTCTGCATCTAGTTGGTGCACTTCTGAATGCAATTAAAAAGCTTGTTTGAGGCCAGGTGCGGTCGCTCATGTCTTTAATCCTTGCACTTTGGGAGGCTGACGTGGGTGGATCACTTCATCAGGAGTTCAAGATCAGCCTGGCCAACATGGTAAAACCTCATCTCTACTAGAAATACAAAAATCAACCAGGTGTGGTGGTGCACACCTATAATCCCAGCTTCTTGGGAGGCTGAGGCAGGAGAATCACTTGAACCCGGGAGGCAGAGGCTGCAGTGAGCCAAGAATGCATCACTGCACTCCAGCCTGAGTGACAGAGCGAGACTCCATCTCAAAAAAAAAAAAAAAAAGAAAAGAAAAGAAAAGAAAAGAAAACCAAGCTTGCTTGATGCTCAGCCCTAATGTGGGACATTCTCTTTTTTCTCAGTTGATTATGAAAGGTTTTTAACCTGCTGTCTTTTAAAATACTCTGCGTCACCTCCCCCAAACAGCACAATCCAACAAGGTGCTGGTACTGTTCCAAATTACTGTCCACTTAACATTAAAGTCCAAAAATAAAGGGAGAAAATAAACCATAAGGCATGAAATCTGCCACCGCCGCCATGGCTCTCCCTTCTTTGGCTCCACACACTCGAGAGTTCCGGCTTCTGACAGCAGATGTGCAGCTGGATGGTGAGGGGACACAGCATGAAACAGGCGACACGGGCTGTAGAAAGAGCAGTGGAGCAGGAAACCTGCATCCGGCCTGATCGGATGCCCTTGGCCGTCTGACCTTGGACTTGGCCATCCACTCTCTGGGCTTCAGTTTTCTCCTTTGAACAGGGAATTCTCACTAAGTCCTCTTCCCGCTCTGCTGTTCTGTGAGTTGAGTGAGGGTCTTTCTCTTTAATTTCAGCCTCCATCTTGTAAACCAAAAAGTATCTGAGACAGGTCTCAACCAATTTGAAGATTTGTTGTGCCAAGGTTAAGGACATGCCTGGAAGTGAAAAACATGAAATCCCAGAAACAAGTCTCTAGTCTGTGCCTTTCTCCGAAGATGGTTTTGAGGGCTTCGGTTTAAAGGCTGGAGGGGAGAGAGGCAGGGTGTGGTCACATGACTGAATCCACATGTGCAAAGGAGAAGGAGCAGGTAGAGGATTAGTCAATTATGTATTTGTCTCATGCTCAGTAAATCAGCAGTTTCCATAAGATAAGGTGAACATAGAGTAGCTACCTGTGGAGCTATTTCACCTTTTATCTATAGCCATCTACGTAAGACCAAAAGGAAAGGCAGTTTCTTGCATGACTCAGCGTTTTTTGTTTTTTGTTTTTTTGTTTTTGCCTTTTTGGCATAGCGAATTGGGTTCCCAAGTTTTAATGTTCCTTTCACAGTATGCAGCTGCAGCCGTGTCCCGTGAGTGTGGTAAGGCTTAGGGTGTTTTGGAGATGAGCAGACCCGAGTTTTAATTCCAGCTATGATGCCCAAATGCTAAGTTAATGTTGAACAAGTATTTAACCAATGTGATCTTCGGTTTGTCATCTGCGAATGGGGAACAATAATAATAATAATACCTTATTTTGATAACTAGATATGATGCATATGAAATATAAGCACAGAGCAGATGTTCCATGGCTGGTAAATATTCTCCCGCTTCTTCTTGGTGTGGTTGTCTGCTTGCTCTGTGTCTATGGAAGTCAGATGAGCATTTGCCCAGAGCTTGGGTCGATGGAGCCCACAAGCTTCGAAGAATAAAATAACTAGAATGGAAACAGAAAATTAGATGTTCCATATGTTGTAACTCATTTTTGGCTGGAAAGTATAGAGACCTCAGCTGGGAGTGTCATTAGATACTTGGAAAGGATGGGCGATGATTAGCACAGGTGGCTGGAGATGAATTCCCTGAACCAGCCCTGACATCTTGGTAGATAGAGAAAAGCTCACATAGGTCAGAGCCTAGAATTTCACCTAATATGCATTTATTCTGTATCTTGTCATCACAAAGTTGAGTTTTGCAGTCTATTTGCTAAGCAGAGCAAAGAACTTTCCAGCAATATTGAAAGGTAATAGTCCTAAGGACCTTGAAAAGCTACATTTGTTAGAAAGTAACAGATGTTGTAGAAAAGCTGGCTTGTTTAGTTCAAGCAGAAAACCACCTTTCATAGGTCGTTGATTTCACCTGACATCGCTAGTGATCATTAACCCACCATGATCTTTCACATCGCTTCTAATCAACTCCACCTGTTCTTGCAATCTGGCAAAAACAGGAACATGGCTAAAGATATTTTTCCACAGATACTTGTTTTGCAAGTAAGAATAAAGTAACATTAAGTAAGTATAAACAATTCATTTTAACATCAGTAAAGCTTCGGAGAAGAAGTGAGCCGAGAGCTCTCAGGTACAGCTACTGAGGCCACAGGGACTTTTTGTGGGAGGCCTCAGAGACCATCTTAGAGGAAGGGTATCTGAATGAAGAATGAGAGAGTATCTCAGCCCAGAAGCTACTCCATTTCTTAATCTGAAACCACAGAGGTTCGTGCCTTTGTGTGGATCTGTGCTGGGTCAATTTAGCTAAGCTAGAAATACATTTTCCAGAATTTCCTTTCCTGTATAGCTGCAGGTTGACGTGGGCCCAAGAGAAATTCGGTGTGAGATTTGCAAGCTGAAACAGCAGTCACATTCTTCTTGCACTCAGAAGGCAATCTAGCCGAGCATTCAACATGGGTGCAGCCACTCCAGTGAGTGAACATCAAAAGTCAGAGCAGAGAGGGGCCAAGGGCACACTCGCCAGCCTTAAGCTTCAGGATTGGAGCTCTGGGCTGGCGTGATCTGCTGAATGATGTCCCCACAGATTTATCTAGGTCTTTGTCTCTGGAACCTGCAAGTGTTACTTCATGTGGCAAAAAAAACTTTGCAGATACCGCTTAAGTTATAGATCTTGAGGCCAGGCACGGTGACTCACGCCTGTAATCCCAGCACTTTGGGAGGCTGAGGCGTGTGGATCACGAGGTCAAGAGATCGAGGCTATCCTGGTCAACATGGTGAAACCCCGTCTCTACTAAAAAAAAAAATTAGCTGGGCATGGTGGCGTGTGCCTGTAATCCCAGCTACTCAGGAGGCTGAGGCAGGAGAATTGCCTGAACCCAGGAGGCAGAGGTTGCAGTGAGCCGAGATCACGCCATTGCACTCCAGCCTGGGAAACAAGAGCGAAACTCCGTTTCAAAAAAAAAAAAAAAAGTTATAGATCTTGAGGCCAGGCGTGGTGACTCACGCCTGTAATCCCAGCACTTTGGGAGGCCAAGAATGTGGATTACCTTAGGTCAGCAGTTCAAGACCAGCCTGGTCAACATGATGAAACCCTGTCTCTACTAAAAATACAAAAAAATTAGATGGCATGGTGGCCTGTGCCTGTAATCTCAGCTTTTCGGGAGACTGAGTCAGGAGAATTGCTTGAACCTGGGAGGCGGAAGTTGCAGTGAGCCAAAATGATGCTACTGCATTCCAGCCTGGGTGACAGAGCTAGAAAATGTCTCAAAGAAAAAAAAAGAAGATTAAGTTCTAGATCTTGAGATGATCCTGGATCACCCAATAGGCCCTAAGTGTCATCACAAGTGTTTTTATGAGGGAGACAGGGACATCTGACTGCAGGAGGGGAAAGGCAATGTGCAGATGGCATCAGAGGGGGCTCTGAGGATGCTGCACTGCTGGCCTCGAAGAGAAGAAGGGGGACCATGGGCCAAGGAATGCAGCTTTCCAAGCTAGAAGAGGCCAGGAAGCAGATTCTCCGCCAGAGCCTCAGGAGAGAACACAGCCCTACCTTGGTTTCAGCCCAGTAAAACTCATTCTGCACCTTTGACCTCCAGAACTACCAGGCAATAAATGTACGTTCGAAGGCTCTCAGTTTGTGGGATTTGTTACAACAGCCATAGGAAGCTAACATTCCTGTTAAGGTTCGGGATCCTTCCTAGACAGAGGACTGACAGCAGGCTCCATCCAGCCCTGCTCCAATCTTGCTGTTGCCTTCAGGAGATCCCAGGGAAGAGTTTGGAAAAGGGGAGGCTTTGGGTGTGAAATAGTTAAGTGACTTGTCATACAACCACACCGGAGGACACTGTGTGTGTGTGTGTGTGTTAAAAATGATATCCAGTAGAGTTTGGATGATGCAGGGAAATGCTTAGGATGCAACGCCAAGCAAAAAGAACAAGGGATTTTTTTTAAGTATACGTAGTAGAGCTTGACTGGGCAAGAGCGGGCTGAGAGCAAACAAAACAAAATACTGGCCGGGCGCGGTGGCTCACGCCTGTAATCCCAGCACTTTGGGAGGCCGAGGTGGGTGGATCACAAGGTCAATAGATCGAGACCATCCTGGTCAACATGGTGAAACCCCGTCTCTACTAAAAATACAAAATATTAGCTGGGCATGGTGGCGCGTGCCTGTAATCCCAGCTACTCAGGACGCTGAGGCAGGAGAATTGCCTGAACCCAGGAGGCGGAGGTTGCAGTGAGACGAGATCGCGCCATTGCACTCCAGCCTGGGTAACCAGAGCGAAACTCCGTCTCAAAAAACAACAACAACAACAACAAAAAAAACAACTGCAAAAGTACCCAAGGGCTGTCTCTGGCTGGGGGGACTCTGGTGATGGCTGTTTTCTTTGTACTTTTCTCCGTAGGGTCTCATTTAGGAGGATTCAGGGCTATAGAACAGCAGCTGCCAAATGAGCAGGTTATAGCCAGAAAAATGTCAAATGTCGGCATATCAGGAGCTCTGAGATCCATTGGAGGCCTCTCAGCTTTTTCTGTGACCCTCAGAGTTGGACCATGGGAGGGGACGAGGGGGAAGGAGAGAGCATTAGAAGAACTACGGAGCCAAGTTATAGACAGTTATCTGCTGGCGAACGGGTTTTCTAACCCGCCTTGCCTGTGGCTGCTGCACCGTTCTCTCTTTGCAGAGGGAAGTGGGGAATACAGTGTTCCCCTTTCCCATTCTCTAGGTCTCTGGATTATTTGGAAACACACATCTAGGCAAACAGCAGGCTCATTTTAGCAAGGACTATTTCCAGCTGGGACGGGATGGGGCTGGCAGGCATGACAGCCTCCTCCCTGTGTCCAGACCTGGGCCAAGACTCTGCCACTGACCCCAGGCTGGAAGATGACGTTTATCTCCCAAAGAGCTGATCCTAGTTCTCTAGTTCTTCATGTGGTTTAGATGAAGAAGCCCAGGACTGGAGGAAAAAGGGGCACGGCCGGCAGATCACTGGGTGAAGCTGCGTCTACCTGGTGCCATCGTGAGTCATAAACTGGCAGGTTCTTGTGTTCTGAGGAGCCCTGGGCCGCCCAGCTGAGATGGCTGTCAGGACGGACCCTTCTAAGCCAGGAGCATGGGTCTTGGCTGCTGCTTGAGGAGCAGATCTGCCCGCTGCAGGCAGCAGGGTGAGGAAGGGGCTTCTCCCAACTCTGTGCTGATGGGAATTAGGCTGAGAAAGGCCTTCCAATCCAGCAGAGCTAGGCTGGAGGCCGAGAGCAGCACAACTGTCTTTTGGCACTAAAAATTAATAATGTGGAAAGCTGAGGGAGAACGAGGCTGTGAGCCTGCCCACCAGGCAGCCTGGGCAGAAGTAAGGAGTTCTATTTTTATCAAGAAGTGCCACATTCTATTATACTACTCTCAAAGAAATGCTCTTTTTTTTTTTTTTTTTTTTTTTTTTTTTTTTTTTTTTTTGAGACGGAGTTTCGCTCTTGTTACCCAGGCTGGAGTGCAATGGCACGATCTTGGCTCACCGCAACCTCCGCCTCCTGGGTTCAAGCAATTCTCCTGCCTCAGCCTCCCGAGTAGCTGAGATTACAGGCACGCGCCACCATGCCCAGCTAATTTTTGTAATTTTAGTAGAGACAGGGTTGCACCATGTTGACCAGGATGGCCTCAATCTCTTGACCTTGTGATCCACCCGCCTCAGCCTCCCAAAGTGCTGGGATTATAGATGTGAGCCACCGTGCCTGGCGGAAATGCTCATTTTTAACATGGCAAGGAAGTCTCAGCCAGGGGTAACTCTGAAAGGAAAGATCTGAGTTGTAGGGTGTGTGTGTGCATTCTGTGTGCCTGTGTGTGCATATAATAGATATGTGCATGTGTGCATGTGTGAACACCTACAGGGGCTATTCAGAGAAGCCAGAAAATGTGACTGCAGAGATTTGGAACACCTGCAGCCTGGCTGGATTGGAGGCATGTGCCTGCTGGCCACTTCTGCTAGGCCAGGTAAACAACCCCAGCAGCATACCCAGGACCCTGCATATTCACTCCAAACTCCAGAGGAACCCAGTTAAGCTCACCATCCTCCTGTCTATGTCTGCCCCTCCTGCCCTGGGTTCCAGATAGCCTTACACAAACTGAGGCACATCCAAGATGCTGGTTTCCCCTTGTCCTGCATCCAAAGTGGGGCCAAATCCTCTCAACCTATTCCTCACCCATCTCTTTTGACCCACCATCAAAATAAATAGAGCACACTATCATCTACCGTGCTCTCCTCATTTGCTGCCTTTCCTCACCATGCACGGACTACCTGAACCCCACACCTGAGCCCCATACCTAAACCTCCTTCCTTCCTCCTGGTCTTGTACTTCCAAATCTCAGCAGTCACCATGGCTTCCCAGCTCTGCCCGCTGATGCCCACAACAGGGCAGACTCTGGACAAATGTGGTAGAATAATGTCCTGCCTCTATCTCCTCCCTGCCTTCTAAACTCTATGAAAATGCTAGTAGGGAAATGAACTAAACACAAGCTGCTGACCCGCAGGCATGGAAAGAAGAGAAGCTCAGGCAATAGCAGACAGGATCAAAGCACCCAGCACTTGGGAGCAGCCTCAGAAGAGTTGAGGAAAGTATACGGTAAAGGTGAAGGGGGTGTGGGAAAGTGGAGGGGCAGGTTGGTTCCAAGAACAGAGACTCTCACTAAATCCTGGGTTTACAAACATCAGGCACCAAGAAGAACTGGCACTGAAAGCATGAGGCTGACTGAAAGTCAGCATACTGGCTGGGCACTGTGGCTCACGCCTGCAATCCCAATACTTTGGGAGGGTGAGCAGGAGTATCACTTGAGCCCAGGAGTTTGAGACCAACCTGGTTAACATAGGAGACCTCATCTCTACAAAAAATAAATTAGCTGGGCATGGTGGTGTGTGCCTGTAGTCCCAGCCACTCAGGAGGCTGAGGCAGGTGGACTGCTTTTGCCCAGGAGTTCAAGGCTGCAGTAAGCTGTTATCATGCCTCTACACTCCAATTTGGGCGACAGAGTGAGACCTTGCCTCTAAAAAAGAAAATCAGTATACAGTTACCAGCTAGCACCCCAATCCCTTTCCCCGACCTGCTCAAGCAGACCACACCCCTCCTCCCACCTCTCTCAGGAGACTCCAGATGATGGTGTGGTGAAACCACACCTGTCCAGTCTTGAGGATACGAAGCACAGGGGAGGAAAGGGTGGGTTCCCAGCTGAAAGTGAGGGAATGTGTTCTCTTTCTGGGTCCACGAGGGGGCATAGTTTTAAGGGCAAGAACTTCCCAGCGCCGTGCCCCCCTCCCATCTCTCTCCATCCGGGAGATTGAATAGTCTCTGTTTTAATTTTTGCAGGCTTGGGAAGAATCAAGTCAATCACTCCAGCAGAAGTTCTAAGGAACTCCTTCCATTGGCCAGAGGTCTCTGAGAAGGTGGGGGTTCCTCCCAGGTTCAAAGTCCCCTTCTTCTTCACCCCTTCGGACTCCATGTTTAGGTCCCCTTCCACGAACATGCCCTTCGAGGAAGCTGTCTTTCTCTCTCTTGGATTTCCAGCTCTCTGGAATCCCCTCCCACATAGTGGGAGCTCTCTTTCCCCTCCTGGATTTCCCCTCTGGGTCTCCTTTCACCCAGTGTGGAAGCTGTCTTTCCTCTCCTGGATTCCATCTTTCTGGATTCTCTCGCTCAGTGTGAGGGGTTTTCCTTCTCTGGTTTTCTCCCCCTGGGAACCCTTCTCACTCAGTGTGAACGCAGCTTTTCTTTCTGTCATTCAGTGTGAAAGCTAGCTGTTTCTTTCTCTCTCCTCCGTTTTCTCTTTCTACCTAAATAAATCTCTTTCTGCAAACACTTTTGAGTCCAGCATTTTTTTTTAGGAGCGCCCTGGGCCGTGGTCTCCTCTCCAATTTTGGGGGAGTAATAGACCAAGAACCTGGAGAAACGTCCTCTCAGGGGAACTGAGGGTTCCCCTGAACCCCAACATTACAAAAGTGATGGCTGTGTTTAAGGGAAACACTACATCATGAACTGTGGGGGCCTCTGCTCCCTTCCCTGCTACCAAGTCCACAGCCCTTGCAAGCTCCCAGGATGGAAATGGAAAGGTGCATTTCTGGAGAAACTGAAGGTGCCAGAAGGAGACACTTTACCCACTGATACCTGGGGATCCCCAACGAGAAGTTGGGCTCATCATCTTCACTAGTGAGGGTTCTCTAGAGAAACAGAACCAGTAAGACAGACAGATGATGGCTGGATTAGTCAATAGACTGTTAGGTAGATAGATAGACGATATAGACAGATAGATACAGATTTGTTATAAAGAATTGGCTCATGCAATTGTGGAGGCCAAGAAGTCCCATGATCCGCCATCTTTAAGCTGGAGACCCAGGAGAGCCGGTGGTATAAGTCTCAGTCCGCTGATAAGAGAAGACCAATGTCCAGCTCAAGTGTGCTGGCAAAGAGAGCAAATTTTCCTTTCTTCTGCCTTTTTCTTCTATTTAAGACTTCAAGGGATTGGAAGATGCCCATTCACATTGAGGAGGGCAGCTTGCTTTACTCAGTCCACCAATTCAAACGCTAACCTCTTCAGTAAACACCCTCTTAGGCACACCCAGAAATAATGTTTAACCAAATAACTGGACACCCTAAGACCCTGTCAAGTTGACACATAAAATTAATTATCACACCTTCCAATTACTCTCCACAAAGGCACTTTAGGTGATAATCCTACCCACATAAAATTTTAAAAGTTCCTTAGAATCTGGTCTTAAAAAAAAAACAGTGGTTCAGGAGACACTGAGGAAGAAAAAGAGAAAAAAACTAATTGGGGAAAGCAAAAAAAAAAAAAAGTATCTGCAGAAAATTAAAACAAGGGAGAAAATGCAACCTTCAAAAATTAGAAAAATTTGCTCAGAAAGAAACAGGGGAGCACACACATCAAACAAGAATGGGATGCTTTAAAAAAAAAAAAAAGGAAAAAAAAAGAGCTCTTAGATTTTTTTTAAGGCATAACCAGAATGAGAAATCCCTCTACCAAGAGTTGAAGAAAGTAGATGGAAAAGATACATGGAAAATAAGAAGAAAGAGATAAGATAATTAGAGGATCAAGGCAGTCTGGCATCTGACTTCAATGTGTTCCAAATAAATAAATAAAAGAGGCAGGTGCAACAGCACAACTCCAGAGGGTATCATTCATAGAATATGAGGTGAACAGTGCCCTGGAGTTGGAAGCTGCAGAGGGCCTGATCAGAGACAGAAAAATCAGGCAATCAATGCTACAGATATTTTTGCAAAGCCAAAGGACACACGTTTCCAAGTTGAAAGGGCCACTGAATACGCAGCACAGTGGATAAAAGAGACCCACACGAGAGCACATCATTGTCACAGACAATCCGAGGCTGAACGCAGCAGCTCATGCCGGTAATCTCAGCCCTTGGAGAGGCTGAGGCATTTGAGAATCCTCAGTAAGAAGTTGGGCTCACCTTCCGTGTTAGTCAGGGTTCTCCAGAAAAACAGAAATAATAAAATAGATGGATGGACGGATGAATGGATGGATGGATGGATGGATAGATGGATGGATGGATGGATGGAGAGATAGACACAAGACACAGACAGATATAGATTTATGACAAAGGATTGGTTCATGCAGTTGTGGAAGCAAAGAAGTCCTATAATCTAGAAAGATTGCTTGAGGCCAGGAATTTGAGACCAACCTGGGCAATATAGCAAGATCACATCTCTACAAAAATTTAAAAATTAGCCAGCCATAGTTACACATGCCTGTTGTTCCAGCTACTCAGGAGGCTGAGACGGGAGGATCACTGAGGCCAAAAATTAAAGGCTGCAGTGAGCTAGGATTGTACCACTGCACTCCAGCCAGGGCAAAAGATTGAAACCCTGTCTCTTAGAAAAAAATAACATTATTAAAGAACATCAGAGACAAAGATAGTTCAATAACAGTAATATCTAACATTTGTTCAGTTCATTAAATTCCAGGAACTGTTTTAAGTATTTTATGTGTAACTTCTAGCGAGAAAAAGCTGGTCTTGTTAATAAATATGTTGGAATTTAAAATGCCATCAAATCTCAATGACCATGCTGAGTGCTAGAAGATGAGGGAGCAATGCCTTCAAAGTTCTGAGGGGAAATATTTCTCATCCTAGAGTCTGTTAACCAAAAAGTATGTGAGACGGGTCTCAATTCATTTAGAAGTTTATTTTGCCAAGGTTAAGGGCATGCCCAGAAGAAAAGAACACAGAATCACAAAAACTATCTATGATCTGTACCTTTCTCCAAAGATGACAGTGAGGGTTTCAATATTTAAATGGGGGAAACAGACATGAAAAGATTCATCTCTGGAGGGGATGGAAGAAGGGTACAGTAATCCACATGCTGCAAGAGAAAAAGAGCAGATAGCGAATAGTCAATTATTTATTTATCTCCTGCTCAGTAAATTGGCACATTGCATAAGATGAGGTGAACATAGAGTAGCTACCTGTGAAGATATTTAAACTTTTATCTGTAACTATCTACTTAGGAACAAAAGAAAGGGTAATTTCTTATATGACTCAGCTTTCGGCTTTTTTTTTTTTCTTCTGGCACACTGAATTGGGGTCCTGAATTTTTATTTTCCTTTCACAAGTTCAACATCCAGTCACATTATTAATCAAAGGTGAGGGTCAAACAAAAACACTGTCAAATAAGCAAGGGCTCAAAAAATTGGCTTCCTGTGCACCCTTTCTTAGGAAGCTACTGGAGAACAGGCTTCAGCAAAAGAAGAAAATAAGAAAGAGAAAAATGCATGTTAAAAAATAATTTTCAAAAACAGATTAAATGATAACTCAATATAGATATAAAAATGAGTATGTACTGTATTAGTCCATTTGCATGCTGCTATAAAGATCTACCTGAGACTGGGTAATTTATAAAGGAAAGAAGTTTAATTAACTCACAGTTCCACGTGGCTGGGGAGACCTCAGGAAACTTACAACCATGTCAGGAAGCCTGGGAAGAGCATTCCTGGGTGGGGTCAGGACAGGCTGAGGGATTCCAGTCAACCTGTGAATACATAGCTAAACAAACTCAACAAAACATGTTTTCGTTTTTGTTTTTTTGAGACGGTCTCACTCGGTCGCCCAGGCTGGAGTGCGGTGGCGTGATCTTGCCTCACTGCAACCTCCACCTCCTGGGTTCAAGCGATTCTCCTTTCTCAGCCTCCCAAGTAGCTGGGACTACAGGCACCTGCCACCACGCCTGACTAAGTTTTTCATATTTTTTAGTAGAGACACAGTTTCACCATGTTGGCCAGCCTGGTCTTGAACTCCTGACCTCAAGTGATCCACCAGCCTTGGCCTCCCAAAGTGCTAAGATTACAGGCATGAGCCACCACACCCAGCCTTAAAAAAATATGTTTTAAAAGTCTTCCCCCAGGCTGGGCATGGTGGTTCACACCTGTAATCCCAACACTTTGAGAAGCTGAGGCAGGAGTATCATTTGAACCCAGGAGTTCAAGACCAGCTGGAGGAACATACTGAGACCCCATCTCCATAAACATAAAATAAAATAAAAATCTTCTCCCTGTAATCCCACCACTTTGGGAGGCTGAGGTGGCAGGATCAGTTGAGGCCAGAACTTTGAGTCCAGCCTGGGCAACACAGTCAGTCCCCCATCTCTACACAAAATTTAAAAATTAACCAGGCATGTTGGTGCATGCCTGTAGTCTTGTAGCAGGAGCAGCTGTGAGAAACAGACCTCTCGGAAAACGAACTGGGAAGGAAGGGGTGATTTATTCCACCAAGAACAAGGTGGCATAATTGCCTAACAGCCAAGCTTGATTAACAAAGGAAACCTCTGCCTTTATATAGGCTTACAACCCTAGAATTTACATGTGAAAGGGTCTTGGGTTTACAGTTTTAGAAATTACATGTGAAAGGGTCTTGATCCTACAACTCTAGAATTTACAGGTGAAAGGGTCTTGGTCCTATAACTCAAGAATTTACATGTGAAAGGGTCTTGGGCTTAGGAGTAGGCATGGGGTATAGTGACTTAGGTAGCGGTTTGATCATGTTTAAGTAAAAACAACCCCTTCTGGAAAGATTCCTCCACACCATGCCTGTGATCTACAGGAGTGCGATTAGGGTGGTGCCTGGTCTGCCAGCCTTTACTTCTATTGAAATGCAGTGTGGAAATCAAGGGGCGGAATGGTCTTAGATGCTTAAGGGTGATTAAGGGTCTCCTCTCTCAGTCTCAGCTACTTGGGAAGCTGAGGTGGGGGGATCGCTTGACCCCAGGGAGGTAGAGGCTTCAGTAAGCCACGATCACACCACTGCACTCCAGCCTGGATGACAGAAAAGGATCCTTGTCAATGGAAAGAGTCAAGTTCTGTAAAATATTTGAAGAGATTTATTCTGAGCCAAATATGAATGACCATAGCCTGTAACACATCCCTCAGGAGATCCAGAGAACGTATGCCCAAGGTGGTTGGAGTGTGGCTTGGTTTTATATATTTTAGGAAGACATGAAATGTCAGTCAAATACATTTAAGAAATACACTGGTTCTCTCCAGAGAGGCGGGACAACTTTAAGTGTTGAGCGGAGGTTGGGGGCTCGTATAGGTAGATATAAAATTGTCTGATTGGCAATTGGTTGAGTTTATCTAAAGATCTGGGATCAATAGAAAGAAAATGTCTGTGTTGCAATAGGAAGTTATGGAGACCAAAATTTAACCATGCAGATGAAGCCTCCAGGTAGCAGGCTTCAGCGAGAACAGACTGTAAATGCTTCTTATCAGAGATGTATAATGAGTCCTCTCCAACCCAACCCGCACTTCCCATCATGGCCTGAACCAGTCTTTCAGGTTAAGAGTGCCAAGGCCCGGGAGGAAATCCATAGAGGTGGTTAGGGGGTGGCGGTGGTGGTGGGGAACTTTAGAATTTTATTTTTTGTTTACATCTTGTCTCAAAAGAAAAAAAAAAGAATAAAAGAGTTTTTGGTTTACACCTTGTCTCAAGAAAAAAATAATGAAAGAAAAGAAAAGAAAAACCTCAAGGACATCTAAAAGCTGGTAAGACAGAAATTACCAGGCCAAAAATAAGAGGGAAGTGGAATTCAGAAAGGGAAAAAACAGAATGGAAGCTGCTTTTTTCCCTGAGAGCTTTTTCAGAACCTGAAAATCAGAACATGTTTGAGCCTCATGGAGTCTGACGGGGGAAGAAGTCAAGCCAGGCTCTGCCCAACACTAAAGGAAAACCCGAATTGGTCAATTATTTGATGAGACTATAAATCACTTGCCTATTTTCACTCTCTGGCGTTCCAGCAGCACAGCCCCACACCAACCTTCATCTGGAGTGTCTCAAGACCTTCTGGAATCTTCTCCCACACACACCTCCTTACACAGGTCCATTCCACGAAAATAAGCAATTCAAAATCTAATCTGTTGGAACTTTAAAAATATTTTGAGACTTAAGGGAATTTGATCATGGGACCTGAGTCACGTAAACAAACAGGCAGCTGCAAACTGTTTCTCTGATTATAGATTAGCTTTTTCCTTACCTACATTGCTGGGTAAAATGTTGTATACAGCTGGAGGGCTCCAGGGAAGACCCCTTTCCTCTTCACTGTTTGTCTTAATTACAGATTAACTCCTTTCCTCTCTCACAGAGACTTCATGACCATGGCAGTGTCTGGGATAGAATGTTAAACACACTCTTAAATTGGAAAGGAAATGAAGGCAAGTTGTAGAGAAAAGAAAACAAGTTTGGGGGCAGGGGAACAACCTATAATTATTTAATTAATTATAGGTTGTAACTCATCAATCAGCCTTGTATAGAAAATGTTAAAGAAAAAAGTTAAACAAGAAATGTTATACAAGAAAATGTTCTACAAAGTTACTAAATTTCTTTGTTTTCTGCCTATGTAAACAAGACTTTAACTTTTAACTTTAGAGCCCCGACCCCATTTCTCTGGAGTCTGTGTTTTCTAGATGGCCATTCCCAGCTTTTTGCTTGAATAAACTCTTTAAAACTGGATTTGGGGCTGGGTGCAGTGGCTCATGCCTGTAATCCCAGCAATTCTGAAGCAGGAGATATAAAAACAAAACAAACAAAAAAAAAAAAGAAAACGAATTTCCTTTGGGCAGCTGCCCTGTAGGACATCTCCTTTTCTTCCATCATTGCTCTTCATTTTGTTCTCACAACTATTTTGGCAAGTTCTCTAAGTTCCCGTTTTCCCGTCTGAGTGGCACAGCAAAGGTTCCAAGATATGCTTGAGTTGTAAACCTGTCACCGTTTGAGAAACTGCCATTGTTCTGCCTCCCTAAGCCTGCTTGCCCACCTTGCAGGTTTCCCGCCACTAAACTAACCAGCCCCTTTCAGTTGCGAGTACAAAAGTCGAGTCCTGTCTTTGTTTGGGGATCAGCCTTTGGATGCCAATCCACTGAGCTGATGGGCACCTTAATAAAATCTTCCTGTCCCACCCATCGGTCTCTCCTGTCCCTTGATTCCTGCAACACGTTGAGAAGCTGAGGCAGGAGAATCACTTGAGCCCAGGAGTTCAAAACCAGACTGGTTAATAAAGTAAGACAGATTAAAGAGAAATAAACTTAAAAACAAACAAAAACAACTTTAAAAACCCCGGATTCTGATCCTTTCAATTACTTTATGCTGACAACTCTAATGTGGGTGCTGCTCAATTAGCCTTGTAAAGCACAGGGCTGACCGCTTCAACTCCCTGCTGAGGGTTGAATTTGGAATAAAATCCAGATTCCAGAGCTACAGAGTCCTTAGATCTGGGGCCCTTGCTTTTGTACTTCTGTTTTTCCACTTTACTTAGCTGAAGCACATTCCCTACAGCCAACTAAGGAAAAGGTCCATTCCCAAACCCTTTCGCTCCCTAGACCACTCACTGCTCCGTGCAGACAGTGAAAACAGCCCTTGAGCTGAAGCTATACTGAAGGCAAAAACTCACATGGCGGCCAGGATTTTGCTCCCAGAACAGAGGCCAATGCTGGCAGTGTCCTTGTCCTGTGTCTGTCCCCAACTTGGCACACCACTAGGAAGAGGGGGCCAAATGGGAGCAGAAAGCTGACTCCCATCTTCACACACACGACTGGTACTCCGGCCTTGCACACCCATACCCAGCTTGTTCACCTCACCCTTCCTAGTACCGCTCTCCCGCTCTGACTCCTCCTTCTCAACCACTCCTGCTACTGCAGGGCAAGGAGCTCTGCTGCCATCTGGGCAGATCTTTGGAACAATTCAGGCCATGCCAATTCAGATAGCCTTTCTGCTAGGGACGTGGGACCTGGGGTGGGACAGGCGAGTACCTAGCCACCACTGTCTTTGCCCCCGGCATGGCTTGCCTGCCTAGCTCAAACCTTCATGGAGCTATGATCTGTACCCCAGGATACAAACAAAAGCGGGCACCATCCCAGGGTCCATATCAAACTCATGACCAGCTCGCAGGAGAGCCTCCTGCTGCCACATTCATCCTCAGGCTGCAGACCTGCTTGACCCTTCACACCTGACTACTGCTGCACTCCAGGATTCTCAACATGACCCCTCCATCCACCCAGCTGCCAGGACCAGAAACCCTGGCCCTGCGGTAAGAATTCACTCAACAAACACTTACTGAGCCCCAACTCTGGTCAGGCACTGGGGACAAATCAGATGTGGCTGTGCCCTGCTACAGCTTGCAGTGTGACTGGGAGCAATGACGGTCCCTAGCCTTAGCCTGTCACCTTCCATCCGTCGGTCCCACATCAGCCTGTTTACCTCAGGCTCACATTGTCCCTCGCAGGGACCATGCAGCTCAGCGTAGGGCCTGCCTCTGGGCTTGCCCCTCCAACTCTCCCTTCACTCTGCTTCCAGAGATACGTTGCCCGTCCTAATTCAATTTTACCTCTTCCCAAGTAAAATTCCTCAGTGGATGCCAATTGTTTTTAGGATTAAAAAAAAAACAGCTTATTTTGGCACCCAAGGAATGCCTGACCCTTATGCCAGGCCCCCAGCTCAGACATGTTGGTCCAGATGGAGCACCTGGCAGTTCCTCAAATGGGTCGTGTCCATCACACCTCATACCGCTGACCTCGTGCCCTGAATGTCCCACCTCCTTCTGCAGGAAAGGCTTTGCCTTGTCTCCCATATCTCAGAAAGTCTTCCCTATCCCCCAAACCAGGCTCCATGCCCTCTGGTTCCCCACAGTAACCAAGCCACACTCTGCAGTAGTGCATATCATTATCCTGAACGGTAAATATTTACAGTCTGTCTTCCACACTAGACCATGAGAACCCTGAAGATAAAGACAAACCTTTCATTTTTGCATCATCAGAAACTAGCCCAGCGCTCAATATGTATCTACCTGGTGACTATTTACGATATGAATGAATGTAACGATTAAGCAACGTGTCTAGACTTCAGCTTTGGCCCACCGGCGCTAATAATACCTCCTTAATCTCTCTCTTCTGACACTCAACTTAGGACCCCCTGACTTGGATCCCCATTAAGGACTGAAGGTTTGTGTTTCCCCCCAGTTCCTAAGTTGACACCCTGACCTCCAATATGACTGCATTTGGAGGTGGCACCCTCAAAGGTGGACAGCAGCAGCTGATTGATCCAGGGTCACTTTCCAGAGATGTCTCTCCCAGGACTGACCATTGATCTTTTACGGGCCCTCCTGGGACCAGTCATGGCAATTTGGATTTCTCTACCTCAAAAAGTAAATGAGACAAAAACAACATATTAATTAAATTAACTTCAAGGCTAAAATTCTGTCTCCTTTTTTTTTTAACTTTTTATTTAGAAACAATGGTAGAGTTGCATACTGTTTGGAAGAAGTAATACTGACAGATTTCATATGTTCTTCATTCACTTTCTTCCTGTGGTATGACTATAGTACAGTATCATAACCGGGAACACCCTGGTTGACAATCCACTGTATTCAGATATGATCCACTGTATCAGATTTCCCTAGTTTTACATGCACTCGTTTGTGTGTGTATATGTGTGCGTGCGCATTCAGTTACATGCAATCTATCACATGCACGGATTCATGTCATCACCACCACAATCAAGATACAGAACAGGCCGGGCACGGTGGCTCACACCTGTAATCCCAGCACTTTGGGAGGCCAAGGTAAGCATGTTGGCACATGCCTGTAATCTCAGCTTCTTGGGAGGCTGAGGCAGAGGTTGTGGTGAGCCAAGATCGCACCATTGCATTCCAGCCTGTGCAACAAGAGCTAAATTCCATCTCAAAAAAAAAAAAGATACAGAACAGTTCCATCAGAGGGACCCCTCAAACCACTCTTATATTGCCAGAGACATCTCCTCCCCATTCGCCTGGAAAGTACTAATCCAGTCACCATTGCTATACTTTTGTTATTTCAAGATTTTCATAAAAATGCAATCAGCAGTATATAACATTTTGGGATTGACTTTATCCACTCAGCATAATTATCTGGAAATTCATCCAAATTATTGTATCTGTTAATAGTTCGCTCCTCATTACCAGTGAATAGTATTCCATGGTGTGCACATACAGCAGTTTAAGCATCCACCTGTGGAAGGAAATTTGAATGGTTTCCAGTTTCGATTATGAATGCAGTTGCTACGAACATTTGGGTACAGGTTTGTGTGAACGTAAGTTTTTATTTCTGGGTTGTGTATGGTAGTTGCATGTTGACTTTTATAAGGAACTGCCAGGCTGCTTTCCAAAGTGGCTGCACCATTTCACATTCCCACTAGCAATGTAGGAGCAATCCAATTTTCCACATTCTTGCCAGCATTTGGTGTCTTCACTGTTTCATGTTTCACCCATTCTGATAGGTGTGTAGGGGTACCTCGTGATTTTCACTTGCACTTATTTAATGGCCACTAGTGTTGAAAATGTTTCACATGGTTATTTGCCATCTCTGTATCCTCTTTGGTGAAATGTCTGTTCACATTTTTCGCTCATTTTCTAAGTAGACTGTTTTTTAACTGTTGAGTTTTGAGCATTGTTTGTATATTCTAGCAACTAAGAATATGGGCTCTATCTGGAAGGAATTCTGATGGATATAGTTACTGAACTATTACATCACTTTATATAGAGAGTTTGGCAACCCAATTTTCAAAATCAGGAATCCAGGGAAGAAGAAAAAAAAATGAGTAAGAAAAGCACTCAGTGTGGAAATCATCAGAATGTCTTACAATGTCGCAGGAGACTGCCGGCTTCTGAGGAGTCCCACTAAGACCCTGCTGTCCCTACGTGGGTCTGGCTGGGACAGGCAGCCTGATTCTTACCCAGAAGGTACCAACAGTCTTAATGACACAAGGCAGACGTCCCTGACACCATTGGCAATCAAAGCCCATTACCAACTCTCCTGTCCCACCCTCCATCACTGTCCTTGTGCAGGTAACTGGTGTGGGAGGCACAAAACCATTTATGACCCCAGCCTCAGGGCTTGGTTTGGCCAGCAGAATCAGAAATCCAGCTTGAAGGCTGCTGCTATATTTCACCCTTCCACTTCCCTTTGAACACATTTCAGAGGTACTAATCTTAAAAGTGGAAGATTCGTCACTTCAAAATGAGGCTCAGAGAGTGTGCTACAGAGGAGTGCTGTTCTGAGGATTGCAGGCAGCTGCCCCTCCTCCTTCCACCCCTGCACTGCAGCATTCTCATCTAGGCCCCCAGGGCAGACCTCCCCACAGAGAACACCTCAACAGGGAGGGCAGGACAATTAAAAAAGGCCAAGCCTGTAAAATGCCACAGTAGATGATCAATAAACGTTGGACAAAAATCTAAGCATGATGGCATGGGCAGCAACAGGGAGCTGGCAGGCCTGAGAGCCTGTCTCCCAGAGGCCTCCTTGGTCAACGTTTAATAATCCAGAGTCAACCTTCAACCTCTTCAACCTTGCATTCGTAGGAACTGAATTTTCCAGTTCTCAGTAGGTGTCCACTAATGTAGCCCACAGGAGTGAAGAAAGAAACAGAAGTTCAGTTTATTAATTTCGTAAAACAATGCAAGGTGTAACTCTGCAGGGACCAGAGCATCCCAAGACTACGTGATCACTGCCTTCTCCACTGTCAGCGGACTGGCAGGGGGCCTGGCATGGCTTAGCGAACAAGAGGCAAACCCTGAGAAGCCGGGTTTGGACCCAGGCACCAAACACAGCAGCCCAGGCTCTAACTGCTGTGCTATGCTCCCTCCAGCAGTTTCCATCTGAAACTAACTTGGGGCCCGTCCACCTACAGCCGCCTGAGCCTGTTTCTTGTTTTCCTAAGGATGTCATTCACCTAATCTCAGATGGATCTCAAAACCTCACCCAAATTAGGGACTTCACCAAAATCTCCCCCAGGAGGGATAAATCCGTCTTCCCAGTACTTAAAGCTCTCTTGTCAGAGGCTTGGTCCGAGCTGGCTATGTGCAGCCCACAGAAAAAAATAAGCATCCCCAGATATGCCAAATCTGTTTAGCTCTTTTGTTTACAAGCAACAAATATAAATAGCTCAACCCAAATGGCCATAAGCAAAAACAAAAATATGTTCATATAATGGGAGAGTCTAGTGGGAGGGGCAGGGGCAGGCCCCACTGGATTCAGGGCTCAACCTGTGGGGCCAGAACTGGGAAGGTGGCTGTCTCAGTCACATCATCTTTTGTTCACAACCAAAAGATTGGGGAGAAAACAATCCACTTCTTCAATGACCAAAACAAGTCTAGAATTGGCGCTCTTTGGCTCTGCAGCCAGAGCTGGGTCTTGTGGTCATCCCTGAGCCAATCACTATCATCACAGGGGACCTGAGACTCTGATTGGCCAGGCCTGAGTTGCATGCTCCTGGAAGCAGGGAGGAGGTCACCCTCATTAGAAGCAAACTGTGACGACTTTCAAAGGAAATACAGGCTCTGATTAGCCATGGGCTGAGTGGATGCTGATTAGCTCCAAACCACAAATGCTCACTCCCCATGCTCTGTGCTCACCTCTGCACTTGAACTCACTCCAACGCCCCACATGGAAGGACCTTGTCAACCTGGAACGACCTCGTCCATCCCACCACACTCCATCCTACACGCCTATGCACTAAAAGACCCAGAGCCTGCCTCCACCAAGCAGCCTTCCCTGATTACCTCAGCCCACACATACCCTTACTCTGCATTCTGAAGCCACTTACTGTCCACAAAACTCACAAGGCACCTAGCACAGCTGCCTGGTCAAGCTCTTTGTCTTTGGGGATGTGTGTATTTCTCTTCAATACAGTCCTCTAGGAATAAGGTATATACACTTTTTCTTTAAAGAGTTAGATTGTAAATAAATTAGGCTTTGTGGGCCATATAGTCTCTGTAGCAAACACTCAACTCTGGCATCAGAGCACAAAAGTAACCATAGACATGTAAATTAATGAGGGTAGCTGTGTTCCAAGAAAACTTTATTTGCAAAAAACAGGTAGTGGGTTGGGTTTTGCCCAAGTGCTGTAGTTTGTCACCCCTTGCTTTAGGGCTTTAAGGACTGGACTTTGCCTTCTTGATTTCTGAATTTCCCATTCAAGTCAGCACAGTACTTCAAACATAGGAACCAACAGTAATCAAAGCTAACTGGACAACATTGAATTATATTATTTTCATTTCCTTCTTTTGAAAGAAACAGTAGAAAGCTGTGAAGAGTGACCGCAGCCAAAAAGGAACGAATGTGTGTTTCTGGTCCATACAAAGAACGAGACACAGGATACATTGGGCATTTCTCTGTCCAGACTTTTCCAGAAATCAGAAACAACTAAAGCAGTTGGTAAAAGATACTCCTCTCGGGCACACCAATCATGAATAAATGTAAATGCATGACTGTAGGTGTTGTGTGTGTGTGTGTGTGTGTGTGTGTGTACATGTGTCTGCAGTTATGTGTGAAGGCTTGTGTGTCGTACTGGCACACCGCCCACAGGCATTCACATTGCAAAAGCCAGCCTCATCATCCTGCTGAATCCACTTCCTCCTCATAGGCCCTGCCAAGACCGTCCCTTAGCGTGCATCTCTGTGACTGTCTCTGGGAATAGAGATGGTTGAAACCTGGGCCATTCTGTGGTTCCATGCTAGGTATTTTGGGAGCCCTTTGTTCCTTCTGGAGGGCCACGTGCCACAGAAGTCACTGAGGAAAAGTGAGTGTTTCAAATGGGAGTATCGATCCCTCTTGGTCTTAAAGATCTAATTGTGTCTTTGAGCTGAAAGCTGTGGGAAGAAGCACAGGAAAGAGAATGAATGGACTTGGGTTCTGAAAACCATCTTTTCTGCTGCTGGGAGGGGTTGGCAGGCCCTCTTGGGGTTCCCCACTTCTATTGAGCCCCAGATGTCCAACCTTTTATGCCTCCTGCTTTCCTGCCTCACTGGGCTTTGTGAGAGCGTCTGGGTTCTACTACATATTTACCATGGGGTCCTGAACAAGCTGTGTTGTCTTCCTGAGCCTCAACCACACATCTGCACATTAGGAATAAAATCTATTTCTCAGACAATTGTGAGAATGGAAGGTGATGCATGTGAGGTTCATGAGACGTAACTGACTCTCAGAAATGGGAGCCAGCATTAATAGCATCTCGATTCCCAGAGACGGTCACAGAGATGCACGCTAATAATAATTCTACTTATTATTATTAGCAATGATCCAAAATGCTTCATGATCTTCAGCTTTGTTCATGTGGCCTCATTCTCTAGAGGGCCCTCCAATCTATCCCCACACCATGGTGTCTACTTCCTCACAAAGGGACAAAAGCATTTCCCTGGTCATTCTCCACACATACCACTAACTCTTTCATATAAGCTTCAAGAACCTTGTCTTGTTCTGAGGAGCCATATGGCAATCTGGGAAAAGAACCCAGGACTGGTTGTTCAACCTGGGTATAAGTTAGGGCGCCCCAGAGAAACAGAACAATTGGGATACACATGAGATTTATTATGGGGATTGGCTTTTCAGACGGTAGGGGCTGAGAAGTCCCACGATCTGTTTTCTGCAAGCTGGAGAAATAGGAATGCTAGTGGTGTCATTCTGTCCAAGTCTAAAGGCCTATCAATTGGGATGGGGTTGGGGGACAGCTGCTACAAGTTACTGGGTTCAAATACCCAAGAATTAAGCTCTCTAATGTCCAAGGGCAGGAGAAGATGGATGTCCCAGGCAGAGAAAAGAGAGCGAATTCACCTTTCCTCTGTGTTTTTGTTCGATCTGGGACCTCACGGAGTAGATGATGCCCACTTATTTGGTGAGAACAGGTCTTCTTTACTCAGTCCGCCCATGCAAATGCTAATCTCTTCCAGAAGCACTCCTATAAATACACCCAGAAATAGTGCTTTACCAGCTATCTGGGCATCACTTAGCACAGTCAGGTTGATGCATAAAATGAAGCAGCATAACCGGAGTTCAAATTCTTGCTCTGTTGCTTGCTACCTGGAAACCTAGGACAAGCCTCAACCTCTCCAAGCCTCAGTTCTGCAAACATGCAGTTGACTCTTAACTCTATGGGTCAGTGTGAGGAACCGTTAGGGTGAGAGTGCATGGTACATTGAAGGAGCTCCAAAAATAAAAGCTCATGTTCAATACATGCTGTCAGCCCACAAAGACATTTCTTATACCTGCAATACAAACTTGATTCCCACCAATAATACAACATTCCTCTTAGACTACATTTTTTCTTCTCTAAAGAACCACCCAATGGCACAGAAAATGAATTCCCACTTCCACCTTCCTTGTGGCTCGTACAGTTCTCTGTCCTTGTTACATTTTCCCTCTCCCATTTGTGCTGTCGCCAGCTCCATTAGAGCAGGAGAATTAGGGCTTTTTTTTTTTTTTTTTTTTTTTTAGATGGAGTTTCACTCTTGTTGCCCGGGCTGGAGTGCAAAGGTGTGATTTTGGCTCACTGCAACCTCTGCCTCTCAGGTTCAAGTGATCCTCCTGTCTCAGCCTCCCAAGTAGCTGAGATTACAGGCCCATGCCACCACACCTAGCTAATTTGTGTATTTTTAGTAAAGGCGGGGTTTCATCATATTGGTCAGGCTGATCTTGAACCCCTGACCTCAGGTGATCTTCCCGCCTTGGCCTCCCAAAGTGCTGGGATTACAGGCGTGAGCCACCACACCTGGCTGGAATTAGTCTTTATCATGATTGCCTAGACTGTCCTGCTAGTGTTCATTGAAAAGACTTTTTTTTTTTTTTTTTTAGTTCCAAATGCAGAAACTAAGAGCAAGGTTTTCCTTACCAAATTCAAGTGGACATTTTCATTAAAAAAATAAAATAAAGACTCAGAAGCCACAGGGAAACAAGCAAATGTTCCTGTTCCGCTTCACTGTCCCTTGACTCAGTGGGGAGAAAGTGGTCACAAGGCTTTCCCTGGCAGACAGAGGCCACTCAGAGAAGGGTGCGCATCACCAGTGTCCTGTGGAAGTCCAGGTAAGTGGGTCTTGTCTTGTCAGGGGAAGAACAATGTGTCTATCCACTGGTCACTGCCTTCAGTGATCCAAAAATCACTGGGCACCTACTGTGTGCAAGGCATCATGCTACATGCTGGTGTGACCTTAGGGAAAGAAAGAAGTCAACACTGTTCTGGAGTTTCTCAAAATCCTAGGGAGCCAGCCCCAGTCCTTCTCTTCTGTGGGCCTGGCCTGTCTCAAGAGGGTCTGACAGGAACCCACAAGTTCTCTTAAGCGATGCTTCCCCAACACTGTGATGCTCTTAGATTTTAAACACCATGTTGATCCTAAATCCAAACTGCTGCCCTATTCTAAAGTCCCTGGGGATCTAGGCCCCCCAAATGAATTGCTATCCAGGTCAGGAGGTATCTGTTCATTTTCTTTTCCATCAGGGCAAAATGTCTGATCCTGACTGGACCTTAACTAAGAGCTGGAGAACACAGCAGCTTCATCCCGCTCCTAAAGAGGAAAACAAATGAGAACAAAGCTTGAAAGGGCATGGAGGGAGGGTCTCGGGTGGGAGGGAGCCCAGGCGCGGTGAGTGCAGCACAGATCCACATCGGAGGGCTGAGTGCATTGTTCTGTGGAGCTGTAGGGTCTATTTACCTGCTGGTTAGTACCAGCAATTTCATCCACCTGCAGAGGCATCTCTTATGCCCACAAGATGAATTTTGTGTTTAACAAATAACGTAATATCTCTTAAATCAGCACTTTTCTCTAAGAATCCTCCCAGCTGCACACACACACAAACTTTCCCAGAGAATGGTTTATAAAAACACTTCAAAATCTCAAGAAATGGATATAGCTAGAGAAAAAGGTCTCAGAAACTGCCACCACCATGGCAGACAAGGTGACTCAAGGCAGGCGTGGGCAGTAGCCTCATCAGATGGGGATATGGTCCTGCCTTGCAAGACTGTGGTTAGGGTATCACAGAGATAATCACCTGCAGGAATGGGCAGCTGCCCCCAGGCTCCCCTTCTCCGCCGTCCCTCCTTTCCTTGATCCTGGCTGACAGCAAAGCAGCTTAAGGTGGCCTGAATATTGGGGTTTTGAAAGGCTTCAGAAATGCTCCCAGGACAGTGAGCCCCGCACAAGCCCAGACAATATGTTTCCAAGGCTTTAGATGTCTTCTGTGCCTTACTGAAACCCAACTCTCAGCTCTCGAGGCCAACACCCTATGCTGACTCTTTCTTCACTTTTGACCCTCAGTTCAGCTCCTCAGAGTTACTAGATTGTCCAGGAGGAAGAATTGTTTGAGTCACAGCCCTCCTCCTGTCCCCAGCTCTCCCACATCTGCTTTTAAGCCAGCAAGTCTGGCATCCCCATTCCCAATGAGCCTCTTACCCCTGGAAGGACAGTTCAGTGAAGTGACTTTGGATAAGCCACCTACCCATTCTGTGACCTTGAATGCCATGATGGGGTGCTTAGGCATGGGAATCTACAGAAGAATTATAATCAAGTCATTTGCATTATATTGGTTTGCATTTTTAAAAAGTTCCAGCCAGGCATAGTGGCTCATGCCCATAATCCCAGCACTTCAGGACGCTGAGGCGAGTGGATCACCATATCAGGAGTTTGAGACCAGCCTGACCAACACGGTGAAACCACATCTCTGCTAAACATACAAAAATTAGCCAGGCGTGGTGGCACAAGCCTGTAATCCCAGCTACTCAGGAGGCTGAGGCAGAATTGCTTGAACCCTGGAGGCAGTGAACTGAGATCGTGCCACTGCACTCCAGCCTGGGTGACAGAGAGAGACTCCATCAAAAAAAAAAAAAAAAAAAAAAAATTTCCTTCTGATGGCTTTTTCAGGGCAAAAATCACATAAATGGAAAGAAGTCTTGCATTAGACTCAGACAGACACATTATGGTGCTGCCCTACTCAGTGAGGTGACCCTGGGGAAGTCCTTTAGTGTGGTCACCTTGGGGGATCTTGTAAAATGCAGATCTGCTTCTGCAGAGGGGAGGGAGACCTGAGATTGTGCATTTCTCACAAGCCCCTGGGTGATACTTCTACAACAAGACCCAATTCTCTGGACATCCGCCGTGACCCACGTTTCCCTGGACATGGAGCCTCAGTTTCAGCATCTGTAAAACAGCATCAACAAAACCTCAGCTGTATGGGCTGCATGGGGTGACAGCGAGATCTGGCAGCATGTGCGGCTAGGCTTGTGCTGAGGCACCCCTGCCCCCAGCTTGCTTTCTTGCCATCATGGCCATGCCCCAGGATGATCAGTGTCTGTTCTAGGCTCAGCGCTGACTCCTGCATTTCCGCTCCTCCCCCCGTTTACAGCTGGCGCACTCTGGAAGTTTGCTTGGCACTGCACTTGCCTTTCAAATGCCCTAGAAATCTTATTCTGGCTCTTCTCTCTTCTCAAATTCAAAATCCACAATGCTTGCCCGAGGTTTCTACATTCCCAGTGCCATTAGGAGATTAGAATTTTGCAACACTGGCCTCTCTGCTGCTCCCAAGTTTCCACTTTTCATGCCAAGCAAGGCACAAGACATATTGGCCACATTCTCCTTCCAAGTGAAGGAGCAACCTGTGAGGATGGGCTTTCTAATAATGACTTAAATGAGCAGCTCACCTGGTTCATTTCCCAGGCCCTCCAGAGGGCTGGGGTTGGGGAGGGCTTGCAGGAACCCAGTGAGGTAGGGAGGGTGGGAAGCTCTGCATGCATGCCACTGGCCCAGAAGTTTCAGGGCCTGGGAGCTCATCCTGGCTCTGCCTCTCACTCGCTTCATGACTGGGCAAGTCATGACCTACTCAGGCCTCAGTTTATCCATCTCTAAGAAAGACGTGAAACTAAGCGTCCTCTAGGAACCCTTACAGTTGACCCTCCAACCTCTTGTGGTATCCATTTGTAAGTAAGAAGACTCAGGTTTCTGACTATGGGCCAGGACTTTCTACCCACGATATACATGGTAGTCATGCTTATAGCCACGATCCATGATACATGATACATATATCACACACATCCAAGATAAGCATGGAGGGACTTCCTCCCATTCTGAAAATGAACCACTCAAAAGCTACACTTCTCTCCCACTGTGGCCCCATTTCTTTGTTCTTTTTATTGCAAAACTCCTTGATAGAGTTCTTGGGGACGTTTTTAATTATGTCTGCCAATTTGTTGACGCTGCTCCCAGGGAGAGGTGGGGTCCATGTCTCCCACTTGGAGTGGGATGGGCTTTTGAGAGTATTTTGACCAACAAGGCAGGGCAAAAGACCACACACACAGCTCTGCCTTGCTCACAGAAATTCTCCTTCTTAAGCAGTTTCAATACCCTGAGGCCACCATGCTGCAAGGAAGCCCAAATGAGCCCACAGCCAGCAACCTCATGGAGAGACCCCGAAACTGCATGAAAAGTGAGAGAAGGATCTGCCTGACCAGCATCCAGCAGCTCCGGCTCCAGCCACCAACGGCCTGCATGATACTGGCCTGGCAAGTCCCAAGTCAGAACTGCCCAGCCAAGTCCTTATTCTCAGAAACCATGACAGAAAACAGAATGATTGCCATTGCTCTGTGCCACTAAGATTTGAGTGACAGGACAGCACTCAACACTGGAACAGTGGTCTGTTTGTGCTCCTGCAAATCCCTTCATTACCTCACTGCTCCTCCCAAACTGCTTTCATGACCCATGACCATCATCGTGCCAAATCCAGCAGTTTCCACCCTCCATCCTACTCAACCTGTCAGCACCATTTGACTTGAAGTCATATCCTATTACGACGTGCTCTGCTCAAAAATCCCCAATGGCTTCCCATCTAAATTAGACTAAAAGCCAAAGTCAAGACAATAGCCAACAGAGCCCCAGTTGATCTGCCCATTCCCCACCCTTCTCACTCAATCCCCGCTGCTCCTCCTTCTGCTCCCTCTGCTCTGTCCGCTGTGGCCTCCTGGCAATGCCTCAGACATGTTTCTACCTGAAGGTCTTTGCACTTGTGGGCCCCTTGACCTGGAACTCCTAGATAATTGCATGGCTCTTGCCTTTACCTCCCTCACTCAAGTGCCACTCCTCTAAAAAGCTTTCCCTAATGACCCTTATTTATTTATTCTTAAATTTATTATTATTACTATTGAGACGGAGTTTTGCTGGAGTGCAGTGGTGCAATCTCGGCTCACTGCAACCTCTGCCTCCCAGTTTAAGCAATTCTCCTGCCTCAGTCTCCTGAGTAGCTGGGATTGCAGGCACCAGCCATCACGCCCAGCTAATTTTCATATTTTTAGTAGAGACAGGGTCTCACCATGTTGGCCAGGCTGGTCTTGAACTCCTGACCTCAAGTGATCCACCCGTCTCAGCCTCTCAAAGTGTTGGAATTACAGGCATGAGCCACCACGCCCAGTCCCTTATTTAAAATAGACACCTACCAACACCCCTCACACACACACACCACTACGGGACCCTTTCTTGTTCCTGTTTTCCTATAATGCACCTCACCCTCTGGAATACTTTACATTCATTTGTTCTATGTGTCTCCCTCCATTAGGCTCTTTCAGTCACTGCTGTTTTCCCAGCATCTAAACAGTGTCTGGCACATAGAAGGCACTCAGTAAGTGAATGAATAAATGAATGAATGAATGATATACAATTATGGCTCCTGATTGTTGCCATCAGAGTGATACCAGACACAAATCACTACCCACACCCTTCAATAGCTCCCTATCATCTTGAGGATAAACCCAACCTCCTAACCCAACCTTTAAGGCCCTTTATGACCTGGCTCCTGCAGACTTCTACAGGCCCCACTGCTCACTGCTACCTGTGTTGCACTTCACATTCCAGCAACACCTAACTGCTTATGAGTTTTTCCACGTTCCCATATGTGTCCCATGTCCTTGCCTTTGCTCTACTGTCCCCACTTGCCTGAATGCCCTCTCTGCCTTCTCCCTCCTGCAACATTACTTCTCTTTCTGCAGGGTGCAGATTAAATATCCCTTCCCCAGGGAACCTTCTTTGCCTACCCTAGGCTGATAAGCTTCTTCTTCATGCTCCTAAAGCACCGTGGGTTAATCTCCGTCACTGTAGCTACCACTTGATTGCTTACCCACCTGTTTTCCCCACCGCCACTAAAATGTAGACAATACCAATGACTAAAGACGTGAGCATGTTAACTTAATGAAGGGCAAGGTCCAGGGACAATGCTGCAAATGATACTCTACAGGGTGACCCTGGATGAAAAGGAGAGGAACGGTGAGTCAAATCTTCTGGGTCCTTCTTTTAGAGAAACTTGGATGTGAACTGGTTATCAGGAGATGTTATGGAATTATTGTTCATTTCATTGGGTATGTCTGTAAAACTGGGAAAATAGTATGACTGCCTCCATAGGTTGCTCTAGGCTTTAAATCCAGCATTGATTAAATTAGGCACATCTTCAAGAAGGGCTGAACTCAAAACAGAGCTCAGTCAGTAATACTGGTGAACAAATATGATGCTTCCATCTGGTCCAGGGCTGGAAGTGCAGTAGATACTCCCAGAATGTCTTTGAATTGGAAAAAGATATGAAGGCATGAGCACGTGGGGATGTCATGCAGCACCACCCGGAGCATGTTTTGATGGTGTAAGGAAGAGAGGAGAGGGGAGCCCCTGCTCAGGCTCCTGCAGGGATGAGGCTGAGCCTGAGCGAGTGGTGTGGTGACAGGTCCCTGCTCCTCTTCCCTCTATCTTCAGCAGGCAGTGACCTGGGCGCTTCTCTCATTTATATGACAATAATGCCCCCCTGGGCCCAGGGAGCTGGGCAAGGGGAGCTGCTTTCCTAACAGTTGTGGAAAGACCCAGGCTGAGGCTGACAGGGGGAGGAAGATTTTGCCAAACTCTGTTGGGAGACTCAGAATCACTAACAGCAATAGCCAAAAAATCCACCCACCCAGTGGCAAAATTGTGAGAGTGATTGATCATCAGGAATAAAATGAACTGCTTACTGAGAATGATTCAGCCAAGGCCCAATTTTTATTGGTTATTTTATTTGAACTTCATATGTTAATTTCATGAAGTGGGAATATTATCATCATTTTGTAGATGAAGGAATTGAGGGTCGGAGGCGGGTGTACCATCTCCTAGATTCACAAGGAGTCAGCATTTGAACAATTGCAAAGCTCTTTTACCTGCTACACAAGTTCACAAGTTCCTGAGAAAAAACCCAAATGATAAGGTCAGGAATAACACCCCCCCACACACACACACACACATACACCAAGAACCCGGCTTGGTGATAAATTAAGATGTAGGGAGCTGTACTCCTGCATCCTGGGCCGTTTCCTCCTAGGACCTCTGCTCCTGACATCCAGCAGCCTACTCTTTCCACTCTGCTTAGCGAAGCTTCCCTGTCCCACCCAGCCCCACTCTACCTGCTCCCAAGCTGGAACCTTCCAATACTGTCTGAGTGTCCAGCCTCCCCCCAGCACCTCCCCTGAGTATCGATAGCTGCAGGGCAAACCTTACCTACTGGTCAAAGCACCCAGAATTCAGGGCACACCCCTGGCCTTGGATGAAGACAAAGATGAAATACACACCCAGGGATTCAGGGAGAAACCTCTGCCTCAAACAGGAGTGGCTAATTCCAGAAAAGAACAGAGATTCCACAAAAGGGCGTGAAGGAGACTCCTGCACCCACATTGACTCTCTTGCCTAGCAACTGAGGGATCTTTAGATGTGGTCTGTTTCAAAACCACTTTTGTGCTCATTGGCCAATATGATGAAAGAAATAGACTCTTAACAAGGAAACTCTTTCTCTATCTTTCTACACCTGCATTCATTCATTAACACAGTTTTTGTTGAGCCCTCACTATGAATTAAGTCCTGTTCTAGATGCTGAAGTTGTAACAGTGAAGGAAATAGACAAGAACTTCTGGCCTTATGGAGCTGACATTCTGGAAGATGGACAAGCCCCACGTACAGAGGTAAACATACCATGTGTCAGATGGTAACAGGTGCTATGGAGACAAGCAAAAAATGAGAGCAGGGTGGCTGCAATTTTAGATCAGAGATCAGGGAAGCCTCACTAGGATGGGTTCATTTGAGCAAAGACCCAAAGGAACAGAAGGAGGTAGCCAGCCAGATATCAGGGGAGGAAGCATTGCAGGCAAAGGAAACTGCATGTGCAAAAGCCCAGAGGCAGGAGCTATTTCACTTGGTCAAGGAACAGCAGGAGCCAGCACCAGCCAGAGGAAGCTGACAGGAAAGGAGGGGGTGGGCAAAGCAAGTTGTGCAAGGCCCTGTGCAGCACAGGAAGCTCTTTGCCTTTTCCTCTGAGCATAGCTGGAAGTGACTGGAAGCTTCTGAGCAGTGCTGGCATGTGATCTGACTTGAATTTTAAAAGATGACTGTCTATGTGAAGAATAGATGGCTGGGGACAAGGTGGCTGCAGAGTCAATGAGGGGGATCTTGCAGTAATTCAGCCAGGATGACAGAGGCTTGGCTCAGTAGGAGCATGGAGAGACAGAGAAGGGGTCAGACTCACAATGATATACTGATGGCTTATTACATATATAATAAGAGGCAGCTGGGCGGGGAGTTAAGAGTGGGACCTCTAGAGTCCAGGAAGCCTGTGTTTTAATCCTGGTCCCTCTTTCCCAGCTGGTTGTCTTTGGGAGAATTGACTTAATCCTCCTGAAGTTCCATTGTTCCCTCATTGCAGAAACTACCTCTGCTACCTCTTAGCTATGATAAGCTTCCAATGTAGTAATGCTTGTGTGTTAGTCCATTCATAGATTGCTATAAAGACATACCTGAGACTGGGTCATTTGTAAAGAAAAAAGGTTTAATTGACTCATAGTGCTGCAGGATATACAGGAAACATGATTTGGGAAGCCTTAGGAAACTTACAATTATGGCAGAAGGTAAAGGGAGAGCAGGCATATCTTCACATGGCCAGCAGGAGAGCGAGCAAGCTAAGGGGAAAGTGCTACACACTTTCAAACAACCAGATCTCATAAAAACTCTATCATGAGAACAGCAAAGGGGAAGTCCACCCCCATGATTCAACTGCCTCCCACCAGGCCCCTCCTCCAACCATATCAGCCTGTACCACCCCCTACCTGACCACCACCCAACACGCCTCTGACACACAGAAAGCACTCAATAATTATGAGACTTGTGGTGGCTCTTTGTAATCAAAGACCCACTGGGACAGAGACCACAACAGTTTTTCTCTGCTGTACTCCAAAACGCCCACTTTATATCGGCTCCAAATTAAACTCCAGGTTCTGTCTGGGTATTCAGGACACTCTGACGCTGCCATTCTGACCCGGTGGCCATGCTGGCCTTCCCCTTGTGACCTCAGGGATGGCTTATCTCATGTTTATATATTGAAGCTTTGGAGTCAAAATTATAAGAATAGTGACTTTTGTTAAGAAACTATTTTTTGGCATGAACTCCATTGAACTAATGTAAACCCTTAAAATAGTTTTCCACATATTATGAGCTGTGTCTTGTTTTCCCCAAGCTGCTGGGATGTTGAAGGCTGGGAGCTCCTTGCTGGGTCCTTTCCCAGGAATTGCCCTCAACCAAGAGAACTGCCTCTCCCAAGGCCATGCCACCCTCCCAGCCTAATCACTGTTGATGTGAGCAGTCATTTTAGAAATTGTTTTCATAGGACTAGACTTAGGCACAGGGCTGCTGCATCTTACAGCTTCATGGAGTGCTGGCTGGGGGCAGCCCCTGGCATGCCTGGGACACCCAGCTGTGGGTCTGGGCATGGCTTATCTTGTCTGTGTGGTCATAAGACAAAGCTTGGATTCACTGAGCAACTGTTGGACCTATCCAGGCTTCGGACAGGTGGTTTTGCTTAGCATGGCTATCTCTTTCAAGTTCACCAGTGAGCTTATTGCACAATGAAGTCAAAGTTGCAACATCATAACATCCTCTGGGCCAAAACAGCAAGGTTCTGCCCCAGCCCCTGGTGTTGCTTCTGGCACCTCAGACTCCCCTGGGCTGTGTGGCTCTCATTTTCTTCGAATTCTTGTGACCCCCTCCCAGTGGGGAATGCTTAATCCCCATCTCAGATCTCTGCCCTTCTTGGATCCATCACAGCGTGACCTCTTGGGCACTACTGCCAACGTCAAGGTGAGTTACTCATCAGTGTCACCTGAGGATTAAAAGCAAAGCGATGGTCCCAGCAATGGTCCTCCCTGGTCCTGGCCGTTCCCTGTAGCAGTGCCATCCAGCACATGCAATGCAGAGGCCCTAGCCGAATCCCCATTCCCCACCACACACACACACCCTACATGCTGTAAGGAGATTTCTGGAAACAAGTTTTGCCCTACAGGACTCTGCCAAGGTCCCCTGGCTCTGCACTGCAGTTAACTGAGCCCGCACCTGCAGCCTTATCATCCTCACCTGGACTGTAGCCTCCCCACCTCCCATGGCTTCCTTTGCATTGAACTGTGCCCCAGGAAGCTTTCAGAGCCTATGCAGAGCCTAACCTACCACACCCTGACCCAGCGGATGAAGCCACCTCCTTGTTTCATCCACAAGCTCTTTCATCAAATGATCATCACTCACCTCCCAGGTTCCTTGCCCATCAATGCCCGGTCAGTCCCCCTCTGCATACCTCCCTCCAGATGTCCCCAAATACTTGCAGGACCCACATCTTTTCTGCTTTTTCAGGCTTCCACAACATGCCACTGTTGTTTCATTGGCCCGGACTTCCCTTCTGCCCTCTGCTCTATAGCCCCAGTGCACAGGGCATCTCTTCCACCGCAGCTCCTCCTCCTACCCTCCCAAAGCAGATGCTGCAGGGCATCACCCAGATCCTCCTTCAGGATCGAGTTCTCCCCAGTTGCTGGGGTGTTGAAGGCTGGGAGCTCCTCACTGGGTCCCTTCCCAGGAATTGCCCTCAACCAAGATAACTGCCTCTCCCAAGGCCATGCCACCCTCCCAGCCTGATCACTGTCGATGTGGGCAGTGAGGCCCTGGGCAGAGAGGCAGCCCCTGGCCTCCACTCAGTGCAACTCCAAAGAACCATCTACAGCGTCCTACGTTGCAACCGTGCCAAGTGACAGCCTCTGCCTCTGCTCAGCCCTGCTCTTTACAGGGGTTGCTGCACCCCAGGGGTTGCTGCAACCCCTGTAGGTGTTGCTGACAGCAGCAACCTCCCTTTCAGAGTCCACTGGCCGGAAATCGAATCCGTGATGAGCCTCTATTTAATGTTCGCTCGGACACCAGTCTCGCTTCGTGGGGACTCTCCATGGCCTTGTCTCCCCCACCAGACCACCATCCTCTTGGCAGCTTTAGCCATTCATTCCACAGATACTGACTGAAGAGCCCTAACGTATTCATTCATTCCACAAGTCATTAATGAGCCTGTATCAGGCGATGAGTGCCAAGGGTGAGTAATCAGACATGGAGCTTAAAGTGTGCCTTCTGCCTGTAATCCCAGCACTTCGGGAGGCCAAGGTGGGCAGATCGTCTGAGGTCAGGAGTTCAAGACCAGCCTAACCAACACAGAGAAACCCTGTCTCTACTAAAAATACAAAATCAGCCAGTCATGGTGGCACATGCCTGTAATCCCTTGGGATTACAAGGTACTTGGGAGGCTGAGGCAGGAGAATTGCTTGAACCCAGTAGGCGGGAGTTGCAGTGAGCCAATATTGCACCACTGCACTCTAGTCTGAGCAACAAGCGTGCAACTCCATCTTTATATGTGTGTGTGTGTGTGTGTGTGTGTGTGTGTGTGTCTTCCCCTCTGTATGACTTACCCATGCCTACTATTACAAATTACCACACATTTAGTGGCTTAAAATAACACACATTTATTATCTTATAACGCTGTAGATTAGAAATCCAACACGACTCTTCCTGGGCTAATATCTGCATGCCGTTAGGGCTATGTTCCCTCCAGAGGTTGAGAGAGAATCCACTTCTCGCCTTTTCTGGCTTCTAGAGCTTGGCTCATGGCCCCTTTCTCCATGGTCAGAGTCGGCAAGTGCAGGCTGGATTCTTCTCACACTCAGACCTTGCTCCTGCTGTCTCCTTCTCCGACTCTAACTCTGCTTCCTTCCACCCATGGGGACTCTGGTTACACTGGACCCACCCAGATAATCCAGAAAAAAAAATCTCCTTATTTAAGGCTAGCTGATTAGCAGCCTTAATTTAATTTGTAAACTTCATTTTCCCCTTTGCCATGCAAGCTAACATCTTCATAGATTCCAGGGAGTAGAAGGTGGACATCTCCGGGGTGGGAGTGCATTAGTCTGCTGACCCCACCCTCCTGCCTAGCTTGCACATGACACTCAGTAAATGCTCAGTAAATATTACAACAAAAGAGTGAACCTATGAAAAGCCCTAAACAGTTGATCCCAAACACGACTCTTCCCTCCACTTCCACCCTCTCTCCTCGGCCCAGCTGCACTGGTTCTAGCTTGTGTCACACGCTCTCACCCTTTCTTGGGGTGTCACTAACTCCTCTGCTCAGCCTGAGCCCCAGCAAATACTATTCCATTGTCCACACTGGGTGATGTATGTCTCATATGTGTATCTATCTCACTCTATGATGCCTGTCTTGTCTCTGTCCTTTCCCTGCATCTGCTAGTCTCAGAGCACCTCCCGGAGTGCTCAAGCCTGCCCACTGGAATCATTCTGACATTTTCCTCTGCCCACAACCCTCGGGTCCCCCCTGTAATCTCAGTGCAGTTTTTCTGCATTCTACTTCTGTCATCTCTCACCTTGTTTCTTCCTCTAAGGGCCCCATCTACACATTGTACATTTTCTTTTTTCTTTTGAGATAGGGTCTCACTCTGTCACTCAGTCTGGAGTGCAGTGGCACAGTGTCAGCTCACTGCAATCTCCGCCTCCTGGGCTCAAGCGATCCTCCCACCTCAGCCTCCTGAGTAGCTGGAACTACAGGCACGCCACCACACCTGGCTATTTTTTTTGTATTTTAGTAGAGATGGGGTTTTGCCATGTTGCCCAGGCTGGTCTGGAACTCCTGGGCTCAAGCCATCCACTCACCTTGGCCTTACAAATTGCTGGGATTATAAGCATGAACCACCACTCCCAGCCCACACTCTACGTTTTCAATAAGCAAATCACTCCCATTGATGATGCCGCATTTTTAAAAAGTACTTAAGATGGCACCTGCATTTTTTTCATGCAGACAATCCCTGCCCACGCTCTCACTCCACTTCTGGCATGTCTCTCCTAAATTTACAACCACTTTTTTTGGGATGGAGGAACCATTTTTAAAATAATGACATTTAATATTTAAAACATTTCCACTCCTGGCAATATATTAATATCTTAAGTTGTCAAGCCTTAAAGGAAACCAAAAGATCATAGTAATCATGCTGGGAAGCTGTGCCTGATACACGATTGATGAGAACTCCTAGATAACAAAGAGCCAAAGCAGCGGCTCCCCCACCCCGCCTTCACCTCTCAAACCCACACATCACCTCCACACCTGTGAGAGTTACACACAGTGCTGTGTGTGACATGCTCACCACATTGTTTGAAAGGTGAATATTCTAAGTGGAGTCTATCTGTCTACCAGTGGTTTTCTCCATTGTTTATAAGAGCAGTGCCTCGAGGGCAACACCAATCCGAATTTCTGGGTGCAAGAGGTATAAGGGAGGCGGTCTGGTTGGTGGTTGCACTTGGGTATTTGTCTTGACGCTGAATTTGCATGACAAACCCACTGCTGAAGATTGGAGCTTCGGCCACTGCTGGGGGCTGCCTTGATTTTCTTGCACGGCTGGGGTACCCTTTAGAAAACAAAACAGGA
The DNA here is from genome assembly GCF_048565385.1 of Saimiri boliviensis. Lineage (NCBI taxonomy): Eukaryota > Metazoa > Chordata > Mammalia > Primates > Cebidae > Saimiri > Saimiri boliviensis. Next base: position 70,373,010 of record NC_133450.1, on the reverse strand, counting down.
GGCTAAGAAAAAAGAAATTTAGCATTTATGGAACATCTGCTCTATGCCAGATATTTCTCAAACACTGACCTACTTAACCATTACAACAGTTCTGCAAGGTAGGAACTATCCCCTTTTTATAAATGAAAGAGGCTGAAAAAGGTTAATTAACCTGCCTGTATTTGGTCTCTTTTGCAGCATAACAAATTACTCCCAAACTTAGTGGCTTAAAACAACAAACATGCATTACCTCACAGTGCCTGTGGGTCAGAAACCAGGGAGAAACATACCTGGGTAGTTCTGCCTAGCTTGCACGGGACACACAGTAAATGCTCAGTAAATATTACAATGAAAGAGTGAAGGTATGAAAAGCCCTAAACAGTTGATCTCAAGCATGACTGTCTTCCCTCCCCTTCCACCCTCTCTCCTCGGCCTAGCTGCACTGGTTCTAGCTTGTGTCACATGCTCTCACCCCAAGAGAGGGTGCACATCCCTTTCTTGGGGTGAAAGCATGTGACACAAGCTAGAACCAGTGCAGCTGACTGAAACCTCACGAGGGTTTCAATCAGGACATTGGCAAGGGTCCCAGTCATCCAAAGGCTTGACTGGGGCTGGAGGATCTGCTTCTGTGTCAGGCAGAAGAATAATGGCCCCCCCCCAAAGATGTCCATACCCTAATCCCTGAAACCTGTGAATAGTATATGCTAAAAAGGAATAAATGTTATAGACAGAATGAAGGCTGCCAGCTGGTATACCTGTATAGGGACATTATCCTAGATTATCCAATGTAATCACAGGGTCCCTAAAAATGGAAAAGGGATGCAGAAGATATCAGAAAAAGAGATTGGCAACAGAAGCAGGGTCGGAAAGATGCAGTGTTGTTTATCTGAAGGCAGAGGAAGGGGCAACAAGCCAAGGAATGAAGCTATCGCTAAAGTTGGAAAAGACAAGGAAGCAGATTCTCCCCTAGAGACTCCACAAAGAAACAGCTCTGCGGACACTTTGATTTTAGCCCAGGGAGGCCCCCTGTTGGACTTCTAACCTACAGACTTTAAAATAGATGTGTGACATTTTAAGCTGCTAGGTTTGTGGTCATTTGTTACAGCAGCAATAGAAAACGAATACAAGCTTCCAAGGTGGTTCACTCACATGGCTGCTAGCAAAAGACCTCAGTTCCTCACCATGAAGGTGACTCCTATAGTCTGCTTCAGTGTCCTTACAACCTAGCAACCGTCTTCCTCCAGAGCACGTGCTCTTAGAGAGAGAGCAAGGAAAAAGCTGCAATGCCTTTCGTGCTCTAGTGCTGAGAGTCTCTAGTTGCAGAGTCACCAAGTATGAACAGTCCACACACAAGGGGAAGGGAACTGAGCGTTTATGGCCGTACGCCCTGAACGTGCTCCAACTCATCTGAAGGGAGGAGTTTCAAAGAATTTATGGACTTTTCTCCACACTGCCAAGGTCATACCAGATTAATCAGTAGATTTCAAATTAAATTATAAACTCAGGCTTCTGTCCCCAAAGTCTACACTCTTTCCATGTCACAGAATTACAGAGCTGGCTCTAAGATTCAAGTACTGCAGTCTTGCCAGATTACTAGTGCTACTGAGGCTGGGTTCCCCAGGAATAGTAATGGGGATCTGAGAACTATTTTCAGTATTTTTAAATTGCAAAGGGAACATCACATTCCCAACAAAGATGAGGTCGTACCAGCTCTTACATGAAATGACATCAACTCAATTTGCTTATACTGTGATCAGAAGCTCTAGTTGGAAGTTATGGATGTCTTTAATAAAACATGGAGAACCTAATGTGATTAAATAAGCTCTATCTGACAGATAACATCTTTCAAAATATAGCCTTCCAAGGACAAAAAACAAAGAGCATCTTGGTGGGGAGGTGGATGGGTATCCCTGCTCTACAGCAGCTTTCTGTTTCACGAATGGGAAAACTGAGGCTCAGAGAGGGTGGGGTCTCACCCAGGTCACGCTGAGAGTTAAACAAAGCCAAGATTGAACCAGGACATCCTCATTCCCAAGTCAGTGCTCACAGCCTCCAAGGAAAAGGTTTTCTTTAAATGAGAGACGGGCGAGCAGGGGAGTAATCAAATAATTTTCTATTTGTTCCTTCAGAGAAGGCTTTACTTATGATGCATAGCTTATGAGGAAAGGCCATTATTGTGTCCCCATGGGAGCTAATGACAGGGAGGTGATGACTAATCTTGGAAGGGGGTTTTGGGGAGGAAGAGGTGGAGTCTCTGTCCAAATGACTACATGGATCCCAGAATAGTCCAATAGGCAAGAAATGACATCGAGCCATGAGTTTGTTCTCTACCCTGGATGTCAATCCCTAAAAGAGGAGGACTCAGATGACCCTTCATTATTATTCAAGAAACCAGATTATTCAAGGGACTCAGATGACCCTTCATCTGAGTCCCTTGAATAATCTGGTTTCTTGAATAATTTCCAGGACCTGGCTCTGCACCTGCCCCCAGTCAGGTTCAGACCTATTTAGAGTCCCAGGAAGAATCCCATTTCTGCAAAATGGCGCAGCTGCTGTGGAAAAGTTTTTTTCACTTGGCTCTCATTTCTCACTTTCTTATTTCAATTGTAGTTCCCAATTGATGCTCCTCAAAAATTGAAAGTAGATTTACCATGTGATACAGCAACTCCAATTTGGGGTATATGCCCAAAAGAATTGAAAGTAGGAATTAAAACAGATATTTGCACACCCACATGCACAGCAACACTATTCACAACAGCCAAAACAAGGAGCATCCAAATGTCCATCAACACATGAGTGGATAAACAAAATGTGGTCTCTACATACAAGGGAAAGTATTTAACCTTAAAAAGGAATGAAATAAGGCCCAGTGCAGTGGCTCACACCTGTCATCCCAGCACTTTGGGAGGTTGAGGTGGGCGGATCATGAGGTCAGGAGATTGAGATCATCCTGGCTAGCACAGTGAAACCCTGTCTCTACTAAAAATACAAAAAATTAGCCAGGCATGGTGGCACGCACCTGTAGTCCCATCTAATCCAGAGGCTAGGGCAGGAGAATCGCTTGAACCTGGGAGGTGGAAGCTGTAGTGAGCTGAGATTGTGCCACAGCACTCCAGCCTGGGGGACAGAGCAAGATTCAGTCTCAAAAAAAAAAAAAAAAAAAAAAAGGAATGAAATACTGGCACATGCCACAACATGAATGAAACCTGAAGACATTCTGCTAAGTGAAATAAGTCAGTCACAAAAAAGACATACTGTGTGATTTCACTTAAAAGGTACTCAGAACAGTCAAATTCACAGAGAGAAAGTAGAATGGTGGCTGCCAGAGGCTGGGAGAGAGGAAATGAGCAGTCAGTGTTTAATGGGTACAGAGTTTTGGTTTGGGAAGATGAAACTGTTCTAGAGATGGATAGTAAGGATGGCTGCATGACAGTGGGAATGTACTTCATGCTACTGGACAATACATTTAAAAATGTGTTATGATGACACTTTTTATGCTATGTATAATTTACCAAAATTTTTTAAAAATTTAAAAAAGATATCAGGGAGGTAACACTCTTGGGGAAGGCTAGAAAACCAGGCTTGGAAGCTACCTATCCAGGACTAACACCCCAAACTCCCCTAAAGACCCCGCAGGGTGGAGACATGGCTGCTGAGCTGCCAGGCACAGACGCATTACCAGTGCTGGACTCCAGAACCTGCCACTGCTGGGGAGCTGCTGCCTTGCCACCAGTCCTGCCAGGATATCTCTGCTTCTTCACAAACTTCTGCCTCAAGGAGCAGAAGCCCAGATCATGTGCACATAGCCTGAATCCAAAGGAAATCATATGCATATAATTTGTATCAACTTCCATTGCAGGAAATGGGTTCTAGTTCATAAAGTGGGAGACTTCTCCCAAATATTTTAGAAAAAATGGCCCTGATATGGTTTGGCTGTGTCCCCACCGAAATCTCAACTTGAATTGTAGCTCCCATAATTCTCCCGTGTCATGGAAGGAACCCAGTGGGAAATAACTGAATCATGGGGGTGGTTTCCCCCATACTATTCCCATGGTAGTAAAAAAGTCTCATGAGATCTGACAGTTTTATAGGGGATTTCTCCTTTTACTTGGCTCTCATTTCTCTCTTGACTGCCACCATGTAAGATGTGCCTTTTGCCTTCCACCATGATTGTGAGGCCTCCCCAGTTACTCGGAACTATGAGTCCATTAAACCTCTTTTTCTTTAAAAATTACCCAGTCTTGTAATCAGCAGCCTGAAAACATACCAGTACGGGCCCTTTCTCTCCATCCACACCACCCACCTTCCAGATCCAGAGTAGCGTGTCTCAGCTCAATACTCCTAACTGCCTCCTTCCTGGCCTCTCTAGAGCTATCCCTTCCTATCCAGTCTGCAGTCTCTGTATTCTCAGGGGTCGTCCCTCTCTTCCTTACACTCACATCCATTGTGTCACCAAGGCCAGCCTGGCTCTGCCTCCCCAGAATTCTTGTCCACCTTCTCCTTGCCACTCCTTTCCTCTCTGCTCTTAGAATCTTCATGCAGGCCCCTATTACCCCCTTCTGGTTCCCAAGCACAGGTACTCTTGACCACTCTCAGCTTCCCCCCATGATGCTTCTACATGGTAAACCAGACCAAAGCATTCCCCTGGTCAAAATTCACCTATCACTGGCTCCTCTGTGCTTTGAAGACAGAAGGCCAAGGCCTTAGCCCGGTATCTATCCATGCATCCTTCACCCGCAGCCTCCCGTGGGATCATAACCAGAGCATATCCCAGCTGCAGTCACCATGCTCTCTCTTGTGCACCCAAATACTACATTTCCAAGTGGACCATCCTTCCCACCCATTGGCCAAGTAAAATACTCAGGAGACTTGCGTGGCCTTCAAGGGTAGGTTGAGGGCCGTCTCTATGTCCCAACACACATATCCTGCCCATCCACAGCTCACTCAGCTCCAGAGCAGCGCTTACTGCTCCAAATTGGAACAAACTGTTCACTTATTGAAGCCCATGACCCCCAGTAGCCTGGAAGCTCCTTCAAGTATGAGACAATGTTGTGTCTCAGCACCTAGCATGGCAAACAGTAGACACTCAATAAATGCTAAATGCATGAATGAGGCAACTGAAGTCTTAGCCTCTAAAGAACACAGCCCTGTCTCTGGGGAGCCAGTCCTGGTATAACAGGCTGGGCTCTTTAAGACTCAGTAGGTTTTGTTCTGGGGTGATGCTAGCATATCTTATTGCCTCTGGCCCACAGGGCCTCTACCCACAAAACCACCAGCAGGAGAACAACCACTGGCCTTTCTCTAGAACTTCCTGTATAACCAAATGTAGCCTAGAACAACTCAGAACCCAGCCTCTCATCTCTCATCTCAGAACCCAGCCTCCCATCTCCCATCTCAGCACCAAGCCTCCCATCTCAGCACCCAGCCTCCCATCTCATCTCAGAACCCAGCCTCTCATCTCGCATCTCAGAACCCAGCCTCCCATCTCTCATCTCAGAACCCAGCCTCCCAGCCTCTTACCGGTCCTGCCTACTCTGTCTAGGCTGTATCATGTCCTCAATGCACCAACAGCATTGCCCAAGCTTCCAGCCACACTGAGGCAAGACGAGCCCTGCTAAGTGTAGTAGGACAGGGCTGGCCTAAGTTTCAGCATAGCTAAGGCACAGGTCTCCATGGTCCCACCCCAGAACTTCCTGGATGCACATGGCCCCACGTTTCATCACCTGCCTTTCTGCTTAGAGTTCTCCCTCTGCCTTCCCATGCTTTCTCCAGTTTCTTCCTTCTCTGCTTTTCCTTCCTTCCTTCTTCTTTCCTTCCCTGCTTCTTTCTTTCCTTTCTTCCTTCCTTCCCTCCTTCCTTCCTTCCTTCCTTCCTCCCTTCCTCCTTCCCTCCCTTCCTTCTTTCCTTCCTCCCTCCCTTCCCTTCCTCCCTCCCTTCCCTTCCTTCCCTTTCTTCTTTTCCTTCCCTTCCCTCCTTCCTTCTCAGTCCCCTGACTTCCCTCTCCTTTCCCTCTTACTATGGTCTGAATGTTTGTGTCTACTCCATATTTGTATGTTGAAATCCTAACCCCACCATGATGGTATTAGGAGGTGGGGTCTTTAGAAAGTCATGAAAGTTAGCCCACATCAATGAGATCAGTGCCTTTATAAAAAGGCCCGAGAGAGACCCCGTTCCCTTTCTGCCATGTGAGGACACAGGAAAAGGACAGCTATCTATAAAACAGAAGTCGGACCCTCATCAGACATTGAATCTTCTGGTGACTTCATCTTGGGCTTTCTGGCCTCCAGAACCATGAACAATAAGTTGTGAGTGCAGCCCTAATGGACTACGACACTTCTCTCTTCCATCCACATCCATTTCCATGAATGCCTGTAGCCTGCCAAACAGGTGGAAAATTGAGAATCAGCACATCTTGGTGTGCCCATTCTTGTAGCTGCTGTGCTAGGCGCTGAATATGGAGCATCTCACCACCTCCAGGCCACAGTCTCTGACACTGGAATCATGATACTCAGTTTACAGAGCAGGAAATTTTGCTCAGACAGGTCCGATCATTTGTCCAGCCTTACTCATTAAGTCACCTAGCTCACATTCAAACTCTAGCTGCAAAGGACACACCCTCCTCCCTGCACCATCTGCTTTTTCTGCTCTGACAATGTCTTCTGCAAGAGGAAAATGGCCTACTCCTTCTGCCCTTGAAGAAGTTTCAGCACCACAGTAGGGAGAGCTTTCCTGCCTGCCAAGAAATTTTGACAAAAGGTGGGGGAGGCCCGGGAAAACCAGACATTCACGTTCTGTTGGGGAGATGCTTGAATTCTTCAAGAATAGATGAGGCTTAGGCTGCATGAAAGAAAGTTCAAGGGTAGGACAGGCAGGAAGGATGGGGTAAGCTACAAGAACATGTCAGCCTCCCTGGAACTCAGAGAGGCCTGTGCGTCACTGAGAAGTGATGCCCATCCTTGTAAACCACAGAGGAAATAGAAATATTGGGCAATGATAAAAATAGCTCCATGGTGACGATGTAGTTTTTGGAACCACCTGGACAGTGAGATATTGCTGATGCTCCACCGGTGAGGCTGCTCAGATTGATCCATGCTCAGGTGGGGGAGACAAGCAAATGAACTCATCACTTCAGGTAGAGAAAAAATAAAAGGTCACCTTTGGTACCAAGATATTTTTCCAAGTCACAGATCCTAGCAATACCTAAATCCCACCCTTACATAACTGAGGGTTTTGCAGCCCAGGGCTTGCTGTCTGCAGTGAGGATCTTTTAAGAAAACAAATGGTCACTGTTTACATGACGATGACAGAAAAAAAATGAAATTATGAAAAATTTTTCATTAAAAAATAATGAAAACCAAGCAAGGGCCCCCTGGAGATCATTTTGACAGGTAAGTAAAAGGCACACCAGAACAAGTCCCAGGACTGCATCTGCCCCACCCAGGGGCCTGCCTCCCTGGTGGGGCCTCGGGGAGTAGGTACCACCGTTCTCCAACTTGCTGGAGGTTTGGTTTTGCTTAGGAGTTTTTCTTATCAAAGTTCCACTCTTTGTAGTTATAAGAGAGAAAGTGAGGCTAGGCACGGTGGCTCACGCCTGTAATCCCAGCACTTTAGGAGGCCAGGGCAGGCAGATTGAGACCATCACGGCCAACATGGTGAAACCCCATCTCTACTAAAACTACAAAAATTAGCTGGGCATGGTGGCACACACCTGAAGTCCCAGCTACTCTGGAACCTGAGGCAAGAGAATCGCTTCAACCCAGGAGGCAGAGATTGCAGTGAGCTGAGATCGTACCACTGCACTCCAGCCTGGTGACAGAGTGAGACTCTGTTTAAAAAAAAAAAACAAAAAAACAAAAAAACAGAGAAAGTGAAATCTAGATTAACATGCCAATTACTCCTTGGTAATTTAATTAACTTTAATTGTCAGAAAACAAACGTTATCTCCCTGAAATGCATTTCCCTTGTTGCTTTAGCTGCTAGCACTTAAAACCCAATCAGCATCTATTCAAAGAGTATCTATCTGAGGGTCCTGGTAAGAGCTACATGACTCAGCTTTTTGTTTAGAAAAATGGTAAGAATAACCAAAAAAAAAAAAAAGAAAGAAAAAAAGGAAAAATACCTGATACTACTAAGAATTGTACTATGTGCTCAGCTGGCACTGCCCAGCTTCTTCTTCCTTTCTTTTTTTGAGAATGAGTTTTGCTCTTGTTGCCCAGGCTCGAGTGCAATTTTGTGATCTTGATTCACTCACTGCAACCTCTGCCTCCAGGGTTCAATCGATTCTCCTGCCTCAACCTCCTGAGTAGCTAGGATTACAGGCTTCCACCACCATGCCCAGCTAATTTTTGTGCTTTTAGGAGAGAAGGGTTTTCACCATGTTAGGCAGGCTGGTCTCAAACTCCTGACCTCAAGAGATCCACCTGCCTCTGCCTCTCAAAGTGATGGGATTTCAGGCATGAGTCACCTCACCCAGACAGCTTCTTAGATTCATTGCCTCTCATTTAATCCTGTAGAGTAGACACTTCTGTTATGTCCATTTAATTGATAAGGAAATAGAAGCACAGGGAAGTTAAGGACCTTGCCAAAGTCACACAATTCATTTGTGGCTAAGCTGGGACTCCAAGTCAGGTCTTTAGTGCCCAGTTCTACATTACGCCATTTGCCTATTGGGAAGGTCTCTAGTCCCATGTATTCTTAAATGTCTTATTTTCTACCACATGCATTACAGCAGGGGCTGGAAAACTATGGTTACATGCCAAATTTCACTGTTTGCCTGTGTTTGTAAATAAAGTGTTATTGGAACACGGTCACACTCATTCATTTACATATTGTCTATGTCTGATTTCACGCCACAACAACAAAGTCGAGTCGTTGTGCCAGATTGGCTGGTCTCCGATGCCTAAAACAGTCACTATCTAGCCCTGTTCAGAAAAAGGTTGTCAGTTCCTACTTTCGACCTCTGGTCCTCAAGTTTGCCTGTGTTTTGGAGTCACTTGGGGAATTTTAAAAACACCTCTGCCTGGGCTCTGCCTCACGTGATTCTGATTAAACTGGTACGGAGTGCAGCCCAGGCACTGGAATTCTGAAAAACTCCCCGGGGCCAGGGGATTCCAATGGCAACCAAGTTCAAGAACCACTGCCTTAGAGCGTAAGGGACTTAACTACCCTTGCAGTAATTACAGAAGTTCAGTGTACACATAGGAACACTTCACATGGCACTTAAGCATCACTCTGCCATCCACAGAGGACCTCCTGCCCCTCAAAATCCTGTTAAATGTAGCCCACAGCCCAATTCCAGCCCCTCCCCACCATGTCGGAGTCCACCTGATCGGTGCCCAGGCTTCTCCCTCCTCATCCTCTCTCCACCTGCTGACTTCCTGCTTCCTCCCTCGGAACCCAGCCCCAGGTCCAATTTCCACAAAACTCCACTGTTTCAAGCATTTCCAGAAGTTACCGAAGTGCGATGCTGCTGATGGCGAGTGGGTGCCGTTGAGGGTCGCGCGACAGAACCCCAGCTGCGTGCTGCTCGCCGGCTCTTCCCGCTTTCCGCTCTTCCGCTGAGGCCCACCCACTTCCTGAGCATCGGAGAAATCCTTCCCCTCCTCCCCGGCTCCGGTGGGGCCCTGGAGACCTGGTTCCTTTTTGTGCCGCGGTTGGCTTATCTGTCCCCTCCACAGGGGACCCATAAGGGATGGCAGGTCATCCCTACAAAACACGTGCATGCTAACTGCTGTGAAAATAAAGATTTCTCAGCATTGTTCATAAAGCAAAGTGCTTGATGACACAAGATAGGAACCAACAGATGCTATTTACCCCATTTTTCGGGTGAGGAAATGGCAACCTGCAAATTTTCAGACACTTGCCCAAAGTCAGTCCCAGCCACCCAGGTTAGGCAGCTGGCCACACACGCTGCCCAGGGAAGCACAAAGATCCCAACCTTAGGCTGTTCCGGTCTCCAGACTTTGGCCAGCCTGCCACGTGCCATCTCTGTCAACCCACTGTCCCTGCTCCTGCTTCCCGAGTTCTGTGAATATGTGGCTCTCGGTAGCCTCCTGTGCCCTCCTGGGATGTCACCTATTGGAACATCTCCACCTACCCTAGTCAAGCTTTCCCTTTGAAATCCCCCCACCCTTGGATCCATTCAGCAGCGTTTTCTTTTCTTTTTGTAGAGACAGAGTCTCACTCTGTCACCCAGGCTGGAGTTCAGTGGCGAGTGCACCACCACACCAGGCCATGGTCAGCAGCACTTTAAAGCAAAGATGTTCTCACCGCACCCTTATCCCTGCAAGATTGACAAGGGTCGACCAGGCCTCTTCTGGGAGAAGGAGGTGGGCTTCATTTATATAACAATAATGTATTGAGTCCCTGTCGCGCCACTTCGAGACTTCCATGAGGAGCAAATCAAACAGTTTCTGCTGTCATGGAAAGAGAGGCTGTGTATTATTTCAGACGAAAGACTACACATTCAGATCCCAGCTCTACTTACCAGCTGTGACTACTCTGTGCCTTAATTTGCCCATCAGTAAAATGGGGATACCGAAAGTACGCATAGTACCCATCATAGGGTCGATGTAAGAAGTCAATGTACATGAAGTGCTTAGACAGTGCCTGGCACCGAGAAAAGTGCTATGTAAATATTTGCAATCATTCTGGAGCTCACAGCCATATTGGGAAGCAAACCTGAAACAAGTGATTAAGGTAAAGTGGTTCGCAAACCTGGCTGTGGTTTAGAATTCCTCATGGAGTTGTTACAAACACACTTTTGGACCCCTCCCCACAGCGAAGAGGCGAGTCCTAAGTCTAAAGAATGGTGTCCTTTTAGAAAGAGGATACAGAGACATGCACAGAGGGGAAGAAGCCAATGGAGGCAGAGATTGGAGTCATGCAGCTATAAGTCAAAGAACACCAAAGACTTTCAAGAGCCACTAGGAACTGGAAGAGGCAAAAATGATGCTCCCCAGAGTCTTCAGGGAGGCTGTGGCCCTGCCAGCACCTTGAGTTCAGACTTCTAACCACCTGAACTAAATTTCCGCTGTTTGAAGCCACCTAGTCTGCAGTCATTTGTTACAGCAGCCCTAGGAAGCTAATGAAGATTTCTAGGTCAAATTTCCAGTTAAAAAGGAAAAAACAATGTAATAAAAATGTTAAGATATTAATAGCTACAGAGGAGAGAGAGAAAAGATCTCTCAATGATTAGGCTGTCTGATCAAGCAGACAGGCTCTAAGTGGGTTTGCCTAGAGAGTAGAGAAAGCATTAAAAACAAATCCTCTTAGGCCTTTTGTGTAAAACGTAAAAGAAATGAAGGGGCAAAATAGTAGCCTATTACTAAAAAGTTTTACAAAGAAGCCAGCACAAATCATACAGAAACAATACTCCATGCTTTAATAGAAGAAAACTTCCAAGACCTCCGAAGTTATGCCTTCTTGCATGAAACCAAATTAGGAGCCCACTGAGGCCTGCCAGGGTACCCAGAAACAAGGATGGTGCCTCAGGCTACCACCTCTGCCATAGGCTTGCCACATTCCTGCTCACGTTCTAGGCTTCAGCTACAGTGAAATACTCCAAGTTACTCAACCATGTTCCTTCATGGTCTTCCATGTCTCCTTACATGCTTTACCAGAAATGAAACCCCTTCCCCATCTCCCCACCATCCTGCCACAACTCCTGCTCACCCCCTCGCCATCCTGAGACCATCCACTCACCTTCCAGGTCATAGTCAAGCACCTTGGTCTCCACAAAGCCTTCATCAAGGCTGCCCCTTCCTTTTCCTGTGCCCACGAGACCCTGGACACATTCCTATGATCCCATTTCTCACCTGCATTGTCATTTATATTGTTACATCTCTATTTGGCCTTCTAACCTGGAAGTTTCCAGAAGACAAGACTGCTGCCTTTTCCTAGCCTTGTTTCCGCTGCTTGCTCAGTACTCAGCCTTGTTTTACTCTTTAGGAATAAATTAGTGCTGTACCTAAGGCCAGCTAAATTTGCAAACGTAAAACAAAAATATTTGAAACCCGAACAAAATGATAGGTCCAACTATAGAAAAAGAGCAAATTTAAAATTAATGTTTGACCATTAACTGTAACATCCAATCAATTTCATTAATTATTCACTTTAGTATTTGTAAGAATGTCATTACAATTGAAAACAATTGTGGGATAGGTTTTCTCTCCTTGCAAGAATCCCTCATATGCCTAATGACTGATGAGAAGTCACAGACAATCACAATGAATTACTTAAATGCAAATCATTTTAAAAGTACAATGAAGGTGGAATGGGGAGATATTGTTCAAAGGATACAAATTAGGAAAATAAGTTCAAGAGAGCTATTGTGCGGTATGGTGATTATAGTTAATAACAATGTACTGTGTGCTTGAAAATTGCTGAAAGAGTAGATTTTAAATGTTCTCACCACAAAAAAATGATAAGCATGTGAAGTAGTGCATATGCTAATTAGCTTGGTTTAGCCATTCCACAGTGCATTCGTATTTCAAAGCATCATGTTGTATACAATAACTATATATCATTTTTATTTGTTGTTTTGTGAAAGGACCATATATAGAAAGTGACCCCAAAATGCGAAAGGAGCTGAGAAACCAGAGAACAAGGCAGATGTATCCAGTTTGCCTTTAGAGGGTGATTTACTGGGGAACTCACAGACAGACGTGTGGTCTTGGATGGCCGCAAGACAGATAGATCTTCACAGTGTTATCCCTGAAGACGCAGGGCTTATATACCACAGGGGAAAGAGACACATGCTCCATAAGGAATGTGCAGGACAATTAAAGTCAACCTTCAAGGAAAGGACAAAAATGCTGTGTACATCATAGCCTTGAATGTGTGTGATAGTATCAAGGCCATCTTGACCTAAGGGCAGGATTTATGGTAAGCAGATGCTCTTTCACAGGGACAGGGGATAAAGTGGGAATCACAGGCATTCCCAGATCTAGAGTCAATCAGAAGTCAACATGGCAGACCAGCATCTGAGATGGAGTTACCTTAGCCTCCATTTGTCAATTGAAAAAAATTAAAATTCAAATAAATAAAGGTAAAACCATCTTAAAGGCTTTCAGATTTCCAGAAGAGAATGTCTAATGTGTGATGGTGGTGTCTTTCAATGGGTTTGATATGGAAAGTGCTGAGAGGTCCTAAGTCAGGAGACCCGATGTCCTGCGAGGATCTTAAAGGGATCTGGCAGTTCCGACACCTAATAGGGATTCAAAAGATGGGCATTGAGCAAATAAATAAACACAACCTTTGTTTCCTTCAGAACAAATAGCAGCTCCTGGGGTACCGTCCATACAAGGAGAATGTATGCCTAGCCTGGTGGGCCATGGAAGACCAAATGCCCCTTGTGATGTCTGGAAAGAACCTTCTCTCTGCTGTCCATGTTTCCATTTCTAGGACTATTAATTAGAGTCATGCTCTGGGCCTCCTACCAGCCCTTTGTTCACTCTGAATTTTAATTAGGGGAAGAGAAAGTAGGTATTCCCAGTTCAGCCCCTTCTTTCCTTCTTAGAGATGCAGATTTCTACAGGAAGTGTGTATTTGGGGCTGCCCTTCCTGGGGTGTTAAGTGTACAGGGGCAGACCCTCATGTGGGGAAGCCAGCAGTAGCCTCGCTGTACCCATGAGCAATGGGCGGGACTTTCTGACGAAAGGCTCAATGCCTCCTTTGCTTCCATGATCCACACTTGGAGTGTGTGACTTCTTTACTGGTTCGTTGTGTGTGACGCTGCCCCTCAGATGATCAGCGTAGCTAAATGATAGGCCTCAGCCTATGAAATATGAAAACGTATCAGTTCCAGACTGAGACTTTAGGAGGCATCACACATTTCTGCTTACCCTTCAAGCACTTCTGCCACAGTCAGTGGGAATAGCATGCACACGTAACCCCTGGTCCCAGAATCAGAGACATACAGGGCAGAGCTGAACCCTACCTGCAGCCTGAAGCTGAGCTGCCCTAGAGAATACAGACCAATGAGTAAGAGAAATACTTTTGCGTGTGTCATAAGCCACTAAGATTCGGGGGGTTATGTGTTATGCAGCAAAAAAAACCTAAGCAACACATCATCTAACCTAATGCTTAGAGATCATATTTGGTCTCCATCTGCTGAACTCAAGCTAGGAAAGAAAGGTGTTACTTAATAAGCCTCTCAAGCCCTAACAACTTGCAGCAACACTGTGGAAAGGTCTGTGCTTGGCAGACTCCCACATCGTTTGTATACATCTTAAGGAGATCCTATGTCTGTAATGGGAGCTTCCATATAGTGGGCAGAGATAAGATGATTCAGGAACATAATACTATTCTCTAAACGGGGATTGGAGAAGAAATTCAAACCACCCCACTACCTTGTTGAACCATTTGGAAAAGCAGGTCAGAACCAGAGATATTGGAAAGTACTTTCAAAGCTTCTAATTTTCTGAAGTTTTTCTTTCTCACCTTGGAATGTCTTCAGATGCCTGGATGGAGCTGTGTTAAAAGTACCTTCTTAGGTGTCTGTTTTTCTTTCTGTGCTGGGAATTCATTGAGGGTAGGGACTGTGTACCCTCTGTGTCCGTGTAACCTTGCTCTGAGCTGGATGGATGAATAATGGGAAGGCTCTCTGACCCTAGAGCACAATGTGGGTAGACGTTTCTGGTGTTGTAAGAGATGCCCAGGCTGCTGAAACCACCTTTACAAAATTATGACAGGAAGAGAAATCTGACATCGTTGACTCCACCTTACTTCTGACCTCCAAGCTGTCCTTGGGCATTCCTGGCCAAAGGGCAAACTAACTTTGGGAAGAATTTAGTTTATAGTTTAAAGATGTAAGCAAGGATGGATAATAGCCCTTCCCAAAACTAAACTGATTTGTAAAATGATTGAAAGGCTACAAGGATAAGATTCTGAGAGTGGCCTAAATTCTGCTAAGATATAGGTGTAGTTAAATATCCAGTCATGGTTCCGGTGGTCACAGGATTTATAGCTTTCCCGATCTCTCCTGCAGATAACATCACTATTGGAAAACCTACGATTGGCTTTCTGAGATGTCTTTTCAGACTTTTGCATTTCTGAAGCTCAGATGACTCCAACTGGACTTGTGATCATGACTCACCTGGTCTTATGACCCCACCCAGAGGCAGACTCAGTGCACAAGGACCATTTTCTACACCCATGTGATATGTTACCGACCAGTAAGCAGCACCCATTTCCTAGTCCCCGACCCACCATGTTATCCTTAAAAAGCCCTAACCTCTGGGACTTCAGGGAGACTGATTATAGTAATGACTTCCATTCTCCCACATGGGCTGGTCTCACATCAACTAAACTCTTTCTTCACTGCAATGCCATGGTCTCAGTGAATTGGCTTTGTCTGTGCCTCAGGCAGGAAGAACCCGTGTGGTGATTACACTGTCACCATCAAATGAGAAGGCTGACAAGAGCACAGATCCCCAGCTTCCCACATCTGCTAACTCCACGGGAGCTTTCTAGCTAAATAGATCAAATCGAGCCCCTGAAGACCATGTCGACATTTCCCTAAAACGGTGAGGCATAGTGATGTGAAATGAATTGTTCTTCACAGGAGACACCCTGTTGGTGGTCACTAAAGCAGTGTTTCCACAGCTGGGATATGTACTTTTTCAAGGGCAAAGGAGGCTTCAGGGCAAGTGACTATATTCTTGGGAATTTTACCTGTATCCTCATTAGCCTTGTGACTCTGGAAATAAAACATAATCTCTTGGAGACCTCATTTTCTCATTTCTTACGTGGCCATTGTTCTGCCGGCCTCACGGAACTTAAATACACAGAATAGATGCAAAATGTCTAGGCTGTAGTAGGCACTTCTTAGAATTAAGGGTCTCTCTCTTTTTTTTAAATGTTTTGGAAACAGCTGGACTTTTAGCCAAATGGGCTTTTTATGACATCTTTGGCCCATAAGCATCAAAGGTAGTTCTATTTTGTTTCAGCACATCTTGGATTTGCCTCATTTGAAGGGATGTGAAACAGAGACATGCTGATACCTGTCATTTTAAGGAGTTTTCAGAGCATGGCACATCTTTCAGTAGCATATGTGTTAGCTTGACAAACTGGAAATGAAAGTGTTAGCTTTGAACCTGAGTCCCAACTGGTGCTGACCCCATTCTTGCCCTTCTAACCTTCTTGACCAATAGGGTGCTTCCCATATGGCCTGGGCCCTGGCCATGGCTCTTTCCTTGAATGGACCTCCTCCCTGGGCTGACAGGTCACCCTTCTCTTCATCACAAATAACAATTCCAACACCAACCCTATCTTCAAAGTGGTGCCAATGTCGCCTCCTACAGGAAGTCTTCCTTTCAGCCACAGGACATTTGTTCTTTCTTTCATGCCTGCTGCAGTGCAAGGAGCTTTGGAGTTAGCACTGGATTTACAAGGTGGACTCACCCCTTCACAGCTCTGTGACCTGAAGCAAATGGCCTAACCTCTCTGTGCAGCCAGTTCCTCATGTAAAAATAGAATAATCATTTAATTTGTAGGGCCATTGTGAAGACTGTATGACATAGATCCCTTATAGCAAGGGGAATATTCAATAAACACTTTTTTCTTTCTTTCTTTTTTTTCTTTTTTCTTCTTCTTTTTTTTTTTTTTTTTTTTTTTTGAGACAGAGTCTCACTCTTTTGCCTAGGCTGGAGTGCAATGGTGTGCTCTTGGCTCACTTCAACCTCTGCCTCCCAGGCTCAAGTGATACTCCTGTCTCGGTCTCTTAAGTAGCCAGGATTACAGGCACACACATCACACCCGACTAGTTTTTGTATTTTTTAGTAGAGACGTGGTTTTGCCATGTTGGCCAGGTTGGTCTCCAACCCCTGACCTCAGGCGATTCACTCACCTCAGCCTCCCAAAGTGTGTGACACCATGCCTGGCCTTCTGTCTTATTCCTTCCATTGGCCATTATCACTGCATTCCCTGTCTTAGTTTGAATGCTCAGGTCTTTTGCCATAAGCCTGTAGCTTGTCATTCATTCACAAAGTCATTCATTAATTCTTTCAAAAGTATTCGAAAAATATTCATTAAATACCTGTTTGCCAGGCACTATCCCAGGCATCTGGATATACATGTGAATGAAGTAGTCCTCACAGGGCTTACCTTCAAGCTGGGAAGACAGAAAATAAACAATAAACAAAACAAATTGCATTATTGTGTATGTTAGAAGACATTAAGGGCTATGCAAAAAGTGGGAGGAGGTCAGCGGGGATGAGACGTGTTGAGGGAAGATCTGGCTGCAGCAGTAAGCAGGTGGCCAGGGAAACCTCACCGACAAGGCGAGGTTTAAGCACAAACTTGAAGGAGATGAGTAAATTTCATCCATTTGTTGAATAAATAAATGAAGGAAGCAAGAAATAATTACATTTTATTTATTTCTAAGGTAAAATAGCCCAACAGAAAGAACTTGAAACTATAAGATTTCAGGCCAGGCACAGTTGCTCACACCTGTAATCCCAGCACTTTGGGAGGCCGAGGTGGGTGCATCACTTGAGGTCAGGAGTTCAAGACCAGCCTGGTCAACATGGCAAAACCCCATCTCTACTAAAAATACAAAAATTAACTGGACGTCATGGTGTGTACCTGTGTTCTTTGCTACTTAGGAGGCAGAGGCATGAGACTTGCTTGATCCAGAGAGGCAGAGGTTGCAGTGAGCCTAGATTGCACCACCGTACTCCAGTCTGGGTAACAGAGTGAGACTCTTATCTCAAAAAAAATAATAATAATAAAAGAAAGGAAAAAAAAAAGAAACTATAGGATTTCTATCAAACCCAGATCATATCCTATTAATAGAGGCAAGGAGAATTCTCAACATAATTGGTCCTTAAAGTAACATACCTTTTATAAATAGTGACATCCTGCCAAGGGGCAAGGGGAGGGCTGAATCAACAGGGGAAGTTTTAATTGACTTCCTCGTGTAAATGATATTTACAAATGCATCTGACAAGAGAAGTCTGTTTGTACTGTGAGTAATTCCTCCTGCAAATTCTCAAATGAGTTTGCTGGCTCTGACCCGTATTGTGTGCGCGGCACTGGGGAAGACTCAGAACTGAGAGGCCAGCTGGGATTTTAAAGGTGTTCCTCCTTAAACTGGCACTGGATGGCAGATAAAGAGACTTTACTTATGTGGTGGCTGTGTCCCAGGTGACCTGCCCAATGGCCACCTGCATGACTGTAGAAAGAACCATTGGCATGGCAGAAAGAACTCATAGGTCAATCTACACATGGTCTTCCAGCAACCCCAGGAGGTGACAGAGATGAAGTCTTCACTCTCACTTCACCGAGGAAGCAGCAAAGGCTCAGAGAGGGACGGCGATGCTCCAAAGTCACACAGCTACTGCCCAGCAGGACTCAGTCTCAGACTCAGGTCGTCCAATGCCCATTCAGGTTCTGGTCCACTCCGGGCAGGTGGGCTGCAGCCAGAGAGGAAGATAAGATGGGGAGAAGGACCCACCAGCTCATTCTGCTTCTCAATCAGGGGCGTGGGTGTTCATGGACTGCCACAGAACATCGCCACCTTGTTTAGCTCCAGAGTGCTGAGTGGAGTGTGGCCACTGGAGTCCCCATGAAAACCACCTCATCTCACATGCCCAGCGAGCAAAAAGGGGCAGGGAGGGTCCTGAGTTGTCAACATCGCAGCATAAAGTTTTCCAGCAGGAGAAGAAACACTTCTTACCAGTTCAGCTCTGCAAGTCTGCAGGGGCCAGACATCAATGCAGATACAACCGTATAGCATCCATTCTTTCCTCGGTCTCAGTCTCATCTGGAAAATATCCCCGGGACATTACTCAAGCCTCTTTGGATCTGAAGGGACATCACTCCTTTCTTTTCTTTTTTTTTTTTTTTTTGTTTTAGACAAGGTCTTGCTCTGTCACCCAGGGTAGATAGAGTTCAGCAACATGACCACGGCTCACTGTAACCTTAAACTTCCAGGCTCAGGACCATCTCAGCATCCTGAGTAGCTGAGACTACAGGCACACAACAGCATAGCTGGCTAATTTTTTTGTTTGTTTTGATTTGTTTGTTTGTCTGTTTTGTAAAGATGGGGTCTTCCTATGTTATCCAGATTGGTTTCAAATTCTTGGCCTCAAGCGATCCTTCCAACATGGCCTCTCAAAGTGTTGGGATTATAGGCATGAGCCACCATGCCAGCCTCTCACTCCTATCTTGAGGGATTTTATGTTTGCTTCATTCATTCATTCATTCATTCATTCATTCATAAGTAGATAACTAGACCCTGGTCCTGTCCTCAGGAATCATGTCAATGTTTGTGGTGCTAGGAGGGGGAAAATACTGAGAATTAAAGGAGCCAGAAGAAGGGTACCTAGCTGTGTCTGGGGTAAAGTGGGAGTTGAAGGAATGCTTCCTGGAAGAGGTGGAGCTTGGGCTGAGCCTTGAAGAATAGGGGAAGTTATCTGGGTAAGAGGTAGACGGGAGAGGGGTAAGAGAGAGAGCATGCCATCAGAGGCCTGTAGACCAGAGAACGCCATGGGAGGCCTGTGGGCGTGGTTTAGACTGCTGGAGCAGGAGGTTCTGAGCCATCCCAGATGGATGGAGCCAAGAAATAAAAGCAGAGAGATACAGGACCTTGGAAACCAGACTGAAGGAGCTTGGACTTGATCTCCAAGAACAGCAGAGACAGCCAGTGGAGACCGTTAATTAGGGGAGTGACAGGGTCAGATTCGTGTGTTAGGAAGACCAGTCTGGCATCTATGGGGAGAAGAGACTGGAAGGCAGAGAGGTAGGCAGGGAGGCCTGGCAGGATTTTACTCTCTCCCAGCTCAGCCTCACAAGGGGTTTCCACCAACCCTTCTGTGACAAGGAGACCTGATGCCCTCAGCAGGTTCTGGAGCCCAGACATCTTGGGATTCTGGGCTGCAGGACCCATGTGGAATCTTCACTAGATTAGCTCTCTGCTGCCCCCTACTGTCTCCAGGAGGCCTTTTGGTCCTTGCAGGCTTTTTCTAGACCTCTTAGATTCTAGCATAGGAACAGTAAACTTTTTCTATAAAAGATGAAGTAATGCAATATTAGACTTTGCAAAACATACGGCCCCCATTGCAACTACTCTACCTTGCAGCACGAAGGCAGCCACAGACAAAATAGAAATAAACGAGTGTGGCTGTGTCCCAATAAAACCTTATTTACGGACATTTAAATTTGAATTGCCTATAGCTTTCCCAAGTCACAAAACATTCTTCTTTTGTTGTTGTTTTAAAACATTTAGAATGTAAAAACCTCAAAAACAATGACAGAAAAGAAATACCCCAATTTAAAAATGGACAAAGGACTTGAAGAGACGTTTCTCCAAAGATGATATATAAATGACAACAAGCACATGAAAAGATGCTCAAGCCCCCTTATCATGAAAGACATGAAAACCGAAGCCACAGTGTGAGGTCATCTCACACCTATTGGAATGGCAATTGTTGAAACGCAATGCATATGGACAAGGATATGGAGAAATTGGAATCCTTATGCAGTTGGTGGGGGTGTGAATGGTGCGGCCGCTATGGAAAACAATTCAGCAGCTCCTCAAAAAATTCAAAATAGAATTACCACAGATCCAGCAATTCTACTGCTGAATATATACCCCAAAGAACTGCAAACAAGGCCTCAGAGACATCTGTTGGCCCGTCTTTGTTGACTCACATTGCACTATTCACAATAGCCAAGAGGTGGAAGCGACTCAGGTGTCCATCAGTGGCTGAATGGAGCAATAAAATGTGCTGTGTACGTACAGTGTTATTCAGCCTTAAAAAGGAACTAAAGTCTGACATTAGCTATACCATGTGAACCTTGAGGATATTACGCTAAGTGAAGTAAGTTAGTCACAAAACAAGACAAATACTGCATGATTCTACTTATGTGAGGTACTTGTAGTAGTCAAATTCATAGACACTGGGAGAATGGTGGTTGCCAGGGCTTGGAGGAGGGGTGAATAGGGAATTATTTCATGGGCATAGAGTTTGAGTTTTGCAAAATAAAAAAGGTCTGGAGGTAAGTCTTACAACAATGTGAATATGGCCGGGTGTGGTGGCTCACGCCTGTAATCCCAGCACTTTGGGAGGCTGAGGTGGGTGGATCACCTGAGGTCAGGAGTTCGAGACCAGCCTGGCCAACACGGTGAAACCCCATCTTTTAAAAAAAAGAAATTGAATATACTTAACACTACTGAACCGCACACTTAAAATGGTTACAGTAGTAGAGTTTTTGTTATCTCTGCTTTACTACGTTTTTTAAATGTAGAAACCATTCTAGGCTGGGATGCTTTATAAAAACAGGTGGCAGGCTAGACTTATTTGTTACTCTGTAATTTGCTGTCTCCTACTCTAGCAGAACAAACTCCATGGAATTCCAGAACCCTTCCTTAAAACCTCACAGCATCCTTCCTGAAGTTCTCAGAACCAACAGCATTTTCCAATTTCCTCACAGGGCTTGGAAGAGAACTTTCGCTATCTTAACAAAATCTGCCTTGTGAACTCCAAATCAGGATCAAATGAGTGGAAGCAACAGAGTCTGACCCATACGGTGAGTTGGTCCCAGATTTGTTTCTGTCTTTCTCCTCCTAGCATGAGTGACAGGCACCGTGAATCCTCTACAGATGCAGCCTCCAGAGGGTTCAACTCTCCCTGTGATTGGGAAGTGCATTGTCAAGCTCTCACCTGAATGGTTTGTCAGATAACGTTCTGACTTCAGTTCTTCATTCAACACATTTACTGAGCACCCAGTCCCTGAACTAGACCCTGGGGTACAACAGTGCAGAGTATACACAGTCCATCTCCCAGGAGCTCACAGCCTCATGAGCATTCATGTGGGGATGTCAGGGCAACAGTGTCCTAGGGACCTGGATAGTAACTTGTTGAGCTGGAGGGCTCCGAAACCCACCCAACACCAGCCAGCACCCTGGGATAGAGAGGAGACAATATCCATATAGCAGAGCTCAAAACATTACTGCCAGGGCCCAGGTTGGCGTAGCAGGCCAGGCTTCCCACGCTCCAAACCTGTATTCATCTCCTTCCGGCATACAGTTAGCCTCCGTTTCCAATTAGGTGTGACCAAGTTCTGAAATGTGGTCCATAAACTCTCCCATTGATGGCTCTTCATGAACACCCCCTTTGCCCTGAAACTGGGTGTTGGAGTTGTCAGGCCACACACAGGAAGGAAGGATCTGGGTTCCCAAAACAGTGCATGGGGAAGAGAGACCAGCTGATCAAAGATATCTGTCTGGGAATTTTGTAAATGAGGAGTAAATTTTAATTTTGCCAATCTACTGAGATTTAGAAGTTCGCCTATAATGTGGCTAGCGCCACTGTGAGAGATACGCTGATGTGTGACGTACAGAGTGAAGAGAAACACACATCTGACTTTTAGGCTCTGTGAAAAAGACTGGCACAGGACAGAGGGGGCGAGAGAGTGAAAGCAGACAGCAGATGTCAGACAGCAGCAAGCCATATCCCAACTCGGGCTCAGATTTGGGCTCAGGTCTTGGACCCACCAAGGGGCCCAAGACAAGCATTCACTTTTTATGATCCTTAGTCAAGCGGGCAGCTGACTCCTGACCTTGAAGTGCTTTGAGGGAATATGAGGTCATGAGTGCAGGAGGCCTGGCACGGTGCTGGCTCAGAGAGTGTAGTAGTGACTCCTGAGGATAGTACGCTCACTTTCTAAGGGTGGGAACAGGCTGTGTTTCAGTTAGGTTTGTCCAAATAATCTTCCATTCTGTATGCATTGTCTTGTCTGTGTAAATGGAGGCTGAGCTTTAGCTGTGCAGATGGACCAACAGATGGTCGTAGAGAGGCTTCCTCCATGCACCTGGAGGAAGGGACCAGCTTTGTGAAAATCTCTCCACCCCTCATCTACATGAGTTTGCCTTCTCTAGTAATTATTCCCTTTTAATAAATGCATCTACAAGAAGAGTCTCCATTTTTACTGCCTTCATAGGCCTGCAAAGGTCTGTGTTCTACACTGAAATTTTCCTGGGCTTTTGGGTAGCCTGTTTCCCCAGTAGCTCTGGGGTGTTTCTTTTTGGTGGTTGGTTTTTTTTTTTTTTTTTTTTTGCTTTGTTTTTTTGAGATAGAGTCTCACTTTGTCAGCCAAGCAGAAGTGCAGTGGCACAACTTCAGCGCACTGCAACCTCTGCATCCTGAGTTTAAGCGATTCTCCTGCCTCAGCCTTCTGAATTGCTGGGATTACAGGTGCACGACACCATGCCCTGCTAATTTTTATATTTTTCATAGAGACAGGGTTTCACCGTGTTGGCCAGGCTGGTCTTGAACTCCTGACTTCAGGTGATACACCTGCCTCCCCTCCTAAGGTGCTAGGATTTCAGGCATGAGCCACTGTGCCTAGCCGCTCTGTGGTGTTTCTGATGGAGGTAAAACCATCCGGTGGTGTGGCATACGACATTGCTCTCTGGCCTTTGTGCCAAAAGATGCCACTACATTTTGCCTCCCCAACCAAAGTCACAGGACAGTGCAGCGAGGAGCAGGAAACATGTGTGACCCCAGTCTGCAGTGTGCCTCAGTGGGTCCTCTGTTGGCTCTTCCTGATATTAGGTGCCAGCTGCCCAGTCTTCCTGCCTACCCTCTGCTTGCACAGGGCAAGAATAAAAGGAAAATGGGAAGTGGGTAATCTCCCTACTCCAGGAGTTATCTGGGGAGGGAGGGAAAAAAGGCACCAGCTCAGCGCTTAGACCTATGATCTCATTCAACCCTCACACCACTCCGAGCAGGTCCTGTTAGCTGTGGGGTAGGAAAGAATTCTGGCCTGGATCCTGAGCCTCCAGATCCTTGGCCTACTCCTCCACACATGCTCAGGCACAGAGAGGCACAAGCAGGAGGATAAGACCAGCCTAGACTGCCCTACAATGGCAGCCGGCTCTGGCTGCAGGTCCGTGGCTTCCTGGCCTGAGGGCTGAACTAGGCCAAGGGTATGGGTCGGGATTCCTGCTCCCCACAAAGGGACAGGCACACATGCTTGCCCCACCCTCACCAGCAGGCCTCACCTTCCTTCCATGTTAACTCTGTGTGTGGTGTGTGCGGAGTTGTGTGTGTGATGTGTCTACTGCGTAGTGTGTGTGTGGCATGTATGGTGTACATGTGGTATGTCTAGGGTGTGGTGTGTCTGATGTACAATATGTGTGGTTTTTGTCCCAGGACCCTCTGGCCACATCAGTGAAGGGGAGAAAAAAAGAGGCAGAGGGGAGGCTAAGGCAGGGCACTGTGGACCATTTGAGCCCAGGAGATAAGGCTGCAATGAGCCATGATCAGGCCACTGCACTCCAGCCTGGGCAACAGAGCAAGACCCTGACTTTAGAAAGAAAATAAAAAAGGCCAAGAGAGCCCAAAAGCCAAAACTGTCTGCGTAAACGTGCGAGTCTACCAACAGAGCAGGTCAGGAAAGAGTAGGTGCTCACACCAGGTCCACGAGTTCCACTGACGGCCTGCCTCTGCTCCCTGGCATGCAACCCTCCTGTGTGTCCTTACCTGTACTGAAACTGTTCCATGGTGGTGAAATGGGGGAAAATGAGATTCCCCCAATGGCTAGTTAATGCCACCTACAGCAACATTGTCTTCTTGTAGAAATAAGCAACCTGAACTCCAGAAGGTCAAGTGCCTGGGCCATGCTGCGCAGCTACCCACGGGGCCAGGCTGGAGTCCACACCGAGAGCTGCTGAACCCTGCTGCACACTCACTGCAGCACCCGGACCACTCTACTGCAGGCTTCTCCCTCACTGACTTCCACCCCCTCTTCTTCCTGATGCTTTCTGAAGGACCCCGACCTCTGAGAGGCTCTGATCCATGAACCCTTCCACTTTTTCCTACATGATAGTGAAAGATAAAAGAACGAACTGCTGCATCAGTTCATTAGTTCTCAATACTGAGTAATGAGTGTTTTAAACTTACCAGGTTAAAACAGCTAGCATGGCTGGGAGCGATGGCTCATGCCTGTAATCCCATCAGTTTGAGAGGCTGAGGTGGACGAATCACCTGAGGTCAGGAGTTCGAAACCAACCTGGCCAATATGATGAAAACCTGCCTCTAGTAAAATACAAAATTAGCCAGGCATGGTGGCTCATGCCTGTAATTCCAGCTACTTGGGAGGCTGAGGCAGGAGAATCACTTGAACCTGGGAGGCGGAGGTTCCAGTGAGTCGAAATCATGCCACTGCACTTCAGCCTGGGCAAAAAGAGGGAAACTCCAATTAAAAAAAAAAAAGCCAGAATTTATAGCCTCACAGTTTCTGAGAGTCTGGTATCCCAGGTTGGCATAGCTGGGCATCTCTGGCTCAGAGCCTCCCAGAAGGTTGCATCAAGCTGTCAGCTGAGGCTGCTGTCATCTGAAGGCTCAACTGGGTCTGCAGGATCCACTTTTAAAATGGCTCCCTCACATGGCTCCTGGCAGGAGGCCTCATTTCCTTACTCACTGTTGGCAGAAGTCCTCTTTGTTCCTTGCCACATGGGCTCCTCATGGGGATGCCTGCATGTCCTCACGACCTGGCAGCTTTCTGGGTGAATGACTGAAGAGCAAGAGCAATTGCTTTCTCTAACCATGTCTCTGAGGTGGCACAGATTCACATCCATTGTTGTTGCAGCTCAATTTTTCTATATGTTAGACACAAGTCACTAAATCCAGTTCACAGTCAAGGACAGGGGAACAAGGTTCCACCCTTTCCTTATCTCTTTTTGGAAAAGGAATAGCCAAAAACTTGTGGACTTTTTTTCTAAAAAGATGGAGATGGGGGTCTCACTGTGTTGCTCAGGCTGGTCTCAAACTCCTGTGCTCAAGCCATCCTCCCGCTTCAGCCTCCCAAAGTGCTGTGATTACAGGGGTGAGCCAAGGCACCCAGCCTGGACATTTTTTTAAACCACTACAACTTCTCTGCTTAGCCTACTTAGATTCTGTAATCCTTCATTACCCTTACTCCTTTACATATAGCCTCCATTTTCTCACCACTCTGTGAATCCAACCACTCACCTATCCCTCACCTGCATCTGAGCAGGTGAACACAGCTGCGGAGAAACTGACTTCACTTTAAGCTCAGCCACCAATCTCAAATGGAGCCTGGCAATTCAACCAGCTCACTGGGAGCTTGCAGCCACTCCTCAAAGGGATTGCCCACCTTCTCCCCCCAGCTCAACCTGCTTCACTCCCAGACAGGGACTTCCTGACCTTCTCCTTTTAAAGATGTTCATCCTATACAAATCGGTGCCTGTCTCTCCCACCTTTGCTCTTGTTGCCATAGATGATGTGACCCAGAACCAGGGCCACCACTTCCCCTTGTGCCCTGCAGCCCTGCTCAGACTTCTCTCCTGCAGTTTTTCCCTCTCTTCCTAAACCTTCATTTCTCCCCTCTCTACCAGGTATTTGCTATCAGTGCACGCACACACACACACACACACACACACACACACACTGCTGTGGCATCTCCTATCTTAAAACCAACAAACAAGGCTATCTCCAGTGGCTCATCATGTCCCTGCAGCTCTCAACTCATCTTTGCTCCCCTCCATGAGAAAACCTTCTTGAATGAGGTTTTTTGTTTGTTGTTTTTTTGGGGTTTTTTTTTGAGACAGAGTTTCACTCTTGTTGCCCAGGCTGGAGTGCGATGGTGTGATCTCCACTCACTGCAACCTCTACCTCCGGGTTCAAGTGGTCTTCTGCCTCAGCCTCCTGAGTGTCTGGGATTACAGGCACCTGCCACCATGCCTGGCTAATTTTTGTATCTTTAGTAGAGAGGGATTTCACCATGTTGGCCAGGCTGCTCTCCAACTCCTGACCTCAGGTTATCCACCCACCTAGGCCCTCAAAATGCTGGGACTACAGGCATGAGCCACCGCGCCCAGCCTCTTGAATGAGTGTCTATGGCCCCTGCTTCTCCTTCCTCTTCTCGTGTTCTCTTTCTGGCTCACCCCAGTCAAGCCTCTGTCCTCCACCCCGCCGAGACTGCTCTCATGAAAGCAATTTTGGTCTTCGTGTCACCCGATCAAATGGGCACATCTGTTCTCATCTTCCACCTCTCTGTTGGGGCCACATGGTTGACTCTTCCTTGTAAAATGCATTCTCCTCTTAGCTTTTATGCTCTAGAAGCTAACTTTCCTACTACTCCACTGCCTGCGTTTTAGAGTCGGCAGATATAGGCCCATTATGCCAATGCCTCCAAATGCACCTCTCCAGCCCTGACTCCTCCACAGAGCCCCAGACGTATTTGCCCAACTCAGCGTCTCCACTGGGGTGTCCAACGGGTTTATCAAACTGATCACTTGATTCCTCAGGGCCCCCAACACATGTGCGCATACATGTGCACATGCACACACACATACATACACGTGCACGCGCGAACACACACACACACACCCACCCACCAAATCAGCTCTTTCTCAAATCTTTCCCATATTGCTAAGCGGCACCATTGCCTACCCAATTGTTTAAGTCAAAGCTAGAGGAGCTGTGCTTACTCCCTCTATCCTCTGCCACACCTGTGACGTGGACTCACTCCCTTAGCAAATCTTGCTAATTCCATCTCCAAAAATCATCCCTAAACCACTTCTTTCTCTCCATCTCCGCAGTTCCTACTGTCGTTCGAGTGGTCACCTCCATCCCCCGACCTCTGCGGCGCCTTGTTCACTGCATGCCCTGCCTCCCTCTGGCCCTTATCATCCATGTCCCAGCAGCCAGAGTGGTCTTGTTAACACACCAATCAATTCAGCTGCCGAGGATAGAAGCCTCCCTGCTGTTTTCCTCCCTCCCATCACACCTGGAAGGAAAGCCCAGCTGCTTACCCCAACCCAGGAGGCCAGAGCGATCTGGTTCTCCCTGTCTCTGGCCACATCTCTCCAAACCCCACCTGCATTTCTGTTCCCTCATTTCTGCCTTGGTGCCTTTGCATCATTTACTCTGCCAGGAATGCTCTGCTTCCTACTCTGCCCTCGACTTGCTCCTTCTCATCCTCCTGATCTCATTTTAAGTGCTGCCTCCTCAGAGAGCCTCCTGACCACCCTAAGTTCACCTCCCCCGACCCACGCACACACGCACACATGCACCTCTCTCTAGCTGTAGTTTTCATGGCATTGTTTTACTGCTTCACTAATCTGCTGATTCCATGTGATCAGAAGAGTGTCTGGCACATAGTAGGTGCTCAAAACAACACACTGAACAAGTGAATGTGCAATAAATATTTGTGGGTAAATATGCACAATATATACTATTCTTCCTAAATTACCAGACAGTGGGGTGGTGGTTTTAAAATGTGTCCATAAATTCTTTGACACTTCTCCTTCCAAAAGGTGTCATAGCCTATTGTCCTATTCTTGCATGCAGCCTGGACTTAGTGACTCGCTTCTACTGAACAAAATGTGGCAGAAATAATGTTTTAGGACTTTTAAGTCTAGGCAATATAAAGGGTGGCTTCTGCCATGTTCTGTCTCTGTCTCTGTGTCTCTCCCTACTCTGGGGGAAGGCACCTGCCATGTTGTGAGAACACTGAAGCATCCTCAGGCCCACATAAAGAGAAACTGAGATTTTTCACCAATATTCAGTGCCAACTTGCCAGTCATGTGGGCAAGTTTGCCACTTTGGAAGAGGACGCTCGAGCCCCAGTCAACCCTTCAGAAAACCACAGCCCCAGCCACAATTTTGACTGTAACTTCATGAGAAATTGCCAAGCAATTTAAAATTTCTGACTTACAGAAACTGTCAGTGATCATAAGTGTTTATTTTTAAGTCACTAAATTTTAGGATAATTTATTACATACCAATAGCTAACAAATATAGTAGAGACACAACTAAGTATACAACATGATTCCTGTGCAGAAACTCCATGGAGGAAGGAAATGAAGCTAGTCTGACACACATGTTTATTCTCACTTTGAGTCCTGGACTTCACGACTTCTTCTTCAAGGTACTTCGTGATATGTACTAGAACTTCTAGGAATGAAAATCAAGCTGATGGGTCTACAATTGGAAAAATATCCTTTTTCTCCCTTTTCAAAAAGTGCACACTGTCCCAAGTCTTCAAGGACTCCTCTTTTCTAAAACACATTTCAGCAATAGCAGCATCACCGGCAATTTGCCTTAGCTCTCAGGATAATATTCATTTAGTCAACAGACTCAAATTCTTAAAACTGCCACATGCTCTTTCATACTTTCCATCCTCAACTTATTTCTTTTTAAAAATTTTATTTATTAGACTTTAAGTCCTGGGGTACATGTGCAGATCACAGAGGTTTGTTCCATAGGTATACACACATGATGGAAGTGGTTTGCTGCATCCATTACCCCTTCATCTACGTTAGTATTTCTCCTAATGCTATCCCTCCCCAATCCCCTGACCCCCTGATATTCTTCCCCTAGCCTCCCACCCCCAGGCCCCAGTATGTGATGTTCCTCTCCCTGTGTCCGTGTGTTCTTACTGTTCAACACCCACTTATGAGCGAGAACATGCAGTGTTTGGTTTTCTGTTCTTGTGTCAGTTTGCTGAGAATGATGGTTTTCAGTTTTATCCATGTCCCTGCAAAGGACATGAACTCGTCCTTTTTCTATGGCTGCATAGTATTCTGTGGTGCAAATGTGCCACATTTT
This sequence comes from Saimiri boliviensis, assembly GCF_048565385.1. Lineage (NCBI taxonomy): Eukaryota > Metazoa > Chordata > Mammalia > Primates > Cebidae > Saimiri > Saimiri boliviensis. The sequence goes on along the minus strand of NC_133450.1, from coordinate 70,343,446 downwards.
CTTTATCCAGTCTATCATTGACAGACATTTGGGTTGGTTCCAAGTCTTTGCTATTGTGAACAGTGCTACAATAAACACACATGTACATGTGTCTTTATAATAGAACAATTTATAATCCTTTGGGTATATACACAGAAATGGGATTGCTGGGCCTCAACTTATTTCAAGAAGATCTCTGATACGGTTTGGTTCTGTGTCCCTATCCAAATCTCATCTCAAATTGTAACCCGCATGTGTCAAGGGAGGGATCTGGTAGAAGGTGATTGGATCATGGGGGTGCTTTGCTCTCTTTCCAGCTTGTAAGACATGCTTTGCTTCCCCTTCACCTTCTGCCATGATTGTAAGTTTCCTGAGGCCTCCCAGCCATAAAGAACTATGGGTCGATTAAACCTCTTCCCCTTATAAATACCCAGTATCAGGCAGTTCTTTTTTTTTTTTTTTTTTTTTTTTTGAGACGAAATCTCACTCTGTTGCCAGGCTGGAGTGCAGCAGTACGATCTTGGCTCACTGCAATTTCCACCTCCTGGGTTCAAGTGATTCTCCTGCCTCAGCCTCCTGAGTAGCTGGGACTAAGGCACCAGCCACCATGCCCAGCTAATTTTTGTATTTTTAGTAGAGATGGGGTTTCACCGTGTTGGCCAGGATAGTCTCGATCCCTTGACCTCATGATCTGCCTACCTTGGCTTCCCAAAGTGCTTGGATTACAGGTGTGAGCCACCGCACCCGGCCTCAGGCAGTTCTTTATAGCAGTGTGAAAACGAAGTAATACATTCTCCAGTATCTTTTGACAGCTCCTTCTAAAATTCCACTGATCTCAATTCAAGGTGCTCAGTATAAAGTGGAGAAACTAGAACATGTTAGGCTTTCAGCTGCATCATTGAGTGGTGCAAATCAGTCTCCCCAACCCACCCCGCCATATGTACACATGGACATGCACATATGTACATGCACACAGGTACACATGTGTACACATGTGCTGCATTATTGTAAAGGCCATACAAGATAATACACATAAAGAGCTTTAGGCAGGACTGCTAAGGAGGAGCTGCTGTAGAGAAATTATTATTCTAAGAGACTGCATTGGCCTGCTTGTCACCTGCCTAGATTTGGAAATGATCTAAGAGAGAGTTAATAAAATCCGAGCAGTTAGAAAACTTTAAGCAGAGATAGACTAGGGAGGAGAGGGATAGGAAGTGACACATACTGAACGTCTATGCCGTGCCCAGCATTCTACATACATTGCTTCATTCCCTCCCAACACAGGTGGGTGTTACAGCCCCACTGTACACATGGGGAGACCAAGACTCAGGTAATAAGCAGAGCCAGCATCTAAGCCACATATACCCTGGGTTTAGCTTCAACATGCAATTATTTGTTTCTACATGTATGTTGAAAGAACAGATAAGAATAACTTTGAGGTTTCCTTGATTCCTTGTGGTCTTGGGGACAACTGCACATTCTGGCCCCTGCGGTGGTGTGACTATAAAGAGAGAACATGCCTGATGGTGGTTGATTGTGCCTTGGGCCTGGTACCAAGGTCACAGCAACATGGAAATTCACTTTTAGATCATTCCTTCCAGCCCCCGGCACTCTCCTGGCCTCAGCATGAGGGCTGGCATGGTGGAGTCATGAGAAAGTCTGCAATGCAGGACCTGGGTCTGTCTGCAGGAGAGACACAGTGGCTTGGACCTTCATTACTTCCCATTCCCATCACTTTTGAGTGTGTGACCTTGATGAGTTACTTAGTACCCTTGTAGGATGGTACTTCAGAGAGCACTGGGTTTCCCGCAGATTCAGTGAGACTGTGTATGTGGAATGCCTGATGTATAACACAGACCACAGCATGAAGCATTGAAATGAAAACGTCCTGAGCTTTGATCTGGTTTCTGACTTCGACTTTGCACAAGTTCACCTTCCCGCCAACCTGCCTTCCACACACATACCCCACAAACACAAACATGCACACATATACACATTCATACACAGATACACACCGTATATACACACACAGACGCACACATACACACATGCACATATACTCACACACTGCACATATACACACATACATGCACACATATATGCATACACCTCACATTTACACAGAAACACATACATACAGACATGTATGTGCATACACACATACTCATGTACACATATTCACACACCTGTGCATATACACACATACACATTCACATATTTATACTAACACACACATGCACGTACACATGTGCAAATACTGACAGTCACACACATATATGCATACTCTCATCTCACTGCCACTAATGTCCTGTGAGGACTTATATCAGCACCATCCAATTAAAATATAATACACACTACACATTATTTAAATGTTTCTAGCACCCACATTAAAAAAGAAAGAGAAATAGGTGAGATTTATTTTAATGATATATTGTGTTTAACCCCATATACCTAAAATAGTATTATTCTAACATGTAGTATTTTAAAAATACGAATAAGATAATATATTGTGTTTAACCCAATATATCTAAAATATTGTTCTAATATGTAATATTTTAAAAATACGAATAATAGGTGAGATTTATTTTAATAATATATTGTTTGACCCAATGTATCTAAAATATTATTATTCTAACATATAATATTTTTAAAATATGAATAAGATACCATACACTCTTTGTTTTTGTACCAAGATCTTTAAAATTCGGTGTGCATTTTCCACTCACAGAACGTCTCACTTCAGATTTGCCCCATTTCTGGTGCTTGGTCACCACATGTGGCTCCAGGCAGCTCCGCCTCAGACCGTATCTTTCCCTCCCTGAACTTTGGTTCCTCCGACCACGCAGTGAAGGGGGAACCACATGATCCCCTGACCGCACCAGCTCGCCCTGCAGCTGCAGCCACCTCACCACTTTGCTGGTTCCTGTCTGATTAGCAGGGAGTCCCCACTGTCTGCGGAGAGAACAACGCACAGCCGTTGCTGGGAATTAATGAAGCAGAGCCGCACCGGGCTATAAAAATGTCGTTAGGCAGCCCTCCAGCCACGGGGTTGACCAGGGAAGCACTGAATGCACCCATTGGGGAGATAATCGGCTGATAATTGCGGCAGAAGTGAAGGGACTGCTTTGAATGCTGAACACCAGGAGCAGCCCCTCTAGGCTGGGGCTCCCCTAAGAGGGGCACAGGACACAGGGATTACTCCTCTAACTTTGCTTTTATTATTTTATTTTATTTTTTAGTTTTTGAAATGGAATCTCTCTCTGTTGCCCAGGCTGGAGTGCAGTGGAGTGATCTGGCCGCACTGCAACCTACGCCTCCCGGGTTCAAATGATTCTCCTGCCTCAACCTCCCGAGAAGCTGGGACTACAGGCATCGACACCATGCCCGGCTAATTTTTGTGTTTTTAGTAGAGACAGAGTCTCACCATGTTGGCCAGGATGGTCTCGATCTCTTGACCTCGTGATCCGCCAACCTCAGGCTCCCAAAGTGCTGGGATTACAGGCAGGACCCGCCGTGCCCAGCCCTAATTTTGGTTTTAAAAGAATAAGAAGAAACGCCTCACCAATGACCAGTAGGCACTGCCAGAGCAGGGGCACTGGCATCTCAGGCAAATACCACCACTGTAAGTTCCAGCTCCCTTTCTAGCCTCATGCAGTTCAAGGAAATCACTTCTCTTCTAACTACAAGCAGCCAGAAAGAGCACACAGTGAGACACAAATAAAACAGCTCAGGCACGCAGGCAGGCACGAAGGAAGGAGGGGAAAAATCTCTCAGGTAACTGCCAAACCTCACCCTCATACAATGGGCCCCCGTAGAACAGTGGGCCTTAATAGGCACATTCCGCTCCCTTCAGGTGCACTAAAATAGGGAAGCTAAAGGCAAACGGGCGATGGCGTATGTCTGCAGCTGCAAAAATAATGTGTAGAAACAGACACACAATTCTCCCTCCCCAGTAAGCACAACAAAAAAACCACAAAAGCAATCCAAACCTCTAATAAAATTTTCCACCCTAAATCCTTCCACCCTTTACTCTGTAAAAAAAAAAGTGGGTCTCTAACCTAACTCAGCCAAAAGCTCCTCTCAAGTTTGTTTTCTCTAAAATAAACCTGTCTTAACTGGCAAGTCACCTTTCGCGTTTCTTTCCTCTTTCTTTAATTCTTACAAACATAAAAACAGGATTCAGCTCTGCAGTAGTCAAAGAAATGCAAATTGAGCCTCCGAAATGCCTACCTTTTTTTTTTTTTTGCCCCCACATAGCAAGTTGCCAAAAATGTTTTAGAATGCTAATACCCAGTATGGGTGAAGATGTAGTGAAATGAACAGTCTCATATATTGCCAGTAGAGATATGTGGATACAGCGTTTCTAAAAAGTGACTAGCAGTATGCTGTCAGTGTTTTCTAAATATGCAGAAATCCTTCCCTTTTTTTCTGAGGTCTATCCTTAGAAAATAACCAAAGAGGCTTTATCAGTTCGCCTGTGCTGTGAAATACACCATCCACCAACACGTAAGGGCCTGCACACTACATTTAGCTCACAATTCTCTGAACTGTCTGGGCAATTCCTCTGGTCTTGGTGGCTTGACTAATCTGTCTTACATATCTGCAGTCAGCTGGAGGCTCAGCTGGTGACTGCCTGACCGAGGATAGTGGGGCAGCCAGGAGAAAGTCTCACAGACCTCTATGACATGGAGTTTAACTCACCAGGGACCCAGCTGCCATGCCCTGAAACCCATCACCATGTTTCCACTGAGGCCACGTTGCCCGTGGGCCACTCCCTTACCAAGGCCCCCACAGTAGGGACACTAAGGCAAGCCCTCCATCCTTGAGAGACATGGGACACCTGTAACAGCCAGCTTCAGCTTGGGGACTCCTTGATGCCTTTGCCAAGCCTTCCTTAGTTTGTGCAGCCGTCTAGAACAATTCTTCCCAACTTCAATCTCTCTCCCCTCCTTAAAGGGCCAGACTGGCATGGCTCTCTGACAGCTCACCCAGCCTTTCTCTGCCTCTGCTCCATTTTCTCTCACACAGGCATTTCTCCTAATGCAATCCTAATACACGCACTTCATTCTGCCATGGGTCCTGCCTTTTGGAAGACTCAAATGAACGCAGAAAACCCAACTCGCATGTCTGGCAGTTACCTGGCTGTTCACCACAGTTCTCTGCCCCTTGGCCTTTCATCCACTATGAAGATGAGGATGAGACTAGCTCAGCACATTCTTCTGGTGATCTCAGGGAGCACCACAGCTACAACTTCCCAAGTCGCATTTTGTATATCCCTTTGGCCATACCTAGAATCAGTGTGGTGGAAACAGACGCAAGGGCTGGGTGCAGGCAGGAGAGTTTGCAGGCAGCACCACAGAGCCGTCCAGAGATGAGTCTGCAAGGGCACTCAGTGTGCATTCATTTAGTCATCCAACATATGGGTACTGAACACCCACCACGGGCTGGGCGCCATCCAAGATGCTGGGAATTTAGCTGTGCCCAAACTGGCAAGCTCTGCATTCCCCTGGAAACTGTATTCCAGTGGAGAGGGACAGGTGTACAAACGAGCAAGCAAACAGCCCAAGAAAAATCTCAGAGAGCAATAATAATTATTCAGAGAATACAGATAATCAAAGTGTGGTGACATGATGGTGAACCGAGGGAAAGGAGCAGGCCTGTAGGCAATCTAAGCAAGAGAACAGATGAGCCAAGGCCCAGGTGCAGGAAAGAGCACAACAGGCTGGAGAAAGAAAAGGAAGACTGCCATGAGGCTCAGCCCCAGGAGGTGGGTGAGGAGGAGCGTGTGTGATGAGAGCATTGAGGTCATGACACTGGGACCACAAAGGCCTTCGTGCACCGGGGAACAGGCTGGACAAATGGTGAGAAATCCCTGGAAGGGGTATGCATTAGTTCATTCTCAGGCTGCTATACCCAAGACTGGGTAATTAAGACAGAAGAGAGGTTTAATGGACTCACAGTTCTGCATGGCTGGGGAGGTTTCAGAAACATACAATCATGGCAGAAGGGGAAGCAAACATGTTCTTCACATGATGGCAGAAGAGAGAAGAGCCGAGCAAAGGGTCTCACGAGAACTCACTCACAATCCCAAAAACAGCATGGAGGAAACCACCCCGTGATATAATTACTCCCACCGGGTTCCTCCCTTGACATGTGGGGATTATGGGAAATATAATTCAAGATGAGCGTTGGGTGGGGACATAGCCAAACCATATCAGTGTGTAATGGGGGCAGGGGACATGATCTAATTTACATTTGTAGAAGATCATTCTAGGTACTGGGCGGAGATGAGATGACAGAGCAGGTGTGGAGGTGGGCAGAGCAATGCAGAGGCAAATGCAGCTGTCCAGTGAGGACAGATAGGGGCTTGGACACAGAGCTGGGGGAGGAAACAGAGAAGCTGGTTGCTTGGGGATACAGTTTGAAGGCAAGAGTTGATAAGGGCTTGGATGTGAGAGGTGGGTAAGGGATAGGGAGGAATCGAGGCCGAGCCCTAGGTTTGGGGGCTTCATGGTTCCAGAGGGAAGTACCAAGGAGGAGCTGGCCTGGAGGTGGCAGTCGGAATGGAATGTTCTGGCAGGCACTTGTGGAATTTGAGTATTGTTAGATTCCCAGGTGCAGCTGTCACTTTTCCTGTTGGGTGTACATGTCTACAGTTCCAAAGAGGGGCAGGGCAGGGGTTAGGGACTGAGGGGTCTCGGTACATAGTGGGGATGCCACGAGGTGAGATGGACTCAACAGGAGAGTGTTACCAAGGGACCCAGGACTGAGCACCAAGGGACTCTCCCACTGAGAGTCAAGCAGCAGAGGAGAAGCCCTCCAAGGTGGGCCAGTGGATCCAATAGTGAGGGGATGACCCGGGAAAGTGCAGAAGCCGAGGAGAGAAAGAGATTCCAGAACCAAAGGTGTGCACATCTGTGCCCAACGCTGCTAAAGCATGAACATCATGAAGACAGAAAAGCGATTACTGGCTTTGGCAACTCAGAGATCACTGCTGCACTTGCCCAGTGCAGGCTCAGAGGAACGGTGGTGACTGGAGACCGATGGGATTCGGCTAAGATGGGAACCCTGCAGGAAGACATGGCAACTATAGGCCACTTCAGAAGTGCTGTTATGAGGGCAGCAGAGAACTGAGACCCTGGCTGAAGTGGGAGGTAGTGTCACGGGAGGATTTCTTTGTTTTTTTGTAGTACCAGAGCAAGTTTCTAACCTGATGGGATTGACCAGCTGAGATGGAGAAGTTGATTATTCAGGGAGGTGCAGGAATGTGCGTGAAAGAAGCCCTTGGAAGTTTCTGCAGGGCAGGACGCAGAGCATGAGCCCTTGGCCCCTGGCACTTGGCCCCTGGTGGAGCAGAAAGGTCCGTTGTGGTCTTGTGTAGCAAGACGGCGGCATGGGCACACTCGGCAGGGGCTACTGCAGTTCTCACCCCGCCTGGGAAGACTGTTTCATGAGTTCCATCCACAAGACTGGAACTTATAACCTGGGGGGCACGTGTCCCCACATCCCCAGCAGCCAGCCCAGCACAGGGCACATTGCACCTGCTCAAAGGCTGTGTGCAGAATAAGCAATTTCCAAATCAATTTCCAATGTCGACGTTCAAAGGTGGGGGAATTTTGCTGTACAAATAAACAATATTGGAGACACAGGTGATTCTACGTTTTGCAGGGCCTTCTGCCTGTCAAAGTGCTTCCAGGCCCTTAGCCAGTGCCACCTCTTCCAGGAGGTTGATTCTTCCCACTTTAGGAGCCAGCTCCCATTCTCACACCTGCACCAGAGTGTACTTACATGTCTCTTCTGGCAACCCTTCCACTTGACCTGTATTAGACTTGCTATGTTTTCCTCTTGATGGGGCCCTAACCTAATGTTTGAGAGTGAACGAACACTGGGGCCCCTAAGAATGGAGTCATATCCTATTGCTCAGCAGGCTTCAACACATCTTCGCTGAATTGAGTTGGATATCTCAGACTTGTCATGGAGTCTTCTTTCTTCTTCCACAGAGCTTGAAACTATACACATACTCTGCAAAATGGGAAGGAGGCTTAATCACCAGCTCTGTGCAAACAGCAAGGAGATGGGTTCTCAGTTTTCAGTGTATGTCTAATGGGAAAGTTAAAGTTCAGTTCAATAGGGCCCTGCTATCAACCCAGCCAACAAAGGCAGGTGTTCCTCTCTCATCACGCCTCATGGTGCTTCGAGACAGGGTCAACCTGAAAGCCTCCTGTTCCTTCTTGCATCCCCCTCACCTGGCACACAGCCTGGCCCAGGGTAGGTCCTCCAAGCATCTGCAGAGGTGTCAAATCCCAGAGCCTGAATGTGGTCTTTCCACCACTGTATTCCTTGCATATTAAGTAATTGATGTGTACAGAGAGATATGCTTGAAAAGGACATTTTAAAGGCCTGACATGAGCTCAACTCTGCATTGAAGTGTAAGGCAAGAAACAGCTTGGTTAGGACTGACAAGCTGGCTTGGCTGATTTAAGGGAACTTCATGTGGACAGAGATTAGATCAGTCCCATGTGATTCCAGAAGGGAGAGGCTGGATGCAAGGACAGGGAGAGAACTTACTCAAAGGCGGGTTTCGAAGAAGCTCTTTAGCAACCAAAGCTTTTCGGGATGGAGCAGGAAGCCTTACAGAGGAGCAGCCTCTCTTTGGCCCCCCAGCAGAGCTGCCAAAAAGTGACTCCATGAGTCTTTTTGGCTTCAGAGAGAAAAGGTAGACACCTGTGAGGATCAGCAATTGCACAGTCCCTGCGCGGAGGGGACCCGAGACCTCCTTTGTGTATCCTCATCGGCGTTATTTGGTTCTAAGGGAGGCACTTATGGAACCACCTCTGAACCTCTGTGACGTCAACACACTTCAATAAACTTGATGATATCCTCAAGCTTTATTTTATTTTTTATTTCTTTTTAATGTCCTTATTGAGACAGAGTCTCTCACTCTGTCATCCAGGCTGGAGTGCAGTCGCATAATCATAGCTCACTGCAGCCTCTAACTCCTGGGGTCAAGCTATCCTCTTGCCTCAGCCTCCCTAGTAGCCAGGACTACAGGAACATGCCACCATGCCTGGCTAATTATTTTTATTTTTAGTAGAGATGAGGTCTCACTATATTGCCCAGGCTGCACTTGAAGTTTAAGCAATCCTCCTGCCTTGCCTCAGCCTCCCAAAATGCTGAGATTGAAGGTATGAACCACTGCACCTGGCCCTCTTGAACTTTTAAAAAATTATTATTATACTTTAGGTTCTGGGATACAGGTGCAGAACATGCAGGTTTGTTACACAGGTATACACGTGCCATGGTGGTTTGCCACACCCATCACCCCATCATCTACATTAGGTATTTCTCCTAATCCTATCCCTTCCCTAACCCCCCAACCCCAGACAGGCTCAGGTATGTGATGTTCCCCTCCCTGTGTCCATGTGTTCTCATTGTTCAAATTCCACTTAAGAGTGAGAACATATACTGTTTGGCTTTCTGTTTTGGGGTGAGTTTGCTGAGAATGATGGCTTCCAGCTTCATCTGTGTCCTTGCAAAGGACATGAACTCATCATTTTTTATGGCTGCATAGTATTCCATGGTGTATATGTGCCACCTTTTCTTTATCCAGTCTATCATTGATGGGCATTTGGGTTGGTTCCAAGTCTTTGCTGTTGTGAACAGTGATGCAATAAACATACGTGTGCATATGTCTTTATAGTAGAATGACTATAATCCTTTGGGTATATACCCAGTAATGGGATTGCTGGTTCAAATGATATTTCTGGTTCTAGATCCTTGAGGAATCACCACACTGTCTTCCACAATGGTTGAACTAATTTACACTCCCACCAACAGTGTAAAAGTGTGCCTATTTCTCCACATCTTCTCCAGCATCTGTTGTTTCCTGACTTTTTACTGATCGCCATTCTAACTGGTATGAGATGATATCTCATTGTGGTTTTGATTTGCATTTCTCTAATGAACAGTGATGATGAGCTTTTTTTCATGTTTGTTGGTCACATAAATGTCTTCTTTTGAGAAGCATCTATTCATATCCTTTGCCCACTTTTTGATGGGGTTGTTTTTTGCTCATAAATTTGTTTTAGTTCCTTGTAGAATCTGGATATTAGCCCTTTGTCAGGTGGATAGATTGCAAAAATTTTCTCCCATTCTGTAGGTTGCCTGTTCACTCTGATGGGAACTAATTAAACTAAAGAGCTTCTGCATCTCTTGTACTTCTTACACATTAAATAACTGCATCTAATCTAATAACTAGCATAATTTCAAACTAGAGATCAACATATATGATGTTTTGTGACATCTGTAACAGTTTGAATGTAGTATGAAAACATCTGTGATTTTTACTTGTGACAAATTTACAATTATTGAAAATACTACTGTAGTTTCTTGCCTATAGTCCAAATTGAAGTAAATGCTAAATTTTAATGAGAAATTAGAAAAAATGAACTTGTAATTTTTTTTCATTCAAGTTTATAGGACACTCCAAAATCTGCAATGAACCTTCCAGTGCCCACAGATGCCAAGTTAAAACCCTTGAATCTGAGCTTCTGCAGAACCTCTGACATTTTCCCAAGTGTATGTAACATTTTGAGCAGTTTGGTGTCAAACACCATTATGGTGCCCCTTTGGTAAGCTGTAGCATTTGTTTCTGAAAGCCTTGACCCCAGCTGATAGTGACCAGGAATGCTGGACAGTCCTGGGAATGGTCTATTTCTTTGTAAGGCAATAAACAGTAGTGGTCTATGGGAGGCGTGGCTGTTGCTCACCCATATTCCCCACCTACTTGCAGTTAGGTGGCCTGGAATGGAAGGAAGGAATAGGTGCCGCTTCCAGGAGGTGCACTGAGAAGCCCCTTGAGACTCCTACTATCCCTTTCCCAGCCTGGTAACCCTGAAGTGACGCATGGTGAGGCAACTGTAGAAGAAGCTGTGCCCCTGAGTGATTACATGGAGCAGAGTCCCCTGCTGACTGCATTGCACGGGAGTGCTGGTGAGAGGGTAAACTTTGCTGTAGTAAGCTGCTTATGGTGTAGGTGACTTAGTGGGTACTTATGGTGTGGGTGACTCAGTGCACTTAGGCGACCCACACTTATAGACCTTCCTCCCTGAAGACTCTGTGATTGGCACCCCGCATGGTCATTTTTCCTCCCTGAAGTCTTCGGCACCATCTAAGCGGTCTGGACACATACAGTGTATTCTGCCTGAATCTGACCTTTGAGTTTGCTGCAGGGTGCCTTGATTCCTCATTCCTCATGCTTCCACAGAGGGGAGGGAAAGTCTACCCCACTCCCAGGAGGGAAAAGCAGGGGAAGAACACTTCCAGTCTCCCTGTCTCTTGCTCACTCCTGAAGGAAGAGGAAGAAAGACTCCTTGTGTTGGAGAGTTTGGGAGAAGGAACTGAGCATGTGCGGTCAGCCTGTTTCCCTTCCCTGCCCAGAGCTCAGCCACCTCCCTTGCTGCTGTGCAGGAGGCACAGACCAGCGCCTGTGTCCCCTGAAGGAGGAGGCCTGCAGAGCATGAGCAGTGGGAAGTTCAGTACAGGCATGAAGATGATGCCTGAGAACACATTCAATCAATTGTGTCAGGAATCAAGCTGACAGCTTGATCGCCTTTCATCTGCCTCTCATTTTCTATTTCTCTGCTGGGTCTGAAGGCAGGGGAGGAAAAGAGAGTATTACTGTTTAGTAGCCCCAAGGCACTCCAAAGTAGAAATCACAGATGTTTCCCTGTTATATTACAGCTGTTACAGACATCCCAAAATATCATGTACATTGATCTCTAGTTTCAAATTATGCTAGTTATTAGATTCTATCTGGTTGTTCAGTGTGTAAGAGGCACAAAGGGGCCAGGCATGGTGGCTTATACCTGCAACCTCAGTACTTTGGGAGGTTGAGGCAGGAGGATGGCTTGAGGCCAGGTTCAAGATTAGCCTGGGAAACATAGCAGGACCTTGTCTCTACAAAAAAATTTAAAAAATATTAGTTGGGTGTGGTGGCATACACCTGTAGTCCCAGCTACTTGAGAGGCTGAGGTGGAAGGATCATTTAAGTTCAGGAGCTCAAGGCCACAATGAGCCATGACTGCATCACTGCACTCCAGCTTGGGTGAGAGAGTGAGACTCTGTCAAGAACAAGGAAGGAGGGAAGGAAGGAATGAAGGAAGGAAAGAAGGAAGGAAGGAAGGAGAAAAGAAAGAAGAATATACTAATAACTATGTTGATAACTTTATTTTGATGCAATTGGTTTTTTTTCTAATTCAATACATTTTGCATTATGCATGTAAAACCCGGATTCTGAAAAGAGACCATAGGCTTCACCAGATTGCCCTGAGGGTCCATGGGATAAGAACTCCAGGTTTAGATCAGGTTAGTTTACTTAACAGAGAGAAACCCAGAGAGTTTAAGAAAGCATTTATAATGTTTAAAGTCATGAAGAGGTACAAGATGCTGTCTACATGCTAATATTTCTTTAAACCTATTGTTTTCATATTTGTAAGGAGCAACTAGAAACTATCTAATTACTACCAGTAATTAATCAGTTACATCTCATCAATACCAATAAAGGTTTCCTTGTTGACATATATGTTTATAGAGAGCCCAGGGAGATATGGCACCCTTACAATGAATCCTTATACACAGTGATGCTGGGAAACGTTGAACTGGCTCTTTCCAGGGAAGCCTACATTTGTCATGTTTACCAGTTGCTGTGGTGTAAGTGCTCCCACCGTAGTCGATTTCAGGCTAAACAACACGACAGCCACTGAACACAGAGCTGGAGAGAGAGGTGTGCAGCAACACACTATCATCCGGTATAGTACAGTATAGCATTTCCACCTGTAGATACCATCGATGTGAATAACTCCCAAAGCACAGGTAATAGCAACACGGAATCCAGTAACTAGGAAGGGACGTATTTTGCATATACATCACTTTGGAGTGCAGGGGTGCAACCACAGCTCACTACAGCCTTGGCTTCCCAGGGCTCAAGCGATCCTCCTGCCTCGGCCTCCCAAAGTACTGGGATTACAGGTGTGAGCCACCATGCCTGGCCTATATAACTTTGCCTTTAAAATAATCTATTTAATTGTAAATTTATGTAATAAAGTTTTCATAATGGCTGTTTTAACAACCAGTTCGCAACATACCTCAGCACTTACCCATCGGCTCTCGGGAGCTGGTTGGGGCGGCTGCAGCACATCGCTGCTCGACACCTTTTCTACCACACTGAGAGCAGCAACACCTGGGAAAAATTCAGAAGGTGAATTCAGCTGTGAGACAAATCCAAACAGACAACACCTGCTTCTGGCACGTGGCTGATCGGGGAGAGCCCAAGGTAAATGGAGAGCAGGAGGCCAATGCCCCCGCTGCTTCCAAGGGTTTGTTACTGGCACACTCCCGTAATTCAGGTCATCCTGCCCCTATCATAGGTGATCAGCACTGCAGTCAGGGAGGCCTTCCGAGTCTGACTGCACCTGAGTCAGTTCCCGCAGACATCAGGCGCCCTGAGGACAGGTCTGCTGAACAGCCAGCCACTTGGTGGGATGTTCAGAGAGCCTAAAAGTCCAGTTTCCCTACCCCACACCACACCAAAGTTCATCCCTCTCCTGCCTACCTGATCATCAAAGTGTTGTTCTCTGCTCACGGCCAAACTCTCCAGGAGGTGAGGACCTTGCGCTCCTTGCCCGACTCCCGAATGTTCAGGGGCCCCTCTGTGTTCTGCCCCTGCCTGCTTCTGCTGTCACCACCACAGCCCTCCTCACTCAGGGACTCAGTTACCCTCTGTGCGCTGATGTCAGCCAGATCCCCCCTTCCCCAGCTCTCTGATGCCCACCTGCCTGCCAGGAAGCTCCACCTGGGCGCCCTGCAGGCCTTGCAAGTGTGTCCTCAATGGAACTCACCACCAAAAGCTCACCGCCCCTCCACATCCTCCTTCAGCTCCCGAGAAAGGCGCCAGCTACCGTGAGGCTCAACCGGAAACCTCGCCCTCACCACCCCCGCCCCCGTCCTCCTGCCCTCACCCCCCCATCCTCCTGCCCTCACCCTCCCGCCCTCTTGCCCTCACCCACCCCGTTCTCCTGCCCTCATCCCCCCGCCCTCCTGCCCTCACCCACCCCGTTCTCCTGCCCTCACCCACCCCGTTCTCCTGCTCTCACCCACCCCGCCCTCCTGCCCTCACCCCCGCCCTCCTGCCCTCACCCCCCGCCCTCCTGCCCTCACCCCCCTGCCCTCCTGCCCTCACCCCCCTGCCCTCCTGCCCTCACCCACCCCGTCCTCCTGCCCTCACCCACCCCATCCTCCTGCCCTCATCCCCCAACCCTCCTGCCCTCACCCCTCTGTCCTCCTGCCCTCACCCCACCCTGTCCTCCTGCCCTCACCCCACTCTGTCCTCCTGCCCTCACCCCCCCACCCTCTTTCCCTCACCCCACCCCGTCCTCATTCCCTCACCCCACCCTGTCCTCCTGCCCTCACCCCCCCCATCCTGCCCTCGCCCCACCCTGTCCCCCTTCATCCTTACACCCCATGCTCCTCCTGGTCTCCCCTCATCCTCCCCCCGTCTTCATCCTCATCCCCTCCCCAGCTACACTATCTTCTCCCTGACCTGTCCTCGGTGTCTCAGTCACTCACTGCACCCAGGCCTGGACCTCCAGGGCACCCTGCCGGCTCATCCCACCCCCTTTCATAGGTGCTCAGCACTGCAGCCAGGGAGCCTCCTTCATTTTCTCATCTCACACCCTGGCTCCGTCCCTCTCCACTCCCGCCCTCACCACCCGCAACCTTTACATTCTGCTGGCTGCTCATTCCGCCTTCCAGAGGCTCTTCCCTCCGCTCGCCACCTCTTGCCAGCAGTCTCCTGGCTGTCTCTTGCGCATCCTTTAAGGCTCCCACTCCTGCCGTCTCCAGGCAGCCTTCTGTGATCCCTCAATCTGGGTTAGGAGCCCTTTCTCCATGTTTCCACAGCACCTGACCTGCGCAGCACCGCAGGACTGTATATCATGATTGCCCACTTTTTTTTCTCTGCACCCTCCCCTAGACCATCAGTTCTGGCAGGCCAGGGACTTAGTCATGTTCATATGGGATCCTCATGCCGTATACAGTGCCTGGTCGCTATTAGGTGCTCATCAAATCCTCGTTGTTAGAAGTTGAGTTTTGCTAACAGTAGGAGGCAGAATCTTCCCAGTTCTTTATCCTTGGCACTGCTTCGGGCACTTTGTAAATTACAACTCATCGAGTTTTGACAACAGTCCCATGAGAAAGACACAACTCTTATTTCCACTTTACAGATGAGAAGACAGTGGCATAGAAAAATTAAGTGATTCATGCAGGATCACAGGGCTGTTAGTGGCACGGCTGGGATGTGGGTCGCAGCAGCCTGACTCCACAATCTATGCTGATCATAACTGCTGTGCTGCCTGGCCACGTGGGTAGTGAGGAGAACACAAAGGGTGAGGTGCTTGCTAGCTGAGGGGGCAGCCCCCCCTTCCCAGGGAGTAGGGAGCAGAGCCCGCCTCAAAACAAGGGCAGGCCAGGAGTTCCAGGCTGCAGTGAGCTGTGATTATACCACTGCACTCCAGCCTGGGCGACAGAGCAAGACCTTGTCTCTCTCTTTTTTTTTTTTTAAAGTGGAAATGATAACAACTGATATGCGAAATTTACAGGCTTTAAAGCCGTTTATTAACTTTGGCATCCTCACAACTCCAGGATGGGGACAGAGGAAATAATACTTTCCCTCTTTTACAGAAGAGGGGGTTGAAGATCTGAGAGGCTGAGTTTCTTCCACAAAGTAACACAGCTGGTAAGATCCGAGGCTGGGCTTCCTGCTCCAAGACTGCTGCTAGTTCTGGAGGAACCAGGACGCTCCTGGATTTACCCCCTAGAGTTTATGGAGCAGACCATGCCCTGCCCCACGCACGGTATCTTGGGCATGAATGAGAGGTAGACTACACGTGAGAGTAAAATTTTAAACTGGGCCAAGCTGGACTTTATTTTTATTTTTTAATATATATATTATTGCATTTTAGGTTCTGGGGTACATGTGAAGAACATGCAGGATTGTTGCATAGGTACATCCATGGCAACGTGATTTGCTGCCTCCATCCCCATCACCTATATCTGGCATTTCTCCCCGTGTTATCCCCGCCCCAACTCCCTAACCCCCCGTCCCTCCTCTAGTCCCCCGCCACAGACCTCAGTGTGCGATGCTCCCCTTCCTGTGTCCATGTGTTCTCATTTTTCAATACCCGCCTATGAGTGAGAACATACGGTGTTTGATTTTCCAGTTTGCTGAGAATGATGGTTTCCAGGTTCATGCATGTCCCTACAAAGGACATAAACTCTTCATTTTTTTATGGCTGCATAGTATTCTATGGTGTATATGTGACACATTTTCCCTGCCCAGTCTGTCATCGATGGGTATTTGGGTTGGTTCCAGGTCTTTGCTATTGTAAACAGTGCTGCAATGAACATTCGTGTGCATGTGTCCTTACAATAGAATGCTTCATAATCCTTTGGATATATACCCAATAATGGGATTGCTGGGTCAAATGGAATTTCTATTTCTAGGTCCTTGAGGAATCGCCACACTGTCTTCCAGAATGGTTGAACTAATTTACACTCACACCAACAGTGTAAAAGTGTTTCTCTTTCTCCACATCCTCTCCAGCATCTGTTGTCTCCAGATTTTTTAATGATCTCCATTCTAACTGGCGTGAGATGGTATCTCAATGTAGTTTTGATTTGCATTTCTCTAATGACCAGTGATGATGAGATTTTTTCATATGTTTGTTGACCTCATAAATGTCTTCTTTTGAAAAGTATCTGTTCATATCCTTCATCCACTTTTGAATGGGTTTGTTTTTTTCTTGTAACTACTCTGTTTTAGTTCTTTGTAGATTTTGGGTATAAGATCCTTTTTCAGATGGGTAGATTGCAAAAATTTTTTCCCATACTGTTGGTTGCCAGTTCACTCTAATGATTGTTTCTTTTGCTGTGCAGAAGCTCTGGAGTTTAATTAGATCCCATTTGTCTATTTTGGCTTTTGTTGCCAATGCTTTTGATGTTTTAGTCATGAAATTCTTGCCTATGCCTATGTCCTGAATGGTCTTGCCTAGGTTTTCTTCTAGGGTTTTTATGGTGTTAGGTCTTATGTTTAAGTCTTTAATCCATCTGGAGTTAATTTTAGTGTAAGGTGTTAGGAAGGGGTCCAGTTTCTGCTTTCTGCACATGGCTAGCCAGTTTTCGCAACACCATTTATTAAACAGGGAATCCTTTCCCCATTGCTTGTTTTTGTGAGGTTTGTCAAAGATCAGATGGTTGCAGGTGTGTGGCATTGCCTCCGAGACCTCTGTTCTGTTCCATTTGTCTATGTCTCTGTTTTGGTACCAGTACCATGCTGTTTTGATTACTGTAGCCTTGTAGTATGGTTTGAAGACCGGTAACGTGATGCCTCTGGCTTTGTTCTTTTTGCTTAGAATTGACTTTGCTATGTGGGCTCTCTTTTGGTTCCATATGAAGTTTAAGGTGGTTTTTTCCAGCTCTGTGAAGAAGGTCATTGGTAGCTTGATGGGGATAGCATTTAATCTATATATTACTTTGGGTAGTATGGCCATTTTTGCAATATTGATTCTTCCTAACCATGAGCATGGAATGTTTCTCCATCTGTTTGTGTCTTCTCTTATTTCATTGAGCAGTGGTTTTTAGTTCTCCTTGAAGAGGTCCTTTACATCCTTTGTTAGTTGTATTCCTGGGTATTTTATTCTCTTTATAGCAATTGTGAATGGGAGTTTGCTCTTGATGTGGCTCTCTTTAAGTCTGTTATTGGTGTATAGAAATGCTTGTGATTTTTGCAAATTAATTTTGTATCCTGAGACTGCTGAAGTTGCTTATCAGTTTAAGGAGATTTTGGGCTGAGATGATAGGGTCTTCTGAATATACAATCATGTCATCTGCAAATAGAGACAATTTGACTTCCTACTTTCCTAATTGAGTATCCTTTATTTCTTTTTCTTGCCTGATTGCTCTGGCTAGAACTTCCAATACTATATTGAATAGGAGTGGTGAGAGAGGGCATCCTTGTCTAGTGCCAGATTTCAATGGGAATGCTTCCAGTTTTTGCCCATTCAGCATGATATTGGCTGTGGGTTTGTTGTAAATAGCTTTTATTATTTTGAGATACGTTCCATCAATACCTAGTTTATTGAGAGTTTTTAGCATAAAGGGCTGCTGAATTTTGTCAAAGGCCTTCTCTGCATCAATTGAGAGAATCATGTGGTTTTTGTCTTTTGGTTCCAGCTGGACTTCATAATAACAGAAAGGGGTTTACTGAGAGGCCTTTGGGAAGGAAGAACAAGGACACTTGAGAGAGTGTCTGGGGAAAATAAAGCCGTTTCTGGTTTGTACCATCCCCCTTTGGTCTTATCCAGCATGCTGCCTGGGAGCCCACACCTCTCTCGGCCTGTGAGGGGCACTCCGCCAATGTTTGTTCAATGACTTCAGGAATGGATCGGGTGTCAAACTCTGCTAAGCTATGTGTAGGTGGATTTGACTTGGGGTTCAGTCCTGGGGATGCTATTACAGAACCATAATTGGTTTCTCAGAGGTGATTTGGTCCTCTTGTTAGCAGACTAGAACACTTGAGGGCTTCAATCTACTGACATTTAGATTGCCTTGGGAGAATAGCCAGCAATTCTTGCACCCACAGATTTTAAATGCCTGCATTCAGTATCCTGACAGCAGGCTCCAGGTAGAATGCTAATGAAACTGGCCTCCAATCCCCGGACCTCAGCTGTCAGAAGGAGAGAAGAGGACATCTGCACCCCCCGCCAGAGAAAGCCCAATGCCTACTAAAGAATCTGGGGGGCAGATGCAGTGACCTTCAGTCTGGAGCTTGTTCACTGAACCTCAGAGACTATCATTTGAGCAGGTGGTCTTGGGCCTCTATGAGCAGCAGGCTGCACCTCACCATGACCTCCTCATTCTACTCCGAGGCATCTTCATGAAAGCAGATGTCCATTGAAAAGCACCCAAGGGCAGTCTCAGCTGATGAACTTCAGAGACAATGAAGACAAAGGTTCTAGGTCTCCTCTGCCCTTGGTTGGTACCTCTGGTATGCACTTGGCCCCTGTGTCTTTATTTAGACCAGTCACTTTGCAACCCATTATGCCACCCAATCCCTGATCGTGCCCACTCTGGTTCCTCACCTCTACTGTCTGACTTCCCACCTTGAGCTCAGCAAAAGCAAGCGGTGTTTTGTCTGCTTTGATACCCTCAGGCGTCCCCAAACTATGGCACACGGGCCACATGTGGCCCCCTGAGGCCATTTATCCGGCCCCCCGCTGCACTTCAGGAAGGGGCAACTCTTTCATTGGTGGTCAGTGAGAGGAGCACAGTATGTGGCCGCCCTCCAACGGTCTGAGGGACAGTGAACTGGCCTCCTGTGTAAAAAGTTTGGGGACGCCTGCTCTAGAGGAACAGAACTAATAGGATGTGTGTATGTGAAAAAATATATATATGAGTTTATAAGTATTAACTTACATGATCACAAGGTCCCACAATAGGCCATCTGCAAGCAGAGGAGCAGGAGAACCAGTCTAAGTCCCAAAACTGAAGAACTTGGAGGATGTTTTTCTGAAGAATGTTCGAGGGCAGGAAGTATCCAGCATGGGAGAAAGATGCAGGCTGAGAGGCTTGACGAGTCTCTCCTTTTCACGTTCTGCCTGCTTTATATCTGCTGGCAGCTGATTACATTGTGCCTACCAGATTAAGGGTGGATCTGCCTTCCTCAGCTCACTGACTCAAATGTTAATCTTTTTGGCAACACCCTCACAGATACACCCAGGATTAATACTCTGTACCCTTCAGTGCAATAAAGTAGACACTCTGTATTAACCATCACACCCTGTATTAGTTTGTTTTTATGCTGCTAATAAAGACATATCCGAAACTGGGAACAAAAGGAAGTTTAGTTGGACTTACAGATCCATGTGGCTGGGAAGGCCTCAAAATCATGGCAGGAGGTGAAAGGCACTTCATACATGGCAGCAGTAAGAGAAAAATGAGAAAGAAGCAAAAACAGAAACTACTGATAAACCCATCAGATCTCATGAGATGTATTCACTATCATGAGAATAACACAGGAAAGACCAGCCCCCATGATCAATTACTTCCCTGTGGGTCTCTCCCACAACATCTGGGAATTCTGGAAGATAAAATTCAGGTTGATATTTGGGTGGGGACACAGCCAAACCATACAATTCTCTTCCTGGCCCATCCAAATCTCATCTCTTCACATTTCAAAACCAATTATGACTTCCCAACAGTCTCCCAAAGTCTTAACTCACTTCAGCATTAACCTAAAAGTCCACAATCCAAAGTCTCATCTGAGACAAGGCAAGTCCCTTCTGCTAATGAGCCTATAAATTCAAAAGCAAGCTAGTTACTTCCTAAACACAATGGGGTACCAGTATTGGGTAAATATAGCCATTCCAAATGGGAGAAATCGGCTAAAACAAAGGGGTTACAGGGCCCATGCAAGTTTCAAATCCAGCAAGGCAGTCAAATTTTAAAGCTCCAAAATGATCTCCTTTGACTCCAGGTCTCAAATCCAGATCATGCTGACGCAAGAGGTGGGTTCCCATGGTCTTGAGCAGCTCCACCCCTGTGGCTTTGCAAGGTACAGCCTTCATTCTGGCTGCTTTCACAAGCTGGCATTGAGTGCCTGTGGCTTTTCCAGGTGCACCATGCAAGCGGTCAGTGGATCTACCATTCTGGGGTCTGGAGGATAGTGGCCCTCTCCTCACAGCTCCACTAGGCAGTGCCCCAGTAGGGACTCTGTGTGGGGCTCTGACCCCACATTTCCCTTCCACGCTGCCCTAGCACAGGTTCTCCATGAGGGTCTCGCCCCTGCCACAAACCTCTGCCTGGGCATCCAGGCGTTTCCATACATCTTCTGAAATCTAGGTGGAGGTTCCCAGACCTCAGTTCTTGACTTCTGTGCACCTGCAGGCTCAACACCATGTGGAAGCTGCCAAGGTTTGGGGCTTGCATCCTCTGAAGTCACAGCCTGAGCCGCACCTTGGTCCCTCTCAGCCATGGCTGAACCGACTGGGACACAGGGCACCAAGCCCCTATGCTGCACACAGTCTGGGGACCCTGGGTCCAGCCCACAAAACCACTTTTTCCTCCTGGGCCTCTGGGCCTGTGATGAGAGGAGCTGCCGTGAAGGCCTCTGACATGCCTTGGAGACGTTTTCCCCCATGGTCTTGGAGATTAACATGTGGCTCCTCGTTACTTAAGCAAATTTCTGCTGCTGGCTTGAGGCTTGAACTTCTCCTCAGAAAATGGGTTTTCTTTTCTATCACATTGTCAAAGACTGCAAATTTTTGAAACTTTTATACTCTTCTTCCCTTATAAAACTGAATGCCTTTAACACCACCCAAGTCACCCCTTGAATGCTTTGCTGCTTAGAAAATTATTCTGCCAGATACCCTAAATCATCTCCCTCAAGTTCAAAGTTCCACAAATCTCGAGGAAAGTGGCAAAATGCCACCAGTCTCTTTCCTAAAACATAACAAGAGTCACCTTTGCTCCAGTTCCCGGCAAGTTCCTCATCTGAGACCACCTCAGCCTGGATCTTATTGTTGATATCACTATCAGCATTTTTGTCAAAGCCATTCAACAAGTCTCCAGGAACTTTCAAACTTTTCCACATTTTCCTTTCTTCTTCTGAGCCCTCTGAACTATTCCAATCTCTGCCTGTTACCCAGTTCCAAAATCGCTTCCATACTTTCAGGTATCTTTTCAGCAACACCACACTTTGCTGGTACTAATTTACTGTATTAATTCATTTTTATGCTACTGATAAAGACATATTCAAGACTGGGAAGAAAAAGAGGTTTAATTGGACTTAAACTTCCATACGGCTGGAGAGGCCTCAGAATCATGGTGGGAGGTAAAAGGCACTTCTTACATGGCAGCAGCAAGAGAAAAATGAGGAAGAAATGCAAGTAGAAACCCCCAATAAACCCATCAGATCTTATGAGACTTATTTACTATCACGAGAATAACATGGGAAAGACCAGCCCCCATGATTCAATTACCTCCCCCTGGGTCCCTCCCACAACATGTGGGAATTCTGGGAGATATAATTTAAGTTGATATTTGGGTGGGGACACAGCCAAACCATATCAGTGCACACAGTGAGCCTCTTGGATTGGATCTATTTTATTTTATTTTATTTTTTGAGATGGAGTCTTACTCTGCTGCCCAGGCTGGAGTGCAGTGGTACAATCTTGGCTCACTACAACCTCTGCCTCCCAGATTCAAGCCATCCTCCTGCCTCAGCCTCCCAAATAGCTGGGAATTCAGACATATGCCACCATGCCCAGCTAATTATTATATTTTTAATAGAGACAAGGTTTCACCATGTTGGCCAAGCTGGTCTCAAACTCCTGAACTCAGGTGATCCACCCACCTTGGCCTCCCAAAGTACTGAGATTACAGACTTGAGCCACCACACCCAGCAAGGTCACTTTACATTTGCAGGAATCCCCTCCACATCAGCTCCACCAAACAGGAAAACCCTTTGGTACGGGTTACACCTGAGGCTCTGCAGCCAGACTGCTGGACTGAACCGTGTCCTCTCTGGGGCTACTCTGACTGCCCACCTGCGTGGATGGACAATGGCAGAGCCCCTCTCAGCCGAGCAATCCCTCACCCCAGCCCAATAAGGACATTTAATTTTCGTTCTTTCTACTTCTCTCCTCTTTGCCAAATCACTTATTTGACTTTCTTCTCTGTCTCTCTCACTAAAGGATAGAACACCCTCAAGAGCAGGAGCTGTGTGTCTCATCGCTGCACATCCAACATATAGTGCAATTGCTGATGCCCAGGAGGTGCTCAGACACCCTGCTGAAGGGTGAGCAACCCATGGCATGAAAGACATCAATGGGAGGGATCCCCATCATGTCCTCATTATGTGGGTGAGGCACTTATCACATTTCAAAATTTCTGAGACTGGAATGTGTCTTATAGTCACTGTGACTGATTGCAGTCATTCCTGCCTGAGCACATCAACCCTTGCAGAGTGTGGGTGAACCATAGACAATAGCGAAGCACTCTTTTAAGAAATTACTGTATGTGGTAGGCAGAACAATGCCACTCCAGCCTGCAAAGATGTCTACCTCCTAATCTCTGGAACCTGCGAATATGTTACTTTCTGTGTCAGAAGGAGCTTTGCAAATGTGATTAAACTAAGGATCTTGAGGGGGAAAGATGATCCTGCATTATCTGAGTGGGCCCAGCATAATCACCAAAGTCCACATAAGAGGGACACAGGAGGGTCCGAGTGAGAGGAGGCTGTGCATCGACAGACTCAGTGGTCAGAGGGATGAGGGATGTGGTCACAGGCTGAGGAAGGAGGACCATCCCTAGAAACAGAAAAGACAAGGAGATGAGTTCTCTCCTAGAGCCCTGGAAGGAACACAGCCCTACAGACACCTTGATTATACACCAGTGAGACCTGTTTTGGGACTCTGACCTCCAGAACTGTAAGATAAGTTTTTCCTGTTTTGGGCCAATAAACATGTGCTAATTTTTTATAGCCACAATAGGAAACGAATTATACTGCATCTCGCCGTTTGATGACCATCATGGTTATAATGGATGCTGGTAAGACTTACTAACGGAGGATAAAATAGGGGGTAAGAGTTGGATGAACAATGGGATATTTACATTCTCCAAATACCTGCCTATAAGCTGGTTATTAACTACATGATATGGTTTGGCTGTGTCCCTGCCCAAACCTCATCTTGAATTGTAGTTTCCATAAGCCCCACACGTGCGGAGTTGCTAGCATTATCAAACCCCAGATTTCAGGTTCAGGTACCTGATATGCAGCAAGCCAAACACTGACGCATCAGCACTTAGTCAGGAAGGAGACCCAGGCATCTAGGATCACCTCCCCCTTGACCTCCACACTGCATTTCAATAGAAGAAAAGGCTGGCCAACTGGTGCCTCCGGAATCACCTTCCTGTAACTAGCAGGCATGGTATGGGGAATCTCTCTGGAAAATATTGTTTTTATTTAAACAAGATCAAACTCCCACCCCACTCCTCCATCCAGAGGCCAGAACCCTTTCGCATGTAATTCCTAAAATTGTAAACCCAAGACCCTTTCATATGTGATTTCTTTTTGTTTTGTTTTGTTTTGTTTTTTCCTTTTTGTGGAGAATGGGGTCTCGCGATACTGCCCAGGCAGGTCTCGAACTCCTGGGCTCAAGCTATCCTCCCGCCTCTGCCTCCCTAAGACCTGGGATTACAGGCGTGAGCCACAGCTCCCAGCCCATATGCGATTTCTAGAGCTGTAAACCCAAGATCTTTTCATATGTGATTTCTAGAATTGTAAACCCAAGACCCTTTCATATGTGATTTCAGCAGAGAAAGGTTTATTTGATTTGGCTGAAGCAAGAAGGCAGGAGAAGCAGCCTCTCAAATCCAATCTGCCCTTGAACATAACTGGGGGCTTTTATGAGCAAAGTAGGTCGGCAGGAGATGGGTTTCCCCAATGATCAAAGCTGTGTGAGTTCCTCAGCCCAAACAAACTTCTGGATGCTATCAAGGACATCTGCCTGACCTAAGGATCATTGATCTTTGAAAGAAAAACAAGTTCATCAATCTTGCAGGCAGCCCTGGGGGTTAAGACAGGAAGTTAATCAATTACTACTGACTTCCCTTATGCAAGCAAGCCTGCACGGAGGAAAAAAAGAACAAGGAAATAAGTAAAGTGTACCTCTTACGATCTTTATAATAAAGGCTCAATTACATTGGGAGGATTAAAACGCTATTGTAACAGTAATACCAGGAACAACGACATTTAAGCCAGTGTGTCTACTGCTCAGGCACTGCGCTGTCAAACACCAGCAGCGAGTCTAGTACAAAATAGATGCTCAATAAATGGTAGCTATTGAATCAAGGCCACACATTTAATTGATACTATGAACAAGATGTTTGAGGGGAAAAAAATACTATTACTTACTTAATGTGGAACAAGTTGAGTCTTTCTCTTGAGCTCCCCCCTGCTGGTTAGGAGGCAAAAATGTTATTTGGATTCTGTTTAGAGTATGCTCAGATCTGAGTCCTCAAACTGTTTCAGTCTTACATATACACCTGTCCTGTTGGCTGTCCTTGTGCTGACCCTGACATCTGCCTGCTCCCTAAGGCGATGTGAGGAGAGGAGTACATACTTTCCAACATGCTGTGAGGATAGGGACCCTGGCCTGTCCCTGGGAGGCAGAATAGGGCCTGGAGGCAGAGAACATAAGGCTGATCCAAGCTGACTTCCTAAAACAAAGTCAAATGGAATATGAATGGCTTTGGAACCTCACTTCATCCTCTCCATTTACATGATTACACTTTTTTTTTTTTTTTTTTTTTTTTTTTTTTTTTTTTTTTTTTTTTTTGAGCCGGAGTTTCACTCCTGTTACCCAGGCTGGAGTGCAATGGCGCGATCTCGGCTCACCGCAACCTCCGCCTCCTGGGCTCAGGCAATTCTCCTGCCTCAGCCTCCTGAGTAGCTGGGATTACAGGCACATGCCACCATGCCCAGCTAATTTTTTGTATTTTTAGTAGAGACGGGGTTTCACCATGTTGACCAGGATGGTCTCGATCTCTCGACCTCGTGATCCACCCGCCTCGGCCTCCCAAAGTGCTGGGATTACATACATGATTACACTTTCTAACTTCACATTCCTCCTCTCCACTTACAGACACCTCACACGCCAAGTAACGTCCTCCCCATTTACATAGGACACATTTGGAGTAAACGACTTTGTAACTTCTCTTCATTGTCTTCATTTACATAGAGCATATACCAAGTAACCAGTGGAAAGCATCTAGAGAATACCTGTACTGAAATCCCAGAAAATTCGGCAACCGGGGCTCATGAGCCCCTGTGCTCCAGCTTGCTCCCACTCTGTGGAGCGTACTTTCATTTTCAATGAGTCTGTGCTTTTGCTTTTCTCACTTTGTTCCTGTGCTTTGTCCAATTCTTCGTTCAAGATGCCAAGAACCTGGACACCTTCCACCAGTAACACCTGGATGTGCCCCTGGTATGTGTGGGTCCCCACAGTCACCTCTCTCCCCTGGAGCCCCTGGGGGCCAGGGTAACTCGGTCTGATCTTGGAGCTTGTCAGAGGTGCAGGATCCCTCCTGGATTCCCATGGCTGTCACCTCCAGCTGGCCTGTTGGCCTGAGTGCCACCTTGTCTTGCCCAGGGCAGACCCTCCGGTAGTTCATTCAGCCTCTGTGCCACTCAGGAGAAACTGAAAACTTGGCGTTCCTCAGCTGACTCTCCGGACACCTTTCCAAAGGTGGGCCTCAGGGTCAGAGGCAACAGCCCCCTCCTTGCCATGAATATCCTCATGGTTCCAACACCCTATCTTCCAGCCTCGGGCCCAGGAAGAAAAATCAGAAAAGAAGCTTCTGCCTCATTGGCCTTCCCACCTCTAGCACTTCCTCCCTTCTCTCCCATGATTCTCCAGTTTCCAATGGGGCTGGCTGCTCTCCCAGGGCCCCGTGACTCCACTCTCAGTGGTGGCCAGGCCTTCCCCTTGTAGACCATGGGGATCCCTAAGAGCCTCTAGGCTTTGCCCTTGATATGCTAATGGTGGCAATAAAGGAATTCCCAGCACATCTCAAAGCTTTCAAAACCAGGTCTCACACAGCCTCTCCTGCCTCGGGGCAATAAACCTTCTGGCTCCCCTGGAGGGAGCAGCTGCAAGAAAAGGAAAAGAGAGAAGTTAAAATACAGTGATTTAAATTTACAAAAAGTTTCTCCTTAGTACACTATTATGATAATTACGGCCCTGGG
Organism: Saimiri boliviensis; assembly: GCF_048565385.1. NCBI lineage: Eukaryota > Metazoa > Chordata > Mammalia > Primates > Cebidae > Saimiri > Saimiri boliviensis. The sequence continues at coordinate 70,316,604 of NC_133450.1, read as the reverse complement.
AATCCCCGGTGATGTCTCTGGACTTCAGTACACACTTCAGGCAGAGCATTTTTGCAAATTCATGGTCTTAAGTCCCTAGGACAGCAAGATGTGAAGGAAAGCCAGGGAAGCAGAAGTCCTTAGCAGACCTGGGTCTTGAACTCTCTCGAGCCCATGGCTCTTCTTGGATAATGAAATTCAGGGATTGGAAGAGGCTATCTCTAAGGAAAGGCTTTCAACTGAGAGTCTCTGGCAAAGGTTCTAGTAATTCCATGTACTTCCAATTTTTGATTAAAGCTGCCAAGTACAATCACAATGTTAAGATTCAGAGTTCTTCCAATTTTTGATTAAAGCTGCCAAATTCAATCACAATTTTAAAATTCAGGGTACTTAAGAAGTTTAGAATCCTGGGTTCTGCCAGAGCAACCCTCTGCAGGTGTATGGAATGGCTGCATCCATCTGACTAGGAGAAAGAGTGATGGGTACTGGGGAGGGTTGATTAGCAGGAAACTCTCCAGGGCAGATGAATAGGAGGACAGAGCCCAGCTGGAGGGAACCAACAGGGAATAAGAAAATGCAGAGCAAGACGGCAGATTTCAGGAACTGAATAGGGTCAGTCCAGAGAATCTCAGCAGCAAGTACAGAACCAGCTCTTGTACCTTGCCATGCTCAGCAAGCCAGTAGCACGTTGATCTGCTACAATAACTGCCTACAGGATCTTCTGCCTCTATTCCTGCCCCTCCAATCTCTTCGCCACCCTTCAGCCAAAGAGCCCACAGCCTTTTGGCATCTTTCCATTGATCAGGATAAAGACCATGGCTGAAAAGGCCTTTCATGGACTGGCCCAGCAGTTCTCAACCCTGACTGCATATAGGAATCATGCTGGCCCAATCCCAATTCTGATTCAGTTACTCTGGGATGAGGTCTGCGCATCAATATATATATATATATATATATATATATATATATATATATATATCAGCATATACATAAATATATGTTAGTATATTATATATACTGGTATATATAAATATAATATATAAACATATACTGATAAATTTTTATCATATATATTTATATCTTTATGTTTATGTTTATATATACTGATACATATTAAATATATAATATTTATACTGATAAATATATTTACAACAGTATAAACATATTAAGTATATTATATATATTAAACATACGTTAATATATATATTTAATCTCCAGGTGGTTGTAACTCACACTAAGGATTGAGAGCCCCCTGCTCTAAGCCCTGTCAACTTCTCCAGCCTTATCTCATGAAAGTCTCCCTCTCATTTTCTTTGTGGCACAGCAACACTGACCACTTTGCCCAGTACTTTTTTTTTTTTTTTTTTTTTTTGCTTAGTATACCAATTCCATGTATTGCTAAAGAAGTCACTTCGCTTAGTAAAGACCAATGATGGCAGGTAGAAATAAAAACATTTAATCTGGGCTGGGTGGAGTGGCTCGTGCCTGTAATCCCAGCAGTTAGGGAGGCTGAGGCGAGAGGGCTACTTGAAGCTACGAGTTCCAGACAAGTCTGGGCAACACAGTGACACTCACCTCTACAAAAATTTTAAAAATGAGTTGGGCATGGTGGTATGTGCCTGTAGTCCTGGTTGTTAGGGAGAGTAAGGCAGGAGAACTGCTTGAGCCCAGGAGGTGGAGGCTGCAGTGAGATCTCTAATCCCACCTATCCGGGAGATTGAGGCAGAAGAATTGTTTGAACTCAGGGGGCAGAGGTTGCAGTGAGCCGAGATAGTGCCATTGTACTCCATCCAGCCTGGGTGACAGGGTGACATGCTGACTCAAAAACAAAGAAAATCTAATGGATCAAAAATGTGAGAAAATGGGCACAATTTGTTTTAGACACATCCAGTTTTTCAGTTTCATATTTCACAGATTGTTGCCAGGAGTCCTTTAGCTGGTAGACTCTCCCTGTGCATTCTAAAAGCGTTCAAGTTCCCGAAACAGGTTTCTACACACACTTTTCAGGAACACATCTGTTGTGAAAAATAAAATGTTTGTAGCACTGGGACTCCAAACAAAGCCTGAAGAGGGGAAGATGTACTTGAAAGTGCTTATTAAAGAGTCTGGGGGCAGTGGTTCACACCTATCATCCCAGCACTTTGGGAGGCCGAGGTGAGCGGATCACTTGAGGTCAGAAGCTGGAGACTAGCCTGGCCAACATGGTGAAACTCTGTCTCTACTAAAAATACAAAAAATTAGCTGGGCTTGGTAGCACATGCTTATAATCCCACCTATCTGGGAGGTTGAGGCAGAAGAATCGTTTGAACTCAGGGGGCAGAGGCTGCAATGACCCAAGATTGTACCACTGCACTCCAGCCTGGGTGACAAGAGCAAAACTCCATCTCAAAAAAAAAAAAAAAAAAAAAAAAAAGCGTATTAAAGATAGAAAATTCTTCCACATGAGGAAAAGATGGCCAGAGCCACCGTACAGTTAGTTTCTTTCTTAAAGACTGGATACAGAAAAGAAAAATGCGACCACTTGCATTTCTTGCTAAAAGTAAACGAAAAGCAGTTTAATTTCAAGGATATACTGTGGTAGCTGTGATTGGATTTTAGGTCAAATAACCAACAGGTCCAACTCAGTATGAGACAGGGGGAGCCTCATTAGAATGACTGAAGAGGAGGCAGTGTGACCAGTACAAATTATTGCCCTTTGAGAATGGAGGTGTTGCTTTCTTGTTCACTGAAGATTTTAATTAGAAACTTATTCTTCTTTACAGATGCTTCATTTAGTTGTATTCTAATTATAGACCTTGACAAAAAAAGCCAAAAGAAGAGCCAGCAGAGCCAAACCCACGCCATCCTCGGTGCACACTCTTGGTGTAGCCTTGGTCTGCGCAGCACCGTTCTGGAACTCGTCAAGTCGTGCTGAGAGGCAGCAGGGGTGTGGGATCCTGGACTCACGTGGTTCCCAAGCCTGTTTCTGAAGTCCTTTGTCAAACCTGAGACTTCTCCCTTTGCAAGTGGTTTGCTGATGGAAGGCGTGTACACTCTGGCATCTGATACCAGCCGCCCTTTCATAACATGTTTGCCTGATTCATAGATGTCCACTTCAACCATTTTCCCCATGAATGCAGGGTTCTTTGGCACTAAAATCTGCTCATAGAATTGATTGTGTGCAATGTAAAACTTGGAATCAAAAGATTCTTCTGTTACTAAGGCTTGCTGTCTTTCACCAATCTTGTGATCATACGGACTGTAAAAATGAAATACCTGAGAAAGGTCCTTTGTCCTTTGCTTTTTCACTTGTGCTGAAACTTGTTCTATTTCTGCAGCAGGAGTTCCTGGTCGTGGGTAAAACTGGTTAATAAAGAGGCTTGAAAATTTGTACTCTTCAATGGCTTTCACTGTTTCTTGAAATCCTGATCTGTTTCTCCAGGAAAACCACAGATAATATCTGTAGCAATGGTTATTCCAGGAACAATATGTCAGTCTGCCTTTCCCTTGGGTCATTGCACTTGTTTATCTCCTATGCCCGGAAAGTCTACTCATTTCTCAGACCTTGACTCAAACATCCCTCCTGGAGGGAAGCCTCCCCTGGCCTACTGGACTAGACTATGTTATCCTCTTACACACTGTATCCTCCAGGGTCCAGTTAGGAAAACAGAGGCCACTTCAGGTGTTTTAAGTGGAAAGAATTTAAATCCTAGAAACCGGTTACATGGGTGACGAAAATGGTGACAAGCTCAATGGGATGATGTAGCAATGGCAGTGAATTGATGCCACCTCTGGGGCTGGAAGGATAAGAGACATTTGCCAGGAGCTAGAAATTGGGGCAGTCTGGTAGGAGCCAGAATACAATGAGAGCTGCCCACTGTGGGATGGGACCACAGCGGGAGGAAGAGATACAGCCATTGCAGTAGAGCAGGAAAAGCTGCAAGACAAACCTCTTGAACACTGAACTGGGAAGGAAGGGGTGATTTATTCAGCTTGGAGTGCAGCACAGTTGCCTAACAGCTGAGTTCATCTAATAAAGAAAGTCCGTACCCTTTTAAAGGCTTACAACTCTAGAAATTACATGTGAAAGGGTCTTGGGCTTACAATTCTGGAAAGTACATGCGGAAGGGTCTTGACCCATGAAGTAGGTGTCAGGTGGAGGTTTGATCCTGTTTAAGTAAAAATAATATCTTGGGAGAGATTCCTCCATACCATATCCGTGATCTACAGATGGGATTATGGTTAGCAGTAGGGATCTTAACCTTAACCAGCCTGGTGGTGCAAACTGGTTCCTCCTCTGGCCAACTTCTAACTTCTTTTGAGATGCAATGTAGAAGGCTCAAGCTGATTAAGGGTTGCCTTTCTCAGCAGGAGATGCCAATCAAAGTAGAGAAAGAGAGAAAGAAAATACCCTGGTTTCTTCCTTCCTCCCACATTTGAGTCTCCCACCAGTGCTTCCCATTAGCCCAAACTACCAAGAACCCAGATGGCAAAGGAGCCTGGGAAATGTAATTCTACATGATACCGAACAAAGCCGATGTTCCAGTTGGCTGCGTCTGTTACAGTAGGTAGTAGGTAGTCAGCAGGGCAGGGGAGGGTGCCTCCTGACCGGGAATGTCAGATGACCATCAGATCATGGTCAGGTGGTCATTAACTGTCTCTCTAAAATAATAATTGGTCACAGCCAGCACCAGGGAAAGGCAGTCTCCCAATAGATAGAAACACCTGAAACTGATGATCAGCAGCTTCCAAATAAGATCTCAGGAGTTGGGCAAGTGGGCTCAGGCATGAGCCTGAGGCAAAATGGTAGCGTTTAACTGGTATATGACCTTCATCTAGAAACATTCAGCTGGTAAGGGAAGAACGCCTCAAGTGAGCATGCACACAACTCCAGTAAACACACCATAAGCACACTGTGCATGTTCCTCTCCCCAGTGCTGGCAGACCACTGCCCATGCAGACAGCCCACCCCAAGGGAAGAATCAGGGGAGAGGAGGGCAGACCCCAGAAGCATGCTGACACATAAGATCTCAAGTCAAAGGTCAAACCATGCACTTAAGTCACCCACTTGTCCCTCTTCCAAGTGTATTTTACTTTCTTTGATTCCTGCTCTAAAACTTTAATTTTTGTTTTAGTTTAATTAATTAATTAATTTATTTATTTATTTTGAGATGGAGTCTCCCTCTGTTACCCAGGCTAGAGGGCAGTGGCACATTCTCAGCTCACTGCAGCCTCTGCCTCCTGGGTTCAAGTGATTCCCCTGCCTCAGCCTCCCGAATAGCTGGGATTGCAGGTGCCTGCCACCACACCCAGCTAATTTTCATATTTTTAGTAGAGAGGGGTTTCACCACGGTGGCCATGGTTGGCCAGGCTGGTCTGGAATTCCTGACCTCAGGTGATCTGCCCACCTTGACCTCCCAAAGTGCTAGGATTTCAGGTATGAGCCACCTTGCTGGGCCTGTCCTAAAACTTTTAAATAAACTTTTACTCCTGCTCTAAAACTTGCCTCAGTCTCTCACTCTGCCTTATGCCCCTTGATTGAATTCTTTCTGCTGAGGAGGCAAGAATTGAGGTTGCTGCAGACCCGTATGGATTCACTGCTACTAACACATCAAAGCACCCCAAAAGTGAGTCACTTAAAACAATGTATGATTATCACTCATGGTTCTGTGGGTTGATGTGGCTCAGCTAGGAAGTAAGTTCTCACTTGGGCTCTCTCACATGGTGGCTGGGGTGCAATCATCTGAAGGGTCAGCTGGACCTGCTGTCCAAGTTGGTGCACACACGATGCTGTCAGTTGACACCAGCTGTCAGCTGGAAGCTCAGCTGGAGCTAGGAACCAAAACTCCTACACATGGCTTTTCCATGGGCTTGGGGCAGTCTCACAGCATGGTGGTTGTATTCCCAAAGGGTATACACCAAGAGCAAGCTTTGCAGTAGTCTCAGGTGGCAGCTATAAAGCTTCTTATGACCTGGCCTTGGATATCATCTCTTGTATCTATTGGTCAAAGCACAAAATGGATTCAAGGAGTTAGAAGAAAAGACCACTTCTTGACGGGAAAGCAGTATGTGCATCCAAGGTGTAAAATAATTAGTAGTGATGATCTTTGAAGGCAAGCGAGCATCATCCAGCCTATAGCCAGTATTTACATTCCTTTCACATGCAAAATTTACTCACCACCTGAGACACCCAAACTTTCGGTCTACTATGGATGGCATCAGGTTCAGGCTCTAGGGTCCAGGACCTGATCATAGAAATCAAGAGCAGGTGTGGATGAGGCGCTTCAGGTACAACTTCTCAGGTGCCGTTCCTCTCAATCTAAGAACCTGAAAATGAAAGAGACAATTCTGTCTCCCCTCATATACCGTTGCTAGTACACAATAGAGAGTTAAAGGATAAATAAATAGCATTCCCATCTAAGGGGTACCATGGGGAATAGGAGGTACATAGGTGTCCCCAGTCCCTAAAAATTCTGAAGTGCAGCCGAGGACCCATCTACCAAGTACGAGCTCAGTCGGGAGACCCTCACCCAGGCGGCACTGAAGGTACTGAGAGGCAGACACCCAGATAGAACAACACAGTGGATCTACACGGGGGACGACAGCCTGAGAGCTGAGAGGCTGACAGCCTTCCAGGCTGAAGGCCCCGAGAAGGTTCTGCTCCATGTATTTATTTGCTCTTAGATCGGCGATTCTTATTAATACACAGGTATTCTCTATTTACTCATAACTCAAGAATATACCAAGTAGGCAGCTGTTACCCACCTACCACTAATTATAAACTAAAAGGCATTCTCCACAAAGGAGCCACGGGCGCAGCGTAAACTTAATATTTCTCAACACCCATCACTAGCACCTGGATTAAAGCCGGATCCTGCTCCCTGGGAGTGCTTCTCCATGGCTCTGGGCTCTTGGCCACGCTCTCTGGATCACACCTCCTTTTCCATAAGAAATGGCCCATGCGTACAGTCAAACAGCTTTGACAGTCAGCCTCCTGAGTATACAATATTCGAGGCCAAAAGGTCTCCTGTCATTTTGAACTGCCCCTGTTCCTTCAGTCTAAGCCAATACATTTCATTTAAATTTTGTATGGGTTTTTCTGTTATCAGATTATAATCCCATATTTTTTCCCTAAGATATATCCTTCTCTATTTTGGGCTGCCAATAAAGCCGCTATGGCATACCTTTAAGATTCTGAAAGGTCAGGATGTTTAGAAAAGATGGTATAAAAGGCATCTGCTAAGATCTTTGAAGCCCTCTTTTCTAGCAGAGAGGATCTAGAAAGTATATTCTGAAAATTTTTCTCTTTTTGATGTGTTTTTGTTTTAGTTTTGTTTTTTGTTTTTGAGACGAAGTGTTGCTCGGTTACTCAGGCTTGAGTGCAGTGGTGCAATCTTGGCTCACTGCAACCTCTACCTCCCAGGTTAAAGTAATTCTCTTGCCTCAGCCTCCTAAGTAGCTAGTAATACAAGCACGTGCCACCACACCCAGATAATTTTAGTGTTTTTAGTAGAGATGAGATTTCATCATGTTGGCCGGGCTGGTCTCAAACTCCTGGACTCAAGTGATCCACTCACCTTGGTCTCCCAAAGTGCTGGAATTACAGGTGTGAGCCACTGTGCCTGGCCCTTTCTAAGGCCTTAATAAAGGTATTATAGTTGCACCCTGGACTTCATTTGACCCTGACATGCCACATTTTACTAGCATCTCCATGGATTTGATCTTTGCCTTGGGCCCATTTCTTACTATGAAAACATCTTGTCATTTGGAAAGATTGTCCTGAACTGTCTATAGTTTCTCTAAATTCTGTTTGAAAACTGAACAGTTCCTTTTCTGAACTCAAGCTCACCTCTCTATTTCCATATCTTACATGCAGCTTTTTTCAAAAGCTAGTTGGCACTTTGAGCATTCCACCTGGAAGCTTCCTTAACCAGGTCCTCAAGTCCATTAGGCAGCATTTTTATCCCCAAGTTGAAAAAGGCAACCATCTCACTGATTGTCCTGACATTTATACATCACATCTTCTTTCTTCCAGTCTCCAACAACAACTTCTTTGCCATCCTTTGAGCCTTTACTGACAGTCTTCTTGGAATCCTTCCACCTCTTCCCTGGCACCCAGTCCCAAATAAAGCAGCACTTCATTCCTCACTACCAATTCCTTCCGTGTTATCTGTTACTGTGTAGCAAATGAACCCAGGACTTAGGCTGAAATGGAAAATGTGTTCCTTCTCATGGTCCTGTGGATTGGCTGGACTCGCCCGGGATCTCTTATGTGGTTATAGATGAATGGCAGCCCAGGGTGCAGTCATGTGAAGGTTCCACTGCACTGAATGTCCTAGTAGATTCTCTCACAAAGCTGGTGGCTGATTCTGACCAGTAGCTGGGGCTGTCAACTACGTAGCCTTTTCATGCACCTTGGGCTTTTCACGGTGCAATGGCTGGATACTGACAAGGAGTGTCCCATGAGCAAGCATTTCAAAAGAACCAGAAAGAAGGTCAAAGACTGCAGATGCTCTAGCCTTGAACACCTCTTCCACTGTTTCCTATTGATCAAAGCAGCCACAAGCTAGCCCAGATTCAATAGGATGAAGAAATGCATTCCACCTTTCAATGTGGATGTTTTATGTCTGTACAAGAAGGAAAGAAATTGACAGTGGCCATCTCCGAAGCAAGGTACCACAATAGAGAAGGGCAGGCAGTGGTTCTGGGGGCAGGGAAAGAAATGACCAGCATCTTCATCTCCCTGTTCCTTGTCACTGTGATCATACTATTACAGTTTCTCATTAAATATTTGCCTCTGATTCTTGTCTCCCTCCACAGTACATGGACTGCACAGAAGCAAGGCTCACATCTGTTTTTGTGTACAATTGTATGTTCACACTTAGCACAATATTTGGTTCTAAATGCTCCATATGTACAGAATTTGTTTAATAAGTGAATGAACAGGAAATACAGTTGCCTGGCCACTTGATGGGAGTTTCCAAGGGAATGAAAGGCTGTATTTTCACTGTGGCATATGGGTCCCTGGGTGATAAGGAGTAAAGCTTATGTTCATTCATTCATTCTGATCTTTATAAACATCGGTGTCTTATAGATGAGCACTTCTCAAAGCGTGCTCCATGAATGCTGGACACGAGCATTTCTTGGTTTTGAATGTGGGGGGAGGGAAGGAAAGGGTCAGGGTATCTAGTAAGAAAAACAGACATCTGGGGTCCATAACAGTCCCCATAAGTCTGAATTGAGGGGTGGTGGTGGGTCTCAGGCAGCTGCATTGGAACCAGGCCCCCACGGGGATTTTTGCCCTGTGAAGTGTGAGAGTCTATGCAGTGGATGATATTGAACAAAGGGACCATTAAGGCACAGCACTTCACCCATTCCACCATGAGCCCCTGCTGTGTGCCCCACTGAGTGGGGGCTATGCACAGCAGTGAACAAGGCAGAGATGTGCCTGCCCTCAAGGGGTTCCTACTCTTGTGAAGAGTCAGATAGTAATCATAATAATGACAAGAATATGGATTTCAGGAGAGGGACAGTGCAGGAAGCTGTGAGGATGTGTAATGGGGTCATAACACAATGGGGAGTTGGGGAAGACCTCTCTGAGAAATTGACTTTAAGCTGAAATCTGAAGTGGGGACAGGAGTCAGCTCCCCAGGCTAGTGAGGGTCGCAATGCCCCAGCCAAAAGGCCAGCCTGTGGGGAGGCCTAGAGGTGGGAGAGGTTGTGGAAGGGGAAGAGCTGAAAGAGGGCCAGAGACAGAGAAGGAGAAGGGGAGATGAGAAGCTGGCAGGGCCGGACCCCACAGGGCTGCACCAGAGAGTTGTAACTCTGTTCTCCATCCTTGGAGCAGTGACCAGTCCCTGGAGATGGGAGGCGGGGAGTGTCGTGGGTAGAGATGGAAGCCTCTGACAGAGGTTGAGAGGAAGTCAGTGGGGTGGGGAGCCCCAGGACATAACAGCATCACAGCAACCAGAGGAAGGTTTATGAAGGCCATGCCAGTGGCAGATGGCACAGGCCAAGGGAGAGTGATGGCTGCTGAGTGCTTTGAGATCACCCACAAATGAGAGTCACTGTTGAGGCAGGAGATCAGCAGGACTTGTTTTCTGAACACGGTCACACCCCTGATTGTGACCCCACAATTCAGAGAAGGATCTGGTGAAAAGAGTGTGCAGGGAAGAAGCCTGCTGAAACCAGCAGATGGTGACAAAAGCTACCTCTAGTTGCCCTCACTGCTCATTAACATAGACACTCCCACTGACGCCATGACAGTTTACAAATGCCATGGCAACGGCCTGGAAGTTACCTTACGTGGTTCTGGAAACGCCTCAACTCTTTCCCAGAACGTCCTGAATAACCTGCCTCTTGATTAACATGTAACTAGAAGTGGGTATAAATGCGGTAGCTCATGGAAGGTAGGCTGGTGTGGTGTGTGATCTCCATCAAGTCTTTACGAGGAACAGGTGCACCCTTCTGTGTACATGCCTCCCTCCTCCGGTTGGAAAGTGAATGTGATGATGGGAGCCTTGGCAACCACTTTGGACTATGAGGAACAGGGTTATGCCCAAGAGACTGGGGATGGGAGGGCAAAGAGAGTTTTGGGAACTGCTGCATGAACGCTAGACTTCTCTATACAAGAGCAAAATTAATTTTTTTTTCTTTTTTTTCTTTTTGAGACAGAGTTTCACCCTTGTTACCCAGGCTGGAGTGCAATGGCGCGATCTCGGCTCACCACAACCTCCGCCTTCTGGGTTCAAGCAATTCTCCTGTCTCAGCCTCCTGAGTAGCTGGGATTACAGGCACGTGCCACCATGCCCAGCTAATTTTTTTGTATTTTTAGTAGAGACGGGGTTTCACCATGTTGACCAGGATGGTCTCGATTTGTCGACTTCGTGATCCACCCGCCTCGGCCTCCCAAAGTGCTGGGATTACAGGCTTGAGCCACAGTGCCTGGTGAGCAAAATTAATTTCTATTAAAAAAAAAGCTGTCAGAAACATTTTTTTTTTTTCTGAGACAGAGTCTGGCTCTGTAACCCAGGCTGGAATGCAGTGACGTGATCTCAGCTCACTGTAACCTCTGCCTCCTGGGTTCAAGCGATTCTCCTGTCTCAGACTCCAGAGTAGCTGCAATTACAGGTGTGTGCCACCGTGCCTGACTAATTTTTGTATTTTTAGTAGAGACGGGGTTTCGCCATGTTGGCCAGGCTGGTCTCTAAATCCTAACCTCAAGTGATCCACCTGCCTCAGCCTCCCAAAGTGCTGGGATTACAGGTGTGAGCCACTGCGCTTGGCCGGGAAACTTTTTAAAAAGCAGCTGAATATAATCCTATCACACTTACTCACCCTGAGCCAACTTACTCATCTCCCAACACCAGCCACTTAATCCAGTGTGTGTGGACAGTAAGAGCTACCGCACGGACTCCTTATGTGGGTAAACAGTGGCTGACACATACTGCGCACCTACTCCTTACCAGGCCCTTTTCTAAGCACTTTTACTTAATGTGTACTGGCACGTGAAGTCCTCATCACAGCCTCCCAAGGAAGGTACTACTGTTATTTACCATGTGCAACAGGAGAAACTGAGGCAGAAAGCAAGCACTGGCTCCTTCATTTCAGCTGTGAGTGGCAGACACTCCTAACGGAAAACGGCAACTGTGTTTTTCTCACCAAGTCCAGCAGTCTGCTGACCTGGACACTGATGGAGCTCTACTTCATCACGTCCTGGTAGCTCACCAGGGAGTGGACTCTGGAGTGTGGCCCTCACCCCCATGAGCCATGTTGGCAGCACCAATGCAAACAGTGCAATAGAAGAAGGGGTTATAAACAAAACAAAAGACCAATGAGGAAAGGGCTGTCTCTTGAGGAAGGCCTCCCAGAAATTAACATGACATTTTGGCTCAGATCCCACTGGGTGGGATGTAGGCTCACGGTCTCCCGTAGCTGCAAGGGAACTGAGGAATATAGTCCTTACTCTGGACTGCCCTATGCCTGGCAAAACCTGTTACACAAAAAGGGGGAGGATGAATGTTGAGGAACTTAACCGCAAAGAGGTTAAATAACTCACCAAAGCCTCCAGAGGCAAAAATGTGCCAGAGCCTGGATTCAATTCTAAGCAGTCTGACTCAAGTGTCTGCCCTCTGAGCCATTCCTTTCTGCTGAGGTTGGCAATCTATGGTCTGTGGGCCAAATTCAACACACTGAGTGTTTTTGTAAATATTTATTTGAATATAGCCATGCCTATTTGTTTACGTATTGAGTATGGCTGTTTCTGCACTATAAAAGCAAAGTTGAGGCCAGGCGCAGTGGCTAATGCCTGTAATCCCAGCATTTCGGGAGGTCAAGGTGGAAAGAGCACTTTAGCTCAGGAGTTTGTGACCAGCCTAGACAACATAGCGAAACTCTGTCTCTACTGAAAATGCAAAAATTAGTCAGGCATGGTGGCACATGCCTGTAATCCCAGCAACTTGGGTGGCTGAGGCAGGGGAGTTGCTTAAACCTGGAAGGCAGAGGCTGCAGTAAGCTGAGATCATGCCACTGCACTACAGTCTGGGTGACAGAGTGAGACCCTTTCCCCCCTGCCCACAAAAAAAAGAACTTTGAGTAGTTGCAATAGAGAACATATGGCTGGCAAAGCCGAAAATATTCATGTGTTTATGCTTTATGGGAAAAGCTTCCAACCCTGTACTGTATTGAGTGTATTAAAGGAGATAAACTATGTAAAATGATTGGCACAGTTCTTGACCCAGAACAAATACTCAAAAAATAGTATTCATCTTGCTGATGTCATAATAACTGATAATATTGGCACTGGTGTTAGGATCAGCACCAGCATCAGATCAGCATGACTGTCAGCATCTCACTAGGCTGCCTTTCAAGGGAGAAGCAGAAATCCCACCCTCAGGGCCAGGCTGATGGAGAGATGAGCAAATCCTCCCAGGGTCCTCAGCAAGTTCTTTTCCCTCTGCCAGGTGCCAGTGGAGAGGTGAGGTTGGTGACCACTGGCTCTCAGAAGGTCAAGAGGAAGCATCTCTTGCCAAATGGTGCCCATGCTTTGCAGGGCTGGGGACAGGCTGAAATTGCAGCCTGAAATTCAATTCCTCAAATGCGTGTAGGTCAGCAAAAGTTAAAAAGAGAATCTGACCTAACACCATAAAAATCCTAGAAGAAAACCTAAGCAAAACCATTCAGGACATAGGCATAGGCAAGAACTTCATGACTAAAACATCAAAAGCATTGGCAACAAGAGCCAAAATAGACAAATGGGATCTAATTAAACTCCAGAGCTTCTGCACAGCAAAAGAAACAATCATTAGAGTGAACTGGCAACCAATAGAATGGGAAAAAATGTTTGCAGTCTACCCATCTGACTAAGAGCCAATATCCAGAATCTACAAAGAACTAAAACAGATCTACAAGAAATAAACAAACAAACCCATTCAAAAGTGGGCAAAGGGTATAAACAGACACTTCTCAAAAGAAGACATTTATGAGGCCAACAAACATATGAAAAAAGCTCATCATTACTGGTCATTCGAGAAATGCAAATCAAAACCACATTGAGTTACCATCTCATGGCAATTAGAATGGTGATCATTAAAAAATCTGGAGACAACAGATGCTGGAGGCGTTGTGGAGAAATAGGAACACTTTTACACTGTTGGTGGAAGTGCAAATTAGTGCAACCATTGTGGAATACAGTGTGGGATTCCTCAAGGACCTAGAAATAGAAATTCCATTTGACCCAGCAATCCCATATATATCCAAAGAATTATAAATCATTCTATTATAAAACCACATGCACACGTATATTCATTGCAGCACTGTTTACAATAGCAAAGACTTGGAACCAACCCAAATGTCCATGATAGACTGGACAAGGAAAATGTGGCACATATACACCACGGAATACTATGTAGCCATAAAAAACGATGGGTTTGTGTTCTTTGTAGGGACATGGATGAACCTGGAAACCATCATTCTCAGCAAACTGACACAAGAACAGAAAATCAAACACCACATATTCTCACTCACAGGCGAGTATTGAACAATGAGAACACATGAACATAGGGAGGGGAGCATGACACACTGGAGTCTTTTGGGGGGAACTAGGGGAGGGACAGTGGGGAGTAGGGAGGTTGGGGGGGGATAACATGCCAGATATAGGTGATGGAGATGGAGACAGCAAACCACATTGCCATGTATGTACCTATGTGACAATCCTGCACATGTGCCCCAGAACCTAAAGTGCAATAAAATACTTAAAAAAAAAATGAATCTGTTGACAAAATGATTTTAAAGTTCATCCGGAAGAGTAAGCTGGAAAGACAACCAAGAAAAGTTAGAAAAAAGAAAATAAAACCCGGGTGCGGTGGCTCACACCTGTAATCCCAGCACTTTGGGAGGCTGAGGGGGTGGACCACTTGAGGTCAGAAGTGCAAGACAAGCCTGGCCAACATGGCGAAACCCTGTCTCTACTAAAGATACAAAAAATTAGCCAGGCGTGGTGGCGGGTGCCTTAAGCCCAGCTACTTAGGAGGCTGAGGCAGGAGAATTGCTTGAACCCGGGAGGTGGAGGTTGCAGTGAGCTGAGATCCAGCCACTTCATTCCAGCCTGGATGACAGAGCGAAACTCCGTCTCCAAAACAAACAAACAAAAACAAAAAAGAAATGAAAAACATGAAAGATGAAAGATACTCTGCCAGGAATTTTAGATTGTAATGTCTCATTTAATCCTCACAGGAACGCCATAATGGAGAGGCTGCTATTATGCCCACTTTTGAGATGAGAAGGCAGAGATTCAGAGATGACCAAGAATCTCCAAGGATTACAGATTTAAACACATCTATATCTATCTATGTACCTATACCTATGCCTACACCTAAATCTATGCCCATACCTGTACCTAGATAAATGGTTTGAGAATGCATTTGATTGCAGGTGTTTTTTTCAATCAGATCCTAAATCTCTGCCTTCTGCCTGATGCCTCCAACCATGCTGGTCCACTGGGAAATGCCATGAAAGTGATTAGTATGATTATCTCTGATTGCTAAGAAAACCCATCATACTGCCGGCACTCTGTGATCTCTGTCAGAAATGGTTGATTGAAGACACCTGTAATTTTGGAAAATGTTGATATTTAATAAATAACTCCCAGCCCCCTAAATATTGATATTTAGTAAATAATTCCCCAAAATTATTTTACACACATACAGAGAGAAAGAGAAACAGAGAGAAAGGATAGAGAAAGACACAGAGATAAAAGAGAGAGAGAGAAAGAGAGAGAGAGAGAAAGGTTGTTTAATGACCAGGACCAAGAAGGCCTGCATATATTCAGCAAGAAGTTTTATCATCCCAAACCTGAGGCTGAGACTTGATTAGTAAATTCTAAGCCTCTTCTTCTCCCTGCTATTTATTACCAGGGCTTAGAGAACCTCAAGCTGTCAGGTCAGTTCTGTGATCCAAATGGCAGGACGGATCAAAGACTCCCACAACCTCTATGCTCATTAAAATCTATTTCACACACCTGTGGTGACTAGAAGCCGCAAGGGCTTCCAAGCCCCTCTCACATGACTGGACTTGATGAATAATTCCTGATAGTACCTGATAGCACTTGGCTCTCACAGTCTGCACACTAGATGGGTTTCACGTCAACTTAAAAAAAGAAGCCAGGGTTTACCTCTCAGACTTTCTCTCCCCACTCCCCACTGCGACCACACAAATGGAAACACTACTGCATTGCATGGACATTTGTACAGTATTGGTGATCTCTGTCACTAAGCAAAGGAACCCTAGGCAATAGAAAAGTGTGAAACCCACCCATGACTGGCCCAGGGAATGCCAGCTCCCAGGCCACGGTGCAGAGAGTTGGGCTTCATACTCAGCTCCTGCTTCTCTCAAAATCTCCAATTCTATCTTTTAATTATGTCTCAAACCCTTTGTCTCCACCAGCACTGTCATCATTTAAGTTATTTGAAAACCACTCGGGTAACTTAAACGCATGGCAGAATAGGAAAAGAAGAATAAGTAACTTTTTAGGTATTCAATTTGCTTGACATCTCCTATGTGCTAAGTATATTATATATAAGCTCTCTTTCATTCTTTCCACAACTCTATAGGCAGAAAGATGTTATGACCACCAGATGGTGAAACTGAGCCTCAGATATGTGAAATAACAGTTCCATGGTCCCCAGAGCTAGAACCAAAACTTAAATCTGAGTTTTCATTCAAAGTTCAAAATCTGGATTCAATCCAGTAAGTATTCTCGAGCATCCGCTGTGTGCAAAATGTTCTCCCAGGTGCTGGGGAAACAGCAATGAACAACAACAACAAAATTTTTCACCCAACTTTCACCTTTGTATAGAATGTAGTAGGTCATAGCAGCCTGGGTTCCTGCTGCAACAATTAGAAAAAAAAAAAAAAGGAAAAGTTACCAAAATTATACTCTACAGATATTGAAAAGCTGAGGACTCAAGAAAGGATAAGAGGAGCTAATGTTCATAGCATTGAGGAAATAGAGAAACTTTCCATCCAAGAGGGTCATGTTCAAAGAGCGGATATAAGCCAGAGGTGGACCGAACCTAACTAAGGCCCACCCCAGCCACCATCCAGCCCAATTGCTGGGGAAAGAGGAAGACTCTCTGGTGGAAAAGGGCCTCATCGATAGCCTCTACGGATCTCCTATACAAAACAGTCATCATACAATTTTTTTAAAATGTGACCCTCAAAGAAGAAAAAATGTAACCAGAAGGAAGAATGGACAATAGAGGCAGACCCAGAGATGCCATAAATTCTGAAGTTAGTCAAGAGAGATGTTGAAGTAGCGATTATGAATACATTAAAATGGAAGAAATGATGCACAAAAGATGAAAATGAAGAATTTAAATCAAGAATTGGAAATTTATTAAAAAAGCAAATAGCATTCTAGACCTGAAAAACATAATATCTAAAATTGAGGGCTCATTAGATAGGTTTAACAGCAGAATGTACACAGCAGAACACAGAATTAATAAGCTTGAAGATAGGTCAATGCAAAATATCCAAACTGAAGCACGCAGAAAACAAAAAGAGTGGAAAGAACAGCACAGAGTCAGAGACATGTGGGATGTGAGCAAATGACCTCACGTTGTGTAACTAGAGTCCTCTAAAACAGGCAAGAGATCAGGGCAGGCCTAATAGTTGAAGAGATCGTGGCTAAGAATTTTCCAAAACTGATGGAAGAGACCCTCCTATAGGTTCATGAAGTTCTATGGGCTCCCATGGAGCCCTGGGCTCTTGGCCAACAGCTGACCATGGTGGACCTGTTGTCAGGCAACTCGTTTTCTAGCTGGCTCCAGCCTGCTTTGTCTTTAGATTTTAATCATTTAAGAAACACCACTAAGCCTTTTTTTTTTTTTTTTTTTTTTTTTTTTTTTTGATTTAAGATGGAATCTCACTCTGTCACTCAGGCTGGAGTGCAGTGGCGCGATCTTGGCTCACTGCAACCTCCGCCTCCCGGGTTCAAGTAATCCTCCTATCTCAGCCTCCCTAGTAGCTGGAATTACAGGTGTGTGCCACCACACCCAGTTAATCTTTGTATTTTAGTAGAGACAGTGTTTCACTATGTTGGCCAGGCTGGTCTCAACCTCTTGACTTCAGGTGATCTGCCTGCCTCGGCCTCCCAAAGTGCTGGGATTACAGGCATGAGCCGCCACGCCCAGCCCCACCAAGCCTCTTATAGACCTGGTACTATGCTGGTGGCGGACACAGCCAATCAGACCGGCCACTGCCCTTGGAAGCTGCATAGCTCCTGGTGGATGGCAAGAGGCCATACAGAAACGGAACTGGGCTCCCACTTCGCTGGCTTTAAATTCAGTTCCCTTCTAGGGCCCATGAATGTAGGTTAAGATATTCTGGGGAAAGCTCACCAAGGCACCAGGTCAGAAGTGAGAAAAACAAGGTCTTCTTTGCTGTGATCCTTATTTCTTGGACTCCCACAGCCTTGAAACAACATGAGCCAGAGAAGCGTTGGGCCTGGAGCATCCCCTCCAGTTTTGTGGCTGGAAATGCAGCCCCCATTCCATGTTCACAAGGGACGGTGTCTCCCATTCTGCTCTGAGGTCAAGGCTGATTTGACTATTAATGTCCCTGGTGTGGAACAGGTTCTGTTTACGACATGCCCAGAATCAAAGGAGAGTGCCCTCCCTTAGCCCACCCCAGAGAGTCCCAGCTCTCGCAGGGCCCGGCCTTCCTTCCTCCCCTTTCCTCTTGTGCTCAAGTTCCTTCCACCCATCCCATATGCCCTTCTGATTTCGCCTGAAGCATAACTCCCTCCTGGAATCCTTACTCGACCGCCCCACGCCCAGGTCCCCTTTCACGGAAACAGCCTCTCTCTCCTTCCATGCCCTTCTATTGATGGGATGATCTGACTAAAGCCTGGCTCCTGCTAGCTACCTGTGCACAGCAGCCGTGCCTGGTTTAGCTCTCTACTGTGTCCCTGACGTCTTGCACGGTACCTGGCATAAAGTATATATTGTATTTAAAAGTACTTTGATAAATGAATGAATGAATGAATGAATGGGGGGGATGGACGGATGAAGACACCTAGGCAGGTGGGGTTGTTGAGCAAATGTGCCTGGGAATCCGTCTTTCACATTTCCTGATATAGCAACACCAGTGGAAGGCCCTGGGTTCAACAATAGCAGTTCCTGGCCATTCAACAAACGTCCAGCTCTGTGTGAGGAGCTGCCATTGAGGAGGGCTAGGGGATAGGGTGGGGGACAATGTGTTTTCAAGAAAACTTCTTATAAACAACTAATATCAATTTCTCCACAGTTGTTCCCACTTAATAACGATGCTGCTGCTGCTGCTGATGTAATAATATTTATGCAGAGCTTCCAATGCACCTAGTTCTGTTCTGGACATGTTACATGCATTTTTTTTTTTTCAAAACTCACAAATATGCCCTTAGGTATTACTTTTTTTTTTTTTTTTTTTTTTTGAGACAAAGTCTTGCTGTGTCACCCAGGCTAGAGTGCAGCAGTGGTGAAATCTCGGTTCACTGGAACCTCGCCATCCCAGGTTCAAACGATTCTCCTACCTCACCTTCCTGAGTAGCTGGGATTACAGGCACGTGTTACAACACCCGGCTAACTTTTTTTTTTTTTTTTTTTTTAGTTGAGATGGGGTTTTACCATGTTGGTCGGGCTTGTCTTGAAACTCATGACCTCAAGTGATTCACCCACCTTAGCCTCCCAAAGTACTGGGATTACAGGTGTGAGCCACTGTGCCTGGCCTACTCTTTTATTTTATTTATGTATTATTATTATTAGAGATGAGGTCATACTATGTGGCCCAGGGTGGTCTTGAACTCCTGAGCCCAACCAATCCACCGCCTCAGCCTCCCAAAGTGTAGGATTACAGATGTGGCCACTGTGCCCGACAGGTATCACTCTTCTTTCCTCTGACAGGTGAAAAGGCCTGTGGGGTAGAGGGAAGGGGCAGGTTTGCCCAGGGTCTCATAGTAAGAGGTAAGCACCACACTAGATACTGCCTGACCCCAAACCCACAGCGAGGGGAGGCGCGATGCTCTATCCCCATGGCGGCACAGCAGTGAGCGTGGACCCTGGGGCTCAGACTGTACACCCAAACGCAGTTCTTTGTGAGGCTGATAACACCGTCATCACTTTGCAGCACAACCCAACAGAAGCTGGTTAGCCTGACTGTTCTCAGCAAGCCACTCCCAGCACAGACACGGCCCAGCTAGCCACTCTTTTCCCCAAAAGCCCCCGTTTCGAGGCACTGACTTTGCAAACTGCCGAGGCAGAAGGCAGCCAGCCAGCGTCTTTGTCTTTATTTTTCCTGACAGCTACGTCTCAGAGTCCTACAAATTTACCAACATCTCTGAGGGTGTCTGGGCCAGGCCTTTGCAGCCGCAAGCTGATCTCCATGGGCATTTGGAAGGAAGGACTGGAAGGGTCTACTCCCATTACTCCCTGCCCGAGAGGTATCCCAGGCTCCTTCAGCAAAGTCAATCCTATAGGTCTCCTCTCTGGGGACTTGGCAGTGTGGGCACAGCTAACAGCAAGTGTGTGCCCACTGGCAGGTGAACTAGCTCAGGGACCTTAGACAAGGCATTTTTTTTTTTTTTTTTTTTTGAGAAGAATCTCATTC
This sequence comes from Saimiri boliviensis, assembly GCF_048565385.1. Lineage (NCBI taxonomy): Eukaryota > Metazoa > Chordata > Mammalia > Primates > Cebidae > Saimiri > Saimiri boliviensis. The sequence goes on along the minus strand of NC_133450.1, from coordinate 70,296,504 downwards.
CATTGCCCAGGCTGGAGTGCAATGGTGTGATCTCGGCTCACTGCAACCTCTTTCACCCAGGTTCAAGTGATTCTTTTGCCTCAGCCTCCTGAATAGCTGGGACTACAGGTGCACCACACCATGCCTAGCTAATTTTGCATTTTTAGTAGAGACGGGGTTTCACCATGTTGGCCAGGGTGGTCTCAATCTCCTGACCTCGTGATCTGCCCTCGTTGGCCTCCCAAAGTGCTGGGATTACAGGTGGGAGCCACCGTGCCCAGCCCAGGCACTTATTTTTCTAAGCTTGTTTTTTGAATTGGTGTGTTATTAAGAACTGAGTCACCAAATAAAAGTGACGATTTGCTGTGATCTTTTTATTCTTCCACTCACTCATTCAGTATTTACTGAGCACCTATGCTAGGCTTCACACTCCGTTTGTTACCAGCATGGTTTTGTTTGTTTTGTTTTGTTTTCGTTGTTGTTTTGAGATGGAATCTTGCTCTGTCACCAGACTGGATTGTAGTGGTGCAATCTCAGCTCACTGCCGCCTCCACTTCTGGGTTCAAGCGATTCTCCTGCCTAAGACTCCCAAGTAGCTGGGATTATAGGCATAGCTAAGTTTTGTAGGTTTAGTAGAGACAGAATTTCACCATGTTGGCCGGGCTGGTCTCGATCTCTTGACCTTCTGATCTGCCTGCCTTGGCCTCCCAAAGTGCTGAGATTAGAGGCATGAGCCACCACATCTGCCCAGTAGAGGGCCTTGACTGCAAGTTGTCCAGAGTTGATCTTTTGAGCAAAGAATTGGACAAAACAAACCAGGAAGCAAGGAAAGAATGAAGACGTGAAAGCAGAGACTTATTGAAAGTGAAAGTACACTCCACAGGGTAGGAATGAGCAGCAGCCCAAGGGCCCTGTTACAGAATCTTCTGGGGTCCAAGTGTCCACCTGCTAGAGGTTTCCCACTGGCCACCTGGCGCTCACCCCATGCAAATGAAGTGGTGGCCCATGATCAGTCTGACTGTTGCAGAAAGGGCTCACAGGGCTGGACACTTGATGTGTTACGTCCTTGGTCCTCACAGCAGGTATTGTGAGTGCGTCTGTGCCAGGAGGGAGGTCTGGGGCTCGGAATGCACTTGTACTTTGCCTGTGATCACTCAGCTAGTAGGAGGGGTGTGGAACTTGAACCCAGCCTCGCTCCCAAGCCGTTCTCCTAACCATTGTGTAATGGTGCTTTCCTAGAGCCCTTACAATCCAGCAGTGTCGACAGTACTCACACAGCTAAGCCTGATGTGGGGCCGGTCATACGGAGTGAGTAGGATTTCAGAGGAGGGAGGCAGCAGGTTTTATCTAGATGGACCAGGGAAGACTTGGAGGAAGATGCCGCCTTGAGCCCGATTTTACAGCAGAGCCAAGCCTCTACCTTTCCCTCCACTCCTACTGCTGTGGCTACTCCCCTACTACCGGTCCCTCTGGGAATTTACATTCCAGTGGAGGCGACAAGTGACCTCCTGAGGGCTGGGCTAGTGAAGGGATAGGGACCCAGGAGACATGCTTCAGGATAGGGGGATGTGACCTATGCTAGCGGGTCGGGCAGGCCTCCGCAAAGACGAGTGTTTTCAGCTGAGCCCCATGGGATGAGTACTTTTATCTGGAGAGAAGTTTCAAAGAGAGGAAATGAGCTCCCAAAGAGGACAGCATTTTTTAGACCCAAGGGATGACAGAGCCTGGAGCCTGCAGGGGGATGAAGACAGCTGAATGTGACAGAGCACAGACAGCCAAAGGAGACATCACCAGAGTGGGTCCAGAGCCACGGGGTCTCAGGAGCCACTGCTGGGGGTGTCCTGGGCTTTCTGGCAGGAAGAGAACAATTGCATTAGTTGAATCCAAGATGAGTTACAGGTGTGTGGTTTCTTAAGCGTGGGTAATGGGCAGGTGGGGCTAATTAGGCAATATGGGGTATGGTAAGGGATCAGCAAGAAGAGAAGAAATGCAGTTCAAGAGATATTTAGGGGCAGATACCAACAGGACTTGTTTGGATTGAAAGAAGGAGGCAAATGGGGTTCCCAGGTGTCTGGTTGGGGCAACCGATTTGACAGTGGCTTTCAACAACAAACTACTTGTAAATTGCAATTCGTGTGACACGTCACATTTTCCAGCACACCATCATGTGTATTCTTAGAGCCTTCAGCCATGTGGGAGATGAAGGCGCTATCAAAGGACCCAGACACAGTGCAAGGATAGCCTGTCCTGAGTACGGCAGAGTCCAACCCCCAAGTTCTGGGGAGTCCTCAAACAACTGAGATTACCTTCTTTGATAACCATCCGCAGCCCAGAGGGATAACACTTCGAATGCCAGCTATTCCACATCCCACCTAAGGAGAGGAGAATAAAGTTGGCTACCCCCAGCTGTGTGGGATTTTTGGATTTTTGCCTTTTTCCCTCTCTCTTCTGTCTTCTATATAAATCCTGCTTATGTAGAAGTCAACCTATTGTTTGTTCCCTCATAGATCAACAGATTAATTGGCTTGTTATAGTACCTATGTCTTTTACTTATTCTTTGACAGGCGGCACTATTATTATTTCCTTATTTACAGATGAGGAAACTGAGGCTCCGAGAGCTCGAGTAGGAGCCAGGATTCTGATAGTGGTCTTCAGTGCCCAAATTTCCACCTCTCTCTCTAGGACAGCTTAAAGCCTTGATTCTGTCCTGTTAAAGGGGGCATTTCCAGGTAGAAAAAAATCGATGTGGACGCGCTCGATGTTTCCGATATGATTGTGCTGTCTGGAGCCCAAATGCTCTCCATCCGGCCCTTGAAATGTTTGGAGGGATGCAAGGCCAGAGGAAATGTGGAATGTCCGGGACTTAGGCTCTACCTGGGGACATAGAAAAATCTCTCTGATTTGCTTTTCACCTAGAGAATTACGTAGGGAAGGTCAGGAGTGGAGAGCGCGGCTCCACGTGGCTAAGCATTAGCAGTGCACCTGCAGGCAAGAAGGGAGCCAGATTGAGGCCACCTGCAACAGCGGGGCTCATTCCCGGAGAAGCAGCGCCATCTGCTGGTTTCTCATGATATGACCATGTCAGACCAGAATGAAAGCATTTGGGAGGAACATGGCATCTCAGAAACGTGAAATGCTAGCCTGATGTTTTACTGTTTGGAGTAAAATTTCAGACTATACAAGGATTTGATCCACTTAGGATTGAAAACAAAATCAAAAGCAAGCTTCTATGGTCTGAATGTTTGTGTATGCCCTAAATTCCTATGTTGAAATCTTAACTAACCCCAAGGATAACAGTACTAGAAGGTGGAGACTTCGGGAGGTGATCAAGTCATACCGGTGCAATCTTCAGCAGGGAGATTAGTGCCCTTATAAAAAGGACCACAGGGAGACCCTAGCCCTTGCTACCATGAGAGGACATAGCAAGAAGGCACTAGCTATGAGGAAGTGGGCCCTCACTAAACACCAAATCAGCTGGGGCCTTGATCTTGGACTTCCCAGCCTCCCACCCTGAGAAATACATATTTTTTTTTTAGACAGAGTCTTGCTCTGTTTATCAGGCTGGAGTACAGTGGCACAAGGATGGCCCATTGCAACCTCCACCTCCTGGGCTCAAGTGATCCTCTTACAGAAGACATATTCAGTATTTCAGATATGATTGTGCTGTCTGGAGCTCAAATGCTCTCCCTCCAGCCCTTGAAATGCTTGGAGGGGTGCAAGGCCAGAGAAAATGTGTGGGACTTGGGCTCTACCTGTGGACATAGAGAAATCTCCGTGATTTGCTTTTCACCTAGAGAATTACTTACGGACGGTTAAGAGTGCAGAATTTCCCAGCCTTCCAAGAAGCTGGGACTACAGGCATGCACCACCATACCCAGATAATTTTTGTATTTTTTGTAGAAACCGGTTTTCACCATGTTGTCCAGGTTAGTCTTGAACTCCTGGCCGCAAGCAATCTGCCTGCCAAAGCCTCCCAAAGTGTTGGGATTACAAGCATGAGCCAACACAGCTGGCCACAATTGCTGTTGTTTTAAAGCCACTCAGTTTATAGTATTTTGTTATAGCAGCCTAAACAGTCTAAGAAATGAGCTTTTGTTAATTATTCAATAAATAGTATTGCGCACTTAGGAAAATAAGACAGGTATTGTTTCTGTCCTTTTGGAAGTTGCATTCTGGCAAAAGATAGAGAAGCTGTACTCTCTCTCTCTCTCTCTCTCTCTCTCACACGCACACACACACACGTAGTTATATACATACACGCCTGTGTACATATATACATGCATTTGTATACAAGCTTGTTTTAGGTACTGGTAAATGTCATGAAGAAGGAAGAAGAAGAGAAGATAATACTGACTGGGGTTCTGATGGAGTAAGCAGGTGGTTGCTCTCCAGCCAGGACAATAGAAAAGACCTCTTTGAATTAAGATCTGAATCATGAGGACAAGGTAGCTGTGCAGGAAAGAATTTCCAAGGAGAAGGAACGAGAGCAGAGGCTGGGGAAAACGTGAGGAAGAAGCCGCGGGGGCTGGGGCACAGCCAGAGCATGGCCCAGCTAGTTCCATAAGCGAAAGGCCTGAATCAGCAAGATTCACGTTTCCCAAGATTATCTCTTGAAAAGAATAGGTGTGTGAAGTTCAATCTTTCCCAATTCCTACATTACTGGGCACTCTCTCAATTACTTTAGTTTTTAATAATTACAGTCTTTCTGGGGAAACCACATTAGCCTGAAATAACCTCAAGGTGAGCTGTTTGGCCAAACGTATTTAAAGCGATACTACTAGTAATCCCAGCTGGAATGGTGAATGATGTTATAAATAAGCTTTTTAAAAAAACATAGAATTTCAGTCAGGCATGGTGGCTCACACCTGTAATCCCAGCACTTTGGGAGGCCGAGGCAGGTGGATCACGAGGTCAGGAGTTCGAGACCAGCCTGGCCGATATGGCAAAACCCTGTTTCTACTAAAAATACAAAAATTAGCTGGGCACGGTGGCGCAACTAATCCCAGCGACTCGGGAGGCTGAGGCAGGAGAATTACTTGAACCTGGGAGGCGGAGGTTACAGTGAGCCGAGATCGTGCCATTACAGTCCAGCCTGGGCGACTTTTATTTTAGATTGGGCGGGGAGGGGGCACATGTGCAGGTTTGTCACATGGATACGTTGCATGACACTGAGGTTTGAGGTAGGAATGACCCCGTCACCCAGGTAGTGAGCATAGTACTCAGTAGGGAGTTTTTCAGCCCTTTCTCCCGATGACTTTTCCCACTGTGCCTGGTAGCATAGTTGGTCAAGACTGGATCATGTAGGCAAAGTCTTTTCTAAAGACCCAGGAATGACCACGGGGAAATGAACAAAGTAGAGAAATGGTCTTACAAGATATGGTTTGCTCAGCTTGGGTTTCAAGGCACAGTCTTGAGGCAAACTGCAGAAGCCTTTTGCCTTAGTCTTAAAATAGACTCCATGTCCCTCCGCGTCCCACCATCCACACTGTCTGTACGTTTATCTAACTATATGGTGGTATGGAATTGGGTGCCTTCTTAGAAGTTCCCGGGGCTAATCTCCAAACAAAGTCTGGAGACCCAGTGGCAACGTTTCAGAGATGACCTCAAGGAGGCTGATGGACAGCCGGGTGGTTGCTGAGATGACGTCAGCCTGAGGACGACTGGGACCTGAGACAGTCACCAAAACAAGACACACAGACGTTAGGCTCGGCCCAATTCCTCCATGCTTTCTTTATCAAGTTTTCCTTTTCAGACTCTTACCTTTCTGCGAAAAATTCAAGCGGTTAATTTGGACAGGAATTCAGCTGCCTCCCCTGTCCTAGTTTGGGTAATACATTCACTCTCTTTCTATCAGACGTCACTCTTGTGAACCGGACTCGACCAGCAACGAGTGTCTGGACCTGCTTTGTTGGGTCACACAGGCAGCACCCAGAGGGGCCTGAGTGTGCGACAGAGCTATGTGTTCAGGCTTTGTCCATGATACCCATGTCCTTCCTGCGGAGAGGTCAGTACGCCCAGGGTGGTGGTGCTGTCTTTCCTCAGGAACACAGACTGAGTTAGAAGCTCAGGACGTAGATCCTGAGCAATGGGGCAGGAAGTTCCTGGACGCTGTCACCTGTAGTAGAGTCTGGGGAGGAAGAGCGCAAGGGCTCAGGTGAGTACAGCCTTTGGCCCCACTGACCTGCTATCCTGCGGGAGGGGGAGTAACCAGAGAAGGCAAGGGTGCTCTGAGTGCAGGGGTCTAAGCATGGTGCTGAGTGCAGGGGTCTAAGTAAGCGTGGTGCTGAGTGCAGGGGTCTAAGCGTGGTGCTGAGTGCAGGAGTCTTAAGCGTGGTGCTGAGTGCAGGGGTCTAAGTAAGCGTGGTGCTGAGTGCAGGGGTCTAAGTAAGCGTGGTGCTGAGTGCAGGGGTCTAAGTAAGCGTGGTGCTGAGTGCAGGGGTCTAAGTAAGCGTGGTGCTGAGTGCAGGGGTCTAAGCGTGGTGTTGAGTGCAGGGGTCTAAGCGTGGTGCTGAGTGCAGGGGTCTAAGTAAGCGTGGTGCTCAGTGCAGGGGTCTAAGCGTGGTGCTCAGTGCAGGGGTCTAAGCATTCGTGGTGCTGGTGTGTCAGGAGTCCCGTGGCTACTTGCAACTCAGCAACACACACACTTGCAGTGCGACACGCCCAGGGCTTGCCACACAGTGTCTGGCTCAATGTCAAGATAGAAGTCCTGCAGCGCAGTCACTACTGAGCACAACACATGATCTTCTGGAACCCTGGCCACTTAGACGGGGCCATCACTGGCAGCTGCACACCATCTCCTGAGGGTGTCACAGCAAAGATGACCTACCAAGAGAGGCTGCCTGATGCTGCCTGGTGGCCCCAGGGTCATTGTCCTCTAAGATCAGTGCTGGCATCACTTCTCAATGGCCCCCAGCCCCAGGAGACTCCCGCTCTGTGCCTCCCGATGCCCAGGCAGACTGTTGTCATGACAGAGCTTTCTGTGCTCTCAGCCACGCCCCTCAGTCGCCTACGAGGAGCCATGTTTGGCTACAACTGTACCCCTAACACCCATCTATCCATTCGGTAAGTAAATAGTGAGCTCCTGCATCTGTTGGGTGTGATTCTAAACACTTGGAGTGTAGCAGTGAACAAAACAGAGCTCCCTGGTCCCATGAAGCTTCCAATCACGTGATCTAGTCGGCACCCACTGAAAGCTGATTAAATGATGGGCCATGGTAGAAGCAGACCAAATCAAAGTGAGGACACACACTTTGGGGACCACCATTCAACTCACTACATCACCCTATAAAAGTGAGTTCAGATGGTAGTGGGGTGTAAATGGCTTTCTGGGGTTTAACTTGACAACCTGTAACTATCCATCATCTCTGCAACGGCACCATTTCTTGGAATCTACCCGTATCCGTTTTGTGGGACTCCCTCAATTAAAGTACCACAAACTCAGTGGCTTACAACAACAAAAATTTATTCTGTCAGAGTTCTGGAGGTCAGAAGTCCAAAATTAAGGTGCTGGCATGGGAGGACAACCTGTTCTTGGCCTCTTCTGGGCTCTGGTGGCGTGGATTTCCTTGGTTTGTGGCCATCTCATTTCCACCTCTGCCGGTCCTGAGTGGCCTTCTCCTCCATGTGTCTATGTCTCCTCCTTTTCTGCCTCTTACAGGGATGCTTCGTCATTAGATTTAAGGCCCACCCAGATCATCGAGGATAATCTCCACATCTCAAGATCCTTAACTATTATATCCGCAAAGACCCTTTTCCCAAATAAGGTCACATTCACAGGTGCTGGGGAATAAGACATGGACATACATTTTGGGGGACCACCATTTAACCCACTACATTATCCTATGGCAAAACTCCCTTTTAAAAATTTGAGAGGCTGGACGAGGTGGCTCACGCCTGTAATCCCCACACTTTGGGAGGCTAAGGGGGGATGGGTGGATCAGTTGAGGTCGGGGGTTTGAGACCATCCTTGCCAACACGGTGAAACCCCGACTCTACTAAAAAAATTTAAAAATAAAATAAAACTTTTAGAACAAAATAAAATAAGTGAATTGAAAATAGCCTAGAGGTGAAATAATCAGAGACAAGCAAAAATTTAAACAACACAAGCTCAATTACTGCCAGAGCCATTAAAAGCATTTCTAAAGCTCAGTGTGGTTGCATGCACGTGAAATCCCAGCTACCTGAAAGGCTGAGGTGACAGGATCGCTTGAGCCCAGGAGTTGGAATCCAACCTGGGCAACACAGGAAAACCCATCTCTTAGAAACAAAATTCATAAGTTTCATAACATGGGAAATGTTTATATTGTAATGTTGTAAGTGGAAAAAGCAGAACATTAAATTGTCTTTACAGACCGATTTCAAATACGTAAAATTATGCAAAGAATACTAAGTAGAAGGCAATGTGCCCCATGAAAAGTATTTGTTGTCAGTGAGTGGGATTATTGGCCTGTATCTTTCCTTCTTTGTACTTCTCTGTATTTTCTAAGCGATACAAATTATTTTCATAAATGTGAACAAGTTGGGTTTTTTTTGAAAAGTTAAAAATTTCTTAATGTTTTATTCCTGGTACCACTACCACAATTTACAGGGCAATATACCTGATGTAATGAAAAGAAAAATTAAAAGCGACAGCAGATAAAAGACCTCAGGAACGTGCATCAAATTGACACGACATTGCTCTCAGCCACGCCCCTCACTCGCCTACGAGGAGCCATGTTTGGCTACATTCATCAACAGCTGTGCTTTTTGCAAACTGTGGCTATGACCGTCCTGAACAAGAAGGGTTTCCTGTTTAAGCTGCAGTCACTTTTCTACCTACGGATCATCACTGCCAATGTGAACAAGCTTTGAGGAAATTTTGTTTAAAAACAGTAGCTAAGCGTAGTGACTGACCATCTACGTTTATTTTGGCTTCCTAAATTACACTGGAAGCAAAGGAATGAAAGAAATGTAAAATAATGTAGATGATCAATAGGATAAATGATGTAAAATCGCAAGAGCAAGGAGAGACAGGAGACACGAGCAGTCGAGAGAGCTGGCAAGCTTGCACACAGAGAGAATTAAGCTCAGCTGCTTGGGACTTGCCGGCCCCACCCAGTGTCGCGCAGAAGGAGGAGAGGGGCTTTGGGGGAGGCTGAAAGCAGGTGTAGGAAGCCAACCTGCAGGTGCCCTCTCCTACCTTCACCTGCCCTAGCAGGTAACCACCTCCCATCCTGGAGACTGGGAAGAAGGGCCCAGTGGACCAGAGAAACAGGTGAAAGTCTGCAATCTAACTAAAGGGGTCTCCAGCCCACTAAATTGTCTAAGGAGGGGTGAAGTGCCTGAGCTAGGAAAAGAGCAAGTCCAAACTCCTGTGCTGATCAGTACTGGGAAATGCCCGTGAACAGCCACTGCACTCCAGCCTGACGCGTGCTACCACATAGATGAACCCTGAGGGCACTATTGCTAAGTAAAATCAACACTATTGTATCAGTCTGTCCTCACACAGAACAGACTGGGTATACATACATACCCGAGACTAGATAATTTAGAAACGAAAGAGGTTTAATTGCCTCACAGTTCCACGTGGCTGTGGACGCCTCCCAGTCATGGCGTAAGGTAAGGGAGCTTGTGCAGGGGAACTCCCACTTACACAACCATCAGATCTAATGAGATTTATTCCCTACCACAAGAACAGTATGGGGGAGACGCCTCCCATGATTCAGTTATCTCCACCTGGCCCCCCTTGACAGGTGGGTATTATTCTAATTTAAGGTGAGATTTGGGTAGGAATACAGCAAAGCCATATCAGCTAAAAAGGTAAATGCTGTGTGTTTCTACTTGTATGTGGTACCTCGAGTAGTCAAATTCATAGAGACAGAAAGTCAAATAGTGGTTGGCAGGGGCTGGGGGTTTGGGTTGGGGGAGGAAGGATGGAGATGGGGAGTTCTTGTTTACTAGGTGTGGAGTTTCAGTTTTGGAAGGTGAAAAATTCTGGAGATGGATGGTGGTGGAGGCTGTACAACCACGCGAACGTGCTTAATATCCCGAACGATGCACTTAAAAATGGGCACGATGATAAACCTTATGTGTATTTTACCATAGTTTTTAAAAAGATTAATAGGAAATAAGAACTCTCTTAGGAATAATAATTTTTCAAGTTAGCAGAATTAAAGGGAGGGACGTCTCCGTCTGTATTTTTAGCAGAGACGGGATTTCACTATGTTGACCAGGCTGGTCTCAAACTCCTGACCCCAAGTGATCCACCCACGTCAGCCTCCCAAAGCACTGGGATTACAGGCATGAGCCACCATGCCCCGCCCATCTAACCCAGTATCGATCCACTGTTGGTTGTCCACCCTGTCTCTCTCCTGCTGGCAGATGAGCCTGTAAGAAGAGGAATGTTTTTTGCGTCACTCACTGCTCTCCTGCCCACACCGGGAACGCTGCCAGACTAGAGAGGCACACAGCAAATACCTGTGGGAGAGAAGAGAAAAGGAAAGCCAGATAACATCTTGACATATGTCTGAGTTTTTTAGAAACCCAGACCGCCACCAAACAAATCACTGGCACCGAATCTCAGATAAGGGAACTGGGGACTGAAGTCTGACCTTCATTCTTTGTTCTAAGTTTCTTCCTGAGGGGCCTGGAGCCTGAAATAACATTCTTTTCTGCTGCCCCCAAAGTTGGAAACAAAGCTTCTCTCCCTTAACCAATTGTAAATCCGAACACCTTTGAATCTACCTGTAAGCCCCACCCCTCCTTCACAACATCCCACCCTTTTAGGCCAAAACCATTGTGTCATCTCCTCCATGTATTAATTCATGATTTTGCCGGTAGCTTCCACTTTCCTGAAATGTACCCCTTCCTCTAAAAACCCTTATCTACAAGCCATGGTGGCGGGGGGCGGCGGGGGTGGGGAGGAGGTCAGGATTTGAGCATTCACTTCCTGGTCCTCCCTGCATGGTGTTCTGCAAACAAATAACTTCCTTTCTACTGCTGCAAAGCCTCAGTGTGGCTATCTGGTCTTACTGTGTTGAGCAGGCAGACCCAAATTGTGTAACAATATGGGTTTAAGGAAACCTTTTCCAACAGGCTGGTCTCAAAAAGCAAACCTCCCATGCATCTTCTTTAGGAAGCTTTTGCAGGATGTGCTCCAGCAGAGCAAAGGAATAAAGCAAAAAAGACCAAGACACAGCACACAGGAACAGAAAATTCAACACAGGAAGAGCAGGATGACAGACATCAGAAGGCAGCTCGAGGGTGGAGGATTCCAGGAGAGGGCAAAGGTGACTATGAGTATCCGATGCTTCTGTTCAAAAACTTTATATTGACAGGTATTTAACAGATGCCTGTGCACTATATAAAAATTCAATACAAAAGAATCAGATAGAAAATAAACCACTAAAAAAAGACAATTGTTAAAAAAGGGAGATAAAAATTAAAGGAATACAGCACATGCTTATATACATATATATTTATTTCACTAACATATATAGTCATAATAAAGACTATTGTGCTAATTGTATAGGGAACAGTGAGAAGGATAGATTAGTGATTATATGACAGCATTTTTTTTTTTTTTTGAGACAGAGTTTTGCTCTTGTTACATAGGTTGGAGTGCAGTGGCACGATCTTGGATCACCGCTACCTCTGCCTCCTGGGTTCAAGCTATTCTACTGCCTCAGTCTCCCAAGTAGCTGGGATTACAGGCATGCACCACCATGCCTGGCTAATTTTGTATTTTTAGTAGAGACAAGGTTTCTTCATGTTGGTCAGGCTAGTCTTGAACTCCTGACCTCAGGTGATCCGCCTGCCTTACCCTCCCAAAGTGCTGGGATTCCAGGTGTGAGCCACCGTGCCTGGCCAAGAGTATTCTTAACTATCAAAATGGCAGAGATTAGATAATATCTGATTGATTAGCAAAGAAATAGCAATATAAGCATATTAAGAAATAACTGGTTAGGTGCAGTGGCTCATGCCTGTAATCCCAATATTTTGGGAAGCCCAGGTGGGTGGATCTCTTGAGCCCAAGAGTTTGAGGCAAGCCTGGCAACATAGTGAGACCCCATCTCTACTAAAAATACAAAAAATTAGTTGAGTAGTGGCCACGTGCTAGTAGTCCCAGCTACTTGAATCACCTGTGTGGGAAGTTGAGGCTGCAGTGAGTCGTGACTGCACCACTGCACTCCAGCAGGGGCAACAGAGTGAGATCCTGTCTCAAAAAGAAACAACAAAAAAAGAGAAAGAAGAAAGAAGGAAGAGAAGAGGAGGGGAGGGAGGGGAGGAGAGGGAGGAAGGGAGAGAAAAATAAAATATGGAGGGAAACAGAAGAAACAGCTCAAGAAATGGAGACTGGTTGCCTATAGAGAGCAGGACCCATGGATCAAAAGGTAAAAGGCAGGAGAGTGCTGTTTTTCACGATTACTGTAGTTTTTTAAGTATTGTTTGACTAATTATATGCATGCGTTGTTTTATTAAAGCTCAAATGAATGGGATGCTAAAAGCTTATACCCTATTTGACCGAATTGCTGACAACCACAGGGAACAAAAGGACAGACTGTGACCAAGGAAAAGGCTGGGGGTAGGGGGCAGACAGAGGAAGGCGGGGGCAGCAGCAAGGGCTGTCAGAGGGACACCACCAGGAAGTGAGAACTTGGGGCAACAGGTGGCCCTAAGTATGTGCAGAAATATCCGACCCCTCCAGGGCTGTGACAGGTCAGACGGAAGTGCAGGGAAAGACCAGCAGCCCACGGGACGTGCTTGTAAAGCACTTTGTTTATTTACGGCTGTCTGGAATTTCACAGAGTGAAGTCCCAAGGGACCGCTGGCCTGGCCACCCGGCCAGCCGGCCATCTGGCCTCACAACACACGGGGCCCAGAAGGCTTTCCCTGGCAACACCTGCATTCACTGTCCATGTGTCTAACCTCAGAGGTGGGAACCTCTGCTTCCTTCACATACTTGATAGTGGATGGCCGGGGCAACTTCCATAACCCTGGCCTCCCTGGCTCTTTCAGAAGGAAACTGAAGCTCAGATTCAGTTCTTCTTCTCAGGGCCGCAGGGCGCACACTCTGGACGCGCGGTCAGAGCTGCACTCAGTGGCTGCATTCACTGAGCCGGGGCTCTGAAGTGTGCTACAATATGGATATGATCACAGCTCCAATTCCACCAGGGAGTGATATTGGACAAGTGACCTGACCCCTCCCAGTCTCTGTGTCATCATCTGAAAGGAAGAAATAATATCCCACATTTGTGGGTCTTTGGTGATGAGCAAATCATGGAGCTAAATGGTCAATAATTGTCTGCTCGTACCAAGTAAGTATCCACCATGAAATCCAGGCAGCCAGGAGTATTCATCTCCTTGTGCCACTGTAACAAATGGCAAGCTTAGTGGCTTAAAACAATGCCAATTTTTAATCTGATAAGGCAGGAGGTCAGAAGTCTAAAATGACTTTCACTGGGCTAAAATGATGGCCTGTGTTCCTTCTGGAGACTCCAGGGGAGAATCTTGTTTCCTTGACTTTTCCAGCTCTAGAGACTGCCTTTGATCCTTGGCCTGTGGCCCCTTCTGCCCTCTTCAGAGTACCTCACTCCAACCTCTGCTTCTCTCCTGCCCGGGACACCTGTGATTACACTGGGCCCCGTCACGTGAGCCAAGACAATCTTCCTATCTCAAGATCCTGAACTTAAACACAACTGAAACTTTCCCCAGGTAACATATTCACACTCTCTGGGGGCTAGGACATGGACATGCCACCACACTTTTTACAAAATCCACCTGAACTGAAGGAACTTAGGTATAACTGACACTATCCCTTGCTCTCTGCTTTCCCAAGAATCATTTTCAGGAGACTTTACTAAGGAATTATGGGCAAAAGTTAAATAAAAAAATTTAAAGGCCAAGCAAGGTGGCTCACGCCTGTAATCCCAGCACTTTGGGAGGCCGAGATGGGTGAATCATGAGGTCAGGAGTTTGAGACCAGCCTGGCCAACATGGTGAAATGCTGTCTCTACTAAAAATTCAAAAAATTAGTCAGGCGTGGTGGCAGGCACCGGTAATCCCAGCTACTCGGGAGGCTGAGGCAGGAGAATCACTTAAATCTGGGAGGTAGAGGTTGCAGTGAGCTGAGACCCTATCGCTGCACTCCAGCCTGGGCAACAGAGCAAGACTCTGTCTCAAAAAGAAACAAAAAACAATTAAAAAAGCCAGAATAACAGGAAGTGTGCTGCTAGTTTCCCAGGATGACTATTTACTTGTAAACGTACTGAACAACTCTGAGGTTCTCCTTGAGATTTGAAATACTTTGATACCTGTCAGACTCTGACAGCACCTAACAACCCCAAGTTCAAGGCGAGAGGTGAGGGTTATCTGACAGCCAGCTGAGGTCTCAGCCTCTGCCCAGCCTGGGTCTAGAGCCAGAAGAGATCCCCAAACTCTCAGGCTCAGCATGGCCTCTCCAGGAAGTTTGCTTCATCGAGGGTGGTGATGATCAAAGCTAACAGCTTGCTCAGGACTAGTGAAAACACATCAGTAATCTGGAAGTACTTTCCACATTTGCTCACCAAATTTCCTAGGAACCGGAGAATATTTTTACCTCCTTTTTCTGGCAAAATGAATCCCTGTGAAAATGGCTGAGGTACAGTAGAACCCAGTGTCATAATCCCTGCTACTGATAAACTGGAATTAGATCAAGGTTAAACTGCATTCTTTGAAGCATAAATCAGCACAATAACTGCCTAACGTATCAGTTCAGGAAAGACTCTCTGCTGTGGTATGAAATAGAAGCAGTATTTTAAAAAATAAAACTTGGTGGCAGTAAGTCGAACTATAATTGTAGGGAAGATGCTTTATAGAGAATTCTTTCTGGCTGAAGGCCCTGTCGTCGCCCAGGGCTGCTGAGCAGTCCACTGACAGTACCATCGCAAGGATTCGATCTTGTCCTTTGCTTTCAATGATGAGTCTACATGCTCCGGGACAACCAAACATGAACGATGTTCTGTTCATCAGCATGGCCTTCTCTCTACTCCCTTAAACCCTCCAAACGGTGGTGAATACCACGGAGCGGCACAAAGTCCGGGTGTCATCCAACATGAACTGTCAAGGTCAATTTGCAGTGAGAGCTCATTATGATCCATGTTCTTGGTAGGGTGCTGTCATCTAAGCTTGCGACACACCTGAGCTCGGTGGCATCTGCTATTTGCTCTGTTAAATAGGAAGGGAGGTTACTAAGTTGTCCGAGGTCAGTTGCACACCAGGCAAGGGCTGGGATGCAAATCCAGGGAGTGTGACTTGAGTGCCGGCTCTTAGCTACTGCCATGTCACCGGGCTGTAATCTGTAAGAGCCTAACATTTCTTGTGACTAATGCAAAAGGAATGAAGAAAGGAAATTCTTCACTCTTTTCTAAATATACTTTTTGGGGGCCCTCTGCATGCTGGCCAGAGATTTGAATAAAGCCAAGTGAAAGGCAGTTAGGTCCTGGGGTGAAGAAAAAAGAACAGGGCTGTACAGCGAATCAAGGGGTCTGTTCTGTCCGGGGTCAGGGAAGGCTTTCCGGGGTAGGAGAGACTTCACTGTGACACAGCCAGGCGCCCCGGGAGGTCCGCGAGGAGGGGAATAACATGGCTATTCTGGCTGAATCTGGGATAGGGATTGTAGAGGTGAGGTGGACCTTCAGTGCCATTTATTGGCTCAGGCCAGGCGTCCCTAAACTTTTTACACAGGGGGCCAGTTCACTGTCCCTCAGACTGTTGGAGGGCCGCCACATACTGTGCTCCTCTCACTGACCACCAATGAAAGAGGTGCCCCTTCCTGAAGTGCAGCGGGGGGCCGGATAAATGGCCTCAGGGGGCCGCAGTTTGGGGACACCTGGCTTAGGCTCTGCCCTCAGCTCTGCCCTGGCTGCACTGGGCTCTCAGGGAAACTGCCAAGACAACAACGCTCCCCTTACCCAAAATGCCCACAGAGCTTTAACACCTAATGTGATGTTACTCTCAGGAAGTAAGATGGGAATGTGGCTTTACACTAGGCCACCTGGGTCACTTCATGCATCTCTATAAGTCCCTGGACCTTAAAATGGCTTTTCTCTTCACCATTCTTCTGTTCTGCTTCATATTAGCTATCATATGGTTCTTAGGTACCATTTAAAGCTTTTTTTAAAAGATTTACTAAACAATTCTTAAGTGGAATGTTAAATTTTAAAAACTCAATGTTTTGTGTGGCAATCCCCTAATATTTATCTTTTCCTGTTGGCGACTCTCAGGAACATGAAAGCTTGCTCACCTCACATTTAAATTTGTTTCTGCTGGCACAGTGGCTCATGCCTGTCATCTTAACACTTTGGGAGGCCAGAGTGGGAGGACTGCTTGAGCCAGGAGTTCACGACCGGCTTGGGCAACATAGAGAGACCCTGTCTCAACAACAACAACAACAACAACAACAATTAGCCAAGTGTTGTGGTACACATCTGAAGTCTCAGCTATTCAGGAGGCCGAGTGGGAAGGATGGCTTCAGCCTGGGAGGTCAAAGCTGCAGTGAGCCATAATCAGGCCACTGCACTCCAGCATCGGCAGCAGAGCACGACCCTTTCCTAATCAATCAATTTGCACCAATAAAACCTTGCCAACACAAGTCATTCCTCTACACTTAGCACAGTCCCTCCTGTCACAAACAAGGGATCTGATTTCTCAAAATATAATGTATGTCAAATATCTAAGTAAACTAACAAATGTAACAAGAATTTTCTCTTAAGCTGGCTGCTACGGCTTGAAAAGTTAAAGGAAAGCTTCAGTTCCCAGATTCTACACAAGTGAATTAAATAGTGCCAATAAAAATAAACCCAACTTAAAAGTTATCTTCTGTCCTAAGATCTCTCTAAAATTCACAGCTTAAATGAAGTGTAATGACATTCATTTAACTACCAATCCATTAAAAACCTAAAAACTACTTGAAATCATAAAACACTTAATCTAAAATACCTTCACCTATTTCTAAGGGTCTAATAACACACAGACCCTGAAGCTATGACAAATACTGAAATAATCACACTGATACAGGCCTAATGTACTGTAATGAAAACCCAAGCAGCAACTGTGTATTTTAAATAGATGTATGATACTGCTGTTTGCACAATGAACCTGTGTCTCTGCTCTCATTCTCAGTGAATTCTAATTATGCAGACTATCAAAATCATTGAGACTTATACTAGATAGCATCTTCAATTTCCTACTTGGTAGACTTGTTAAACATACAGAAAAAATTATTATTTAACTCTGATAAAGAATACTTACGTTTCTGGTAGAGCCCAGTGATTCCTTCAACTTAAAAGTTCTCTAGGGACTTTGACATGATCTCACTGTAATTCATAAGCGTGAGTCAAATTGCTCACTCAGCAGCCTTTTCCTAGCTCTAGTATTCTAGAGAGGTTTCTTACATTGATGTTTCTCATCATTTCACTTTTCAGATGAAACCTAAGGGTACATAGGCAGATTTAAGGAAAAGTCAAAAGAAGCAAAATTGTGAATAAGTACCACACTCCTCACTTGTGATGGCAAGGGACAATTTTACAGACCTGGCCTATGGCCCACAGCCTAGATCCGTCCAGGAGCAGTATGAAGTGACTTACTCATGGTGACTCTGTCAGCAGGACAAGGTGTATCCTTCTAGTGCTCTTGCTTCCCTCATTTCTAAACCAAATGGCTCAAATGGATGCATTCCAACCTCCTCTAAGATCCCAGGGTTCCTTAGCTTACAGAAGACATAAAGCTATCAGGGGATGTAGCAGACAATTCATGTAATAACCTTTTTCTGAGAATAATCTATTTTTCTTTTCTCTGACACCATGAGGTGGGAGATTACTGAGGAGCAGTGCTCTAATCTGATGGGGCAGTCCCCAGGACAGGGGGTGGGGCTACAGCTTTCCTTCCCTTTCCAGAACCTCTGGGGAAAGGGGCCAGGGGCGCCTCCATCCAGTTCTAGCCTTCTCTCATGGAGGAAGTCTGTTTTCAGAGTTTTCACAGAGGAACTCAAGGAGATTAAATCATCAACAAATATAAGCCTCTAGAATGTCTCTGGGGAGAAGAGCCATCCTATCCTTTTGATTAGAAAATGCATCCTTCTTCCCACCTCTGCCACCATAAAGATGTGTCTCTAGACAAGTGCTCTCTTTATAAACAAAGCCTCCACACCGCAATAGGGTGGGTTTCCTTCCCAGGGGCCACTGCACAGCCCCAGGTGTTACCAGGCCCCAATCTCAGGTGCAGAAATCATGGAAAAGCCTTATAAAGACACCAGACACTGAGATAATCTCTGCCACAATTCCAATTATGTCCTTTTTCAGAAAGGCCCTGTTTTTTAAGAAGTAAAATGCTCATTAAATCCCCTAGCTGGATGGACTGTTGACGATGTCTCCCTATCTAACTGTAGCAGTTTGCCAAGCACAGGGCTCCAGAGATAGGCAGGTGGAGCCGCCTCCTCCGGCCTCACCCACCTCTGCTCCCTCCAGCCCACCGGCACCTCCAGCTGCATAGTTGACTCAGTATCCAGACAGCTGCTTCCCCAAGAAAGTGGACCAGGGCTGGATGGCAATTCTTGTGGCAAATTTAATAGAAGAATATGAGAATCACTCTTCCCACACGTAAGACACTGCAGGCACTCCAAATCCTTACAGACATATGTGCTTCAGGATCAACTCAGACATGCACAGCATCCCGGCGCTGGCAGTTTATTTTAAAAAACATCACTCCTCCCCACCCCCCCACCCCATTGTCACAGTTTCTCTTTTGCCCATCATTTTTCCATAACAAAAGAAGCGACACAAAATCTGGGGGGAAGATACTGTCTTTGCAGACTGACACATTTGCAGAGGGGTCACGAATAATGATTCCAAAGCTCCTATTTAACTCCTGAATCAGGTCCAGAAATAAATGACAATATAAGAATGAATGTTGTTTACAGCAGTATCATAATACAGCATTGAATCATTACAGTGCAGTGGTTGTAATTAAGTCCACAATAAAATATTCTTAGCCCAAACACCAGACGAACTAAAATCACCCAACTGCTCACCAACCAAAATGATCAGTGCAAGCAGCTGTTGTCTCAATAGTGAAAACCAAAATCAGTAAGGCTTTTCTGGCAGTGAGTCTGACATGAACGGCTTCCTCTCTGCTCAGCGAGGACCCCACCGCCCTCACTTAGAGTCTTGGTCTTTCTTTTCATCTAAAAGGGCAGAGTGGATCCCCAGCTTTTTCAGTTCTTCCACCAGGTCTCCATTCTGGTGCATCTGCAGAAGAATGTCACAGCCCCCCACAAACTCGCCGTTGAGGTACACTTGCGGGATTGTGGGCCAGTTGGAATAGTCTTTAATGCCTATGGAGAAAGAACATTATTTGTTATTTAAATGGCAAAAGCTGAACCTTTCATGGCTAAATATGTAACTTTTACCCACTACTAGCAGACAACCCACTGTCCCTCCCTGGCTTCCCTCAATCTTAAGAGCACTGTGCTTGCTACTAAGAGCATGAGTTTTTGTGTGAAAGAGACCAATGGGTAGGCCCTAACTCTTCCAATTACAAACCGTCTGCCCTCAGACAAGTCACCTGATCTCTCATCCTGTTTCCACCCTCATCTCACAAGGTTTTTGTGAGAATTAGGTAAGATTCTCAGTAAAATACCTGATACGTCATGGACCCCAGATTAATGGCAGAGGACTGAGCTGGGTAATGCAAGTTGCATAAGATATATAAGGCCACAATTCTCCATCTGCCAGTCAAGCTTCAAGTGAAGCCAAACTTGAAGAAACGTCACAACCAACTTCGTTTCCAAATGGACCCATCATGGTAACTCATGGCCAACTTGGGCAATCCCACTGTGCGCTTTTCATGACTCTGACTGTCTAGGTTGCTACAGGCCATCAGTTACTTCTGCTTGAGATGATGGGTTGTTGATTTTTTTAAAAAAATCATTAACAATTACTTTTACCCAAGGAAAAATTCCTGTACCATGGCTATGGACTATCAGTTTCCATCCATCCAGCCTCTGTGACGGGCTCTCTGTGGAGGAGACGATCTGGCTCTGTGCAGAACCCTAAGGGACTGGTAAATCTAATGAAGGAAAGGCCTAGAGCTCAGCAAGTTCTCTGTAAAGGGCTGGGGGCTGGGGGAGTGAGACCAGCTCTGCTCTTAAGAGCTCACAGCAGCCAAGAAACCAATCAGCCTGCATGTGATCAGTCCTGTGTGCAAATGGCTCTGAGGACACAGAGGAGATGAGGGACGCTCTGTGACAGCGCAGCTGTGGGACTACTCTGTTCAATTCTGAGCCACAAGGATGATGACTGTAACAAAATGGTAAGAAAGAAATGTGGCTTTAATCTTAAGACATAAAAGATTACTCTTTTTAACATTTCTCTTCATCATTCTACTTCCTTTTCTTCTTGTATGTTAAATTGACTGTGCTTTCAAAAACATATCCGGCCATTAAAAAGCCTGTATTGGTCATGTTAAAAATGAAGACAGTCAAAGCATGGCATGTATTAACTAACCTTTAGAGTTACATATATGTGACACTTTTATATTTACACAGATATTTTTAAATGGCTAACATTAGCATAAAGATAAACAAAAAAGTCAACAGATTGTTCAAGTAAAATTTACACAAATCAATTTTTATGTAAACACACAAATTAAAAATGCAAAAACTTGCTCTTGATACCCTATGATTATCGACCATTTATTTTCCAAATAAAATCACTGATTTCAGTTATATCACAAGTAAGTCCCAATATACAATTTATTTTTTCTTAAAAGTTACTGCCTTCTAAAAAAAAACTGACTTTGCTCTAAATGACAGCCCTAGAGAAAGCCCCTGAGCCAAGGGCTTTATCTTGTTCCTCCAGACTTCACATATTAAGAAATGGTTACATTGCTCTGGACCTCTAAAATGACACCTCTCAGCCACTCGGGTGTTGGTAAAGAAACATCAGCTAGCTGGTTGGCATTTGCCAATAAGGGGTAAATTCCATTAATCATCAAAATGTCTTTATAATGCCAAATATCTAGACCAGGCGTCCCCAAACTACAGCCCACGGGCCGCATGCGGCCCCCTGAGGCCACTTATCCGGCCCCCTGCCGCACTTCAGGAAGGGGTCAGTGCTTCAGAAGTGCTTCTGAAGCCGCACTTTCATTGGTGGTCAGTGAGAGGAGCACAGTATGTGGTGGCCCTCCAACGGTCTGAGGGACAGTGAACTGGCCCCCTGTGTAAAAAGTTTGGGGACGCCTGCTCTAGACATACTAGAATATCCTGATGAGTTCAAGTTGTTCATTGTGCTGATGTTTGGTGCTATGTCAACAAAAACAACTAGCATTAATTTGCGTGTTTTTTATTTTCTTCAAGCTCTGTCCTCAAATACAAAGTCTATCAAAACTTAGCTGAGTGTTTAAAGTAAACATAAGCTTCTTTTAATTCCCTTGAACTTTCTTAAAAAAAAATTTTTTTTTTTTTTTTGAGACAGAGTTTTGCTCTTGTTACCCAGGCTGGAGTGCAATGGTGCGATCTCGGCTCACCGCAACCTCCGCCTCCTGGGTTCAGGCAATTCTCCTGCCTCAGCCTCCTGAGTAGCTGGGATTACAGGCACACGCCACCATGCCCAGCTAATTTTTTGTATTTTTAGTAGAGACGGGGTTTCACCTTGTTGACCAGGATGGTCTCGATCTCTTGACCTCGTGATCCACCCGCCTCGGCCTCCCAAAGTGCTGGGATTACAGGCTTGAGCCACCGTGCCCGGCCCCTTAAATACATTTTATACAAATGAATCATTTACCTACATGATAGATCTGTTTTGTTTCAATGAATAATATAATGTGTGAAGCTTTCCATGATAATCAGTTTTTACTGATTTATCTTGGTGGGTGTCTACAATTTTTGAAACATACCAAAAATGGAAATAAATTTGCTGCCCAAGATTCACCCAAAACCAAGATTTACCCTAAAAATACATGTTTTTAAAGTAAAATTGCTTTTCATCAATCAATTTTATAGTATTGTACTCAACTAAAGAATTGGGCTTGTCTCATAAAGTTTAATGAATGAGACATAAAGTTTAGAATTAAACATAAAGTTTAATGAATGATGCAGATCATACGTCCTGACTGTAAGAGAAGAGAAGAGGAGACTCCCAGAATCTTTACCACCAGAACTACTAAAACGAGCGGGCTCTCAGACACTCCAAACACCCAACACACAGCCAGGGGCAAGTGATACTAACTTCTCAGTAGCCACTCTGCCTGTTCTTGACAGCAGCTGACGGTTTACCAAAATTAAACTTAACCACTTCTTTAATTTTTAGATGAATAGGTGAAAAAAAGGCAGCTGGCATCAAGGCAAAACTTTGGCATCCTTCTTAACAACTATGCTATTTTCCATTTTTAAGAAAACTGATTACCGGTTTAAACATTTAAGGAAATACTCAGTTGCTTCCTAGAGAGTGAAGTGAGAAACTTCTAATAATAAAAGACTACTCTTCATAAGTTGAATATTAAAACAGATCCTGCGGACCCACAAGTAACTGTTTAAACATGGTTCATTTCTCTCACACTTTTGTTTTCAAAAACTGCAGTATGCAGTGGTAGTTCTTACAAATATCCCTTGAAATAACTCAGAATCAGAGAGCAACTCCTGAAAACTAGAAAATCATATCCAAGAATGAATTTGAATGATAATGGTGTTTCATATATGATAGACAGTGGTGATTCCATCTGGAATAGAAAATGCTGACTAAAAGTATAGCAGAGTAACACTAGGAACTGGGAGTTAGGAGACTATCTTACAGAGACAATTTACACATGTCTAGTGCTCCATCAAAACACTCCAAAAAAACAAATTCACATTCCAAAGCATCAAGCCAGAAAGAGTAGAGAAATGTACTTTAAAATTTCCCTCCAGAACTTTCAAAAGGTACTTTTCAAACTTCATCACATTCAGAACACTCAACTTTACTCCTGGTTTGGACACTAAATTATAAGGAGCACCATAATCATAGTCTTCTTTCTTTCCTGGTAGAACTTCACTGCAGTAGCTTTAGAATCTGACGTGAAATCCAACTCTGCCTCTTACTGACTAGGCTCTGTGACCTTGGGCAAGTCACACCACCTCTGAGAGTCACACTTTCTTCATATTCTCTAATTTAGACAATGGCGTTAAGTCGAGATAAGATGAGCTGAGCTGAAAGCATGGAAACCAGCAGACCCTCACTAGAGGAAAAGCAAAACATGGGGTGGAGAGGGCAAGACAGGCTTGCGGGTCAGTGGATCTGGTTTGCTAGCCTGTAAATGGAGTCTCAGACAAATCTGTTAATCTCTTAGCTTCAGTTTCCTCATCTGTAAAATGAGAATATATGATTTACAGATTTATTATGAAGATTAAATGATACCTAATCAATGAACTGAGTTGAGCTCCTAGCATAGTACCAGGTACAATTGGACCTTTTCTCCATACCAATATCCTCTACCACCCACCCGTCATAGTAATGCTTTTCTGTGAAAAATATGCCAACAGAAAAAGAATAGGAACATAATGCAAGAAAAAGTGATTATGTCATAAAGTAATAAAAATACGATTCAGGCCAGGTGCGGTGGCTCACTCCCGTAACCTCAGCACTTCGGGTGGCAAGGCTGGTGCATCACCTGAGGTCAGGCGTTTGAACCAGCCTGGCTAACATGGTGAAACCCTGTCCCTAATAAAAATACAAAAATCAGCCAGGCATGGTGGTAGATGCCTGTAATCCCAGCTCCTCGGGAGGCCAACGGACGAGAATTGCTTGAACGCGGGAGGCAGGGGTTGCAGTAAGCCGAGGCTGCGCCACTGCACTTCAGCCTGGGCAACAGAGTGAAACTCTGTCCCAAAAAACCACAAACAAACCATTTATTGAGTTAAGGATTAGTTTCACACTCTTTAAGTATTTTACAAAAATAATCTTATTTAATCTTTACAAAAATCTGGCAATGCAGGTACAATTATCCCTACTTTACAGACGAAAAAACTAAGGCTCAGAAGGGTTAAGTAACTTACCCAAAGTCACAGTGACAGCATGCAGTGAAACCAGGATTTATACCCAGGCTTCCAGGAGTATAAAGGCCCAGGCTCTGAACCACATGCTACCTGAGTCCCTCACCAGAGGCAGCCTCTACCCTGCAGCTGCCATCTGTCACTCCTGCCCGTGACTGCAGGTGCACTGCATGAGTATCTGCAATACATGGGACTGTTTCATACCTTTAACATTTACATACACAAATGGTAGTATGCCATAATTACATGTTTACAACTTGCTTTTTGAGCAAATACTGTATTTTTGAGATTCAGCCACGTTAAATACATCTAGATCTAGTTTAGTTTATGATTTAGCTTTCCACCATATGACTAGTTTGTCTATCCGGTCTACTACTAACAGACCAAGATTCCTTCCTGTCACTTTTTCACTATTGCAAGCCATGCTGCAATGGGCACCCTGACACAGGTATCCTAACACAGAGGTCCCAACCTTTTTTGGCACCAGGGACTGGTTTTGTGGAAGACAATTTTTCCATAGACCAGGGAAGGGTGGGGACGGGTTCGGGATGAAACTGTTCCACCTCCGATCAGCAGACATTAGTTACATTCTCATACCTAGACCCCTCGCACGTGCAGTTCACCACAGGGTTTGTGCTCCTATGTGAATCGAATGCCACCGCTGATACGACAGGAGGCGGCGCTCAGGCGGGTAAGCTCACTTGCCCACCGCTTACCTCCTGCTGTACGGCCTGGTTCCTTGGCCTGGGGTTTGGGAACTGAAGTCCTAACACATATATGCAGAAGTCAGTCTCTAGGCCAGGGGTGGATCAACTATGGTCTTAAGGCCAAATCCAGTCTACTTCCTGCTTTCATAAATAAAGTTTTATTGGCACTCAGCCTGCTCATTCATCTACGTATTGCCCACGTCTGACTTGAGGCTATATAACAGCAGAGTTAGTTGAATAGATGCGATAAACACCACACAGCCCACAAAGCCTGAGGTACTTACTCTCTGGCTCTTTACAAGAGTAGGTTTGCAGATGCCCGTCCTATATACCTAGGAGTCACGCAGCTGGGCCTTAGGCTCTGTTCACCGGGAACTTGACTGGGCACTACTGACAGTTACTCCTCTTTGGTACCATTTTATACCCCCACCTGCAGCATACCACATGTCCACCACACAAGCACATACACACAACATGTTATCCAACTTACAGGCTTACCAGCATGACATGTATTGTACTACTATCTTAAATTGCCGGATACTAAAAAGGTTGGGCATATTTTCAAATGCTTAATAAGCATTCAACAATAGAATATGGTTGTTTATTCAACAAATCTTTGAGTCCCTATTGTGTCACTCCTCCAGATGCGAGGACTACAATGATGATCTAAGTTGGTAGCAATTTACAGATATTTATAAAGTCTTTAAGGCCACAGAGTTTGCAATATAATGATAAATAAAAGTAGCATTTATTTATTAAAATGCTCACTGAAAGCTTGCTTTGCATAAGCAGTACACACAATGCCACAGGCAGTTGTATAAGACATGTTCCCTGGTCTCTGGAGGGCAAAATACTATGTATAGACAAGCATGATCTTAATGTGTTTAAAAAAAAAAACAAAAACGCTTAGGAACTAAATCCAAATGTTAATACAGTAGTTTCCATGAGATTACAGGTGATTTTCATTCTTTAAACTTTTCAGCATTTTGTAAGTTGCTTCCACGAGCGTATGTTCCTTTATTAAGACCAGGATTAGGAAACGAGCCTACTGGGCCCTCATCCCTTTGTGACTGTCTTCTGTGTGCATTCCAGACAAAAAGAAAAGGACAAGAAGGTCTTGAGAAGGCAAGAACATGGTGCTGCCTCACAGTCACCTTTGTTCTTTGGGTCACAGTCTCAAGATCTATCTGCATCACATTCCTGGGAACCCAGTTCCCAAAACTAGGAAAGAATGTTTTCCTCTAGCTTGGGCCCTTTGTAAAGTTCAGGTCTCCTTGGCATAAAAACTGACAAAAGGCCAGTTTTGCAAGAGCCTCATTCCTATTCCTAGAAATGACCTTGGATCTGGTGCACAGATATAGCTTTGGCTGGCAAAGGCAAGCATCAGACAGCCAATTAGTTGCTTTTGGTAAATAAAAGTGTAGAGGGAAGAGAGGAAGCGTCTTAATACCCTGGCTGAACTAATCCCCATTTTGAGAACCTGCATTTACCACCCTGCCCTGGTCCAAATGTTAATACTTACACTAGTCTTTACTTTTTTAATCAATAAAAGAGGTGTATGCTATATTCAATATATATGCAACATACTTATTAACCAAAATAGCAATCTGATAAAACTCAATGGTCAAGGAATGTAAGGGTTAAATTCCTGTTGCTGTTGTCTGAACACTTAAGAATATAAGCTCAGAAACCAGACACCAGACTTGGATGGAAGGCAGAAAAACAAAATGTTATCAGGACACATTCTTATTTTTGCTCATTTCAGTTTTAGCTATATTCCAGCAAAGCTCATTTCCAGCTATAGTAAACAAGGGAAAATAAATTCACAAACCAAAGACCCTCAAAACATTATACTAGGCAAGATAACAATGCAACCTTTTACTAATGCCATATGGGCAATTTGCAGGAGACCCCCTGCAAGGTCTCTGTTAAAAGATTGCAAAATAGGTACTCCTCTTTTAAGCAGAGAAGCTGTCTCTGAAGGAAGACTGCAGGTCTCTTGCCTCGTACATGATAAAATTGAGCCAGTGACTGGTGGCATTCTAGTTGACCAGCAAGACAAAAGGGTCATGAGAATAACATATGGTAATATCACATATACCTGGCCATTTCAACCTGCTCTCTGCACTCCTCAGCATGCCTCCTGGGCCCACCCCGCACCATCATCACCTACAGCAAATGGAGAATCAGCCAGCACCAAGAGTTTCTAAGGATTAGATAATCTGGGAAAAAATACATTTGAAAACTATGAAGTCCTAATATTAAGACAGTTACCATTTACTGGGTTCTTTCTGTGCCAGATAAGGTGATACACACTTTCTGTAATTTTTACTTCTTCTGTCTTGCTCACGAAAACTCTGCCTCGTCGTCTCGTTATCCTCATTTTACTGAAGAAAAACGCAGTTAAGTGACTTGTCTAAGTTATACACCTGACTAGCCACAAAGAGGATTTCAACCCAAAGCTTTTCCAAACACCATCCTGTCTCATGAATGTAAGGAATGGCCATGATTAGTAATT
The DNA here is from genome assembly GCF_048565385.1 of Saimiri boliviensis. NCBI lineage: Eukaryota > Metazoa > Chordata > Mammalia > Primates > Cebidae > Saimiri > Saimiri boliviensis. The sequence goes on along the minus strand of NC_133450.1, from coordinate 70,269,260 downwards.
TCAAGTTTAGAATAACAGAGAACCTGGCACTATTTTTAGCATACACTTGGCACCTCTTTTTGGCTAGGGACATGCAGGGACTCAGTCACTGAAAGTCTCTGACTGGGATGCAGGTCACTCTCTAGAAGGAACAGGTACGGCCTTCTCATTTCTCCACCAACCCTGACCATCCTGGCCAAGGACCAGGCCCTTGTGCCTGGCTTCTTCCTCCTCCCCCATTCAGATAACAGTAGCAAAGCCATGTGAGGTACTTGGAAAATATGCTAATTACCTGCAGCCTCCCCTCCAGGCCTGGCCCCTCTAGCCTCTGGCCCAATGGCCCCCTGGGCTGCAAGGCTGAGACCGTGAGTTAGCCCGGGCTCAAGAGCCTTGGCTGCTGCTGTTCCCCACAAACCTCTCCAAGCCCTGGCCCACACACACTCAGCCCCGTGCTTGAGTATCTAAAGCCAAATGTCATGACTTTCCGCCCCCAACACAGATCCTAAGGCCAGCCGACAGCAGTCCCAACCCTTTGCTTGTGGCAATCACAGAGGATGGTGCTTGACACCCCGAGCCATGAGCCAACAGAGGCCGGCCTCCGACCTCACTAGCCTCAATAGCAACCTCAGCCCTCTCCCCACCATCGACAGCCCCAGACCCTGACCCACGAGCAGGCCAATGGCTTCTAAGCTCCCCAAAGTGTCCCCGAAAGTGCCTTACAGTGGGTCCTTACTATGCATTCCCCAACCGTGGAGGGCAGAGTCAGGCTGTGGGCCACCCTCCTCGGAGCCAGCCATTGACAAGTCGCCCCGAAACGCCTATTTTAGCTCGAAGTGAGGATAAGTGAACCCTTAGGACTTTACCTACTGCTCAAGTTGGCAACAGTATCAGACCCCCAGATCCACAAGACCCAGTCAAATCAACCACACCCGACTCTACTCGAGGACAGTGCTCCCGGCCCTAACCCGACTCGAACCTCCAGACAGACCCCGGACGACGGAGCCTCGCTCCCCAGCCCGGCGCGGCAGAACCCCTCGGCCTCGTGCAGCGACGTTCCCGGGCCCGGGGCGGAGGGCGCCTGCTCAGCACGCCGGCCTGACCTTGTCGGAGCTCCGGGTCGTCCAGCACGTTGTAGGCCGCGTAGTCGCGGACGCCGTGCAGCCGCAGGATCTGCACCACGGCGTTGCTGAAGCCGCACTGGGGGTGCTCCGGCGTCCCCTTGAGGAAGACCACCACCTTGTCCTTCTTCACCAGCGCGTCCAGCTGCTCCGCCGAGCCGCCGCCGCCCGCGCCCGAGCCCGCAGCCCGCACGCCCGGACCCCAAAGGCCACCGCCGCCCGCGCCGCGCCCCCAGCGGAGCAGAGCTGCCGCCGCTCGGCGGAGGGACCCGCTCATCCCCGCACGCTCGCCGAAGCCCACGATGGCCCGGGCCCTAAGCCGACCACCCGGAGCCCTCCCCGGCCCGCGGCAGCCGGGCCCGTCCCCCGGTGGCCCTCATTGGGCCTGCTCTAAACTGCCCTCCGTGATTGGACAACACTGACCGGCAATACTCGATTCTACCAATCACGTTGCTCGTCCCACCTGGCAGCTGGGAGGTGGGCCTTATGCCGGAGCCGCATCCTATTGCGTTACTATTGGCAGTAGGCAACCGCTTTGTTACTTTATTGGAGAGAGTGGATGTCCATCAGGGTCACGCTTGCCGGGCAACGAGAGGCAAAACAAGAGGGAAGACGACTTTCCTCCCGTGAGCCAATGGGGCCAGCTGGGATACTCGGAGACCCCTGGGAGAGGCACGGGGCTCGCCTGTTCCGCGGAACGCCGGGAAGGGGTCACCTCCAGATGAAGTTTCCGGTTCCGGTGTTAGCGGCGGTCGAATTGTCATGGCAACGCGGTTGGCTGGCGCGTGGTGCGGGTCTCTCGGGAGGTAGCGTGACTAGGCCAGGCCGGTATCTGCCTCTCCCAGCTTAGGTGAGCGTCTCCGGGGAGCGCTGCGGCCGAATGCGGATCTTCGCGGCGGGGAGCAGGAGCCTGCCCGGGGTTCCAGCGCTTGGGCCTTAGCTTCCACTCTTGGACTCTTCCTCGGCTTCGCCGTCACGTGGGAGCTGAGGCTCTGGGGCTCCCGCCTCTGGCGCGCGATTATTTCCTCTAAAAGAATTTTCATTTTTAAAGTTTGTAAAGCGCTGTTGCCTGTGTGTTTTTCTTTGGCTTTCTGTTTTCTTCCTTTCTTTTTATAGAGACGGAAGTGGAGGCGGGGGTGGTGTCTCACTTTGTTGGCCAGGCTGGTCTCGAACTCCTGGCTTCAAGGAATCCTCCTGCTTCGGCCTCTTGAAGTGCTAGGATTACAGGCGTGAGCCACCGCGCCCAGCAGCCTCTGAGTTTCCGGCCTCATTGGCCCTCTAGCCCTTTTAAGCTGTTGGGCCTAGACTCAGGAAATGTTTGTTAAATGGTAACTAAGAAGTGAATTCGTTCGTTCCACAAACGTTTTCTGAGCAGCGGCTGGGTGCTAGGCGCGGTGCCAGCGCGGAATGTCCTGGTGCCTAAAGCTTGGAGCCAGCGGGAGAAATAAGCAGATACAAAGGAGCGCAGAGGAGAAGAAGAAAGCCTCCTTTGGCCCGTTGCTTGCTCTGTTCTCCCTTGTACTTACCATTGCTTGACACAGACAGTATTTACTAGCTTGTTTATTGACTTCCCTACCAGGCGCTCAACTTTATTCACTGCTGTATCCTCAGTGACTAGGACGGTGCTTGCAATGTGGTAGGTGCTCCTGTTGGTGGGAAGAATAAATCCAGAGGAGCAGGGCTTAGTGGAATTGCTACATAATCTGTAGTCTTGGAGCCGCGAAGGGTTGGTAGTACCCTGGAGCACACCAGACTTGCAGAAAAAGCATACTCCAGAGGAAGCTGAGGCATGCCTGCTCGAGAACCAGCTGTTCCATGTGCAATTTTCCTCTGATAATTCCTGGTCACTGTTGCCACGGTGGTAATGACTGGGCTATGTCATTATCTATCCACCAACAGTAAGAGAAGCATTGCAGTCGAGATATTGTTTAGCAGATGGAGTGTTTTCTGTTGGACACTAAGTACTGCTACAAGTTTCTTTTCTTTTTAAACTTTGAGTATTTTTTTTACAATGTTGCTGGAGGTGATTTGTTTATGCTTTGGGAGTGTTCAAATTTAAAATCAAAATCAGCACATGTCAATGACTGAGTCTTTCAGATATTCATTTAGCATGAAACTTGAGCCTAGTAAACTATGAAAGTAAACTTGGGACATTACCCATCAGTCTCAATGTTATATTTTCACCCCCATCAATATTGCTGATGTTCATTTTCTAATGTGGGACCTGAAATTTACCAGGTGCTTAAAGAATCTTTTTGCTTTTCAGATTGATTGATTCGAGGTAAATCAGAGGAACAAGCAACATGAACAGAAATATATAGAAAATGCTATTATGCCGAAGCGTAATTGTTTCAGAAGTCCGGTATCTGGTGCACTTAACAATAGAGAATGTATTAAATTCTTTCCAAAATAACCTTTCATTCATGCCTATGTTGTAAGTTTTTTGTTTGTTTTTAAGTAAATATTAGTGATTTGTTCCCCAAAACCTAAACTATTTATGGCTGTCAACTTAAATAAATAACGAGCAGAGAGAGGCTCCCTAAAAGAAAATGGCGTTTATTCAGGAATGGAGCATTATAATGGGAAAATGCATGTCATAGTTAAACGAGTGTATCCTGGGAGATGGAGGAAGACAAAGGTCTTTATAGGAAAAATGAGGAGGGTTACGTAATTGTTTTGAGATACTGATCTTTGATCACGAGGATCAGTAAGAAAGGTGACACCAGTCCCAGGTTGGAGAGGCAGTTCCTTGGCAGGCATTGCAGAAGTATTTTTTTTGCGTGAGATTGAGATGGCCTTTGTGAGCATCATGGTTTTGCAATCTTTTGTGATAGTTTTTCTTATCAGGCATTTATGCTCGAAGACTCTTTATGGCCTTCCCTGTGTCTATTTTGATTCCAACATCCTTCTCATTGCCCACTCTAAACTGTCTAATTCTGCTTTTGTATTGGTTGAGAGCAGGAGAAGAATTGACAAACTTAGCATTCTGAGAGCAGTAATGAGTATCGTATTCTTACCTGATGTATAATATTGGCCTCAGAAACACAGTTGTCTTTTTCAGTTGTTGAACATTGTATTACGTTGAGAATGCAGCTGCCATTAAAGATTAATAAGAGTAATCGTTGAGAGGGAAGAGTACAAAGCCTCCGTTTTGCTAAATCATCGTGAAGTTGCCATGTTTTTGTAGAAAGTGATAACATACAGTGTGTGAAATGCTGAGGATATAGAAAAGCATGTGGGTGCTCTTTCACGGAGCTCTTTTGATAGCCTGACCAAGGGCAGGAAACAGATCGTGTATCTGAACCAAAGAAATGGAAACAGTACATCTAAATTTAAATGTTCAGTAAAACAACCCAAAATACAGTGAAATATTTAGTGCCAAACGTCAGTGATCTTAAGAAACAAAACAGTATTCCAAGTATTTCGTCCAAAGTAGCAGACTTTTGCATATACTTTGGCATTTTGGTTTTGAGATTCCTCTTTCATCCTATGACAAAAACATGACAAAATATACTTCTTAAATAAATATGTCATCAGTCTGCATCTATGGCCAAACACTGGATGTTTTGAGTAAATGGCCTGTATTAGTTTGCGATGGCTTCGCACCCTGTGGACGGTTAATGAAGAGGTGAGGGTGGGAAGTACAGAAACTCCTGAGAATCCTCGGGTTTGAGTCACAGGATGGATTAAACCCCAAACTAAATAATCATGCCATGGAAACATGCTGACTCAGGCATTCTAAACATGTTTTTCTTCCCCTGTGCTTATTTTTAGATAAGGCTTCACTATATTTGGTAAAACTTCTGTTTTCTATCTACTTGTCCAAAAACAGATTCACCATTGGATTAATAGTGTAAACCTTTACATATCTGAAATAGCTTCTTCCCTTTATCAGCTCCAAATGAAGAACTAGAGTTCAGATTACTGAACTGAAGGTGATGCTTTATCTGGGCACTGCACATTTCAGTGTTTCTGTTCCTTTACTTTTTTAAAAACTTACTTTGCTTTATAAAGAGATGAGGTCTCAGTAGGTTGCCCAGACTGGTCTCAAACTCCCGGTCTCGAATAGTCCTCCTGCCTTGCCCTCCCAAAGTACTAGGATTACAGGTGTGAGCCACCGCACCAGCCCTGTTCCTTTTATACTCAGTGCCGTGTTCTTGTATGTTCAACAATGACCTGTTAGAAATTGAGATGGTGTGTTTGCATGAGAACGTGGTACAAAAGTGTCTGAGCTGGCCAAAACATTCTGCAAATGTCATAGTAAGGGCAGAGTGGTTGCTGGAATTGTGCAAGGGTCTGATCCACCGCACATTCCTAAGCTAAAATAGCATTTGGGACCCAGAGTTCTACTGACCTGAGCTGGAACCTGAAAGCTTTCTCTGCGGTGCCCTTAGCTATCATCTGGTAGTTTTAGAGCATAACTGCAATCCTGGAATTAATTGGATTCCCTGGCAACACCAAACATAATGTAATGTGTAAGGAACTGAAGCAAAATCCAGCCCTCAGAATTTTTCTAGTCCCTAATGCAGAGATAGATATGCTTGTTGGATTTTGACTACCTCTTTCTGACAAAGCAGCTGGTTTATTAATACTTTGGCCATAGGAATGGCCTCGGCTTTACTCATCACTGCTTCCCACATCTTAGAGACAGCCTGGAGACAGGAAGGCAGGCCAGCCCCCATTGCGTCACACAGGCCGCGCCCCCTTTGCCTGCCCTGAGTCCCTGGGTCACTGAAAAGAAAGGGCGTGCTGTAGATCGGGTTAGTTCAGTCTAGGATAAACTGTAGGAGGTAGGTAGCATTGATGAAAAACCCAGATGAATTTCTTCATAAAAAGGCTGCAGGGTTGTAAGGAATCTGTGTGGACTTTGTCTGCTCCTAAATATTTACCCCTAAATGTTATCTTGCATAGATTGTACTTTTTTGTTAAACTTTTGTGTATATACATAAATTTATTTGAACCTTTCGTTAACCCTAGCATAACCGTTCTCAGACATTTTGGTCTCCAAATTGTTTTTTCTAATGTAATACGTTGTTGAGCCACATTAGCACTTGCGTGTCTAAGTTTTGTTGCTTTCACATGCAGTTTCTATTTTCCTGCTGATTCATAGCATCACCAAGTCCTGCAGAAAATCAGCTATATAGTAGATACACAGGTGATTTTTGTGCTTTGTAAAATTAAAATGACAAAAACTTCTCATATCTAATAGCTGGACACGGTAACTCATGCCTGTAATCCCAGCACTTTGGAAGGCCGAGGTCAGCAGATCACCTGAGGTCTGGAGTTCAAGACCAGCCTGGCCAACATGGCAAAACTTCCTCTACTAAAAATACAAAAAAATTAGCCGGGCATGATGCGGGTGTCTGTCTCCTGTAGTCCCAGCTACTTGGGAAGCTAAGGCAGGAGAACTGCTGCAACCCAGGAGGCGGAAGTTGTAGTGACCTGAGGTTGCGCCACTGCACTGCACACTGCAGCCTGGGTGGCACAGCGAGACTCTGTCTCAAAAAAGCCAACAAAAAACCAAAAATCGAATCAAAAAAATCTAAGCCATAGCCTTCTGTTTCTGAAAGCTGTGTTCCTTTTGGTCCCACGCTGCTCTCTCATTGAGGACCAAGCTCCTCGGCTGCATGCCTTTAAGTTCATACATCTGCTGGATTTCATTCTGTTGTGAGTCTTGCTTAATAACAAAGACATGGGCCTGAATCATAACTCCCATAAAGTGGTATTAAGAATTAAGTGGTAATCATAAAACTTGTTAAACCTTTTGATTAAAGGTGATGAAAGAATTGTTTACTTTTCCCCAACTGCCTGTTTAATGACAGTGTTTTGTAGTATTGCATGTTTATTTTAACCAGCAGATAGTTTCTATAATTCAGATTATTACATTTTAAAGATCTGAAAAGGTTCCTAGATCACAGAATAGAAAGTGTAAGGAACCAGTGCTGCTGTGTGTCAAACCTGTTAGGAAGATTTATCTGTTAGCAGAAGTTTCTGTCTCCCTCTGATAGTCACTGAGTTTGCCAGAAGAACATTTCGGAAGTTTAATTGTTTTCTTTTGAATGACTGCTAAAATGTATTGCCAAGGCCATAAATATGCTTTATGATGAGTCAGATCTTTGAGCTTTAATAATTTAATGCCTTCAAAATACAATCTTGCTATTGTGGGAACCCATTGCTCTAGCCTTCTTCAATAGTTCATCTGTGTATGGCACAGTGACTCATGCCTATAATCCCAGCACTTTGGGAGACTGAATTGGGTGGATCACCTGAGGTCAGGAGTTTGAGACCAGCCTGGCAAACATGGTGAAACCCCAGCTTTACTAAAAATACAAACATTAGCCCGGCATGGTGGCGGGCACCTGTAATCCCAGTTACTCAGGAGGCTGAGGCAGGAGAATTGCTTAGCCCAGGAGGTGGTGGTTGCAGAGAGCCAAGGTCGCACTACTGCACTCCAGCCTGGGCGACGGAGAAAGACTCCATTTCAAAAATTAAATAAATAAATAAATAGAAAACAGTTCATCTAGCAAAAAAGAAATTCACCTCAGTTTCATTGCAGGGAAGGAAGGGATGATTCAATTTAGAAATGGGATGAGGCATTAATTGTTCATTTTCCTTTGCAGGAAGAAATTGGAGGATTATAAATATTTTTTTCTCCTTTTATAGCCAGAAAAATCCTATTTGCTAATTCTAAACTTAATATTTTTTGAAAATGTATCCTAGTGAGATATTGTTAATATTAAACTTTAGTGAGCTATAATTTCAAAGAGTTTCAATAAAATGCTGTCAGAAGGCTGGGCATGGTAGCTCATGCTTGTAATCCCAGCACTTTGGGAGGCTGAGATGGGTGGATCACCTGAGGTCCAGAGTGTGAGACCAGCCTGGCCAGCATGGTGAAACTCCATTTCTACTGAAAAAAAAAAAAAAAAAAAAAAAAAAAAAATTAGCTTAGCTAGGTATGGTAGGTGCCTGTAATCCCAGCTACTCAGGAGGCTGAGGCCAGAGAATCGCTTGAACTCAGGAGGCGGAAGTTGCAGTGAGGCAAGATCACACCATTGCACTCCAGCCTGGGCAACAAGGGTGAAACTTCATCTCCAAAAAAAAAGACGACTATCATAAAACAGTTAAATTCTGTTAAAAAAAAAAATGGAGAGCTTTTTTGCATAAGTTTTATTATATAGGCAAAATTGGGTGATCAAAAGATTTTGTCTTTTAAGACAAATTCGGATTTTGAGGAGAAGCTGTCATATTGGCAAACCTTCCCTCTCCAGATACACAGTGATCTGGCATTTTCATATCGAGTGTGTATGAGTGCAGCCCTGGGGACATGTCAGTCTGGTGGATGATACTCCCATTGGTTCATCTCTCTGTATACTGTGCAGCCACAGCTCCGTGATAATCCACACAGACTACTGGCTGTCTAATTACAGAGCAAATAATATCCTCTTACTTGAAGGAATTTTTGCTTGTGTCCAGAGAATAACACATCTTTCAAAGTCATTCTGGTTTTGAGAAGCACATTTTCTTTGACATTTTATGAGTCTCTGTCTTTCCTGGCAAGGCAGGTAGGGGGCACTAGTCTATTTTACTTAGGAAGCTGGGGCAAGAGCCAATAAGGGCTGCCCCTGGAATTATACAGTGTCTGGGAATTAATCATTTTGCCCAATTCTAGGAAAAGCCTCTCAGCTCTCACCCAAGTGCTATTCTTATTTTAGGGAATAGCTAACTTACTTAGTTTTCTAATATAGCCACAACAGATCAGAAGCAGTAAATTTGAAAGGCTCACACTGAAAGCAGGAAGAAACAATGGTCGGTAAGGAAAAGATGAAGCACTATGAAGCAGACATTCTGGGATTCTTTGTAGAAAGCAGCATTCTGGGGCATTTGATATAAGAAGGAGTGAACAGCCTTCACCTGTGACTGTTCCTTGTGAATTAGTGCCTTGTATAATGCTTTCAAGTAACCAAGAAAAAAGTTATTTTCCACATACTCTGAATAAGAAGTCAAGGAAACATGCAGTTTGTTTTAGCTTGCCAATAACAACTACACACACACACACAGAGCTTAAAGTTAAGGTTATGTTAAAAAAAAAGAATACTCCATTGTGCCAGGTAAACACTCTGTTAACGTACATCACATTAGTTCATGAAAGACCCCTTGGAAATACCTAGTACATTTTATTAGGTGGTGAGGGACTGAATAATGTTGGTGTAAAGTTGAATTTTTCTAATCGTGTAAACTAAATGGGCTTGATGAGAGAGCTCAGCTGACGTTAAGTCACAAAGGGCTGTCCATAAAGTGGTTGTGCAAATGCTGATGTCAACCCAGGACACAATTAGCGACATCAAAGAATATAACCACCTCACTCATCCTACTGCCCAGCCCTGTTTCACAGTGGTTGGGGACCAGAACCCCTGCAGGGAGTGTGTGCATTGTAATTTTGTGGATTTATTCCTTCCCCACTCCCCCCCAACCCCCACCGCACACGCACTAGGCCATCACCTTCTAGTTGGGTAGGATTCATTTTTGTAACCTGGTGCCCTAGTGCCATCCCTGGGACTTCCTGTGTGTTCAATACATAATTCTTGTATAAAGACTACATAACATGGTGGACAATACAGAGCAGTACCTCAGCAAATCCCAAATGGTGTAGAACTCATAATATTGACCGCAGGTACCATAGGAGGTGGAGAAACATTCAGTGATAGGTCCACAGGCTCTGTGCTAAGCAGGATACACAGTGGAGTCAGATGCTCCCAAATCCCAAGGACCTCGCAGTCCTGTGGTGGGGACAGATGCAAGAATGCACCTGAGAACTGGACAGGGGAATGGGGCTCTGGGAAAAGCTCAGTGAGTGCTCAGGGATGGGGAAAGCTCAGTAGGGGAGTGACCCTTGAGCTGAGTTTTGAAAGAAGAGTAAAGTGCCTCTATATAAAAGGGAGGGACATTCCAGGAAGAGGGAGCAACCGGGGCAAAGGCAAAAGGCCCCTGGGCCTGCTGGGGGAATGCCAGGCCATTTCTTGAGAAGTGCAGGATTGGATATAGCTCAGGACAGATGGCAAGGCCTTAGGCTCTCCTCTGGATGAGGGACGGTCCCAGGAGGAGTGTAAGCTGTGGAGTGTTTGAGAGATCACCTTTGCAAGTGAGTTGAGGATGGATCAGAGGTGCCCGAGCTAACAGGGCCATCTAGGGTCATCAGATTTAACCATTGGGGTGGGAGGCGTGGGGGAAGGGCACCACTGCGATCTGAGTTCTTGGAAGGTAAGGATGACAGTATTTAGTGACTGGGTGACTGGGGAGAAAGGGAAAGATTCAGGTTTATTCCCAGGGTTTTGCTTAGCCACTGACTACGCTTACTGATGCGGGGAATACGGGGAGGGGAAGGAGGATTGGAAAGGTAAGGTCTTGAATTACTTTTGAGCATTTCTATTTCCAGGGGCCTCAGGAACATCTCAATCATCGGGTTATGTGTGAAATAAAGGGAGCGATTATACAGATGATTGCCTCTTCGGGTCTGGATTTATTGATAAAGGAGATTTGGGGAGGGAGGGCAAGAAGGAGTGTAGAGAAGGAAGCCTGGGGAAGGCTTACCAGAAGCCACAGAGGGCCTGGGCGTGGGGGCTCGCACCTGGAGTCCCAGTGCTTTGGGAGGCTGAGGCAGGAGGATTGCTTGAGGCCATGTGTTCTAGACTAGCCTGGGCAACATAGGCCCCATCTCTAGAAAAAGTTTTAAAAGTTAGTTGGGCACAGTGGCGTGTGCCTATAGTCCTAGCCACTTGGGAGGCTGAGGTGGGAGGATAACTTCAGCCCAGGAGTTTCAGACTGCAGTGAACTATGATTGTACCGCTGCACTCCAGCCTGGGCAACAGAACGAGACTGTTTCTTTTTAAAAAAGCCACAGAGAGAAGCCAGGTAAGAGCACAGGGTCTCTTGGATTTGGTAATGGAGGTAAACAGTGTGGGCTGATGCAATCTGTGTTTGCTGACCTTGGGCACTTCACTTAACCTCTAAGGGGCTCTGTAACACGATGGAGTTGGGCCAGTGAATCTGTCATTTTTGTGTGTGTGTGAACCTTTGTTGTAGGCCATCTCTAGTTGGGGAACAGAGCAGATGGAGTCCAGTCATTTTGCACAAACGTTTCTGTTTGGATGATGACAAGCTTGACTGTGGAAGCTGGCATGGCGCTAGCCGAGACCTCTGAAATACTCAAGGACATCAGGATGTGTGTGCTGCCTTCTCTCTTGCCTATTTATAGCAGTAGCTTCTGTCTGCTGAATAGGGCTTTTCAATTAACCAGGAGGTACATTGAGCGACACTGGCAGGTTTCCTCTGTATACCAAATCTACAACATCAAAGAAGAAATTGAAGATAAAAATTCTTTAAAACCTTAGGCCAGGTGCTGCAGCTATTGCAATTGCAAGGACTTGTGGCAGTCGGTTGGAAAACGTTTCTTCTGCATGTGTTCAGTGCCAGTTGTTGGCAATAGAATTCTAAGGTTTCGGAACTACCGCAATGAAACAGTGTTTTCTATTAGGGAAGTGTCCTGAGCTGTCAAGAATTGTCATCAAGAGCAGCAGGTTTTGTAAGATCCATGGACCGATTTGGTACCGGCCCCTGCCACTTGGATAGAGGCTTCCCCAAAGAGCCCAGTGCCGACAGCTCATAGGGAATGGGTGGGGATGGTGCAATACCCTGCATGGGTTCCGGTGCCCTAAAGAGGGTGCCAAGGCCACGCCTCTGTGCGTCTGCCAGAGCTGGGCTCAGAGCCTCCGGGCTTCCTGGGCACTCTGCCTATCACATAGCACTTCTAAGATGATCACATGTTCAGAACAGCCATGCTTGTCAAAGCAAGGAGAGGATGCTTCAGGAATTTTCAAAAACGTGTCTAGGGATTAAAAAACAAACAAACAAACAAAAAAAAAACGCCAAGCTTCGTTTTCCTCCTTAGTGGGAAGTCTTCCTTACGGCCTCTTCCTGAGTTAGTGTCTGTCGTGAAGCATTCTTTGGAATCAGAGTAAGTGGAGGATTTAATTTACCATGGTAGTACACATTTGCACAGAACCTCAAGTTTGTTGTGCATTTCGTCATCTTTATGTGAATCTCATTACAGCTCTTACAGGGAAAACAGGAAGAACTGGCCACATTTTATGAATGTGGAGACAGGAGGAGGTGAGATGGCTCGCCTCTGCCCAGCGGACTGGGGAATGCAGAGCCCAGAGAGACAGCAAGTCAGAAGATGCTGATCCAGGGAGCTTTTCACTCTGCCACCCACCCCATCGTTGGAAACACCGACATTATCAAGGCTGCATTTATATTTCAAAACAACAACAAACAAACATGCCAGGTTCATAGTATGCTGTTGTTTTAACCAAACGATACAGCTCTAGAGCGAGCAGCCATCAGTGCTGTGAGTGAAGAGCGAGCACACATCTTGTGTGTTTAGCAACTGAGGAGGCAGCTGAAGGTGGAAGTGACTTTCCTGGTATGTCACAATTCAGAGAATACAAAACCACATTCATTATCTGAAATGGGCTCAGCTGCCTCTGTGTGCCTTATCATACCGAGCTGGGAACTTTGATGTGTGTGGTGTATGTTTGTGTGCGTGTTTTGCTGCCTGTGCAGGTAATCTACATAACTGGAGGCTTCAGGCTTGCTTTTTAAACACGCGCGCACACACACACACACACACACACACACACACACACAGACTTCTTACCTGTTACATTACTAACACGGGTACTGGTTTGTTTGCTGACTATTTGAATTTATCAATAACCTTGCCACAGAAGGATCAGCATAGCTAATCAGTATATGCTGTGTGTGGAAAATATAACCTAAAAAAACAGATTGGAATTTAATCATGACCACTATTGCTATGAGACAGGATCAACAGCGATGAAGTGTGTGGGTGCTGGGGTGAGACTTCCTGAGTGTGTACCCCAGGTGAGTCACGTCGTAACTGAGTGACGATGGCCAAGTTTTCACCTTTTTTCCGTCATTTGGACAACAGGATGATAATAGGAGCAATCCTGAAAGGTGATGATGAGGATTAAATTAATAATATAAGTAAAGGCTTAGAACAGTGTGTGGCCGATGGTAGGTAAATCCTTAATAAATGTAAAATATCATCATTTCCATCATTTGAGATATCTCACACAACCCATTTTATCCAGAGGACAACCCCAAACACTCATGCCTCCACGTCTCTCTCCTGTCTCTGGATTCCTGAACAAGTCAGTTTTGTACCACGCAGTCTCACATTTGATGATATGCAGCATTATTTAGTTATATGAATGATTTGTGTGTCTTAATGTCGCTTCCCCAACAGACTGTACATTCCTTGATGGCAGGAACCATGTGATTGGCTTTTGTTAGATTTCCGCAACTCAGGACCCAGTCCTAGGCAACTGTTGGACACTTAAACATCCTCATCACTAGATGTGTTCATCATTAGGAAAAAGGAAAAATCCAGTGGTGTGAGTTACATTATATCCAACAGCTGAAACTTAAGATGTGAAGATTTATATTGACACAGACATATGTACAAAACATTTATAGCAGATGTATTGATAATAGATAAAAACTGGGAACAACCCAGATGCCCTTCAACAAGGGAGTGGTGACCCAGCCCCTGATGCATGACACTGTGGATTGCTGCTCAGCAATGAGAAGGCATAGACTCGATACAGGAGCCAGCCTGGGTGACGCTCCGGAGAACTACACTGAGTGGGTGAGGGCAGTCCCACTGTGCAATTCCATGATTATCACATTCTTGAAATGACCAAATTACAGACAGGAGAACAGAGGCGTGGCTGCCAGAGTTGAAGGAGGGGATGGGGAAGGAGGGAGAGCTTTCGGGATCCTTGTTATGGAAGTATCTTGTGTGGTGGTGATGGTGTCTGTCAGTATGCTAGCTGTGATACTGTGCCACTGTTTTGTAAGATGCTGCCACTGGGGGAAACTGGGTAAAGCATACAGGGGACCTCTGTATGATTTCTTACAACTGCATGTGAATTTACAGTGGTCTCAAAATAAAACATTTAATTAAAAAAAAAAACAACCCACATACACTTAAGTTGGTCCCAACAGAAGCCGAAAGAGTAGACTGGGCTTCCCAATGGTGGAGAAACATGACAGGCCTCTTCCAGAAGGATTTTCTGTGTTTCTTGTTTTTTCCTTTTTTTTTTTTTTTTTTTTTTTTTTTTTTTTTGAGATGGAGTCTTGCTTTGTCGCTCGGGCTGGAGTACCCAGAGAGGTGCCCCTGCTTGGTTGATGAGTGGCAGCTGCCCATGCGGAAGGCAGCCTGCCCAGAGAAGTTAACATACCAGGGTGCTGGATGCTCTCACCCCAGAAGCACATGTAGCACCCGAGTGGGAAAGGACAGACCAACACTTGGAGAACTGACAAAAAACAAAGAAGAAGGAACAGTTCAGAGCAGAGCTGGGATGAGAACCAGCTCTCCATGCTCAGACCAGGACCTCTGTGATGAGGCACCCCAGAAGCGGGCACCCGTAATGTGAGCTTTTCATCCATGTTAAACTGAAAGCACGTACTTACTTCACCACTAAGTGGGAAGCCAGGCTAGGGATGGAGAGATGCGAATGCAAACATTCTGAACAGCAATTCCTGTCCTGGGACCCTGGGCCATTCCCCTCCTCCCTACTCTCTTGCCTCAGTTTACCCATGAGGTGCTTTGTTAGCCTGAAGGGCCATGGCAGCTTTTGTTGTACCCCATCTGTGGAGACTGAACACAAACACAACTGAAAAAAATCTTACTTACAAAATGAGGATCGTGCAGATTGCTGTTGAAGCTGGTTAACCAACAGCAAATGTGAAACAGACCCAGATAATTTCCCCAGGCCTATTAAATTGATTCCTGCTTCCCTGGGAGTGGTGGTGGAGATGCTGGCTGCAGGGAAGAGACACAGGGAAAGAGAGGTAAAAACTTCGCTTTTTGGAAGACATTTTGTACGTTGCACAAACAGCCCCCACTGCCAAGTGAGTCAGAGCTTCCTAACAGCATAATTTTAGTGCCCTTCTTGTGGTTCCCTCTATGGGCTGTTTCTGAAAGGAAGGTCTCAGGGCGGGGTTTCCTGTATTGAATTCCAGAGATGACAAAGGGGCTTTTCCCCCAATCCCTTGCCAGATTTTTTTTTCCAGATAGGTTTTCATGTCTGCTCCCTTCTGTAGCTGCAGGTAATGCTGAAGAAGAGGGTATTGTGCCCTTCCTAGTTGCAAACTCCCACATCCCTTTGCATTGCGTATTCAACTTTTGCTTTCCTTCCATATGGACTACTTTGGAGAGGAAAAAGACTGGCCTCAAATACAAAATAGGGTTCTCTTTTTGATGTGATGTTTATATCAGGCTTAAGAAAAGTAATGGGTGGCCTGGCATGGTGGCTCACACCTGTAATTCCAGCACTTTAGGAGGCTGAGCGGGTGAATCTCTTAAGGTCAGGAGTTTGAGAACAGCTGGTGAAACCTTGTCTCTACTAAAAATACCAAAAATTAGCTGGGTGTGGTGGTGCATGCCTGTAGTCCCAGCTATTTGAGTGGCTGAGGCACGAGAATTGCTTGAATCTGGGAGGTGGAGGTTGCAGTAAGTAAGTAAGTAAGATTGTGCCACAGCACTGCAGCCCGGGTGACAGAGCAAGACTCTGTCTAAGAAAAGCAATGAAATGGGAGAGTATTCTGAAAAACAGCAAGCCCTGCAAAGCCCAAGAGAATAGCAATCACAATAATAATAAAACTATCTGCACAGTATTTGCACTTCATAAAATACATTTATCACATGTGTTTTCACCTATAAAAACTTATTGCTATCCCCATCTAGCAGATGAGAAAACCAATGTCATAAGAGGTCACATGGCTTGTGACCATTCACTCAGCTACACAAGTAGCAAAGCTGGTCCTAGAAAGTGAGTATCTCCGTTGCTCTGAACTGGTGCTCTGCACTGGACCAGCAGCAGAAGGGACAGTCATCTCTGTGTGCCACAGTCCCCTGACACAGAATTATTGCACCCTGACCTCCTTGGAGGTAGCAGTCTATGCCTCATTCTTCATATTCCCAGAGACTGGCTATAGTAGATGCTCAGGAACGTTTGATGAAAGACTGAAACGTGGTATGCCAGAAACTGTAGCAATCATACTATTCCCAGAACCATAACAGAGCAGCTTGCCTGTGCTGGGTGCTCAAACAGCAGGCACAAAACCATACAAGATAGGCTCCTATTATTAGATCTATTTAACAGAAAAGGAAACCTAGTATGAGTAATCAGCTGAACCTTGCAAGCTGGTCACTTTGGCGCTAAAGCCTGAGCTCCCAACTGCACCCAACCATCTCTATTGGTTACGGTGGCCTGCTCCACCCTTGGAGCAGCCGGGGGAGCCATCTCTCTCCTTGTGCAAATCACCTGACCTCTTTGTGTCTTGGTTTCCCTTGTCAGGCGAAACTCATTAAACTTTTCCTAACTACCTGGAGGATGTCTGCAGAGATTTAATGAGGAGACACGTTTGAAAGCATTCTGAAAAGCAAAAAGCATGATCCAGATGCAGGCATTATAATCATTGTTACTCACAGCCTGTACCTGCAGTTTGTGGTCACCTCAAGGCCTGCGGCAGCACCTCTAATGCAGTCACAGAAATAACAACACATATAATAGGATACTTGGAACCAGTCAGTCACAGGGATGGGAGGGGCTTTGTGTATATCTTCAACACTTAATTACAACTTAATAAATGGGATCTAAGAGGTGTGGGTCTATCTCAGAGTGAATCCTGGGTTTTGGCTAATTCTTCCACTTCCCTCTCAATTAGGAAAAGACCCCCCCACCCCACCCCACACTATCTTGTCCTGCTTTACAATTCAGTCTCTTAGGACGCTGACTTTTACACAGATCTGTTCTACAAACATCTACCATCTCTGCTAAGAAACAAAAACGGAAAACACCCTCCCGGAAGCATCGGATTTGGGCCAGTTACTAACTCCTCATCTGTAAAATCTCTAGCCGCACCTAAATTATAATGACTGGAGTCCGCGTTATACCCAGTTTTACAACTTGTATCCCTCATTAGTGGCGCTCATCTGATCCAGAGGAGGTGGAGCCTATCATGCAACTGTGTCATTACTCGGAAAAAGATAAGGGCTGGGGGCCAGGATTGTTCAAAGCCCGGCTGGATGCAAGGGAAGGCCAGTGACCGCTGACCTGGGAGGAGAGGGAGAGTGCGCCTAGGTGCGCAGGCTTCCAGCCGTCAGGCAGTGGGGGAGTGGCAGGAGGCTGTGGAGCAAACCCCCTGCCAAGGCAACTTCATGTGCACAGGCACAGAGGCAGATTAGACATTAGACATTCTGCGACCAGGTTAAAGGGTTGGCGTGGCAGGAGCAAGGGTTGGTGAATGGATGGGAGGATGTTTCTACTGGGTGGGAAGGGAGAAGGGAGGCGCATTCTGAGGACCTGGGTTTGTTGGAGGTTCACGGTATACTTGGGGATTCACATTCCTTGTGATTCCCGGACTGTGGGTGGGAGAGGACGGGCAGGGTGCCCCCCCCCGCCCTTTCTTCCCGCGTGACGCTGGCTGATGGGTGTTGTGTTCTTGGATTTCGCGCCTCCGGGCGATGTGCCCTGCCTAGGCCCCCACCTCTGCTCTGTGAGGGCAAGACCTGCCGGTGTCCTAATCCCTTTTCCAAGTCTGGGCGCACAGATCCAACTTTCCCGGGGAGAGGCAGCTCTGCGCATTCCCTAGGATGAGAAGCGGGTGGGTAGGGTGGGAGGAAGACGGACAGGGGCCAGGGCTCCGGGCTGCTTTCCAGGTCAGCGTGGACAGGACCCCTCCTTAGCCCCCGCCCCGGGTCTGCGACAGAGAGCGGCGAGGCTATTCTTCGGTCCTGGTCTCAGGTGCCACTCAGGGTGTCCGCCGGGCTGTGGCTGCGCACCCGGGGCCTCCGCCGAGCGCGCGCGAAGAGGGGCGCGGCCTCTCCCGCAGGGCCACCCGGCTGGTCCTGGCGTGGGCGGGGGTACTCGCGGGTGTCCGGGCCCGCCCCGGCCCCGCCCCGCCCCGGAGCCGCCCGGGACTCGGGGAGGCGAGAAGGAGGCTCGGCCCTAGCAGCCCGTGGCGCCGCGCTACTCCACGCTCCGGGCCGGGTAAGTGGCGCGGGGACCAGGAGGCCAGGCCGGGGTCCGGGGCCGGGGCCGGGGCAGGGCGGGTCGGGTGCTCAGCCCCAGCTCAGCTCTGACACAGCCCCAGGATCAGGGGCGCCGAAAGTCTGGGGGACCTAGGAAGGCGCGCCTGGCGCGGGGGCGGGGGCCCCGGAGTGACAGCTGCAGGCGGGCGGGTATTTTTAGTTTAAATCCGACAGTTCCTTGTGGGCAGCGAAATTCCCGAGCCTTTCCTTTGAACCCCGGGAGCTTCGGCCCGCAAGAAAAAGCCCTAAAGCCCGGGGCAGCGCGTCACAGGCGGGCGGGGGGCCTCCCCGGGGCTTCCCTCTGCCTCCCCTAGGGGTGGGCTGGCCTGTCACCAAGGCTTGCGCGCGGCGGGGACCCGACCCACTCCTGGCCACCACGAGCACTCTCGGTAGTGCCTGGGAGAGCAGAGCAGGCGGCGGCGAGGAGGGGAAGTCCAGCCCCGAATGTTCAGTTTCGTTCAGACACCTTTTGGCTGTGCAAACTTGGCAAGCAGGTCAACCTCTCTGAGCCTTATTCCCATATCTCTAAAGCGGGGGGGGGGGGGGGGCGGGGGGGGCAGTGAGGCCAGAGATGGCTTGCAGGGCTTGAGGAAGCCTCGGATGGATGTTGACTTCTCTTGGGGTCTTGGGCTCTTGACCCCAAACAGCAGACTCATTGGTATGTCTCATTGGTCAACCCGGGAGCAGGGTCCTACACCGTCCCGCTGACCTCTCCTTCAAAACTGGAAGCCAGGGGGCTCTGGCCTGGGCCGGGTGATAATGAATATTTTTAGTTAACCACTTTGGCCTTGAAGCTCCAACCCTGGGCTGCTGCCCTTCAACTCTTTCCCAGGTTCCTGGTCACCCTTTCAAGTCTGAAGTGTTACCTTCATCCCCGCACTGGGTGGGGTGGCTTTCTACAGCCAAGGGCTGCTACTGGGTTAGCCTGATGTGTCTTGGAGACATGCCCCATCCCACATGAATGAGGGCATGAGGAGAATGGACTGTCCTCCCAGAAAGGAGAGGGTGTCACAAAATCACTGCGGTTCTGAGCTTGGCAGGACAGCCTCCTTCATCCACCAAGAGGAGCAGAAACAGGCCCAGAGATGGGGAGTGATTTGCCCGGAGCCACACTGCGTGGCTTGCTTAAAGGGCCCTGACTTGCCGCCTGCACTACCAGGGCAGCCAACAGCCCACAGAAGTCAGGATCTCAGAGGTGGGAGGGGCATATCGGTGCCAACGAGCTGTTTTGCTCAGTTTCCTGTCACTGTGCCCCAGTGGGACGCTCCAGCACATGTGGGTCTGCACATTCCTCAGGCCGGACAGCACTCGGCAGGCTGACAGCCACAGCTGTGCCAAGGCTGCTGGCCCCGGGCGTTGTTTTCAGCCAGAGAGGCCCCTCTAGGGGTGGCTGAGCGGGAAGTGGGCTGGCATGGCTTATTTCTGGAACTCACGTCTTGTCGCGGGTCCTGAGGAGAAGGCCTGAGGATGGGCTGGTGGGACAGAGGGAAGTGGAGATAATCCAGGCTCAGGTTTCTGCCTCCAGGTGCAGTCTGGCATCTGGCTCCCTGAAGGTACTTCAGGGTGAGTTGGAGTTCTTTCTGTCTCCATGGGAACAACCCTCCTGCCTGGGTGCTTTGCATGCTCTCCAGCAGCTGTGGACCTGGCCATGCCTGGGCAGCCCCTTTGCCTAGTGATGCAGAAACATGAGGCGGGCTGCTGGGGGCCCTGGCTTGGCGGCCCCAGGAGGCAAGACTGGGCAGGCCCAGCTCAATGTCCAAAGCACCTGGGAACCTTTGGGAGCCCACTGGGCAGTGGGGCCTCCCGCATCGTCCAGCTGTTAGGAATGGGGGCAGTCAAGTTGGATTACCTGAGTCCAGTCCTACCTTAGCCCGTTCCTGGCTGTGTAGCATTGGGAAAGTTGCTTCACCTTTTAGAACGTCAGCGTCCTTCCCCGGGAACAGGGGCTCATCATAGCACTGCAGGTGTTGCCTCAAAGGGCGTCGTGAGCACTAAATGAGCTTTGCCCTGATCAGCATCTCAGATGATGTCAGACATAGCACACGTGAGCAGGTGTCACAGTTTGAGGTGAAAGGGCATCGTTGGGATACCTGGGTTCTCCTCTGCTCTCCCCTTCCTCTCCCTGCCTTGATTTCCCCTTGTCTGTCAATGGTGGGTGGTCCTGGCTCACCCACCTCACAGTCCTTCCAGCACAGAAAGCTGGCCCTTGGCCCCAGGGAGGGCAGAAGATTCTAGAGAAGCCTACAGAGGGACTCGGATGTGTCTGTGGAGTCTTCCAAAGCACTTCCTGCCTCTCATCTCCTAGGATCTGGTAGTAGGCAAGGCTGCTTTGCTGGTCCGTTTACAGATGAGGAGGCTGATATCCAGTGGCTGGATGTGGTAGAGCCAGTATTAGAACTCAGGGCTTTTGACCTGATGCTCTTCCTGACACCACATGGCCTATGTTAGAAGATCCAATGAAAATGTTGTACGTTCATCCCTGGGAAAACAGTACTGACCAGACAGGATGCTTGTCTTCATTCATGAAGCCATCAGTACTTACTGGAAAAAAAAAAAAAAAAAAAAAAAAAAAAAAAGGATTCTGAACTTTAAAAAAAAATAACATCTAAAGCACCCCAACTGGACCACAAAGATAGAAACCCAGGAGCAGCAGTGCTTCCTGACCCTCCCATCCTGAAAGGAATCTTTGCTTTAGGACTTAGGGATAATGTTCTGGGGCTGAGCAACTAGGAAGTGGGTGCGAGACAAGCTGATGCCTTAATTCTCTCCTCTTTAAATACTACCCTTTCGGGGTTGCTGCGAGGATAAATGAGGTAACTGGGGATGATGCTTAGCAGAGCACCCGGCATGGTGGGGGCACACCGTAAATAGGACTGATGGTTTGTTTTGTTGTTATTGTTTTAGGTGGAATTTTTTTGCTCTTGTGGCCCAGGCTGGAGTGCAGTGGTGCGATCTCAGCTCACTGCAGCTGCCGCCTCCGGGTTCAAGCGATTCTCCTGCCTCAGCCTCCCAAGTAGTTGGGATTACAGGTGCCTGCCACCATGCCTGGCTAATTTTTTGTATTTTTTTAGTAGAGACAGGGTTTTGCCATGTTGGGCAGGCTGGTCTAGAACTCCTGAAGGACTGATGGTTTTTATTATTACTAATCCTCATCTATCATTATAACACCAGTGTGCAGCCTGGATCTCGCGCCTGGGTTTCTAGGCTGCAGATACGACATAGGGAATCCTAGCATCGCCAGGGAGAACTGCTAAGGCAATTATAAAAGCTCAAAACACAAGCTCATTAAACAATGAGTTGTTTAGTGACACATAGCTGAGAAGTCAAATGATGACAAAAAGCAAGAAGGTGATTACCTTAAATAAAAGTCAAGCATTACCACACACGCTGAGGAAAGGCCAGAGGATTAGGACAGTCATGGGGGGCAGTTACAAAGGAAATCACTTTGTATTTATTTGCTAATTACGTGTATGTTTTATACATGCCTTTATACACAGATTCTGTTTCACAACCTTAAGCTGCTTTAAAAAAGAAAAAGGCAAGGGAATGAAAATGCTAAATCAAGGTGTTCATCTTTAGGGGAAAGTGGGTAATTGATCAGGGAGGTGCTGTTTTACTCTCAGTGGGATCTATTATGTTCTGTTTCTTCAGTCCAGTGGGAGGCTTGTGGCCATTTTTTATTTTTTGTTTTTATTAATTAATTCATGTTTTTTTGAGACAGAGTCTCACTCTGTTGCCCAGGCTGGAGTGCAGTGGCACGATCTTGGCTCACAGCAACCTCAACCTCCCAGGTTCAAGCGATTGTCCTGCCTCAGCCTCCTGAGTCGCTGGGGTTACAGGCATGTGCCACTGTGCCTGGCTAAGGGTGTTATTTTAAAATATGTTTATGCTTCACCATGTACAAATAGGAGGCACATATATTCCATTATATATATAATCTTACATAATACAAATGAAATTAAAAGATCACATGGAGCATTTTCAGATGCTTTCTTAGAAAATCTGCCTCTTTCCTCAGATTCAAATGTTAATCTGGCTGGATTTAAAAAATAAAGCAACAAATCCTGTTGTATGACACATGATTTCTCTTTAATGTAGGAGACATAATCTCCCTCTTTCCAAATCATACAAGAAGCAAGATAACAATAACACTCTATGATCTCAGATTATCAACAGGATTTTTAAATGTCCTAGCCTAATGATTTATGCTGCTGAATCATAAAATCCTGAAATATTTGAGCTGGAAGGAACCTCAGGTCACCTGGAACAATCTGCTGGTTTTACAACAAAGGGAAGTGTCCTGGTCAAGGCCAATGTTGGGCACACATGTAGGGAAGACAGTTCTTTCCAGGCTGTCACCCCTGTACGACTCTCACGAGGACACCACTCGACAGACAGACCAGTGTGAGTCCTGGGTCACAAGCCTCCTCCTTAGGGTAGTCAGGGAGAGAGACGGGAAGTATACATGAGCTTAAACTGATAGGATCATTTTATTTTTAAAAAGTCAGAAGAGAGTTACAATTTACAATGGTACCACACACTTCTAGAACTTATATGAACAGAAACATTCTCAAAGAAAATACACAAGCAGTGCTTAGAATCTTTTTTCCTATGGGAAGTCCTCTTCGGAAAGAGCTCCTCATACTCATCCTATTTTTTTAACTGACTTTTGAACTTTTATCTTACTTTTTTTTAAAATTATACTTTAAATTCTGGAGTACATGTGCAGAATGTGCAGATTTGTTACATAGGTATACATGTGGTTTGCTGCATCCATCACGCTGTCATCTATATCAGGTATTTCTCCTAATGCACTCCCTCCGCTAGCCCCCCACCCCTTGACAAGCCCTGGTGTGTGATGTTCCCCTCCCTGTGTCCATGTGTCCTCATTGTTCAACTCCTGCTTGTGAGTGAGAACATGTGTGGTTTTCTGTTCTTATTCATCCTATTTTTTTGCAGGGCATACTTGATCCCTGAAGCAATTGAGTGCTGCAGGTATGGTTATTTCCATTTTTCAGTTGGGGAAACAGGTTCAGAGAGGTTCAGTGCCTTGACCCAAATCACACAGCAGGTGAAGATGGAGGAGGACTTTCATCCAGAGGGGGAGTGGAAAAGATGAGCCACTTTCGTTTTCAGTGCGCTGTGCTGTGAGCACATTCTTCACTCCTTAGAGGCTGAAATTCCACGGCCCAACCCAGCCTGGGGGGCCATGGGGAAGTGCCCTGGTAGAGGACAGTTGGGTGGTGGCTTTCCAGCTGTCAGATCGCAGAGATGATCTGGAGGCTAACGCTCTACCTCTCCTCGCTGCTCTTCCGCAAGGAAGCCCACTGTCTGCAGCATGGGCATTGGTGCGTGGGGAGCTGGGGGAAGCCATTCCATTTTGGTCCTGCACGTCTTGATTCTTGGCCCCCTTCTTCTCTCATCAAAGGGATTCTTCCTGCTTTCCCTCTGCAGAAGTGTCTGTCACAGCCAACAGGGCTCCAAGAGACAGGTGTTCCAGGACTGCTTGGCTTCAGATGGTGGCTTTCCTAACGCATGGCTGTTGTGTCCCAGCATGAGTGCTCCCCTGGGCAGTAGAGACCTGGGCCCAGGTCCTTGCCCTGCTGGCTACCCAATGCTCTCAGGTGTTTCCCATCTAACGGGGTTAGTGGTAGTTCCCCACGGAGCAGGGCTTAGTGAGGACCTAATGAGAAAAAACTTTACGTGGGTAAGGCAACTTTCGGAGACTAGGAAACAAACCCTAACGTACATGCCCAGAGAAATTGTGTGTGGGCGCTGGAGAAGTATTTAGGAGTGACAGCTGCAGTCCAGCCAGCCTGAGCCTTAGAGATGATCTATGCTTATAATTTTACATGTGGAGAAACCAAGTCTGTGCAGCAGAAATGGCTGGCTCAAGTCCTGGAGGTGCTTCAGGGTCAAGATGCTGTCTCCTAACTCCCCGGCCAGTGCTCTTACCTGACAACCACCATCCCTCAAAGTGTGTTTCATTGATATTCATGGTATAACACAACTCAGGATGGTGGCTTGATGAAATGAAATGGCAGGCTTTCAGTGTTCGGCCCATGTGGTCATCACCAAGGCATGGGCAGAACAGGGTGGCCACCAGGGCTGGTTGGACTCTAATTTAAGCCACAAGTTTTATTTGAGATCTGAAAAGGGCTGAGCCCCTCCCAAGTGACGTTTGCTGAAATAATGCAGTCCGCTGACTCACTGGGGTAGCCTCATTCCTTAAGGACGGGAGGAGCCTGTATTTGACCTTCACCTGGGTTAGTCTGTTTCCTGCTCTTTAAAGAGGGAGGTTGAGATTAGGAGATTTCTAAGGTACCTTGAAGTTCAGATATTTTCTCATTCAAGGACCACAGCCTCAAACTAGGTGTTTAGGGACCTGGGTCTGGCCACTGCAGTTCACTCATAAGCCCAGCAGGGTCCAGATCACTGACAGGTGACTCCCTGCTTATCCGCCTTGTTCTGAGGATTAGGTCCCACATTCTTAGCTGGCCCAGGTTGTTGCAATGTGTGCCACCTCCATGGACCATAAAGCCCTTAGCTCATCCTGACCTTTCTCACCTGACACCTGTACTCAAGCCATTCCCCTGCCCAGCTCTCCTCCCGACCCCTTCCCACCAACACCTGGCTAGACATCACCTCCTCCTGGAAGCCCTCCTCAGCCACCTCCTAATCAACAGTTTCAAGAGTGATTCCCCACTAGCCTGTGACCTCCTTGAGGGCTGGACACAGGGTTATTCATCCTCACATTTCTGCTCCCAACCCAGAGAGAGGGTGCTATTATTATGATTACCATTATTAAATTAAAAGGCTTTAAAGTAGGATCTTACAAACATTAGGTGTGCTCAGAGCTCTCTTGAATGAAGTATGAAGGGCAGATCCTAATATTTCCAGGACACAGGAAAAAAGTGAGCTCTGAATGCTATATAAAAAATAAAAATAAAATAAAATAAATAAAAAAAGAAAAAATAATAAAAAATAAAATAAATAAATAATAAAAAAAATTAAAAAAAAAAAGTGAGCTCTGGAGCCATGACCTGAGGCTGGGGAGAGAAGGTACAATATGCGTCATCTCCCTTTGTGGCCCCCTTCAGGGGGCTGTCCTCTTGGAGAACCCTCCATTCTCCTGGGTTCTCTGGGGGTTGACCCTGGAACCTTGCGGATATCTCTCTCTTGGCGTCCCTGGGACTCACTCGCATCTGATGTTCTCTCCCCTGCACATGCCAAGTTTTCCTTCTTCTAGCGTGGCTTCTTGCTCTGTCCCTTCCTAAAAACTGCCCCCCGCTGGCTGCACCCTCTCTGCATCGGAACCTCAGCTCACAGCCACAGCCTCAGAGGGACCTTCCTGCCCACAAAGTGGCACCCATCCCATCCTGCCCACATGCTCTGTCCTGTCACCTGAAATTATTTGTGTTAATTATTTGCAGCTGAGCTAATTGTCTGTCTTCTGTACTAGAGAAGATAAGGCCAGGAATTGTTTTCTGTCCAGAACCCAGCCATCAAAGCTGCTCAATGCTGTATATACTTCTTTTGCTTTTGAGCAAACACGGAAATTTAGCAAAATTATGTAAACTTGATCCTGAAGTTTTAGAATGGCAAATAAATGTACAATTGTTTACATAACAGAAAAGGCTAAGCAGAAAGTAAATTTCAATATGTCAGTATAGAGGCTCTACTTTATGTAGACTTAAATTAATGTGAGATATATACCTTCATATTCAGAAATCTGGATGTTTCCTTCATACATTAAACTATTAATAAGCAAAAAAAAAAAAATGAATGAATGAATGAACGAATGAATGAGTGAGTGGGCTGATGGAGTACATTGGGTGCCATCTATGATTCTGGCATGGTTCATCCTTACAGCTCCTGTCTGTCTAGTGCTTACTGAATGTCTAAAGTGCTCTCTGCCTTTTCTCTCTTCATCCTCCCAACAGCCCAATGAAGGATGCTCTGATGTTATTTTCATTTGGCTGAGAGGTTAAGTAACCCACCTTCAGCTACCTCAGCTAGCAGCAGAGTTGGAAACTGAATCCAGGTGACCTGATCCCACAGTTCTGGCAGGTGACTGCCAGGCTGCACTGGCCCTTCCGTGCCGAGAGTGCTGTGGGTAGGAGTGGTGAGTCACTCAGCCTCCTAACCAGGCATCTGGCTCTTTCTCCACAGCCCCCAGTGGCTCTCACACTGCCAGGCCATTCCTCAAAGGAAATCCTTTCTGTGGGACCAGTTTCACATGAGCTAAGAATGCCAAAGGTTTTCCAGAGCCGGGGCCCACCCCAGAGCACCCCACCCTGTCTTCTCTGAACACACCCTTTTCTCCTAGGGAACCCCGGCCGCCACTTGTTCACTAGCTGTTAAGAACTTGGTGACCACAAGCCAGTGGCTGCAGGGTTGGGTGTGAGCCAGTTGGGATTGCCAGGTTTATCTCTGTCATTTAGCCAGCACCAGGCAGCGAGCAGGCCTGCCTTCCATGATCTGCCTATTTATCTGTTTGCTGATTTCAAACTCAAGTTTGCTCAGGCGTAATTTAAAAAAATTGATTATTTTAAAAATTCCATCTTGTGGCATCTCTTGTTCTACTTCCCTCTGGGTAAAACCACCCAAATGTCCAGGGAGGGAGATTGAGGCCAGGCTCTTCCGGCCACAGTCTTCACTTGCTAATGTGCTGCTTGGAGGAGGTGAGAGGACGGTCCTGGAAGTTCCTGTCTGGGTCTCCTGCAGGAAGCTGCAGGGTTTAGCTGGAGCCCACTTTGGTTTGGGAGCCAAAGAAGCATGTGTTTGCGGCTGGGAACTGGGCCCTTCCGCTTTGTAACCCGTGCCTTGGGCAATGGCGTTTCTTCAATGTACTGACATTGGCTGAGGTGGACACGAACTAGGAAGACCACAGAGACATGGCCCTGCCCTGTGGGAGGTGTCCAGTGGGTGAGGTGTGTGCTTTAAGCAGCCCCATCTTAGGGGGTGTGACTCTATGAGAGGGAAGCTCAAGGGGCTGGGAGGGGCACCAGGAAGGACCCTTTAATTTGCCCAAAGGCGCAATCTTTCTGGGCCTCAACATTTTCCCCTGTAAAGTGGGTGTGCAGGGGCACGCTCCTTGCCTTGCTGGGTATGTGAGCATCAGTTGTGAACTGCAGCCCACCCCGCTGAGGTCAGGGCCCATCACTATTGTTAGTTTAGCCAGCAGAGCAAGGTATCACTGGCACCATCTGTGCAAAGGAAGTTCCAATTTTGACTTTGATGGAGTTTTTTTTCTGCTCCCAGGCCTCAGGTAGAATCCCCCTGATTTGAGCTGGGACCCTGATTTTGTCACCTGTGACAAGTCACATAACTTCCATGGACCTGGGTATCACACCTGTAAGATGAGGCTGGCTGTACCTTCCCTGCAGAATCACTGTGAGTCGGAGATGAGAAGACAGATGTGGGATTCCCAGCAAGCAGAAGGTGCTGGGTCACGCCAGTTCCTGTGGATTCCCTTCCCCACCTCTCCAAGCGCTCCCTCTTTTCCTTGGGTGCTCCCTAGTCGGGGAGGTGACTTTGCCATTATGCAGATCACTTGGAAGGGAACTCAGCACTTCCGCCTGCCTCAGCCCCCAGCATGTGCAGTGAGTTGAAGAGGGCACAGCTGCAGGCTGGCCAGCCCTTGGCTCAGGTGTTGCTGGCTGATGCCCGTGCCCTAGCAGATCTAGGAAGGCATGATAGGCCGGAGTTGACCCAGCCAAGCCTACATCCATGTGGACAATGTCCCCCTTTAGAGGTATACAGGGTGCAGACCACTTACCTTAACCATTCGTTGCCTGCCTGGGGCACCAGCCATCTTCAATTGGCCAATGTAACTTTTTTCTTTTATGAAATTAACTGTGTATAAAAAAGTCATGACTGTAGCAGGCTCTGCTGTCTCATTCCCAGCCCTGAGCCTCTAGGTCCCCTGAATACGGTGGAGGGGCTTAGACCAGGTCAGATCTCATCTTGGTGTATTTGGACTAGGGGCTACTGGTAATTGCCAGAATGAATTTGGTGGCACAAGCCCAGGGCACTGAAAGCCAGCCACTCACTCTTCATCTCTCTCTCTCTTTTTTCCTTTTCTTTTAATCGTTCTGATTAGATGACCTTTTCATGGCCACCTGGGCTCTACCCTGGACCAATTAGTTAGAGAGTCTCTGGATGTGGGGCTGCTTATCTGCTGCTTTTTAAAGCTTCCCAGGTGATCCTGATGCACAGGGATGTTGGAGAACCCCTGGATGTTGTCCAGGAGAACATCTCAGTGAGGGCTAATCTCTGTTCAACAGCTCTCTAACAATGAGCAGGCCCCACGTGTAAACTAGCAACATTATCCAGATAGAGTTAAACCTTGTTTATGTTCATTATTTTATGACACATGGCAATTGATCCTGACTGTGTTTTTTTTTTTTTTATTTTTTTTTGAGACAGAATCTTGCTCTGTCCAGGCTGGAGTGCAGTGGTGCAATCTTGGCTCACTGCAACCCCCACCTCCCAGGTTCAAGCAATTCTCCTGCCTCAGCCTCCTAAGTAGCTGGGATTACAGGCATGCAGCACCACGCCCAGCTAATTTTTGTATTTTTAGTAGAGACAGGGTTTCACCATGTTAGTCGGGCTGGTCTTGAACTCCTGACCTCATGATCCACCTGCCTTGGCCTCCCAAAGTGCTGGGGTTACAGGCATGAGCTGCCGTGCTCTGCATAAACATTTATTTCTTAATCCAGATATAAGAAAAAAAGAAAAAAGATAAAAAGAAAAAGGCTTCTTTTAAAATAAACAAGTTTAAATGGGTCAAATTAAAGAAAATTAATTAGAAAAAAGTGGATATGTCTGCATCTCGGATATAGTCAAAATCATGACTGTAGCGCACAAATGGCCACACTGTGAAGACATGGAACTAGATGACCTCTAGGGCCCAACATTCTGACAGATCTGAGGGCTGTCCAACGAGATCACTAACCCAGGACTGTTGGCACCAGCCACCTGGACTGGCAGAGAGTGGGACTGGCAGACTTGAGAGCGGCCGTGTGCATAGCAGGGCTTCCCAGTGTAGCTTCACTCAGAGCTCCCCAGGGACAGTGCAGCTAGATTATCTCCATTTCAATGCATTTGCCCTCTTGCTCCACCTTCCCCAGACCATAGGAGCAGCCTTCGAAGCAATCTGTCCAGCAATCAGGGCCATTTTCCTGGGGTCAGCGCTGCCACGTAAACTCAGTGAATGCAACAGTACAGGACCTCAGTGCCCACAAGAACCTGGCTCCTTTGCTGGTGCTTGGGCTAATCAAGCATTGGAATGAAGCAAGGTGCCCAGAGTCCCAGGGCAGGACCCAGAACTGCTGCCTTCCAGGCTGGGACTCTGTAGATCGGATAGGGCCCCTGCCCCCAGGTCTTAAGCTCCCCAGAAGGGAAACAAACAGAACGTGATGTGAACAGGCCCTGCCCAGCCCTGGCCAGCTTTTTCCGCATGTGTCCAGTGGCCCCTACCTGTTATCACTGGAGAGTTGTCCAGTGAGCCTTTCTTTTGTGAGTGATTGTGTGAGGCTCCGATTGTCTTTTTATTTATTTATTTTTTAAATAGAGATGAAGTCTCTCTATGTCGTTGAGGCTGATCTCGAATTCCTGGGCTCAAGGGATCCTCCGTCCTTGGCCCCTCAAAGTGCTGGAATTACAGCCATGAGCCACCATGCTGGCTTCCTATTAACTTTTAGCTGATGTAGTGATTCACACTGTGGGCCCCTGCGAGGGTGGGACCCAGTCTAGCAATGATTCAGATACTGCTTGGAGGACGTGGCGAGATGGTTTCAGCAGAACAACCGTGACGGTGTGGGGGACCTCAGCTTATTGGCAAAGGCCCCCTAAATGACTATAAGTGAGACAAATGCCAGGACGAAAGCTCTGATGAAGACACGATTCTTAGCGTTTGGAAACCTTTGCTTGTCAGCAAAGCTGGCTATCCGGATTGTGTCACAGTTTGCTGAAAGGACTAGCGTAGAATTTTCTAGGATTCCGGACCCAGAAGAATGCTGTGCTGATAGGCAGAGGGTGGGGTGAGGTAGTTCCCTTGGGCTGATAAATAGCACTGGCCTTGAAGCTTCCAGAACAAACTCTTTTGGTAAAAGACCAGAAAGGAAATATGTAAGTATATTTTGGCTCTTCGTCATGTCGAGAAAGCAGCCACAGACACTATATAAATGAAGGGGTGTTGTTCGTGTTCCAATAAAATTTTATGGACACTGGAATTTGAGTTTCACAGAATTTTCATATGACATGAAACACTATTATTCTTTTGATGTTTTTCTAACCGTTTAAAAATGTTAAAAAACATTCTTGGCTCAGGAGCTGTACAGAATCAGGCAGTGAGCAGTGGTTTGCAACCTCCTGTCTGGAAGCCTTCTCTGCAGTAGGGGGTGGGCTTGCAAATCTGAACTAGTCACTCTTCTAATAATTTCAGCTCTCAAAAATGTAGTTCTGACTGGGTGCAGTGGCTCACACTTGTAAACCCAGCACTTTGGGAGGCTGAGGCAGGAGGATTGCTTGAGCCCAGGAATCTGAGAGCAGTGTGAGCAACATGGTGAGACCCATCTCTACAAAAAATATAAGAAAATTACCCTAGCATGGTGGCCCATGCCTGTAGTCTCAGCTACTTGATAGGTGGGAGGCAGGAGGATCACTTGAGCCTGGAAGGTCAAGGCTGTAGTGAACTGTGATCACACCACTGCACTCCAGCCTGGGCAACAAAGAGAGACCTGTCTCAAAACAAAACAAAACAAAAGTAGTTCTGAAACAAGTTGCAATCTTGTGTCTACTGTTTAAAAGAGAACCTACTTAGTGTTAATTTGTTTGCTCATTCAGCAAACACTAATGGTCTAGTGGTTAAGAGCAGAGGAAACTTGTCATATACTGGCTGTGGGACTTAGGGCAGGTGTCTTAGCCTCTCTGAGCCTCAGTTCTTTCATCTGTAAATAGGCAGGAATAGCAGGACCTACTGCATTAATGAAAGAATCCTGGTAAGACTTAGCCCAGTGCCTGGCAGATAGCATGCCCTTGATGAAGGTTCGCTATTACTCTCTCATGTCTGGGAAAGAGTCGGAGACTTGTGTACAAAGGTGGATGGCAATGCTTAACGCTGCATGGTAGGGGAGGCCCAGAGAAGTGAAGGAGCATTTCCGAGGTCACGAGCTAATAATAAATGGTAGAACTAGCAAACAGTGTGAGCTGCAGGACCCAGCCCTTTCCCTGCGTCGCCCTTGCAGGGGACTTGAGGGTAGATTAAATCCACTTTATCTAGAGGCTTGCTAATGAGATTAATTTAATCATTAGCACCTTTCCCATGAAAGCTGGGGCTCTTGTAACTCCTCATCCCTGTGCCTCAGATTCTTGGGGGGACCAGCATTGTTTGGGGGGCCTTAAAGCTGGGGGTCAGACCTCCAGGAGCTCAGAGTGACACCAGCCTGACCGTTTTCTGTGAATGTCTTTGGTGGAAACTCACTGCTCAACATGGAGCTCCATTTTAGAAGCCTAGAAACAAGCATCTGGGGAAGACTTTAAGTTTTTCTGAGTCCTGTGGTTTCTGAGTCTCTGCAGGGCTAGTGGAAAGGGCTCTAGAAGGTTCTGGAAGTCAAGATTCTGAGTAGCTGCTTTTGAATAATGGAATCCTCAGGGCCTTGCAAAATGAATGCCGAAGGTGAGTGCCTGATCGGTTTTACGTGCTGGTTTTCCTTCCGTAACATGGAGATGGCGGCATTGTGATTATTTGCTCATTGCCTCCATGTTTGCTTGTGGGGCACCCACAATGGGTCTCTTTCTGATTGTGCAAAGACAGGCGGGGGAGGAAGCCTGTCCTTGGATTGCGGAGGCCTCGGGAGATAAAGCTCAGACAAGGAAGACAGTGACTGGATCTGAGAGCCTGTGGCAGCTGTGATTAGGAGCCTCAAAGGCAGGACACACAGGCTGTAGTTGCCTGTCCCGTCCGTAACCCAGAGCACGTCTCCCTCCCTGTCCCGGAGGAAAGGCTGCTCGGGAACCTACCTGGTTCTGAGGACTCAGGCTCCGGGAACCCAGCCCCTATGAGTGGCTGGAACGTGGGGGTGAGGATGGGGTGTCAGCAGAGTGGGGGATAGTCTGGGGGTCTTGGAAGGTGATATGAAAGTGAAAGTAGGTGTGATCAACTGTTTTTGGTTTGCCCAAGACTAAGAGGTTTCCTGGGGTTTGGGACTTTCCAAGTTAAAACCTGGATGGTGTGCATCAAATCAGGATAAATTGGTCATCCTAGGTCA
The DNA here is from genome assembly GCF_048565385.1 of Saimiri boliviensis. Taxonomy (NCBI): domain Eukaryota; kingdom Metazoa; phylum Chordata; class Mammalia; order Primates; family Cebidae; genus Saimiri; species Saimiri boliviensis. The sequence goes on along the minus strand of NC_133450.1, from coordinate 70,236,708 downwards.
AAGTCATGCTGCTTTGTGCACTGGGCATTCGGGTCATTGGTGGAAGGAGTAAAGGGGGATCGTCTCTCCCCGGAGCCTTGGTGCACCCTCAGATTAGACTGCCCCTTCTCAGTGTTCCCAGAGCCCTTGTGCTGTTCTCCAAGGGTCTGTGTGCCCCTTAAGAGTCTGTGAAGGCAGAAAATCTCCTTGGACTTGGGGCCAACCCCTGCCTGCTCTGGGCCAGAGCGTTTCGTAAATGCTGTTGGATGAACGAATGAGGCTTGAGACTTTCCACCTTCGTTTCTTCCCCGCTGGGGACAGACTATCAGATGCTAATTCATGCTGTGCTGTTCAGCACATCTTGTTCCTTCCCCCCACGCCCTTCCCTCCTGCGGCCACCTCCTTCACTGTCCCTTCAGCTCAAGAATCTCCTCCTCTGTGACTGCTCCTACCCAGCCCTTCCTCTGAGTGAGTTTCTCCCACCCCTGCTGTGTCCCTCTGAACCGAACCTCACTCAGCTCCCTAATCCGGCCTGTTTGTGGATGCATCGTTCTCCCGCATGCGCTGCGAGCTCCTCGAGGGCAGGTCTCCAGTTTAGTGCTTCCTCTGCTGTACGTGGCGCCCGGACACCCCATGGAGGTGTGGAGAGAATGAATGAAGCCAAACACACGAAGCAAAGATCTGTTCCTTCCCTCACTCACTAGCTCCTTGGTGAGGCGCCAGCTCCTGGATGACAGGCACAGTCCTGGGCAGCGGGGTAGGAGTCCTGGACAAGATTGGTAAAGCCTTTGCGCTGATGGAACTCACATTCTAGAAGGATCTAGTCAACAAGGCAAGTAAATAAACATATCAGAAGGTTGCATGTGCTTTGAAGAGGACACAAAGGAGAAGGTGAGTCACCCGAGCCCCTGCCAACTGCTTGCAGGCCGGGGTGGAGTCGCCAGCTCCACGGAGGGGATATCCAGCACATGTGGTGCCCATTCTGTGGAGGCAGAAGGCTTGCATTGTCCCTGGGTCGTACTGCAGTCAACTTGGACACAGTGGCATTTGCCTTTCATGCAAAGCGTGTGGACCAACAATCCCGTTAGAGAAATTCATTAAAGCCAGTATTGTCTGAGAGGAGGGAAAATATATTTTAGAAAGTCAGGCGGGGTCTTGTGCCTGGTGTGGGAAGCTAGCATGTGTCCCTCCTGCTTCGCCGCTCCCCCCTCCCCCACTGGGAGCACAAAGAATGGGGCTCACGTGCTGACCGTCCACTTCTGCCAGTTGGGTGGGTGCCCTTGGGGCTGTAGCAGCAGCAGGAAGGGTCAGAGACTCTGCTCTGGGACTGCTGGGGACAACGCAGGGTGCTGCTAAGGAAAAGGCGTGAAAATGGCTGACTGCCGTCCTGCGGGCTGTCAGGGAGAGGATCAGCAGGGATCTTGAAGGTGGTTGCTCAGCTTCCAAGCACTGCATACAACAGTGGGGCATTGTTCTCTGGTTCTGATGGGGAGCTCAGCCCCAGACACAGGCCAGCTCTAGGAGGAAGGCAGCCTCCTCCCGCTGAGTGCCCTGCGGCCAAAGCAGAGTCCCAGAGGGCGGCTTCTCCCTGCTGCCTGGCTGTGGGTGGCCGCTGGTGCTGAGGTCTAGGGACTCAAGAGGACACCAGTGAGTCTGCAGGTAGCCCCTTCATGTAGGGACCCGCAGACAGCAGCGGGACAAAAGGCAGTTCCTAGGCTGGGTGCCTGGCTTCTCACAGGCACATTGCAAACCTGGCGTCTCAAGGTTCTGGCAGGAACAAGCATGTACTAATTATAACCTGCACAGCCTGTTAACCGTTGACCTTGGATTCCAAGGAGGTGAAGGTTCTGGGCAGAAGGTCTTAAGGGTTCTCTGCAAAACAGGAAGTAGGCCAGGTGTGGTGGTTCACACCTGCAATTCCAGTACTTTGGGAGGCCAAGGTGGGTGGATCGCCTGAGGTCAAGAGTTCAAGACCAGCCTGACCAACATTGTGAAACCCCCTCTGTACTAAAAATATAAAAATTAGTCGGGCATGGTGGTGGGTGCCTGTAATTCCAATTACTCGGTAGGCTGACACAGGAGACTTGCTTGAACCTGGGAGGTAAAGGTTGCGGTGAGCCAAGATCGCACCATTGCACTCCAGCCTGGGCAACAAGAGTGAAACTCCATCTCAAAAAAAAAAAAAAAAAAAAAAAAAGACGGAAGTTAGGGATACAGGAAGCAGACTCTTCTAGGTAGCTCAGTGAACATCATCCTGCAGCCCCAGCTGAATGAGGACAATTTAAAACCTTCTGGGTTCTGCTAAGGGACTGTGGGGGAGAACCAGGGGGCAGGATTGCTTGCTGTGTGATCTTGGGCAAGTTACTTAACCACTTTGAATCTAAGCTCAACTTCCTTATCTACAAAAAGATCCTATTTAATGGTGGGTGGGAGGACTCAATGAGCTGATGTGTAGGAACATCTAACATAGTATCTGACACCTGGTGGGTACTTAGGAATGTTAGTTCCCAGTCCTCTATACTATGAAAAATCCTGGAAGGCTTTCTGGAGGTGGTGATGCCAAAGCTGATGGGTGAATGTAGCCAGGCAGAGAAGGGTGGAGGGACCAGCAGGAGCAAAGACCAAAGGGAGAAATGATGTGTACAGGGAACCACAGGTGGCTCCTGCTGCAAGCAGAGGAGGCAGGAAGTAGGGGAGGCCGAGGCTGTAGAGATGGATGGAGAAGAACTTTGAATACCCTGTTAAGCATCTTGAACTTTCTTGGGTAAAGGCTGTGAGGCATGGGAGGTGTTCATTCAGAAAAGCCTTTGACTGAGCCTTTAGATGCTCCTTTCTGCCAAGATAGGACTCTGGTTCCCCTGCCTCCTGCAAAACTGGCAGATTTCCTGGAAAACAAATGGAAGCATCCTCGTGCCTGAGCCTCTGGAGCCAGGCATGGATTTGGCTCTGCCAGCCAAGGGCCCCAGCGCTGCAGGACCATGGGTCTCCCTAGGGGTTCAGTGAGTACAGCTCCAAGATTCACTCCTGCCAAGAACTCCCATTGGAAGTGAGCCCTGCCGTTTCTCAGGCTGGGGTGCCATTTATGAAATTAAAAGCAAGGTTTGAATGGTTGTATGTTGTTTTTGTAAACCAAAGCTAGAAACTGTAGAGGGTATTGTTTTTTTTTTTTTTTTTTTTTTAGCTGGAAAGTAAAGCATGCCAGGCTTCACAGTCAGCCTTGTCCTGCTGCCATAGACTCAGCACCAGCCGGATCCAGCCTGCTGGGGATGGAGAGGTGGCTTCTTTCCATTGAGGACCTACGGAGCACTAGGCTCGCTCAGTGCCAGGCTCTTTGCATGCTTGTGGGTGCCACTGTCATCCTCATTTTACAAATGAGGAAACTGAGGAACAGAGGTGAATATCCTTCACTGAGTCACACAGCTAGTAGATGAGAAGTCACAGCTAGTAGATGAGAAGGCAGATGCAGTCCTATTCTATCCATACCTCAAAGTCTATACCTTTTCTGTCTCATGTAATGTGAATGCTGGACTTCATATTCTTAATGTTTTCTGAAAGTCTGGTAGAACTATGAAATCTTTTGATTTGTAGGCTGGGTGCAGTGGCTTACATCTGTAATTCCAGAACTTTGGGAGGCTGAGACAGCTGGATCACTTGAGTTCAGGAGTTCCAGATCAGCCTGGCTAACATGGTGAAACTCTGTCTCTACTAAAAATGCAAAACTTAGCTGGGTGTGGTGGCGTGCACCTGTAATCCCAGCTACTTGAGAGGCTGAGGCAGGAGAATAGCTTGAACCCAGTGAACAAAGATTACACCACTGTGCTCCAGCGTGGGTGACAGAGTGAGACTCTGGGTCTCAAAAAAAAAAAAGAAAGAAAGAAATCTTTTAATTTGTGATTAAAATGTAACTTTAAAGGCCTCTAATTAAAAAAAGAATGTTAATACCACTTTAAGGAAATTGAAGTCTTAGAAATGTACCCATGATTTCACTGCTCTATGATGCTACTTTTTTCCTTCTTTTTTTTTTTTAAGAGGTGGGATCTTGCCCTGTCACCCAGGCTGGAGGGATTCTGGGCCCAAGAGACGTTTCTGCCTAAGCCTCTTGAGTGGTCAGGATTACAGGCACGTGGCCCTGCATCCGGCTTCATTCTTCATCTTTTTTGACAGTCTGTGCATGATTTGCACAGGAGGGGTTGGCCAGCTGTGGCCTGCTGGTCAAGTGCCACCTGTCTTTGTAAATAAAGTTTTGTTGGAACACAGCCATGCTCGTTTATTTACATGCTCTGTGTGGCTGTTTTCCGGCTGCCATGACAGTTTGAGGAGCTGTGACAGAGACCACATGGCTTGCAAAGCCTAAAGGCCTTTCTCTCCGATCATCTCCAGAAAACGTTTGCCAACCCTTGTTCTAGAGTGCAGCACTTCGCCGTCTGCTCTTTTTCTCTGCAGACCATGGTATTAATTTCTCATTGTAAATGGCCACAGTATGCCATAGAGTGGGTGGATGTCACTGGCTTTCTTTGCTGGACTTTTATATTGCATCTTTTTAAATTTTCTCCCGTCTGGAGAAGTGTCACATTTGCAAATCTATTATTTATTTAGCAGGCACTTACATAGCACCTACTGTGTGCCGGCATTGTTCCTAGCACTTTACCAATATTAACTCACTCACTCTTCAGATCAGCAGTGAGAAGTTTATGCTATCACCATCCCATTTTACAGATGAGAAGGCAGAGTTGGAGGAGTTAACTATACTGGGCTAAAGCCGCAGGGCTTATTTGGCAGCAAAGTCAGGTTTGAATCCTTAGCAGCTGTTAGGAAGTGTCCCACGGAAAGCAGGCCTCTGTGAATCTCTGTGTCGGAGGACAGGGGCTGGGGCAGTGACTCTCCAGGAGGGAGCCCCGCTGGTCCCCATCGGCCCAGCCCTGGAGCCTCACATCATCCAGATTCAACTTGGCCCTGATCTTCCAGCTCAGGCCAAGTGACCACAAATTGTATTTCTTTGTTTAAAATGGCCCTGAAAAGAGGGCCAGCGGCTGTTGCTAAAGAGAAAGTGCAGAGGCCTAAGAAAATAATGGCTCGGGATCGGAAAAATCCCCTTTGGGTGTAGGAGTGTGAGGGTAGAAGGCGGAGCCCGGCAGGAGCTTGGCTTTGTGGCTGGAAGGGTCCACAGCTTGCTCTCTTGTTAGATAAATTGTAACCTTGCAAATATTTGAGTTGCCTGGAAAAAAACAAAAATGCAATATAACTGTCCAAGAAAAAGGAAGTGGTTAAAGAACGTTTGTGACCTTCACTCCATGGCCTATTCTGAGCCGTTTACAATGAGAGTGTAACAATAGGCACCCTGCATTGCTTGCGGCAAGCATGTCCTTAGTCTTCTGTGAGATAGGGGGCCTTAGGGAAGCCGGGGAGAGGAGGGAATTACAGACGTTCCCACCAGAAGAACAAGCTTCCTAAGATTTCATGGAGCCCTCTTGGCCTGTCCATGGGCTCCACATGATGTCAGAGGAGGCAGGTTAAAATCCGTGGCCCACAGAGGCATTTTGGAATGTGAATATAGCCGGGGCTCCTTCTTCCAGAAGGTCCCATGTGAATAAAGGCCGAGTTATAGAGACTGGGTGGAGGGGGCAGGGGAGGGAGTCCACAGTGTCGAGAATCCCCCGGATGCTACACTCACTTTCCAGAAGAGGAAGCAGGCACTGAGCGTTGTCAGGGCAGGATGCTCTTATTTGTTTGGTTCATCTCTGTGATCATCAGCACTGACCACGGTGTCTGGTAGAGGCTTTGAAGGATTTGTCATTAAATGAATTAAGCGTCTCCCAAGCTTTGGAAAGGAGAGAAATTGGGTCTGGTAAGGTTCTTGGCTAGAAGAAAAGGTGGCCGCAGCTCACCTCTCTGCCCATCTGCTTAGGAGCCTTTTAGGATACGGCCTTCATCTTCTCCCAGCCCCAGGCTCAGGCACACTCACCAGGGATGGTCCAGCCTGAGCTGCTGGAGCTCACCCTCCACCCCATCTGCCTCTCAGTCAGTTGGGTGTGTGATGGGAAATCCTGTTCTGAGTCAAAAAGGAACCCTCCTCCTTTGCCTTCCTGATTCACTTCCTCATTTTGCCTACCATTGCAGCCTGGCACAGGCACTGGAGCCACACGGGCCTGGGCTTGCTTCTGACTTGGTGCCTCAGTTGCTGTCTGACCTGGGCAGGAGAGCCAGCCTCAGTTTCCCCATCTGTAAGGCCACACAGTGACTCTTGCTTTGAAGGTCGATGGGGGCCTTCATGGTGTCTGCCCAGTGCCTGGCATGCAGCAGGCCTCACATGTGGGAACTCTTGCCGTCGTGAGTAGCATTTGGTAACATTTTACCCCATCAACAGGAGTCTCCATTGGCATCCAAAGGTCAAGACCCATGATGACCTTGACACCTACCAGGACAATCATAGGGTCGAAGATTAGCCCAGAGTGGGAGATAAGGTAGCAGCAGGCAGGAGACTCCTTACCTGTCAAACAGCATTGCCCAAGGTGGGCCTGGCTGGGACGGTAAGGACAGACTTTGGGCACAGACACTCTTGGGAGGAATGGAGGCTGCTCACGCATTTCATCAGATGTTGCCAAGCCAAATCAGTTCTTGAGAAAAGACCTTTCTGTCTGAACCCATGAAAATCAGGTTTATGATAAAAAGGAGGCTTTAGGGTTAAATGGCACTTGACAAGACGTTTCCTGGCATGTGACTTAAGGTGCAAGGGCCCTGCTTGGTCCAGTGTGGTTTCTACACCAGTGAGCAGATGCTGTCCTGACTGCTGTGGGTCCTGTCACTGAGTAGGCTGTGCCACTCTCTTGCTCACAAACCCTCACTGGCTCCCTATTGCCCACAGAGTAAAACCCACACAACCCTTTGGAATCCTGTGCTGTTCAAGCTCCCAGCCTGCTCTCCAGTGCGGCCTCCTCCCCTCTCTCTGATAACAATTGCCAAGCCCATCCTGCAGCCTGAACCTGGCCTTGCACATCCCCACCTCCTAGCTTTTGGTCTCACCAGTCCATCTGCCCATTATACCCTTTCCTACTTCCCAACTTACCCAGATCCTGCTCATCCTTCACGTCCCAGCCAGGGTGTCCCCTCCGCTATGAGCCTCTCCTGGAATCTTCATCAGAATCATTGACCCTTTCTCTAGACTCTGTGCCTCTGCACTGATCACCCATGGCACTCTCACTTAGAGTTTGTGATTTGGAGACCCTCGGCTTGAAACCTATAGACCCTGGTGGCACAGCACCAGGCACATCTGGATGTGGAAGTCACATGGTCTTTTTTTTTTTTTTTAAGAGTCAGGGGATGTCACTGAGTTGCCCAGGCTGGCTTCAGACTCCTTCCACCTGAGCCTCCTGAGTAACTGGGATTGCAGGCAAGCACACCACACCTGGCTAAATGGTCTTAGATTTGAACTCTCACCTCCTAGCTACTATCTCTTGAATCTCGGGCAGGCCATGAAACTGCCCAGCTTCAGGGTTCTCATTTATACAATGAGAATGAATATTAAGACCTACCTTTCAAGTGTAAAATGTTTTTAAAAAAAATCTCAGCAAATGCTGTTGAATTGAATTGAGTAGCTTTCACAGGGGGTGAGTTTGTTCCTCACTGGAATTCCAAACACCAAATGATGCGCTGTTGGGTTGAGAACATTGTCACTCAAGACTGTTGGTATGAGGGCATCACTTCACTTTATTTTCCTCTGAGACTGCAGGCTTCCCACAGCGATGCAGCTACTGGCAGCCGCCCTCCTTCCCCCAGGCTGGCACTCTGCGCATTGCATCGGGCTGCATTCAGCACCTCTTTTCAGAGGCACAGTTTGCTTTTGTTTGTTCTGTTGTTTGATTCAAAAAGTTCAAGTCATTTATATAAGGCCTATAAGACCAATATGGATGCTGAAATGGTGTCAAGCTCTCAAAAGCTTCTGGCTAAGCAGCTGGGATCCACCTGGATTCAAATCCCAGCTCTGCCTCCAGGGCAAAACCAGTTCTGAGATTTTATCCTCAAGTTATCTCAGCTCTCTGAGCCTCAGTTTCCTTATCTCTGAAATGGGGATGATGATACCAACCATTGAAGTTGTCTTAAAGAGCAAGTGCATTAATAAATGCTTGGAGAGGGAGGGGCATATTAACTAGCACCTAGTAGGTGCTCAGTAGATGGAACATATTGTCCTCCATTTTGAAAGAAAGATCTCAAGCAGTTTCTTAGCTTCCTTTATATTGGCACCCATTGGTAAGGTACAGGTTTTAGCTTCCTGGAGAAAAAATTCCTTTGAGGCCGAGCTGTGGAACAACAGAAGAGGCTGCCAGAGGAGGTAGTGAGCCATCCTTCACTGAAGGTGTTCAAGAGTCTTGGGAACCTTTGGTGGGTGTATTTTCAAGGAAATTCAAGCAGAGATGGTTGGTTAGATTAGGTCAGTTTTAATGGTCCTCCTAGTTTTGGGATTCTGAAGTTTTTAAAAAACAGCTTTATTGAGATATAATTGATGTCATACACAATTCATCCATTTAAAGTGTACAATTCAGTGCTTTTTTTTTTTTTTTTTTTTAAATAGAGATAGGGTCTTGCTATGTTGGCCAGGGTAGTCTCAAACTTCTGGCCTCAAGGACTCCTCTCACCTCAGCCTCCCAAATTGTAGGGATTACAGGCATGAGCCACCTCGCCGACCTTCAGTGCCTTTCAGTATATTCACAGAGCTGTATAGCCATCACCACAATCATTTTTAGAATCGTTTTACTACCTCCAGGAGAACCCCTGCACTCCTTCGCAGTCAACTCCCTACGCTCCCACCTCCCTAGCCTTAGGCAACCACTAATCTACTTCTGCCTCTGTAAATTTGCTTGTTCTACACATTTCACATCAATGAAATAATACAATCCATGGTCCTTTGTGGCTAGCTTCTTTCATTTAGTGCAAGGTTTCTGAGGTTTCTCTATATTGTGGCATATGTCAGCACTTCATTCTTGTTTATAGGTGAATAACGTTCCATTGTATGGATAGACCACATTTTACTTATTCATTTATTAGTTGATGGGCATTTGGGTTGCTCCTACTTTTTTTGGCTGTCAGAAACATTTGAGCACAGGTTTTTGTGTGGACATATGTTTTCATTTCTCTTGAGTATATATGTAAGAGTAGAATTGCTAGATCAGATGGTAGCTCTATGTTTAATATTTGAAGAACTGCCGGGCTGTTTTCCAAAGTGGCTGCACCATTTTCTATTCCTAACGTAAGGGTTCCAACTTCCCTACATCTTCACCAACACTTGTTATTATCTTCTTTTGAGTATAGCCATTCTAATGGGTGTAAATTAGTATCTCATTTTAATTTGAATTTGCATTTCCCTGATGGCCAGTGATGTTGAAATCTTTTCTGTGCTTCCTGGGCTTCTCAGTGTGCTTATTGGCTATCTTAGATGTAGGTAGAATTGGCTATTCAGTTCCTCTGTCCGTTTTATAATTGGGTCATCATTTTATTATTGAGTTTTAAGAGTTCATTGAATATTCTAGATGTAAGTCCCTTATCAGATATGGGATTTGCAAAAATTTTGTTCCGTTCTGTGGGCCATCTTTGCACTTTCTTGATGGTGTCACTTTTTTTTTTTAACCTTTTTTGCCTTGGAAGTACAAAAGTTTTAATTTTGATGGTGTCTAATTTATCTATTTTTTAAAAAATTTGTTGCTGTGCTTTTGCTGTCACATCTAAGAAACCACGGTCAGGAAGATTGATGGCTATGCTTTCTTCTTAAGAGTTTTATAGTTTTGGCTCTTGCGTGTAGGTCTTTGATCTATTTGGAGTTAGTTTTAGTACATGCTGTGATGTAAGAGTTTAATCTCATTCTGTTGCATGTGAATATCCAGTTGTCCCGTCACCATTGTTGGAAAGATTATCCTTTTCCATCGAATTGTCTTGGCACCCCTGTTGAAAATTAACTGTCTGCAAATATGAGTGTTGATTGTTTCCTTCTCTGTGAGCCATTTTGAAGAAATAGAATGCTCCTTCTCAGAGACACAAGAGAGGTCATGGCCATCACTCTACCACCGAGCTGCTGCCAGATCTTGGGAGGGTCTATTTCCTTTAACGTCTCCCCGTCTGTAAAACGGCACAGCTAGATAAGAGGATTTCTAAGAACAGGTCCAATTTCGACATGTTAACTGCAGGGAGGTTTTCACAGAACCTTTCATTGGTTCACTGGAATGTCCTATCATCCCGTGAAGGCTGCCCTGCAGCCCAGGATCTAGAGCCAGCCTCAAATCTGGGGGCAGTTCCAGCAACTCCCTACCCTGGCCTGGCCCCAGAAAAGCCAGCCCTGCCTTTCCAAGAATGTTGATGTTGCATGTATTTATGGAATAAGCAGCACTGCCTTTCTTCTCTGTGCCAGCTGTGTCTCAGGCCTGATAATACAGAGGAGATGAGATATAACCTCTGCCCTTGAGGGGGATATGGAGTCTTGCTCTGTTGCCCAGGCTGGAGTGCAATGGCAGGATCTTGGCTCACTACAACTTCCACCTCCTGGGTTCAGTTGATTCTCCTGCCTCAACCTCCTGAGTAGCTGAAATTACAGGCATGTGCCACAACACCAGCTAATTTTTGTATTTTCACTAGAGAAGGGGCTTCGCCATGTTGGCCAGGCTGGTCTCAAATGCGGCCTGACCTTGTGATCCATTTAAGGAGGACATTCCAATGGGAAGATAGACACATCAACAGATGAGGCAGAGCTGAGCAGGGCATGCTGGCTGGCACTGTGTGCCACAAGCTACAGGTATGAGAAGGTGGATGGCAACGCATGGCTTTGCTGATCGGGCCGCAGGCCTGGCGCACGTGGTGAACGCTTGCCCTGCGCCGTGTCTGAAGAGTGTCAGGTTGAGCTACGGAGCCAGGCCACCATGGGGAACTCTTCGTAGCTCTTTCACCTGCCGCCCAGGAGCAGCTTGTACTTGACTTTCACCTCTGGCTCTGCAGCCAACCTCAGCATGCTGACTGCGGGCTTCCTGGACACTTGTCTACTAGCTCAGTGTAGTTCAGGGTCACAGGAAGCCTCTGCAGCGGGCCTGCCTGAAGTCCAATCTTGGCTCTGCACGCTTTCAGGAAAGTTATTTAACATCTCATCCCTGTGCCTTGTTGCCTTATCTGTAATAAAGGGCTAGTCATGGCATCCCCCGATAGGATATTTGCTTCTGAAGCCCTGTAGAGTGCTGTAGAAGATAGCAGGGCACAGAGCTAGCTCTTACCGAGGTTCTCCAGCTGTTACAGGTTGGAATTGTAGCTTGGAACAATACAACGTTGACTCCAGCCTGCTGCACCTGCCATAGTAGGTTATTATAGCCCGTGGCTGTTACTCGTTATAATATGGAAACATGGTACAATTAGCCTTTAGGTTGCCAGAACAAGAGATGATGATGATAGTCCTTTACATTGGGATAGGGCAGGGCTTCTTAGCAGTGTGTATTTCCCTTATGAACTGATTCAGTTAGAAAAAGCCCCAAGGTGAAGCAGACGTGCCCCTTCACAACAACCTTCCAACTGAAAACTCACTCGTCTCAGAGCCGGTGGAAGTCAGGTGTGAACTATTGCTCTTCTCTGGGGTTTGGGAGCAAGTTAGTGGTGGAGCCCACACTGGAACCGTGACCCTTAACCCCATTCCAGGGCCTGCTCTGCCCCGACTCATGGCCTAAAGGAAGCCTCCCCGCCCCCCGCCTTTGTTTTTTTAAGATGGAGTCTTGCTCTGGGAGTGCAGGGGTGCCATCTTGGCTCACTGTAATCTCTGCCTCCCAGGTTCAAGCAATTCTTCTGCCTCAGCCTCCTAAGTAGCTGAGACTACAGGCGCATGCCACCACACCTGGCTAATTTTTGTATTTTTAGTAGAGATGGGGTTTCACTGTGTTGGCTAGAATGGTCTTGATCTCTTGACTGGTCTTGATCTCTTGACCTTGTGATCTGCTCGCCTCGGCCTCCCAAAGTGCTGGGATTACAGGTGTGAGCCACCGCACCCGGCCCAGAAAGCCTCTTATTTTGGGGTTATAGAGTCTTTGTTGAGGCCCACTCTTGCCTCTGATTCCTGCCTTGCTTGGTTTCCCTGAGTCAGCAGCACATGAAATCAAGGACTAGTGAGGGCAGAGAGATGTCCATCCTGGCTCCACACTTCTTTCTTTTCGTAAAAAAATAAACCAGGCATGGTGGCTCATGACTGCAGTCCCAGCTACTTGGGAGGCTGAGGCAGAAGTCTTGGGCCCAGAAAGTTGTTTGAGACCAGCCTGGGCAACATACCAAGACCCTGTCTCTAAAAATAATAAAATAAAAGAACATTTCTGCGTACCTGCTAAGCACCAACAGAGGTAGGTATTGTGGCTTGTATTTTCCAGTTGTAATTCCATTCACAAATGTGTGTGAGCACTTACTGTGTGTCAGTGACTGTTCCATGCCACGTGTTGTGATCAAAATAGGCAAGGGCTGTGCCCAGAAGTGGTTTATGTTCACATGAGGACAACAGGCTCAGCGTTCAGAGGAGCTGGACTGGAATCAGGTCCCTGAACTCAGAAGTTACTGATTTTCAATCCTTATTCGAGGAGACCCCCTGCCAGCTGCATGAGTTGTTCAGAAATCCAGGCCCTGCACAGGAATCTATCTGGGGCCTGCAGGAGGTGGGAGAGAGGCCCATGCACCTGTGGGTGACTCCATTTGTCTTCTGCTTTTACCGGCATTGGCTGTTGGTTCACGGTGCCTGGTTCTGTCCTCAGAGGGTTGCCTGCATTCAGGGAGTTGGCTGGCAGCACCCTGAGAATTGGAGCAGGTCCCTGTTGGCCACATGTCTTTGTCACTCAGCCACTCAGCTGCTCACTCTTTTAGCCTTCAGCCAGCAGACCCAGTGCTCAGCACACAAAGGAGCTTTCAAGGAGGAGATGGCTGGGAAGTGCTCAGCACAGTCTGGGAGCTCAGTGAGGGCGTCCTACACCACAAAAGGAAGGCAAACCACAGTGAGGCATCATGACACACATACTAGAAGGGCTAAGATGAAAAAGACTGACTACAGTGTTGGCAAGGCTGTGCAGGAATTGGAACTCACACATGGCTACTGGGCACATAAAATGCTGAGCCACTTTGGAAAACAGTTTTGCAGTCTCCTCTCCTCTTCCCTCCCCTCCCCTCCCCTTCCCTCCCGCCCCTCCCCTCCCTCCTCTTCCCTCTCCTCCTCTCCCCTCCCCTCCCTTCCCTCCTCTCCCCTTCTCTTCCCTTCTCTCCCCTTCCCTTCCCTCCCCTCCCTTCCTCTCCCCTCCTCTCCCCTCTTTTCCCCTCTTCTTCCCTCCCCTCCCCTCCCCTCCCCTCCTCTCCCCTCTCTTTCCCTTCTCTGTTCTCCCCTCTTCGAAACAGGATCTCCATATGTTGCCCAGGCTGCTCTCAAACTCCTGGGCTCAAGTGATCTACTCACCTTGGCCTCCCAGAATGCTGGAATTACAGGCATGAGCCACTGTACGCGGCCTGAGCAGTTTCTTAAAAGTGTAAACATGCACCTACCATGTGATCCAGCTATGCCACTCCTAGGTATTTACGCAAAAGAAATGAAAACATATGTGCACACACAAGTATTCATCACAGCCTTGTTGGAAACTGTCCATCAGTGGGTGAATGAATCCACAATCTGTGGCACAGGAATGCTATGGAATAGTACTCAGCAACGAAAAGGAATGGAACACCGATACAGGCAACAACAGGGATGAGTCTCAACGTAACAATCCTGAGTGCAAAAATCAGACCCCTCCCTCTAGAAAGAGTAGAGCTGACCCTTGTGCAACGCAGGGGTTAGGGGTGCCAGCCTCTTGCACAGTTGAAAATTTAAGTCTAACTTTTGAATCCCCCAAAATGTAACTGCTAATAGCTACCAGCCTTGCTGGTAACATAACGTTGATTAACACGTACCTTGTACGTTGTATGTATTATATTCTCACAATAAAGTAAGCTAGAGAAAAGAAAATGTTACTAAGGAAATCACAAGAAAGAGAAAATATATTTCCTGTTTATGCAGCAGAAGTGGGTCGTCATAAAGGTCTTCATCCTTATCATCCCCATGTTGAGTAGGCTGAGGAGGAGGAGGAAGAGGAGGGGTTGGTCTTGCTGTGTCAAGGGTGGCAGGGACAGATGATAATCTGTGTGTGAGGGACCCACACAGTTCAAATCTGTTCAAGGGTCGCCTGCATTTTCTGTGTCATTCCATTCCAATTATGTACAAAACTCTAGAAAATGCAAATGAATCTACAGGGACAGTCAGCAGATCAGTGGTTGCTGGGACAGGGTGTGGCTGGGAGGTGGGAATTACAAAGCCAGCCAGGGAGCTTTCCGGGGAGGCAGGTGTGTTCATTTTATAGATGGGTGTTGGCTTTATAGGTGTATGTGCTAAAACTTATCAAATTGTGCAGTCGAAATATGTGCATTGTCTTGTTTATCAATTACACCCCCAATAAGGTGGTTTAAAATAATGGCAGCGCCAATCTCCAGCTGATCAGTCAGGAAGATGAACCTGCCATGCCCCTCTTCCTGCCACGCCCCTCTTCCTGCCACGCCCCTCTTCAGGCAGCTCCTATGGTTCGTGCCAGCAGCATGAACAGTGACACAAAGCATCGTGGTGGAAAGGCCGGCTCCCGGTCTAACTCTATCCCTCACCCTGCCAGGCTACCCAGAGCCTCTGTCTTCTCATTGAGAAATAGGAGCAATAACAGGACCTACATCCAAGGTATAAGAAATAGAAGAAAGACAATATAAGAAAATCGTGTCAAATGCTTAGTAAACATGTCATAAGTGGCAGCAGGCACAAGGCTTTGTGGGGGCCCAAATAAAGGAGTAGTCACTTCTACAGAGGGAGTAGAGGCTGAAAGGATTTCTCCCCTGCTCCTGCAGTGGGTGTGAGCTGGAAAAGAGACAGAGAAGAGTCAGCCAGGAGCAGGTGTGGAGGGGTGGATGGGGCAGAGCAGAGCAAGGACTCTCCAGGCACAACTAGCAGACTGTGGCACCTGGACTCTCACGTTCTAGAAACAGGCACAGTGTGGTGTAGCCAGTGTGCAGGGCAGGGAGTGCCCTGGCTAGTTAGGACCATAGGGCTGGCAGGAGGCACCATCCTTGAGGGTCCAAGGGACACTGACTTTATCCTTCAGGCTGGGGGCTCTCACCTTTGGGTGTCAGAGGGATTTCTCTGGACACCACGAGTTTCACATGAAGTTTTAAAATGTGCGTGCAATAAAAACAAAAAAGTTTAAACCCTCCATTTTGGCACAGTCCTTTTCAATGGAAACACATGCTCTTCTAGTAGAAAGCTGTCATTTCTCAAGTCTGAGTTGATAAGAGTACAGTCCGATTATACGTTCTTGAGCAGACACGATTTTGCTTTAAAGGATCAGTCCATGAGCCGCTGGGGTTTAGGGCCGAGGAGGACCGTGCAGAAGTGTGTGTGGTCATTCCTTGTTTGCTGCTCTCTCAGGCTGCCGTACAGATGGCCCAGGAGCAGGGAGATGTCCAGGCAGTTGGGGCCAGCCGGCCAGGTAGGTCTATGGGGTTCAGGAAGGGTCCCTCTGTAAGGGAAGACTCCTGCCTGAGAAGAAGGTATGAGGCATTGCGGGAGAGGGGGAGGCCTGGCACCTCAACTCCCAGGGCCAAGAAGACCTTGGGAGAGGGGGTGGGGGACGGCCTGGGGGACATGAGTCAGCACCGGGCTGTCGGGCGCTGGGTGGGTCACTGGGGAAGATGCAGGCAGGTGCAGGGACCAGGGATCAGACATCCTGGCTGGCTCTGCCTCACTGGCCCAGATCTTCTTGGGGGTGATGGGGGCCTGGGGGCTGGCTGAGTACCTGGGATTAGCCTGGCCCAAGAGCAGATGGGAGCTCTCCTCAGGGGCCGGGGCCCTGCAGATTTCATCTATGGGCACTGTGAAGTGTGTTTCCACTGCAAGGCATGGGGTCGGCGAAGGGCTGCTTCCTAGGGGCTTCCAGAAGGGAGGAATCCATCCTCCCTTTTGCCTGGCATTGTGCGGTTGAGCTGATGAGGGGTGGTGGCGGTGCGATGTACCCCTTAAGTGCAGGCTGCTGTCTGCAGCTCCGTCCCTCCTGATCCTTGTCCCAAATCAGACTCTGCTGGTCCTCAGGGGTGAGGTGGGCGCTGAGCTCGACAGGGGAGGTGAAGTGGGGGAAAGGAGAGAGGAGGGGATGGGTGTTTATAGTCCAGCGGGATCCAGGCTGAGGCTGACATCTGCGCAGAAGCGGTCGTGGCGGTGCCAGTCATTCAGGGAAGGCTTCCTGGAAGAGGAACCATCTGAGCTGAGTCTGTGGGGATACTGGGTATCCTAGAGGGAGTGATATAAGGGGAGAGGGAGAGGAGACAGCCTGGTGAGGGCAGAGGGGAAAACCACTGGGCATTTCAGCAATCCTGGGAGGTCTAGGGGCTGTGGGGCAGGGGTGGCCATTGGAAGGTGGGGTTGCAGAGCTCCTGGTACCTGTAGTTTAGGGCACCCCATCCTTGGTCAGGGAGCAGCCAACTGCCTCAGTTTACCTTCAGGGCGTCTGAGGAATGTGTGTGTTCTCACCCTCAGGTGAATGTCTCAGGTCTGTTGATTAAACAGAAGCCACCACAGGGGTGGGTCCGGGGAAGCTGTGTGAAGTGAAGCCCATTGGAATTTGGGGAGGGAGGCAGTACCCCCGCCTCACTCTGTGCTTCTCCGAGAGGAAGAAGCCTGCTCCGCTCTTCAGAAACAGAAGTGACAGATGCAGTGGAGGCATGAAAGGCAGGGGTTCTTTGGGCTTTCCTTGCTTTCTGATTTCTAATCTTGGCCCACATTGACTCAAGCCTAATAGCACCCAGCCCCAACCGCACCCCCCGCCCCCACTGTGTGGATGAATTTGCCAAATACACACTCATGCCCACAGTTAGAATCATCCGTTTTTGTCTACAGGCGCCTGAGACATCCTCCAGCCCATGGTTCTCAAAGCGGGGTCCTGGAGCAGAAGTGTCAATGTTACCCAAATCCTCATTAGAAATGCAAGTTCTCAGCCCCCACTTTTATAAATTGGGGGTGGGGTCCAGCCATCTGTGGTTTAAAAAGCAGCCAGGCGACTCTGAGGCAGGCTCCAGTGTGAGAGCCACTGAGTGAATCCACCGCTCCTCAAAGGATTTTGGTTTTAATTCACAACTCTCAGTGAAATACATTCCACATTTATACGTACGTAATGTATCTCTCAAACAAGCAAGTCTCACAAAACAGTATTTATCCTTCGTCCATGAGAGGCACTGAGATATTTTTCATTCTGTTCTATTTTCTTTCCTTACAAAGCACTTGTGATCAAGACCCCTGAGTTGATTTCACAACCCAGGCATAAGTCACACGCACAGTGTGAAACGCCAGTGCCAACCCGGCTGCGTTGACTGGCCTGTCCACATCACACCAGTGGCCCGTGGCTGTCGTGTTCCAGCCAGGCTAGGGCTGTGCCCTGGTACCCTGCCCAGCGCTCTCCGACCTGCGGCAGACGGCCAGTGCCCTGCCTGCCTGCCCTCTAACCGGCTCCACCCACACTGCCAGCAGACCCTGTCCCTCTGTGGCCAGGCCTCCCCTCAGGGCCCACCTCGAACCTCCCAGGAGCCCTCCCCTTCGGAGCCTCTGATTGGAGCTTGAGCCAATCACATCTGGTCCCTAGAGCTGAGGCCCCACCCCTTGGAGCCACCTGCCCTGCCCTAGGAACTTACTTCTGCAGCAGCCTGGCCTTCATTCCTACCACGGCTGGGGACCTCTTTGTACCTTGCACACTTTGCCCCCTCCGCTCCGTTCCATTTCCCTCTTAGTTGCCCCGGTGCCCTCCCTCCCCTCTCAAACACCTGTATTTGTGTGTTGCCAAGGCCAGCACTTGCCAGGTAGAAATCCTGGCATCCTCCAGACTGTGCCCAGGGAACTTGGGTTTCATTCATTGAGACTGGAAATGTGTTTTATGGTCAGAGTATCTGTGGAAGGAGGTGCATCAGAGAGCAGCTGGCTTTCCCTACCAGGCACTACTGGTCTGTAATGGTGGGGCTGACTTAAGATGGTTTGGGACCTCTTGCCTCCAAAACAGTCCCTGGCCAGTGCCCTTTGTAGATGTAATTGTAGAGTGGATGTCACAAGCCCTTCTAAGGCGGTGTTGTTCACAACCCCTTCTTGTGTAGCCGGTAGAGAGAGGGCGGTGTGGCTCTGCAGCATGCGTGGCTTTGGTACAGTCCCTTAACCTGCCACTCCTCTGTCTGCGCACCTCTAAGACGGAATGAAGACCGGTAATTGCTCCTCACGTTGGATTAGCTGCCTTGCAGGGTTGCTGTAAGATTCAATGAGAAAACGCTCGGGCTCCATCATTGACTTCCTATCCTTTCATTCCCATGCTTTCTTCTGAGAATCACCCTCTGCCAGTGCCACAGAGGAGAGGATTGCCAAGGCCTGTCCTCTTGGTGAAAAACCTCCTCTGCGGTAAATAAACAAAACGACATTCCCAGAATCCACTGGAAAAAAGCTTTGGGATTAAAACCAGCTGTAGCTCAGTTCCTGAAATTCCATCCAAGCGTAAGAGAGCAGAGGGAGAGAGGATAAGGGTGGGAATGTGTGTGGCAGGGCAGGAATGAGTCACAGGCCAGCGGAGTGAGTCACGGCAAGTGAACACGCCTGTGCCAGGACTCTGGGTCAGCTTGTGGTGGTGGCCCCGGCCAGCTTGACAGAGCATGGGCACTAGGCTATAACTGCTAATGGGGCCTGGCATGGGAGCTGGGGTTGACTCGGGTCTGAATCCCAGTGCCTTCTGGGTTCCAGGGCAGACTGTCAGTGGGCAGCTGGGTTGGTACAGGGCTGGAGTGAGTGGGCACGGTGTGACTGAGGCTGCCTGGCAGCTGGGGGTGCTCCGTGGTTGTCCTAAACTCTAGATTCTTGAGCTACAGCTCGAGATAGATTCCTGCCCTGGAGTTACCTTCCTGGAACTCGGCAGCTCCCAGTGGGGTTCTGGGCAGGACAGGGAGGGCCGTGGAAGCTGTGTGGCACCAGGGCAAAACTTTAGGCTCAGGTCATCGTTGGTTCAAGTCTTGCCTGTGCTACTTAGCATCCCAG